>NC_140952.1:147305972-147905972 GCF_014529385.1 Adiantum capillus-veneris
GAAAATGTGAGAGAAGCAAGTTCGGATGTGACCAGAAGCTGAGCACTCTAGTAGTGTGTGACACTCAGACTCTTGAACTTGCAGTGAGCATAATGTGCACAATTGATTTGACTCTTCTCCATTGCCCCAATGCCGTGTCTCGCATCGCAGGAAATGGTAGCTAAGCCAAATGGCTGCAATGTTGCAAACGGGAGCGCAGAAGGCTTTGCAAATACTCACAATAACGTACTGCAAGCCATAAAACAGACTAATCAACATACCTGGCAATCTTATAAGCACATAATCACATGATACAAGAACAAAGAGGGACATAGAGCGAGATAGAGCAAGAGAGTGCGTGCAGATACACCTCCTAAAGTGGAGTGCTACATCGGCACCACAAGAGAGAAGAGAGGAGGGGAGAGAAGAAACACACAAGCATTGGGTACAATCTCCCACCGTGCAAGAGTGAGCATTTCCCTCTTGCACGTATTTCATTTATAGATTCTTCAATGCTAGAAAATGAATACACATTGGCCGGGCGGCACAAATGACCATAGTTCCTAATGAGCACTTGAGTAATAAATGTACAGATCCCATATCCATAACATACTCCGAGATTGAAAAAGCAACTACCCTCAATTGCGAGGTACATAAGTGGTGGAGTCGAGTGCGAGGTACAAGATGCTAGGTACATGCCTGCGCAGCACAATGAGTAACTAAAACCCAAAAGAGTAACAATGATTAGTAGGAAGCAATTTAAAAGTGGGAAAATGTGTAGCATGTGGATGGTGTGATGGGAGTGCATGAAACAAAGGAAATGTGCATAGGTGCGGAGGTGAAACATTGGCATAAATGTTGTTCCAAATAGACCATCAGCTGTGACCCTTCCACCTTGCCATACCAATTGATCATATCCTGTCATATCAATCCATACCAAATGTGGTGGGCCAGTTCCACATTTAACATAACCACGGAGAGTCCGTCCGTACCAGGTGTAAGCACTCTAGTACACATGTATCAACCATCATTCCATAACATTATTGCAAAGCAGGGAGTCCTATCTCACGAGGCATAGGAGCTCTAATACATGTGTCAATAACCGTAAGTTTCCGTAACAAGGTGAGGAGCGGAGAGTCCTGCCTTCTTGGGGCATGGGAGATCTAACATGTGTAGAAATTTTTCCATTCCCATTCGGTCTAACTGATAAGATCCTTGCCATAACAATGTACAATGTCTCAACTAGTGTGCTGGGAGAAATTTCAAATCACTAGATCTAAAATAGTGTTGATGACGTATGAAGCTTGTTAATACAAAGTGCAGATGATAATGAGAGTTGTTAAGGTTAATCATCACACAAGTTAGCCATCTAATATTACATAGAAAGAGCTTACTAACCAGGGGTAATGAAATGGTTTTGCTAGAGGGATAGTATCAAAATGTATGAAGAAATTGCATGCCATAAGATTCTCTGATATGATAGCAATGTACTTAACTTTACCTACGAAAGTATATCTCAAAGACAAAGCACTAAAACAATTGCTTGTTAAATTTAAGAAGACGTTAATAACTGCACATCAGATGCATTAATATTTGAAATGCTATGAAGGACAAATTTGATGCAAAGTTTGTTTGCCAAGAAAAGAGAATGAAAGTAGACACCTTGAAGTACATATGAGCGGATAAGAGAGGTGTTATCTAAATTGATAGGGTGGTTTGCAAGATTGGGATGACCAGTGGATATCGGTGTTCAAATAAAGTGAGGCCACACTCAATGTATGAATATTAGGATAGGTCAAAAGAAGGTCTCCCAAAGTAGTTGGCTTCAAATTCTCTTGTAGAGGGAAATATCCTTCACTAAACATAGTCCTATTTGAAGGAGTATTATAAACATTGGCAGGGTTGTGAACAAAAGAAAATAAATGGAATAATATTGAGTAATATGCAACAACAATTTGAATGCCATATGATGTAACATTTACAACAATTTGTAGGGCAATCAAAGTGAAAATCTAATTACACTACATCATTGCTAATGGGTATAAACTTACATTATGGGGATAATGGCCCTTGCAAATAATGATGAGAGAGGAATTTTCTTGTTTATGGTTGATAATTGCTTAATAATGAGGTAAAATTCACCTTGGGTGTTGGTAGCTAAAAGTGTACCTAGGCAGAGTGCGCCTATGGTCATCATTGCTAGAATATTAAGGCCTAATGTATCTTGAGGGTGAAAATTTTACCTTAACATGTTATGATTATGCACGGTGTTTACAATACAGGGCATGAAAGTATCAAAATAAACTAAGAGCTAACATCACCAATGAGAAGCAGATTATTGTTTACATTGAGCCGGGTAGAGTTTAAAAATCACAATCCGCTGAAGTATGGAACATCTATATTCATGACAAACTCTAGAAATATTCAAGATGTCAAGTACCATGAACTTCATGGCCTGTGGACATATATTATTACCTTTCTCTTAGTAAGGCAATTAGTGGGTAGCTTATCCTTCTTTTCTGGAAAGAGGTTTATGAACAATGGCACTAGCACATGTGCTAGAAGAGAACATTCATTACAAGAAAAATATAAAAAATATAAAAATAAATAAATAAATAAATTATTATATAGCTATGTTTTTAAACCAAATTTTGTTCAAGATCTTTGGGCTACACAAACTATTGGGTACAAGTTTGAAGGTAAATCTCAATTATTGATGACTTCTAATTCAGGTTTCGTTTTTCGAGCTCTACGAGAAAATTGGATAAAAGAAAAATTGATTTATCAGGGCAATCATTATGCCAAGTAAAGAGAATATGAAGAAAACCCTCATTTAAAAACAACATACATAGAGATAATGGTCACGTTATAGAGATATTTTAGTAGCCATAGTAACCAATTCTGAGAGAGAGAGAGAGAGAGAGAGAGAGAGAGAGAGAGAGAGAGAGAGAGAGAGAGAGAGAGAGAGAGAGAGAGAGAGAGAGAGAGAGAGAGAGAGAGAGGGGGGGGGGGCGGGAGGGGGGCGCATTATGGTTGGATCGTTGATATGGACCATTGTCCAAAAGAAAAGGGAAGAGGGGGAAAATAGAGAGAGAAATGAAATGAAATGTTATATTAACAGTCTTCAAAAGGCCAAAATTACCTATGAGACCAAATTGAAATAATTCTGGTGGATCTCAACCAATGCCTGGTGAGTACAAAAATAAAATGAAGTAAAGTGAAAGACTAAAAAATAAAAAACTAAAATGAATAAAGCCTAAAGTTTCCAGGTTAGAATCAACATCATCGTTAATGCTGGTGGATGCCGGACAAGGGGCGTTGTCTGAGAAACGATTGCAGCGGTTGCTGAAAAGCATGAGTGTATCCCAGCGGTTGCTCATCAAGCTATGAGCACCGCTAGCAGAGCTCAACCCTGCTGGCCCGCAAAGGCCCATGATCCAGATTTATGTTGCCTATGTAAAGCCCTTTTGGATGACCTGATGCTAAAACCTCCTCAACAACTTTTTCCACTCGTACAAGCTGCAATCAAAACAGCATGTCTTCGCCATCATCTTTCTTCCCCGACTCTCTGCCGTGGTGTCTGGTGTCTATTGCGTAGAGTCTGCAAGATAGACAAGGCAAAAATCATGTTGTTGGGCCTTTTACACCTTGTTTGAGTAAGTGCCATTGCCACTGAAGAAGCTTCTGTGTCTTTGTTTGCAAGAACTTTGCCCTTTGAGGTGAGATTCTTAACTAGAGCTTGGAATCCATTTTTGAGGAGGACCCATAAATTTATGAAGCATGACGAGCAGCTATGCCTGGCATTCTGCCAAGAGCTTCAAAGCTGCATACAGATTTTCACAACAGTTTGAAAAAGGTTGTATGCACATCGGAACCCAAGTCTGCTGATACTTGTCAATCTATTTATGCATTGAAGTCTAGGCATACATGGACACGATCGTCAAAGAGAAACTCTGTTCGTGAATAAGGTCACAAGGGATGGTTTTTTATTTTGCGGCAGTCGAGAGCACTTCTTTGCTGCAGGAGATTATAGTGAGTATGGCCATTGCTGACACAATATGTACTAGGATTGGTTTTAGGTGGTTGAAGAGAAAGAGCGAATGTTCGTTGGCATATAGTTGGCGGGGTCAGATGCATGGGTAGGCGTTGTTTGGTGGTAGGGAGGAGTTGTAGAGAAAGGAGGAGACTGGGCTGTGGGTTGGTGACCATCAGAAGAGTAAAGTACTTGTCTGTGAAATGTGACATGGGTTGCATGGTGGGCACCACTGAAAGAGAGAGGTAGACACTAATTGCTCGGGCACAGAGAAAGAGAGAGAGAAGAAATCTATTGGAGACTGCATGGCGAGGAGTGGGTGAAATTGGAAGTGGTCTCAACCAGCTTGCATGGAGAGTGGTTGGTACACATGGTAAGAGAGAGAGAGAGATAGAGAGAGAGAGAGAGAGAGAGAGAGAGAGAGAGAGAGAGAGAGAGAGAGAGAGAGAGAGAGAGAGAGAGAGAGAGAGAGAGAGAGAGAGAGAGAGTGGAATTGTTGATGACTTTTGCGGGTTTTTAAACTCTTTATTGAGTTGTTGGTCTTTCATTGATGGCTCGTATTGCTCCTTGCATAAATTCTTTCTTGAGGTGAGTAGATCCAAGCTGTTAATTTAGGCTTTTTGGCCCAAACACTGGTGCTTTCTTGGAAGTAGCATTGAGCCATGATTGACTCATTTGATGCTACCCACCCTATCATCTTTTGTTGTTAAGGTTGAACCCGTGCTTGATGTATCTAAACCGGGTCGCCTTTGATGTGCTTTTTGGGTACTAACACTTGGTTGACTCTCTTTGAATTCTTTTGGATGCTTTTTTGTGATGGAAACTTTGGTTGGTATGCTTTTTGCTTTGGTCTTCATTGCATTTTTGATGGTGTGCCTTTTGATGTATAGGCTTCCTTGGAAGTTGGGTAAAGGCTCGTTGAAGATAAAGTCCTCTTGCAAGGTTGATCTATCTCAATGTTTACTTAGCTTTATTACATAGACGTCAATAGTCAACAATATTTGATCCCATCCAAAGGGTTCAAATAACACCTTTGGAAATGATTCCTTCATGTAGTAATCGTCTTCTACTGCATGCTTGAGATTGCAATCCTCCTTTCTAAGACTCCCACATTTTTATGCTTCGTACATCCAAATGTGAGCATCCTTCACTAGCCAAGCAGGTAACGGTATTCCATCATTCATAGTAGTGACCTCAGAGTCTTCTATCAGAGTTCGGTTTACATCCTTGTAATTAAGATCCTTGGTGTTTACCTTGGTTATGATTTCATTATGTTGCAAGTAAAGATGGTCATAGCCCCAATCTTGAACCATTCTGAGTTGACGCATAAATGGTCGTCCCAAAATAACTTCAAAATTGTTGCCTTTTCCAAAATCCACTACCGCAAAGATATGCCATATTCGATCCTTCATGAGGATACTACTACTTGTTCTAGCATTCCCAAGGGTCTTTCCACATACCCGTCCACTAATTGAAACTTCATGCGTTATTTTTTGAGAGCTGATCTTCTCCCAGATTCCCTTTGTAGCTATGGCTATTCAAGTCTCGCTATCAAGTATGGCTAGCATTTTTACTCCCTTGTACTCAAGTGGTAAGGTGGTATTTCATTTCTCTCCTTCGTAATAGTCACCCACCTTATTCACCGGTAATGGCTTTTCCTGTGGTTTTTTAGGCGAAGTTTCATCCATGTTATCATCTGCAAGTTGGTCATATGAAGGGATTTTCAACCCCATTTTTTCAGGTGTTTCCCCATTTGGTCCCATAGATGCGGTTTAATTTTTAGCAACTCTATAAGAGTAATGGTGCATCTTATAGGGGATGACATCACTTCGTGCAAGCTTTTAGTATCCATCATTTTTGGTGTGCCTTTCCACTAAGAAGGTACCACTCTAACCTCATATTTTGTTTTGAGTTCTCCTATGAAAGATGGCAAAGTCTGTAGAGAGTGTGGTTTGCTCTCTTCAGATGCTATAGACCCGACATCCCCATATAGAGATTGTATATCTCCTTGGAAAAATTCATGTTCCATGTTGATCTTAGGGATAGGTGCTGATTGTAAAGTAGCACTATCGTCTTTTTGGTTTCTAATCGTTTTCCATAAGGATTGTGGCCACTACTCATCTACCTTAGGAATTGGTTGTATCTCCAAAGGTTTATCCTCATCTATCATGTTTGCAACAATTCCCATAGTAAGTGGCTCCTCTTTGTCTATTTCCACAGGTTTTATTTTATTATCTGGATTCTGAGTGAAATTCAAGTTTAAGTGATCTTTTTCGCATCGGTCACATAATCCTTGAATTTTGTCTTCTTCACTTGTGTTGGTTTCCCCATGTGTTCATGTGTTTTCTTTCCATAGAACTTGCATTACATGCTCAATTTTTTTTGGAACTTTAGGTTGTTATAGAGCTTGAGCAGTCTCAACAAGTCTTTTGTACACTTCCATTATTTTGGTTTTGTCTTTTGAATGCGGATAGGTCAGTAGTATTTGTTCTAAAGTTTGGTTGTTATTGGATCTAGCCGCATAGGATTGCAATATCGTGTCTAGTTGCTCATTCACCTTTTCTACCAAGACTGAACCTCCCGATGACATTTTGGATTATTTTCTCGGGGGGTGCACTATTTAATCATGTTAATATATAACATGAGTTCGAAAGGAGGGATTTTTTAATGCAAAAAAATTAGGCAATTTAACAGAGATGCATTAAAATAAGGAGTTTTTATTTTCAAATTTGGAAAAATTCCCTAAAATAAGGGGTCATTTTATTAAAAGAGGATTTTTTTAATAGCCCACGAACACACATTATATAGGGAGATACTGAACGGTGAAACCCCCGAGATTGTTTTTCTTTCTTCATTCCCTTCCTGTTTTTCTTTTCTTGTTTTAGTTGTTCTTTGGCTTGTTGCAAGTTGGTTTCTAGGGCCATTTTCTCCTTCATCCTTTTTGCTTTCATCTTGTCTCCTTTGGATTTCCACAATTTTCTTCTAGCTCTCACCGATAAGTTTTTGATTTCTGTTTGAGGCTACAATATGTTTTTCTCCTCAAAAATTGCATTTTTTGCAGCTTCTTGAGCTTGCACTCGAGTCATCACCTTTAAAGGAATTGTGGGTTCTACCTCGAGTTCCCTTGAAGAAGGCATCACTCCTACAACATTCATTGTTGCTTTTCCCTTGTTGTTTGGGCGTTTTGGACAGTCATGAACAAGGTGTGCAACCATGCATTCTAGACAATATTGAATTATCTTCGCATTTTTAACCCAACGAGGACAATTTATTGGCCAATGATTACCTCCACACTCATAGCATGGTCCTACTTGTTGCAAAGTTTGCGGTGTAACCAATGGTTATTATTTCTTGGTAAGAATGGTCTTTGAACCGTACTCTTGATTGGCTATGAACATGAGCGCGTTCTCATCCATGGAGTAATGATTTTTCATGTATTGTGGCACATGCGTTGGCTGAGTGTAGCTGACTGCTACTCTACCATCATTTAGAAGAGGTGATTGTTGCCCTAGAATTCATTGCGGTTCTAGACAAAGTGTGGTGGGGTGATCCCCTCCACATATGTCACATCTCCTCAATTGAGGTTGTCGTACATTCAAGTTCTGACTCTAGCCCTAGCTTATTCTTCTATTCATCTCCTTGACCACTTGATCAATGCTCAATTCAGCAGGATTTTTAACCTCTAATTTTGTTGCAGATTTTCTCTTTGAAGATAAGGCACTACTAGTTGCATTTTCTACATCCTATGTCACCTCTCCGTAGGCCTTGTAATTGTCAACTAGATAAAGAGCTTCTCTAGTGACTTGCTCAAACGTCATGCATCCTTTCAAATGTAGGTCCTTTTTAAGAGTCTCGTTCTTCAAGCCCTCAATGAAAATAACTGATAATCTCTCATCTTGTGGTAACTCCCATGTGGATAGTATGTAGACAAGGTCATATGCAAACTCTATACCAATTTTCATCAACTTTTGAGGTTGGAGGACATGGATCACGATCCATGTTCCACCACATCTGGACTTGATCTCTCGGCGTTTGTTCCTGACTATATCCACTAGCTAAATCACAACTCTTTTTTGAATTTGGAATTGTTTGGATAGGTCAAATGCTCAACCCTTGGTCTGTACAGTGGTTTTCAATTTGTCGCATGTTTTGCTCCCTTTTGACCCAAATTTGCTGATTTTGTTTCAAAATTGGACTTGGGGATATGTTTCCTTGTGTATGCACTATTGATCTAGAAATTTTAGGTCAAGTTGTCACTATGGGGTCATGGATCGTGATCTATGTTTGGAGCCCAAATTGACTTTTCTTCGTACCATCAGAATCAACATGATTAGCAGGTGCTATGGTATCAGAATTTTTTGAAAATGGAACTCTGGATTGAAAATTAGTTCTTGCACTTTGTCAAAATGCTTGACAATTTTGGGCTCTTGGGTTGGTTTTTGATATCCAAATTCAGTTATGAAAAGACCACTAGACTCCTGGTGACTTGCTCTAACCTTGTGTGAGATTGCACTGAAACTTGGCACACAACTTTCCCTTGGTCCACTGATCCTTGCTATGTGGTTTTTGTGTGGTTTGGAACTGATTAGGTAAAGCAAAAGTAAAATCTTCAATCTGTTTTAATTGTTTTTGACTTTGAAGTGTTTATTGCCCTTTTGATCCATTTCTTGAACTTTTTTTACAATACTTCTTTGGGAAGTTTTGTTCACACTGGTCTCTGTTACAAGCTGGCTTAGTTTATGTCCAAAAATTCACATGGGGGTCATGGATTGCGATCCATGTTGCACCACTTTTGGATCTAAAATTTGGTGTGTTGATAGCTTATGATATTTGTAACTTTCTCCACACAAAAAAAATGAATTTTGAATCAGTTTTGCCCAACCAAAAGTGAATTCTACAGTGTCTGATGTGACGATTTTGAGAATGTTCTAATTTTGGCTCTTTTGACCACTTTTTGCAACTTTTTTGTAAATGGTTCTTTTGGAAAAGTGTTTGTCTATGTCTAAGCTACCTACAACCAAAATATCAGCCAAAAATCTTGATGGGAGACATGGATCGTGATCCATGTTTCATTAGATTTGGACACCAAATTTGGCCTGCTAATTACTTGCGGTGTCAGTAGTCTACTCCACAACTTCTTTTTGGATTTGGACAACTTTTTGTCAGTCAAAAGAAAGTTTTTCTATCTGCCCTATGATTTTTCAGTCAAAAGAAAGTTTTTCTGTCTGCCCTACGATTTTTGACTAGATTCTATTTTTGGCTATTTTGACCAAATTTTTTCAGCTTTTTGCTATGGTGGCTTTCGAGAAAGTTGTTAAAAATGGTATCACCTACCCACTCGTCAAATCTCAACTCAAAATGATCAAGGGAGGCTTGGATCGCAATTCATTTTCCACAACTCCTGAACATAAAATTTGGTCATTAGTATGCTTGCACTCTGTAGATATCATATTTTCACTTCTTTTTTTATTTGGATCTCAAAATCTAAAGATTTGCCCAATTTTGTGTCTGAAATGTTTGTTTTTGTTGTATTGCCTTATCAACCAATTTTGATGCTATTTTTGAGTTTTTTTTCTTTCAAGAAAACTTGATTAGAGCAATGTTCCATTGATGCACACTATCACTAGTCACTTTTCTACAAAAATGGTATCTGGGGGTCATGGATCTTGATCCATGTTCCTCCACAGAATCTACTCAAACTTTCCAGATCACTTCTAGAGAGTATGATAATGCCCTTGATCCATAAATTTTTGAAATTGGATCACTTTTCAGGTCTCTATCATCAAATTTTTAGAATGTGAAAGTTATGGTCGTTTTTGTCAAAATATGGTTTTCACCCTTTTCTTCTCTGATCTTTTAGCCCAATTTTAATGGTGGTAGTTTCTACTTATCCTACTCTTAAGTACTAAAATGAGACTAGGAAGAAAAACAAACAAAACGGTACAAAATAAAGTCGAAACGAAAATGGGTACAACACTCTGAAAGTAATGAGAAAATCGAAGAATGAAATGATTTTGGCTATCTCACTCATAACCCTCTTTACCTCTCGAGAATAGATCTAGCAAGTCCTTGACTTCTAGGCACTACCAAGCACTAAACCTCGTGTCTATTTGCTTCACCGCTAAGGTGTAAATGGAATGGAAAGACAAATCTTCAAAAAGGAACGCTCTAAATACGCACTAGGTCACTCATCATCTAAAGATCATTCTCCGAAAATGGTGTCAACATTCGATGGACGTCTGTAGCATAGCTATCTGGCACTAAGATAATGTCAATACTCAGGGAAGTGACTTGGATGGGGCACAAGACTCTTTGAGGTTGTCAATCTCAAGAAGTGAACATAACAAGCAAACACACCAACTCAACAAGCAAACCACCACGCAATTATCCAGAAATCTGCCTATGTCCTTTCTCACCGCTCCAGGTCATCACGTCATTTTGACACTCGAATGGACTCGAAATGCAACGAAACTTTAGGAGGAGGTCTAAGACACCTAGGGGCACTATCCTACTAAGTTTGGTTGCAATTCGACAAGGTATAAAAATCACGATCCATCATGAAAAAGGTTCTGAAAAGTGCAACATAACTATCCAAAAAGGTCGCCCTATGGTCTAGGAACACTCTCTTATGGTCAAAACGTAGAAAAAAAAGTGATTTAAGCACTCAAATATGAAGATTAGGCTCACTAACACTGTCATGCATTTTTTGGGTGGAAATGAAGTTGCTAATCCATGCTAAAAAGCTTGCTCACTAGTCCCGAGTACATAGATGTACATAATGCTTTGAGTTTTCGGTGTGCTCTTGTAGAATTTAGTATAAAGGCTTGATTTTGCCGTGTCATTTGCAAGAGTTTTGGGTTGTTCGAACTTCTAAAAGATGGTTTTTAATAAGTGCTTTTAGTCGTGCTTGATAGCCGGTGAATCGGACTCATACATCATGAGTTACATGCATTGGAGGTGGGTGGTACCCTACTTAGAAAGTGGATGCGGATGCATGCAAGGAAAGGCAAGTGGGCTGATTTGATGGATTTAATTAGAAAAAGTGTGGATGACAATTTCTGGAAATAGCCAAAGTGATAAGCTCCGAGTCGGGCTTTACAGCGTTGCATTCGGTACTCGGAGTTACCCGCCACGCCTCCGCCAAGATTGCTCGGTGTGGGGAGCAAAACAGGAAATTTATTGGCTCAATTGGGGAGGTGGGAGGATGGTGCCAAGTGGTAATGGAATAACCTCACATGGGGGGGAGCAATTGAGAACTGGAGGGTATAAGGGGGGAAGTGGGTACCTCCTAAGGGTGTATCAAAAGAGTTAAAGGAGTTCTTGGCCTTGCATGTGAGGGCTCGTGGACTTTGGGGAGAGGAGGGGGCGCCCAATTTGTGTTCCCATTGCTTGGACAGGCACCCTGCCCATTTTTTGTTCCTCTGACACTGTCCCCCCCCCACTTGCCTTGGTTAAAAAGTGGTTGACAACCCATTTTTACCCAAAAAAGGCTCAAAATGGACCAATAAAAAGGTGCTAAAGGGGGAAATGAAGTCGGATAAGAGGGGAGAGAAAATCCATTGGGATAAGAGCCAAAAAATCCCCCTTTAATAGTTGCATTTCTCTGCACACCTGCAGACACTTTCCAGAGACCTCCTTTTTTGGAGCTTTTACAAAACCCCCGAACTTCAAATGCTTGTAATTTGCTCATTCCTTATCGGAATCAAGCATATGGATGATCTACAAATATCTACGCAAGCCAATCTACACACTTATGTTCTCTAATTCTCCTAATTGCAAGTGTGGTTTCCACTAGAGCTGTTCTTCTCCAAGCTTTATAGGTGTTTAACACAAGTGAATGCGACGGTGCAGTTGTTGTTCTTTCCGACGGTGTGATCGGTGCAAGGCTATAGGGGCATTCTTTCTCATTTTCATTTTCACTCCACATTGTTTTGGTGACCCCACGGAGGAGAAATCCTCATGTGCTCCAATTTTTGCAAAATTTGTCCACTATCCAGGTAGAGAATGTAAAGGGGATGTGGGTCCTTATGGACAACCGCCTATATATGTGCTATTTGTGGACAATATTTGAGGTGGTCATTTAATTTGGATTGCAACCTTTGTGAGGGCCATGAGGTTTTGTGAAGCCAAGCACTGGGGGTCGGGTTACCCAGTGTGAGGTGGATTAGGTACTGGAGCGATCCATCGACATCCCTTGAGCTTACGACGTCACATGTAAGTTTTAGTGGCAATCAAACATGGCAGACAAGTTTCCACAGTTTCATGGATTGCCTAATGAGAATGCGCAGACTTTCATTGAGAAATTGGAAGTTAATTGCTTACTGCGGAATATATTAGACCAAGCTATATTGTTGCGGTTGCTGCAATATAGTTTACAAGATGAGGAAAAGGTCTGGTTGCATAACTATGACGAGGTAATGCAAGCACAAACTCTAGGGTTGGTTTTGGACTACAACCGTGTGGAGCAGGCCTTTCTGGCATTTACAGGAGCATTGAAGCACCTGACAAGTTTGGCATGAAATTTTGGGGTACACTCAGAAGGCTAATCAAAGCATGGATGATTTTGTCATGCAGTTTACCCGTTTATGGGATAAATGTGCCCGAGCTTTGGGAAATGAAATTCCGCCGGCCATGTTAAAGAAGGACCGTTTTGTAGCCAATCTCAAGGAAGGTCTAAAGTTCAAAGTTGAGCTGAAAAGGCCCGTTACTTTCGAAGAGGTAGTCGCGATTGCCAGGGAGAAAGAATGGAAGGCTCAACGACTCCATGAGTACGGCAAGGTGGTTCCTGTGCAAGCTAATGGTGGCCAAGGTGAAGGAAATCAGGCAGAGACTGGAGTCCCACCCACTCAAAGGGCTATAGACTGTGAGCGATTACAACGTAATATGCATGACATGATGAACATGATGCAGGAATTACGGCTCAATGTCCTTGGAGGTGGAGGTGCAGGTGGTCGTGGTCATGGTCGGGGCCGTGGTAGAGGGATGGCCCAGCCATATGAAGCTCAACCTAATGCTAATGCATGTCATGGACAGGGTGGCTTTGAGCCATGAGGACGGTTCATTCCAACTTGTTATAATTGTGGGGAACTTGGTCATATCAACACTCATTGTCCAGGACCAATAAGGATGGGAGGTGATATGTTTCCACTTCCTCAATAGATCCCTAACAAAGCTAATGAGTATGCATTGTATATACGGGGAGATCAAGGTACTTGGCAGGAAAATCAAGCCTCAAACTCTGGTGGTCATGTGGGTATTGTGCGGGTAGAAAAGAAAGACGCAGATGTGTGCTAGTAGGCAAAAGAGAGAGGGAAGGATATGCAGCACCAGGGCCTAGTCGAAAGAAAGGGAAGGAGAAGGAGGGTGAAGATGTGAAAGCCAAGAGAAAGAGAAAGCCTCGTAGACGATTTGAAGTGGCAGATTTGCCTTTGGGAGAAGGCCAAACAGTTTACAGTTTAAAGGAAGACCTCATTGGGAGGAAAGTAGATTGTACTTTTGGACAGTTGATGAATATGGTGCCCAAACTTAAAAGGTAGTGGAAGTCATTAGTGAATCCAGAAAAAGAGCCGAAGCATGGACAAGTCAGAGTGTTGTCCGTGGGAGAGTTACCCGACATCTGTCCTGTGGTGAACGCTTGGCACAAAGGTGTGGGCATCGGAGAAGCCTACATTGATGGAGGTGCTCAAGTTTGTGTGATCACACAGTCATGTGTCGAGAGATTGGGTCTCATCACATGCGGAAGCTCTGGGTTTCGGATTCGACTAGCAAACCATGCCAAGGTGAAATGTTTGGGGATGATCAAGAATTTGGAAGTTGAAGTCTTTAACATGAAAGTTATGGTGAACTTTCATGTTATGCCAGCTGGTCTGGGAGCCTTTCCTCTCATTTTGGGACGACCTTGGTTGAGAGCTATTGGTGCCGTGAAAGATTGGGGCAAGGGCACAATCGGTGTGCATGGCAAGAAGGGTGAAAAGAGTGTGTTTAATATGACTACCAAACAACCTATGGCACTTGAAGATGTGAGTGAGAATGACGAGTCCGAAACTACCAATGATGATAGTTCTGAAGACTCAGAAAGTAGCACTACTTCAAGTTCCAGTGATGAGAACAAAGAGAAGTTAGTGAAGTGCTACAATTATCAGGGAATATAAATTCTTCAAGCCATTTGGAGCAACTTGAGGAGTTAATGCAACCTAAACAGGAGTTATCGGTAAAGCAAGAGCTGATTCAAAGCATGTTGAGTACTGACTTGATGCAAGAAGAAAGAAGGGAGTACTTAGCAATGTTGGACATGTTTCCAAATCTTTTCATTACCTCATATAAGGAAATAATGGGTTTTGTTGGGAATCCTATGAAGATCAAGCTAGTTGAAGGGGCAAAACCAATCAGACAGAAGTTAAGGAGGATGGGCAAGGAGCAGATGAATGCCTTAAAGGAAGAAGTGGATAAGCTTTTGGATGCAAGATTCATTGTGCCAGTGGATAATGCTGAATGGGTAAGCCCTGTACTAGTCACCCCAAAGAAAGATGGGTGTTGGAGAGTATGTGTTGATTACAAGCCACTAAATGCGACCAAGAAAGATCCTTACCCTTTGCCTTTTATTGATCAATTGCTAGATGCAGTGGCTGGTTTTGAGAGATACAGTGTCTGTGATGGGTATTCAGGATACTTTCAGCTTATCCTTGCTCCTGAAGATAGGAAAAAGAATACTTTTATCACACCATGGGGTTGTTTCTGCTTTTGTTGCCTTTCTTTTGGGTTGACAAATGGGCCAGGAGCCTTTGAAAGAAAAGTAGACTGGGTCTTTGCCCCATTTCTTGGGAAGTTTGTCAAAGGGTTCATAGATGATTTCTGTGTATACATTTCAAGGAAAGAGCATGTTTAGAAGCTTGAAATGACATTTGCAAGGTATGATGAATGCGAGGGTCAATTAAGCCCCAAAAAATGTCATTTGGCGTAGCCAAGGGTGAAGCTTCTTGGACATGTGATTTCAAAAAATGGGATTGAGGCAGATCCAGAGAAAGTGGAAGCCTTATTATTGCTGTCATCCCCAAAGGATACAAGACAATTGGCTACTTTCATTCAGAAGGTTAAATATCTGTCTCGATTCATACCTTTGGCATCACAGTTACTGTACCCACTACAACAAATGGTTAAAAATGATCCATTGGAGTGGACACAAGACTGTGAAGAAGTTTTCGATAAGGTCAAAGAAGTTTTGAGCACACTGCCTATTATGCAAGCTCCCGACTGGGAGAAAGAATTTTATGTTAACCCGTCAGCTGGAGATGATGCCATTGGGGCTATGCTATTGCAAAGAGGGAAGGAGTCCAAGTATATGAAGCTATATCATGGAAGAGAAGTGCTATCAAAGGAAGCGGATTTTTTTCTTACAGGTGTTTTACCTGAAGATTTTCCATCATCCAAAAAGTATGCTTTTATGAGAAGAGTCAAAATGTACAAAATGCTTGATGATGTGCTTTACATGAAAGGAAGTGATTTGATATTGCGACGTGTGCCCTGGAAAGAAGAAATCTATAAGATTTTGGAAGATAACCATGAAGGATCCTGTGGAGGACATTTTGCCATGAAAATTATGCTACATAAGATTTTACAAGAAGGCTATGTGTGGCCCAGTGTCCAGCGGGATGTGAACCATAGGTGAAAGTCTTGTTTGTCTTGCCAGAAGATGGGGAAGAGAATTTTGAAGCCTGAATTGCGAAAGACGATTTTAGCTTTTGATGTATTTGAAAAATGGGGTCTTGATGCTATTGGACCCTTATCCATGACTGGTAAAAGAAATGTTTACATTCTGACAACAGTGGATTATTTGTCACGTTGGGCAAAAGCTAAGGCTGTCAAACAGATTACCAGTAAAGAAATGGGGAATTTTGTGTACAAAAATATATGCTGCCAGTTTGGTGTGCCTTTGGAACTACTTTCCAGGATTTAGAGGAGAGTTGTTTGATTTCCTTTGTGGAAAGCTTAATATACAACATAGGTACAGTTCTTGTCATAAAATCTAATATCTAACCAACCCAAATGATTTTCTCATATTAAATTGATCACTTAATGTGGGAGAATAAACGGGAACAAGTGTTAAGATATAGATATGTGCTTATAGATCTATCTCAACACGGGGCCAATGGTAAAGGGGCCCAAATGAGAGATGGTCTATCAAAGAGCAAGGCTAACCAATGGAGCATAAGACCTTAGGGTTAGCTTCATTAAAGACCTCCAATAATGTGTGTAAAAGTCCTTTGACCTTATTTAAGCTAGTAGGGCTGAGCTTGAGGCGGGAACCCGGCCCAAGCTCGAGGTGCTTGTCGTGCTTGAGGTGCTTGATTAAGGTGCTTGATGTGCTTGACTTGCTACATGATTAAGGTACTTGAGGTGCTTTGACAAGCTTGCCTGAGATGCTTGTGGGAATACCCCCTAGTCCAAGTGCTTAGTCATGCTTGATGACTAAGGTGCTTGAGCACCAAAAGTCAAAAGGATCTCTACAAAGAGGGGGGCGAGCCCTTTTCCTAGGGGATAGAGAGAGAACACACACTCACACACACAAGGAAGGCCCAAGCTTGAAGAGGCAACAAGGACACATGTCAGGCCCCTACCTATGTTACCTTCATGAGATGCCTGAAACCTATTGGTGGCCACCCAAGGGGTCCGATAGTAATTTAGGAGATTTAATTCATTGATTTAGAATTTATCTAGCCCTCTCTCTCAAAGGGGAAAGGGGGACACTTGTCTCAAGGCTACCCCTACTGCTTGTAATGCCTCCTGCTCATGATTGGCTAGGCCTGGAGGGGTCCAATGAGCTTCAAGCATGAGCTACAAGGGGGGATCGACCCAAGCAAGCTAGGGGTTGCTTAGGGGGTATACTCACCCACACACACTCACAAACACTCTCATTGTGTGCTATGCAAAGTGCAAGAGCTCCCTCTCCAAGCACGTAGAGGCTGAGAGCCTACACCAACACTCTTGGCTATGGAGTGCAAATCCAACCAAGAGCCATGCTTCAATGCTTAAGCTTGCCATCTCCTTATTCTTCATTACTATGCTATTATGTATGCTAGCAAAAAGAGTATGATAAGTGAGGAACTAATTCTTTCTCCTACGAAATGTTTCTTCTTCCTCTTCCCTACCCTTATTCCCTACTAGCTCTCTCCACCTTCGAAGGTGTTTGAGGTATTGGGACTGAGGCTTGGGATAGTTAAAGCTTTCTTCAAGTTTATGTTATGTTTGTGATGCATGAAGCTTTCCATCTTCATTGCATCACCTAGGTCACAAGGAACACAAAGACTGTATTGTAACAAGTCTCTCTTAATGGGAGAAATCATAATACAAATGCCTATTGGAGGGGGGACCGGCTCCACCTAAATCCGGTCCTCAATTGTTGTCATGTTCTCTAAATTCTCTCTCTTGCAAAAGTATTGTTCATGCCAAGTTAACTAATTGCTATGATTATGTTGCTATCCTCAATTATGTTCACCCGTTATGCTCACAAGGTTATTTCACAAAAGTACTCTCATTAATTTCCGCTACTCTGAAGTTAAATAGGCCAATTCCATTAGAGTTCTCATTATTATCCACAATGCAATGGTCTAAATGAGAGATTCAATGGGGAGTTAGTGAATATTTTGACAAAAATGACTCAGACACATGGGAAGACTTGGGATTCAGAGTTGCCTTGTGCACTATGGGCTTATAGAACCGCTATCAAAACAAGCACGGGGTTTTCTCCTTATCACTTGATTTATGGCAAGGAAGCTTTATTGCCTATTGAAGTGGAAATCCCTGCACTTAAGTGGTTGTCATTGGAAGGTAAAGAGCAGCGAGATGCTTGGAGAAAAAGGTTGTTGGATTTACAATGCTTGTAGTTAGACATAATTTTGGCCTTGAGTCATTTTGAAGAAGTGTCAAAGAAGGCTTAGATGAAGGCCAATGAATGCGTTAAGGATAAAGGAATTGAAAAGGGTGATCTTGTATTGCAGTACAATAGTAAACTGGACAATACTTTCTAGAAAAAGTTTCAGATTAAGTGAGAAGGTCCTTTTACTGTTGTAAACAAGTTTGAAAATGGCACATATCAGTTGGCAGACTTAAATGGTGCACATCATAAGTATCGTGTTAATGGTTATAGATTGAAGAAGTATTTGGCACGTTTGATGACAATTGTGACTGAAGAAATGGTATCAGTAGAAGGAGACAATGTGGAGACATCTAAAAATGTGGATGAGGTTTCTAGGGATGAAATGCAACAGTTATTCATCCTAGGGACCTCTGTTTGTCATGAATGACTAAGCAAGCAAGAGGGGGTTGGCAAGCTATGTCATGCATTTTTTGGGTGGAAATGAAGTTGCTAATCCATGCTAAAACGCTTGCTCACTAGTCCCGAGTACATAGATGTACATAATGCTTTGAGTTTTTGGAGTGCTCTTGTAGAATTTATGTATAAAGGCTTGGTTCAGCCATGTCATTTGCACGAGTTTTGGTTTTTTTGAACTTCTAAAAGGTGGTTTTTAATAAGTGATTTTAGTCATGCTTGATAGCCGGTGAATCGGACTCATACATCATGAGTTACATACATTGGAGGTGGGTGGTACCCTACTTAGAAAGTGGATATGGATGCATGCGAGGAAAGGCAAGTGGACTGATTTGATGGATTCAATTAGAAAAAGTGTGGCCAAGAATTTTTGGAAATAGCCAAAGTGATAAGCTTCGAGCCAGGCTTTACAGCGTTGCATTCGGTGCTCGGAGTTACCCGCCACACCTCCGCCAAGATTGCTCGATGTGGGGAGCAAAACAGGAAATTTATTGGCTCAATTGGGGAGGTGGGAGGATGGTGCCAAGTGGCAATGGAATAACCCCACATGGGGGGGAGCAATTGAAAACTGGAGGGTATAAGGGGGGAAGTGGGTACCCCCTCAGGGTGGGTACCCACTAAGGGTGTATCAAAGGAGTTAATGGAGTTCTTGGCCTTGCATGTGAGGGCTCGTGGACTTTCGGGAGAGGAGGGGGTGCCCAATTTGTGTTCCCACTGCCTGGACAAGCGCCCTGCCATTTTTTTGTTCCCCGGACACTATCGCCCCCCCCCCCCCCCCCCCCTTTGCCTTGGTTAAAAAGTGGCTGACAGCCCATTTTTTTACCCAAAAAAGGCTCAAAATCGACCAATAAAAAGGTGCTAAAGGGGGAAATGAAGCCGGCTAAGAGGGGAGAGAAAATCCCCTTGGGATAAGAGCCAAAAAATCCCCCTTTAATAGCTGCATTTCTCTGCACACCTACAGACACTTTCTAGAGACCTCCTTTTTGGAGCTTTTTCAAAACCCCCGAACTTCAAATGCTTGTAATTTGCTCATTCCTTATTGGAATCAAGCATATGGATGCTCTACAGACATCTCTGCGAGCCAATCTACACACTTCTGTTCTCTAATTCTCCTAATTCCAAGTGTGGTTTCCGCTAGAGATGTTCTTCTCCAAGCATTACAGGTGTTTAACACGGGTGAATTCGACGGTGCAGCTGTTGTTCTTTCCAATGGTGTGATCGGTGCAAGGCTATAGGGGCATTCTTTTTCATTGTCGTTTGCACTCCACATCGTTTATGAAGAAGTGTCAAAGAAGGCTCAGATGAAGGCCAATGAATGCATCAAGGATAAAGGAATTGAAAAGGGTGATCTTGTGTTGCGGTACAATTGTAAACTGGACAATACTTTCCAGAAAAAGTTTCAGATTAAGTGGGAAGGTCCTTTTACTGTTGTAAACAAGTTTGAAAATGGCACATATCAGTTGGCAGACTTAAATGGTGCACATCATAAGTATCGTGTTAATGGTTATAGATTGAAGAAGTATCTGGCACGTTTGATGACAATTGTGACTGAAGAAATGGTATCAGTAGAAGGAGACAATGTGGAGACATCTAAAAATGTGGATAAGGTTTTTGGGGATGAAATGCAACAGTTATTCATCCTAGGGACCTCTGCTTGTCATGAATGACTAAGCAAGCAAGAGGGGGTTGGCAAGCTATGTCATGCATTTTTTGGGTGGAAATGAAGTTGCTAATCCATGCTAAAACGCTTGCTCACTAGTCCCGAGGACATAGATGTACATAATGCTTTGAGTTTTTGGAGTGCTCTTGTAGAATTTATGTATAAAGGCTTGGTTTTTCCGTGTCATTTGCAAGAGTTTTGGGTTGTTCAAACTTCTAAAAGGTGGTTTCTATAGGTGCTTTTAGTCGTGCTTGATAGCCGGTGAATCGGACTCATACATCATGAGTTACATGCATTGGAGGTGGGTGGTACCCTACTGAGAAAGTGGATGCGGATGCATGCGAAGAAAGGCAAGTGGGCTGATTTGATGGATTTAATTAGAAAAAGTGTGGCCAGGAATTTCTGGAAATAGCCGAAGTGATAAGCTCCGAGCCGGGCTTTACAGCGTTGCATGAACGGTGCTCGGAGTTACCCACCACGCCTCCACCAAGATTGCTCGATGTCGGGAGCAAAACAGGAAAATTATTGGCTCAATTGGGGAGGTGGGAGGATGGTGCCAAGTGGCAATGTAATAACCCCACATGGGGGGGAGCAACTGAAAACTGGAGGGTATAAGGGGGGAAGTGGGTACCCTAAGGGTGTATCGAAGGAGTTAATGGAGTTCTTAGCCTTGCTCTGAGGGCTCGTAGATTTTGGGGAGAGGAGGGGATGCCCAATTTGTGTTCCCATTTCCTGGACAGGCACCCTGCCCATTGTTTGGTCCCTGGACACTGTCCCCCCCAGTTGCCTTGGTTAAAAAGTGGCCGACAACCCATTTTTTACCCAAAAAAGGTTCAAAATGGACCAATAAAAAGGTGCTAAAGGGGGCAATGAAGTCGGCTAAGATGGGAGAGAAAATACCTTGGGATAAGAGCCAAAAATCCCCCTTTAATAGATGCATTTCTCTGCACACCTGCAGACACTTTCTAGAGACCTCCTTTTTTGGAGCTTTTTCAAAACCCTCGAACTTCAAATGCTTGTAATTTGCTCATTCCTTATCGGAATCAAGCATATGGATGCTCTATAGACATCTATGTGAACCATTCTACACACTTATGTTCTCTAATTCTCCTAGTTCCAAGAGTGGTTTTCGATAGAGTTGTTCTTCTCCAAGCT
The DNA here is from genome assembly GCF_014529385.1 of Adiantum capillus-veneris. NCBI lineage: Eukaryota > Viridiplantae > Streptophyta > Polypodiopsida > Polypodiales > Pteridaceae > Adiantum > Adiantum capillus-veneris. The sequence continues at coordinate 147,327,126 of NC_140952.1, forward strand.
TTATATGTGTTTAAGACAGGTGAATTTGACGGTGCAGCTGTTGTTCTTTCTGACAGTGTGATCGGTGCAAGGCTATAGTCTCATTATTTTTCATTGTCATTTGCACTCCACAATGCATAGTCACAAACCTAAAAAAAACTGACAATGCTTGCACTTAAATGAAAGAGCAAGGAAAGAGAAACACAATGCAAGTTTTAAAACTGAAAACGGATTATCCAATCATTAGTTGCGATGATTATAAATCTGAACTTTGTAGTTGCTTGAACATACATACAATTGAGCTCTTTCTTCCTCACAAAGATAAGCCTCCTTTCACATTAAAGTTATTGACCTTTATACCCAGGGCTTTCTAAATGGCCAGTGGCCAGCTCACATGGACCTTTAAAGACCCGACCTTTGGATTAAGTTGAATGGAGTAGTCTAGGTGTGTGGGACCTTGTGAAAATATGTGCATGGGTGTGAATATCCCCCCAGTGGACCTGTCTTGGAATTAGACCATCATTCACTGCCTAGTTGAGATCGTTCTGCAAGTCACACTCTAAAATTGGCTTCACCAATTGGACCCACGACCCCAAGCTCATTTATAGGCAATTTAAGCTGACCAACTCATCATGTGAGTGTGTTGTGTGAGGGCACCCCAAATTAAATCTTTTATACAAAAAGGTGTAGGAGACTACTCACACACACACACCTAATTAGAGTAAAGGAGGTTTTCTCACACACATGAATTTCACAATGAGTGGAGCTTCATAGTGGAATTAATTAGAGGTTGAAGTCTAAGGAGAATTGACCTAATTGGACACACAATTGAAGGTTCTAATCAACCTAGCCTTAATCCATCCATCTAGTCCAATTCCTTAAGCGTTGAGATGCGTCAAGGATGTCCAATTGAATCAAAGAGGATTTTTGTTACGCAAATGAGTGAAATGACACACATAGAGAAATCAATCCGAATTCCCCTCATCATGGATACACAAATCAAGGTCATTAGTGGATCAACTGAATTGATACCCTTGCACATACTTGAACATGATTAATGATATTAATGATTAGAATAGTGCACTAACACACAAAGGCTTAATTGCACCTAAAAGCTAGGAATGCACTAACCTTCATTAAGCTTTGATATCAATTGTTAGATATGGAACTATGGAAGGTTAGGTAAAGAAGCATTCACGGTTAGCAGAATCATAAGCAGAAAAAAACAGAGTAAATGAAAGTAGAAAACCTGATTATTGAACTAAAGTAAAATGATATAAAGAAATTCAATTTAAAGCTTTGAGCTAATCATAAGAGTAGGCGAGATATGGGGAATGTAGTATCCTCAGTAGGTGCCAAATGCATGTGAATACAACCCTACAAAGAGGGCTCAACCCTAGAAAGGGGGAGATGATTTTGAGAGTCAATATGTACATGCATCTCATTTACAATGGCTTTTATTTCATGTCGTGCCATCTAGTATCATAATATATGATGAGGTGGTCATGTAGTGTCCTGTGCATATCCTGAGAGTTGGTTCGCATGCTAAAGCCCATGTTCATTAGTACCTCATGAGGGAGATGTGGGAGGCCATTATGCAACAAAATTTAAAGGGCCGAAGATTTTACAATTTGGCTTACGGTGGGTATTTATGCTCAATGATTTCAATTGGAATATGTGGCTAAATATTGTGACACATGCCGGAGATCAGGAAGGACAACTAAGGACATGCTGCCTCTTCATCCAGTGGTGTGATTGAGCACTTTTTGAAATGTAGATTGAACTTCATGAGTCCTTTCAAGACTACAATAAATAAAAAAATATACATTGTGGTGGCCACTAATTATGTCACTATTGGGTGCTCGATGGATAGCCAAGTTCATATTTGAAAACATAATTAGGTATGATTTTCCTTTGGAGCTAGAATCCTATAATGGCACACAATTCACCAACAAAGGGTTGAAATAGTTAATGTATTATTTTTCTATTAAAAATAAGAGGTCCATGACCTATTATCCTAGAAACGATGGTCAACTTGAGAGTTCTATCAAAATGCTAGAGTGCATTAACATGATACACACCAAAGGAATTTCCTGGGCTACCTATTTTCCAAGTACACTATGGGAATTTAAGATTTTCAAGGTCACTACACAATGAAATCCATTTGGGTTAGTACATGGCCATGAAGATATTATGCCATTTATATTTTATGTTCCCAATTTATATTATGCCATTTATATTTTATTTTGGGCTAGAGAGAATGACACAAGAGGAGGCATATCAATATGCATTATGGTTTCAAGAAGTGAAGCAAAGTAGAGTAAACAAGTATCATGGTGAGGGTCTCAAGAAGGAGTTTGCTAAGGGAGATCTACAACCATGGTACAAGGAAAGATGAAGTATAAAAGCCCAGCTTGATGAAGATTGGGCAAGCTAAAGGGTCATAAGGGAGGTGACTCAATAGAGACAAGGACCTCTCGGAAGAAGGAGGTAGCCTCAGTTAATAGTTAGCACACCAAACAGGTGATCAAGCATCACTCAAAAACCAAAGTGGGCAACACTGACTACATAATAATTACCTAGCTTAGGCATGCCCTTGGCCAAGAAATGGATGAAACATGTAAAAATATGTCAAGACCTAAAGGCTGCACCAATTCCACAGGCGCTAGGATTTGCTTCAAACAAGGTTCCATCCTCTAAGGTGCCAACCATTCTCAGGTCGATTTTAGGTGAGATCATCTATGATCACTCTAAACACGGTTTCCCATTATCTCAAGGCCCTTGTCACTTCCCATCAATGAAAAAGGGGACCTAAGGACCAAGAATTGAAACAAAAATTGAAGCAATCAAAAGACGAGTGCAAGGGCTTGGCAAAGCAATTGTCCAATCAAGCCATCCAGGTAACAGACCAAGCTAGATGGTTGAAAGAGCAAGAGGAAAGACCATGGCACAAAAGGAGGCAATGGAACAAAGGATTTTTGCACTACAAAAGCAAATGGAAGCACTCTAGATCAATCACAATGATTACTAAAAAGTCATGGATACGGCCATTGTTGGAAGGGCTATTAACAGCCTCTTGTCCAAAGATGAGAGCAATATATTTGACTACAAGAATTGGAAAACTGATCCTTGAAATAGATGCTTCATTCATGGAGTGTTCAAGAGCCCATATAGATGAACTCGTCAAAGCTGTGGCAGCCAAATTTAGAGAGCACAATGTCAAAATGATGGCATTTTGGGTCCTATACCCACTGGAGAGGTAGGGTATGCAAAGAAGCTTGAAAATGGCACTGATAGTTTAGGTAAGGGACACAAATGAAAAGAGAAGGGATGGAGTAAAATGAAGAAGACCTTGAGCCTGGGACCTTGAGGAGAATGAGAAGAAGTAGGCCCTAATCAAGGAGAAATATCATGTAGCATGACAAAAAGATTGGAAGATTACTTTGGAGATGCTAATAGGGAAGGATCAAGTCAAGTCCGGGCGGTTTACCTCAAAATATGTAGATGTAGCACGTGAGTTCATGCAGAGGGGTTTTTTATATTTTAAAGAATTACAAAATTCCATGTATAAGAGGTTAAAAAATAAAAAAATTGAAAAAAAGTTACAAGTTTATGAAAGAGATTACTAAGGTAGAAAGAGAGAGGACATTTGAGAATGAGAGAGAGAGAGAGAGAGAGAGAGAGAGAGAGAGAGAGAGAGAGAGAGAGAGAGAGAGAGAGAGAGAGAGAGAGAGAGAGAGAGAGAGAGAGAGAGAGAGAGAGATCTACAAAAGGCTTTCCATGTTGATAACAATCTGCTAATACAAGTGACCAAGGGTGGTCCAACATAGAACTGTCATGCCAACTGGGTAGACCCGAGGTACACACAATTGCAACTGCTATTGACACTGCCAACATTTACTCCTCCACATGAGATCACTGATATGGTCTCCACATGGCCATCGTCTCCAACATTCTCTCAGAGAATAGATCTGTGGTGAATCTCCTCCTGGCTAGATCTAGATGTGGATCTGGATCGTAGATGAGAATCACTACTGCTGCATGATCACAAGGCATGTGTAAGGCCTCTCTGAGATAGAACTGCACAGTAGAGGTGATCTCCAAGAACTGTATCTGTTATCCATGAAAAATGTTGGGGTTGTCTTATTGAGAAAAAATGCTAGGCTGATGGCATGCCAAAAACATTGGTTGCCCTACCATCTGCTCAACTCCTATAGGCCCCTCTCGGGCACCCAAGGGAGGGTGTGGATGGGTTTCCTAACCTCACTCTTATCTTATTGCAGACATAGCGAGAACCACAAACATAATTTTCAATTCATGGGACGAAGCTGACTCCACTAGTGGATGAAGGCTACAAGAGGGTGTCAATGTCTTGGAAAACAATAGACAACGCGTATCTAACACAAACTACACTCAAATGACCTAAGTCATCAAAAGCTAGTCACTAACCGACAAACAAATCATGACCGTTACATCATCAAACGACATCCAAATGTTATGAAACTTCTAGGACAAGTATATAACACCTAAGCACACATGCTTATGGTCTCAAATCTCACTTTTGATGAAGTGCAAAAAATGCAATTATTAACAACAGTGAGATTTTGACCTAGTCATTTCTGACCCCAAATGCATCTAAATGCTTAGCAATGATGCCCCGATACCCTGTCTATGCTATTTTATGATTTCTTAGCTTAAATTCCTACTTATGATGAAATTAGGCCGCGGTTTGATGACGCCAAAAGCTACAATTTACCATTATATGTTTACGTCAATGAGTAGAGCTCTTACCTGTGGTTACAACGCAACAGACGGCACTGCAATGTGACAACCGACAAGGGAGATAGAAGCATGAGAAGGAGAGAAGTGAGCGTTGTAAGCTCACATAGTGTATTTATTATCCAAAAACTTAAAATTAACTTTACAAAATTGGCTTTTTTACTTAGCCAAGGTTTCTTTGGTAAAAAACTAATCATCTGGGAGCTCTTACTAAGAATAAATTGATACAATGTGGATGCTTATAGCTCCAGCTCATAGATTACAACATCCACTTATCTAATAGGATTTACAATGTTCCGGATTTATCAAAATAATAAGTGTTTTAGAATAAAGCTCCTGAAAAATGTTGCATGGGTTAGCTTGCTACTAACAGAGGGCTCCTCCCCTCCTTAAATGTGTCGTCCCTTGACACAGTTTCATGGACTGAAATAGTCTTCGGGTTGATGGCTTTTTTGAGTTCTATGGCTGAATATCCAATGAACCTTGCTATTAAAATGATGATCACCGATCCAAAAATCTTTGTATGCCATGTGAATAACCCGATGTAAAAAGCTTCTGCGAATGCCAACATATTGCTTGATGGCAAGAACATGCATCCAGCATAGAAGCCGTAAAGGACTTCTTTTGAAGGTTGCCCACTCAAATCATAGCAATAGCCTTGGTTACCTTCTAAAAAGGACATCCATGGGACTCCCGCTTGTTCAGGCTCATGAAAAACTGGAATGCATGTGAGCAGTATTCTGTAGGTTTTAAATGGCATTGCACACGAGAGGTTAGGGAGGCTCTTGAAGAAGTTCATGGCGCCGTTAGGGTTTTCACCATGTATTCCTCAGTTGCCGGTCCTTGCTGTGGAGCTGGAGGTTTTGGGTAGTTAAGACAAATCGACCTTTTCTTCTTTAGTGCTTCGTGTGCTTGCCATGCCCTATACCCTTGGTATAGGGCAGAATTTTGGGTCTTTCTGGATTGATTGTGGTGCCCTTGTAAACAAGATGAGATACATTGAGTTTTTGTTGAACCATTTTTCCTGCATTTGGGGTGGAGAGCATCTGACCCCTCTTCTTGTATATCCATTTAGAGTCATTCTTTTACTTGTAATAGCTCCACCTTTATCAAAAGATAAGGTAGCGACTGTTGATGCCACTAAGAATTGATTTGATTGGGAGTGAGCTGAGTTACATTGACAGAGTGAAGAACCCTCAACTCCCAATCCATAGCCGCTTTCCATTCAGCATCCACTTTGTGTACAATCTACTCTTTAAGTGCATCTTCTTCAGCTTTAGAGAGCTGGACCATTGGCAATTGTTCCTCGTCAATGATTGGTACTTGGAATTCAAAACTCCCTGTCTGCCCTTCTGTTGGTTGTGTTTCCATTTATACAAAGGAGATTGATGGTATCTTTAGATTTGGTCAATCAGATGTACTTGCCTCCTCTTGAGTGTCCACATTCCCTTCTCTCAGCAACTGATTGGCTCTCTTTAAGTAATTGATCTTCTTTTTGTACATGTATTAGGGTGAGGTCCCTTCTTTGTGCTTGTTCCAGCTTCAACTGAAGTTCCAAGTCTTTGTTCCTGTTTTTAAAAGTATTGTAAACTTCAGCAATCCCCTTGAGTGAAGCTACTGCTGGGTATTCCTTGATTTGCTTTAGAAATGCCGCTTGGTCATTGATTCTTTGTTTTGAGTATTGCAAAGAGGCATTTGCTACATTAAACTATACCTAGAGCTTTTGTACTGATTGAGTAGTGCTCATAAGTTCATTTGTTACTTCAATCAGCTATTGGTCCTTGATTTACAGGCATCCGACAACTTTGTTAGGAGCTCCCCTAATTCTTCCATCTCCTTTTGTTGATTTTCCTTTGATGCTTTGGTGTTGTGCTGCCTCGTTCTTGAGCTCTTTGATTTGGCCTTGAAGATTCTCAATGATATTCATCTTGTCTTCAAGCTTGCCTTGGAGAGCATCAATCACTTGTTCAAGTTCTTGAGCTTTAGCACTGCAACTAAGAGCTACTGTTTGCATCTTCTCCGTCATCAGCTGCATCGGCTTTGCATATTCATTAACCTAGATAATAAATTCATCCGTTGTTTCCCACTCTTCAGATTCTACTTGAGGTTCTTTAGAAGGTCCATTGGATTCTACTTGAGGTTCTTTAAACGGTCCAATGGATTCTGCTTGAGGTTCTTTAGACGGTCCAGCCTCAGCTTTGTTTGTTTCCTTGGTCTGTTCTTGACTAGCTTCCTCCTCTTTTTTATCATCTTCTTTTGTTTCCCCGCCTTCATCTGGTTGGTCAGTTGGTGAAGGGTTTGGACTAGGAAATGGTTGATCTTCTTGTTCGGTAGTGGGTGAGGGTGGTCTTGGACACATCTCTCCCTATTCATGCTGTGGTTCAATTGGTTTTGTAGCTTCTGCTTGCTGTGTTTGTTGAGAAGTTGACTCTTCTCTGGCTTTTCTTTGCGCTTCTAAAGCCTCTTGTATCTTCAGGGCTTCGGCTTCCGCATACATCCTTTCTAGCAGGTCCTTTGGATCTTCTTCTTAGGGTTTTTGGTTCTAGGACCCTTGATTTCCCTTGGACTCCATGATTCTGGATTATGCCCTGCAGCTTGGTGACTTCTTTTGTAAGCTTCTTTTTCTCTTTCGAACCTTGTCTTTTTCTGTTGAGGTTCTTCCTGATAGACAAGTACTACCTTTCTTTTCATCTCTTCTCTCCTTGCTCTTTTTTCCTCATTGTCCGAACTCTCTTCACTACTAGGGACTTCGGCAGAGCTTTTCGTGGACTCTTCACATGATTTATAAATTCCTTTATTCTTTGATCTAGTGGCTCGTGGAGAGAGATGAGTTGTGATTATCCACATGTTCTGGTCTAGGGTTGGCGGCAGGTTATCGGCCATCCCAATGGCATGGTATGAAATTCGGGTTAGAACTTCCAGAGCTCCCAGATATGTTACTCTTACTTCCTTCTTTGTGATCTTGAGCATTGTAAGCACATACTGAGCATGATCTATTGATTGTCTTATTGTTGACTTGAATACCCGCGTGAAGGTGGTTGCAATAACATGATTTGGGGTAGTGTATCTTGGTGGTTTCTTGGCGAGGAAGTGGAAGTGCTGGTGATATAGACGGGCGGTATCCTCTACTTGCTTTAGTATAAGGTCGGAGAAGGTGGCAACAACCGTACTCTTCATGAATGTACCTACTGTTTTCATATCTCTGGCTCTCATTGTCATACCTTCAGTGGGCAGTTTTAGTGCTTCAACCACTATGTCTTTGTTGATGATTACATCAACCTTCTATCCTTGCTAATCTGTGATCTAGGCAGATCCATCCTCTTTGATTGTTGACAGTAGTTCATAAGCTCTTTGAAAGTCTCCTCCACATGGTTCTTGATCATAAAATTCCCGAAGTCCTAATCTCCTATTGGCTTCATTGTTGGCTTAGCTGCTACATCATAGACTTCTTTGGGTAGCATCTGAAACTCTACCTGATTTCCATCTTCACTCTTGAATCTGCCGGTGAAGACTGTGGTGTTGTGTTCTTCAAGCTGGTCTCTTGACAGGTAAGTTACTTTGGCCGTCTTCACAGAAATCGGCTTCAACTGATATGGTGGCAACTCTTGCAGCTTTTCTTTTTGGGTCATTCTCTTCTTTGCTTTCTTAGCAGCTTGCCTTGCATCTATTAGGAGAATACAGTTTCGAAGTTAGCAAATTTCACAAATTCCACTCTGACATGCCCTGTGTCTGAATTTATGGAAAATGATATCCGTTTTGCTTCAAATCAATTTTGGAGCATGCATAGATGCATAAAAACATGTAAAGGTCAAAACCACTCAATCCAGGCAAAAAAAGTTAAGCAAAGTAAATAATCAAGATTATTTATAGTAGGGAAATTTTTCCATATTTTTGCATTTTTGACTTCATAGGCTTGAAGAACATGTGATTTAGATACTCTGAGTGAAGTGTGAGCTCATTTGAGTGTACAGGGTGGAAATGGTGTCAGATTTAGTCTTCAAATTGTGAAACAATAGATAGGGATTTTGGGTTTTTGAGATCGAAATGTGATCAAACTTGATTGGTGGGCTTGTCACATCATGTACTTTGGTCCCATAAGGTCAAAGATGAAATTTGGGCTCATTTTGGCAAAAATGTAAATAATCGCGATTATTAACTCTTTTTAAAATCAAATTGAACAATTTTTCTTGCAAATTGGTTCTAGACATGCTATAGACCTTCTGTGGGAAATATGGGAGGTTTTGGATCAAAAAATGTGACAAAAAACTTAAAATTTGGACTGAAGAGCTTTTAGTGCATTTTTGACAAAGTCTGAGATTTACTTGATCTTTTGGGCTCATATATGACATGTGGCATGAGATGGATGTGTACAAGTGATAGCTGAAGCAAAATGATGATTTCAAGCCAATTGTGTACAAAAATAATTGCGATTATTTACAACATTTGAATTTTTTGCTTGAAAAGACAATTTTATGACCTACACATCTTCATTACATCTAAAACAAGTCCTAAAACGAGTTTGGTAAGATTTGGTCATGCCGACATCACTTCGTGCACTTGGCGACTCTAAAATCACCGGTTTCTGTTACCACTTGGTGTGTAGAGTTGTTTGGTCACTGTTGAAGGCATGGACTTGTCCGCTACATAGTCCTGATGCTGCTCATCCAGCCTGGACTCATTTGGAGTCAGTTTGACTCCATATGTCAAAATTGATGCTTTGTAGTCTTTGAGCTGTTTCTTGCTATTAGAGAGCTTTCCTTGACTGTTTTATTGAAACCATCTAGGTACATTGTGTATAGACCTTGTCTATAAGCTGCTCGTGGAGTTAGTATTCAAATCTTTCATGTGACAAAAACCTAGATTATTTACTTGGGGACCCCCTTGGCCCATGCCAAATGGTCATCTAATGATATGGAATTGTTCTTCTATCTAGGGGCATTGTACAATTTAAGTCTTGTCCAATTCGATTGAGCTGACAGGTCGCTATGGTTTTTTTTGTGTTCTAGGAATCCATACACAGCTGGGATTCTAGGGTTTTTTCATGGGCTCAGACCTACTATTTGACTACATAGAAATGTTCTTTGATGAGTTTAGAACTTACCCCTCATGTCTCGTGTGAAATGGCACTGAAAATGGGCGATTGTGGACTCTAGAAATCACGCGAGAAGAAGGTAGAGAGCTCTCTTCTCCAAGAGTGAGGTGATTTTGGGCTACCTAAGATATCTATGCTCGGACTTCCCAAACTACTTTTCCCCAGATTTCCCTATTATTCCTGCTAGGCCGTGAAATCTACGTTAGACTCAAAAATTTCCTCAATCAGACTCTGTTAGCTCATTCTGCAAGAATTTGCAAAGAAAGGCCTTGGCGACCTAATTTAGGCCTCTTGCTTACGTTTGTCGTTTTGATTTTTTTGCATGTTCATCTTGCTCTTCTGATCATCAATGTATTTTCATTTTCTCCATTTGAGCTCATTTGCTATTTTTATTAAAATTTTGACATTTTTATTGAAAAAATCAAAGAAAATAATAAAAATGCATTAAAAAGGTAAATTGAAAGCTCAACAATTAAGAAAATCCATTGGAAAACACTATTTTATTAGTTTTTGATGGATTTCTCCATTTTTAAGCTCCAATATCAAGAGAAATTAATAAAAATAAGAAAAAGATGTTATTTATTATGTACTTTCTAATATTATATACACTATTTACACTCATCAGGGAGATGTTATCAGCTGAAATTCCTCTGTTGATGATTTTAAGGGCATTATAAGGTAATTTTGCAAAAAACCACACGTTAACATCCAACTTTTTCCTCCCTCTTCAAACATTGCCCTTAATTAATGAACTTTCCTTCCACCGCTCCTAGGTGGAGTACTCCAGGACGACTATGTGCATGGGTTGAACAATCGTGTCTATGCAAAGCCATGGTTAGGTCTATCTTGATTTGAAGGTCAATGCAATTAAAATTAGTATGCGGTGCAAGAGTTGGGTCTTGAGTAGGTAACTTAAGGGTTTCCGTGGTCAAGGTTTCTTGTTGATGTTTTCTAAATAGCAGATTTTGTAATTTATGTGCTCTTTGCCTGATTGTATCATCTGGATGATTTGGCATACTGATTTCTTGAGCTGTAGGAATCAATGGTGACGATTGCTGAGATTTAACTCTCCATTGGTATTTTGGTTTTTCGTTGATGGACTGTTGTGGTGGAGTTTTTTTGAGATTTATCTTTCCATTGATTCATCATCTTTACAGTTTGTGGAGAAGATAAATGCTCCTTTGGTTTCCAAACCCACCTAGTGCTAGTTTCACTTCTGGAATATGTTTTCTCTGAGTCGCTAGATGTAAAACTTTCTTCAGTATGGTAGATGAGTTTTTGGGCACCCAATTTTGAGAGACAGATTGTCCTTGATTTGTGCTTTTGGTACCCAAATCTACATGACTCCTTGCATGTTGCTTGTAGTATTTTCTTGTCTAGAGGTTGACGTAGATTGATTATTCCCTGGTTTCTTCTGTGGGCGACCTCTTTTTCATTCCTCTTTGCTCGGTGCAATTGGAACTAAGAGTTGTCCTCCTTTAAGTGATAGCTTGAGTTGATTGGTGTCCCAATCTGGTATTGCCTTGTATGTCCGCATCCATGAGATTCCAAGAATCATCGTTTCATTCATATGTTCATCTGGTATGCATATAAATTGACGAGGGCATGAAAATCTCGTTACTATCACATTCAAGTTAACCACTCCCAATGCCGGTGTTGGGTTTTTGTTGCATCCTTTGATAGCAGATATTCCAGATGCTAAAGACTGATTCGTAGCTTTCTTGAAAGTGGAATAACTAATTACGTTCATTCGAGCACCGGTATCTACTAATTCATTTGTGCTATGATTGTTGAGTTGTATTGCAAGCAAGGTGAAGGTCAATTCCATCCAACCATTCATCATCCATCGATACTGCATCATTCTGTGATTCGCATAGTCTTTCATCTAGTTCCAAAGTGTTCATGGGAATAGGTGTTTGTTGATTCCTGAAAGAAGCTTTCCTTTTGAGTACTCGAAGTCAAGCTTCCTCTTGAGATTCATCAATAACCTGCTATCATTTAATCTTTCTCTGCTTTACTGCATGCATTTTCTCTAGCAAATCATTGGTTAGTGGAAAATGGTACTTCTTTAAGTGGCATCCACTAATCCAGTTAGCCATTGGTTCACCATCTATAGTGGACAACTTAAACACTCCACTTGGAGATACGTCTTCAATGATAAATGGTCAATTTCCCTTTTTCTCAAATTTTGAAATGTGTTGCTTAAGGGAATAAAAAAATTGTGACTAGATGTGAATCAAAAAATTGTTTTGGCTTCTATTTTTGTGCACAGATGTGACCTACAGCTGTAGCATTTGTTCATCAAGATTTTCTAAGTCTTCAAGCCTCTCTGACAATTCATGTCCGATCCACTCAAGATCTTTAGCTACCCTTAGTGTTGGCAATAGAAATTCTATCGATAGTATGGCATCAAGACCATAAACAAGATTAAAGGGTGTAGCATTTAAAATTGTCTTGAATGAAACCCTATAAGCCCATAGAGAAGCATGTAGATTCATTTTTCAATCAGTTCGTCAACCACTTTAGTCAATACCGAGCTAAGAATTTTATTCGTGTGCTTAGCTTGTCCATTTGCTTGTGGATGATATGGAGTGGATTCGTTATGGATGACCATAAATTCCTTTAGCAAATACTAAATTACCTCATTGAGGAAATGAGTCTCCCTATCATTGTCAATTTCTATTGGTAGTCCATATCTTGTGAGTACATTCTCATACAAGAATGTGGCTATGGTTCTAGCATCATTATTCTTGGTTGCTTTAGCCTCTACCCACTTGGCCAAATAGTCCGAAGCTACAATGATATATTGAGCTTGAGTTATATAAGCAGGTGGTTGTATTGGTCCGACAAAATCTATACACAATTTTGCAAAATCTCTAGCTCCCACCATTGGTCTTAAAGGCATGCCCTTGGTTGGCATTTTTTCTCGTTGGCATGCATCACACCTTCGAACATATTCTTTGGCATTTGCAAAAAGTGTTGGCCACCATATGCCTGCCATTAAAATTGCTCTAGTGGTGGTTTCACTAGAAAAGTGACCACCAGCTAGTCCAACATGTGCTTGTTCTAGAGTGTGCATATATTCATCTTCATTTGCACAAAGAAGCAAATGTTGGTCCTTTTCTCTCCGATACAATTGGTTTCCAATAAGAGCACAATCTCTTGCTTCAGTTTTAATAGCTCTTTGGCGGCGTTTACTCATATCCTCTGGAAATGTTCTGCATGATAAGTAGGTAGCTATATAGTTACTCCACTTAGGGACGAGTGAGATTTGAAATAATGTCACATGAGGTATGGGTGCTTGTTTTTGGCATTGATGACAATTTTTCACAAATGAGTGAACATCACTTCTCATGGTTGGCCAAAATTCTCCAAGTCTCAAGATCCGTTGCATAGTTTGGTCTTCCGCAAAGTGAAGTCCTACTATGGTAATGTGTGCTTGATTTAGGTATTTGGGTTTTCTTCTCAGGATTAATACACAAAAGCAATATTTCATCTTGATTTTATTTTTATAGCCTTCCAGCTAGTAATTGATACATAGCCAATTGCCCAATTAATCCTGGTGTAATAGGAAGTCATATTTGAGAATCCACTTCAGCTATAGTCATCAATGAAACCACATTTTCTGACAAACGGGATATAATTTCCATGGAGAATAGATATGCATATCGTAGATCATCGTCTATTCCTTTTGGTGGTTCTCTTAAAATAATCCTTAATAAATGATCTGCTCTTTGGTGTGTGGTTCCCTTTTTTACGACTACACTAAAATCAAATTCCAAAGAACGATGAACCATCTCACTATTCTCCCTGTGTTGCATGGCTTGTTGATCAAGTACAATAAAGCTTGGTGGTCCACAAAGAATACAAATTTGTTGGCCAACCAATAGGTAATGTCTATAAATTTTTATGGCATAAATCATCCCTAATCCTTCTCTTTTGGTGATTGTATAATTCTTCTCTGCCACATTTCGTTGTCTACTAGCATAAGAAAATGGAAAAATCAAATTTTTCGTCTCCTGGTTGAGCTAATATACACCCAATGGCAAAATTAGAAGCATCAACATGTATATGGTATATCTTATTCTAATCTGGTGCTTTCAACATTGGGGCTGAAGTGAGAGCTTGTTAAGCTTCATGAAGGATTCTTCATACTCATCAGTCCATACAAAGAGTGTAATCAGGCCATACATGGGTTTTGCGATTATAGCATACATATAAATGAATCATCTGTAATATCCACAATGTCCCATGAAACCCTGAACCCCTTTGATTATTGTCAGTCTACACAATTCAAAGATAACATAAATTTTATCAATATCAATCACTATGCCGTTTTTAGACACTATATGTCCGAGAGTTTTTCCTTGTCTACCCATAAATGTGCACTTTTCAGGATTTAAGCAAATCCTATAAAGTATACATTTTTTGAATACCTTTTTGAGATGTTCAAATTGATCAACCCGGATTAATGAATGTACACATAAATCATCCATATATACTTCCAAGAATTCCTAAGATATTCTTTGAAAGCATGGCTCATCAATCTTTGAAAGCATGGCTCATCAATCTTTGAAAGGTGGCATGAGCATTAGTTAGCCCAAAAGGCATAACCCTATAGGCAAAAATACCCCATTCGCTTGCAAAGGCACTTTTATGCTGGTCTTTTGGATCACCCAAAAGTTGATTGTATCCTGAAAATCCATCTAAAAATCTGCAAGCTTCTTTTCCTGCAACTTGTTCTAAAACATGCTCGGTGATTAGAAGAGGGTAGTTATCTCTAATGGTGGCTGCATTCACTTTTTTGAGATTGACACACACTCTTTATTTTCCTTTTTTCTTGGGTACCACCACAATAGGAACACCCAATCTGTGTGTTCAATTTCATAAATAAATTTTGCCTTTCTTGTATTTTTCTATCTCTTCTTTGATCTTTTTGGCAAATGTTTCAATATAAGTATATGGCGTTGTCTACTTGGTTTTGCATCATCTCTCATAGGTATGGTATGTTGATAATTTTTTGAATCAACACGCTTGAGATCTTTATAAGACCAAGCTAAGATATCTCAATATTCTTTCAATAAGCTTAGCAATAGCTCTTCTTCTTCTTTAGTCAAGTCGTTTACAATATAGGCAGGTCTGGGCTTTTCTCTTGGTTGGGTTAAATCTACTTCTTTGCATTTTCAGGTCCTTCATATGAATCACCTTGCTTTCTTAGTTCCCTTACAAGTTGTTCTACTATGATATTTTTGTCTTGGAGGGTATATTTCTTGTAATGGGATGGAACACTCATTACATCTTTACTCTCTTCCTTGGTTGTTTCCATTTTAGTGGTATACACCTCCTTAAGAGTTTTCTTCAACTCTCGATATTTTTTCTTTCGTTCAACTCGTGTCATGGATGATTGATCATCTTGGTGCTTAGGTCTTGATTGATTTTCATTCTCATTTTCCTTGATGTTTTTGATGTTCCTTATTTGTTGTCTGAAGGATATCTACCCGTCTTTGACACAATCATGTGCATCTATCTGCATCAAAAACTGTGGTCTGCTAGAACTGATGGCATAGGTCTAGATTTCAAGTTTTTTGTTTCTCTTTCTCTTCTATACCATTTTTATCTTCTTGTTTTTTGGTTTGAAAAGTCAGAAGAATTTTTCTCTCCTCCTTTTAGGAGTAGTTTGACTCTCACATATTCTTTTTCTGATCCAGAATCATCATATGTAGCTGAATTTTCTTCAAACTCATCAGTAGCATAATAATAGAGTTCTGAAAAGACTTGTTGAGCTTTCAGTAGGTTCCTAAACTTCATCTTTGATGTGAATGGTTGAGATCATTTGTATGAGAATTATGTTAACATCCTCATTGAAAAATTGAGTAGGCATAGATGTATTCACACACACATCCATTGTTGTGAAAATTTGAGTCCATTCAAATGGCTCAAACAAATGCTCCGAAAAGAGTTCAGGTATATATGGTTCATCTATGCAATCCTTTCTAAGATATATTCTTATCGTTTTAAACTCCCATTTTTTGAGGCTCCACACACCCAAATAGGTGTGTCCTTGTTTAGCCAAGATGGAAGGTTTGATTCAGCAAAAGAGACCGAGTCAAATTCTTTAATGGGCGTTTGCATTAAATCTCTATAAGTGTGATCTTTCAAATTGACCCTTGTGATTGATCCCACTTGCTTCAAGTACAAGTAATTGTTTACCCAATCTTGAATGAGTTGTACTTGCCGCATGAATGGCCTTCCCAAGATGATTTCATAATTAATTTTCTTTCCAAATTCCACTATCGCAAAAGTATGTTGATAATCAATTCCTTAGGAACTAGCTATCACTTTTTCAAGTAGTCCTAGGGTTTTTTCTATGTGTACATCCACCAATTGTAATTTCATTCGAGTTTGTCTAATGGTTGGTTTTTCCCATGATTCCCATACTTCTTTTGTGGCTATGGCTATGCCAGTCCCACTGTCTAGTATTGCCATGGTTTCCACATCATTATATCTCACTAGAAGGGTCGCGTTTCCTTCTTCCCCTTTGTAGTGTTCTCCGACTTTGTTCATAGGGACATATCTAATCTCCTTGTTATCCAATTCATGTTTCAATTTACCCAAATTTTTTGCTATTGGCCCTGTTATCCCCACTTCTCTAGAGTTTTCTGTAAATCACTCCATAAATATGGTCTAATGTTTAACATTTCTTCCAAGGTAAGAGTACATTGAATGGGCGCTGACATGATTGAATGGATGTTCTGTACCTCTAGGGTCTGTTCCTCTCTTTTTACCAGAGTGGTTTTGCACATTATGGACTCATCTTCATTGTCTCCTCAGTAAGAGGGTAGTGTTTTTAGAGTCAATGGCTTAGACATTCCCGATGCTTCATAACCGCAATCCCCATACAAGGATTGTATATCCACATCCATATCAGGAGGTAAATTGTCTACCCATACTTCCTCTATAGGAGCTGATTTCAAAGTTATGCTCCCATCATTAATCTCTCTCACTTTTTCCAATAAATATCCTGGCTAGTCTTCCTCCACAAACAAAATTCCATCTAAAGCATCTTCACTGTCAGGCACTATGAGTTCTGGCTCTTTAGTTTCAAGGTGGGGTTCTACCACCAATTTGGATCTTTCTTTATTGGTTTCTACCACAAGCTCCTCAGGTTTTGTTACACTCTCAAGATTGGGTTTTTGTTTTTCCAGCATCTCCTGAGTAATCCTTACCAAATTTTGATAAATGTCATAATAATCAATATCTAATTCTCCTAAATGATTTTCTCATATTAAACTGATCATTTAATGTGGGGAAGTGCCAAGGGAGAAAAAGCTAGAATATTGGTTAAGCTAGCAGACCGGCCACAGTAGGGATCCAAAGGAGGGAAAATAGGGATCCAAAGGGGGGGCCATCTGCAAAAGAGCCATGTGAAACAATGGGCCAAAAAGACCCTAAGGTTCAGCCCATTAAGACTTCCAAAATGCTAAGGTTCCAAAATTCAAAGGTTGTGTCCAAAGGTCAACCCTAGGAAAAATTGGATGCTTTGTGTGTGCCCTAAAAGTCTTTGCACATCCCTACATGGGAGGGGGCGAGCCCCAAAGCTAGGGGATGAGAGAGAAAGCCACACACACACACACAGGCTCCCTTTACACAAAGGGAATGAGGGACACATGTCAGCTCCCTAGGCCAGATGCCCACAAGGTGTGCCCAGTTCCTATTGGAAGACCCTTGAAGTGGACCAATGAGAATTAAGCTAGAGTAAATCTAGTTTAATTAATTTAAAAACATTTAATAAAAGAAACCAATGAGAAGTAAGTCTCCTAGAAGACTATTGGGCAATCTCCCAAGGGGTCCAATGAGCATTCAGGAGCCCCATGGCTTGCCTGATTCCTATTGGCCAGGAGGCAAAGGGGTCCAATGAGAGTTTAGTTTAATTATTTAATTACCTAAAGCTCTCTCAAAAGGGGAAAGGGGGACACATGTCAGAAGGCTATCACTTATGCTGCTTAATTCCTATTGGCTTGACCTGGGGAGGTCCAATGAGGCAAAAGCCAGACCTAATTAGCAGCTAGGGCTCGCCCAAGAGAGAGGGGGGGCTGATTTTTGCTTGGCATTGACACACACACTCTCACACTTGACCATGTGTGAAGGGAAAATACTCTATCTCCTCCCAAACTTTAATGGAGAGCTCATCACCTACTCCAAGCTTGTGAGATAGAAGCCTACATCAACACTCTCTTGGCATATGGATGCAAATCCAACCAAGAGCCAAGCTTCAATGCATGCTCATCTTCTCTACCAAGCTAATTACTAAGCTAAGCTATGCTAATATGAGTGATTATGTGAGGAGATGTACATCTTTCTCGTAAGATACTTCTTTTTCTTCTCAATCTACTCTCATACCCTGCTAGCTCTCACCATCTTCGAAGGTGTGTGAGGTCTTGGGTCTGAGAACGGGGATAATTCAAGTTGTGTTTGATTAAGTGTTTTGCTTGGTGTATGAAGCTTCCATCTTCATTGCACTAGCTAGTCTTGAAGGAACACAAAGAATTGTATTGTACAATGTCTCTCTTGATGGGAGAAACCATAATACAAAGACTTTTGGAGGGGGGACCGGCTCCATACAAATCCGGTCCTCAACTGTTGTCAATAGCTTAATTTCTCTCTCTTTTGAAAGTATTGTCGATGCTATCTAACTAGGTGTTATGCTTTTTGTTGCTCTCTCCACCCAAGCACTCTTGTAATTCTCATTAGGAATCTATTCTAATGAAATGCCCACTATGTTCATGCTAAT
This sequence comes from Adiantum capillus-veneris, assembly GCF_014529385.1. NCBI lineage: Eukaryota > Viridiplantae > Streptophyta > Polypodiopsida > Polypodiales > Pteridaceae > Adiantum > Adiantum capillus-veneris. Next base: position 147,345,767 of record NC_140952.1, read on the forward strand.
TTCCGCTACACATAAGATTTTAGGCCATTAAATGTTACATTGGTATCAGAGCTCAAGGTTTCTCTTTTCTTGCTCAAGAAGGGAGGTCCTCAAGCTAGCTACAAATGGTTGGTATTATTAATTGCCTGTGAGTAAGTAGAATAGGGATTTTTCAGCCTTGCAGTGCACCTGCCTTTGTGCAGTTAACGGGGCATCACCGTCGAGAGCTATGGTCTTAATAGTGGAGTCCTACGGGGCTTGCCTACGGCTTAACCACTATTGAGCTATTAGAAGCTTGACAGGAGCCGGTGCTGTTTTGGTGTCGAAAGACCCTCTCTTCTATTCCTTGCAATTAATGGTATTCGAGCCGCGGGTACAGTAGCTTGAGTGCTTTTTCTAAAGGGGTAAAGAGGAGTAGCAACTAGGGTTTGAAGTGCCAAAGTACACCTAAGAAGTTTACACCTAAAAGTTGTTAGAATGGCTGACAATAGTAAAGAGAGTGAAATTAATGTTGATAACTTTGATTTTGCTCATGAGCAAGCTACTAATGATGCTTCAATGCTTGTTAACTATCTTGTTTCTAGGCTTCAACAAGCCATGGGCAATCCATCTCTCCAAAGTGAAGTGCAACGGCAGCTCCGTGCTCACGGGATTCTCCAAGCTCATCACCATGATGAGAGAACACCTAGGAAGCCTCCTTGTGAGACTACCAAAAGAGGTCTCTCTCCGATTCGGGAAGAAGAAGAGAATCCATATGAAGGGCTCAAGAACTTACTTCTTGATGATGCATCTCCTTCCCAAAGGAGAACTCAAGAGCCTCCACCGAAGGAACGAAAAAGAAGCGAGTCTCCCGCCACCTCGGCGGAGATGGCTCCACGAAGACGGCGGGCTAAACGCTCTCCATCACCACCAAAGCGGAGAAGACCATCATATTCTTCTCCTCACCACAATTCAAAGAGGGATGATAAAAAGCAAGAGAAGAAAAAGGCGAGAAAGAGGACACCCTCTTCTCCATCTTCTTCATCCTCTTCCTCTTATGAAAGCTATGGTGAAGACGACAAAGATCAAGACAAGAAAAAGGCGAGAAAGAGGTCACCCTCTTCTCCACCTTCTTCAAATTCTTCACCTTCTGAAGAAAGTGATGGTGCAACTTTTGAACCATCAAAAAGAAGAGGCCATAGGAAATCCTATGCCGCATGGAAGAGGTCGTCCAAGCTGAAGAAATTCAAAGAGGGAGGGAAGAGCATCTCTTTCCTTACCTATGATGGCACCTTCGGTGCTACAGACAAAGTTTTGGCCTTTATCCAGCAATTCGATGCGGCGTTTGGAGATGAGGGCTTCACGGAGTCCTCTAAGCTACGCCATGTAGCTATGCACTTTCAAAAGTCCGCCAGACAATGGTGGTCTAGCCTACGAGCCAACGGTGAAGCTCCACGAACATGGAAGGCTTTAAGAGCTTCCATTATGAAGCAGTTTTTGGCCACCGATGCCAAAGACAAAGTACTCACCGAATGGCGAAGCTTAAAGCTCTCTCCCAATGAATCCATCCACAAATATGTAGACAAGTTTTGGGACCTACAACTCAAAGCCACTGTCTTCAAAAAGTTGGATTTTGGAGAGCAAAAGCAACAATTTTGTGCGGGCTTAACCGAAGAAATGGCGGAGTATGTCAACTCCCAAAGGCCACGTACCATATCGGCGGTAATACACCATACTATGGTGGCCTCGCAAATCAATTTCCAAACGGGGGGTAAAAGAAATAATAAGCCCCCGGAAAACAAGGGTTCCAATGAGCCTAAGGGGAAGGACAATGTCCAAAAGTCTCCTAAGGGCAATTCCAACAAAGCTAAAGAGAAGGGAGTTTACAAAGGAAAGAATAAACTCTCTCCTGAAGATTGAGCGTTATCGTAAAGATAACCGGTGTTTCAAGTGCGGCGAACAAGGGCATGCATACCGCGCTTGTCCCCAAAAGAACAACCGCCAAGATCCTCCTAGAGCTTCTTTGGTTGAAATCCAAGAGGAGGAGATTCATCAAACTCACCACAAAGGATCTCCTCTATGCCATGCTTGGGGAAAGGTAAGAGAACATGATGCTTTTATTCTCTTTGACCCTGGTTCTACTCACAATTTCATATCTATGGAGTTAGCCACCAAGCTAGGCATACAATCCTATGAGATGGGAGATATCCTACCCGCAGACAGTGCCTTCAAGGGGCAAGAAGCTTCAGTCACTCCCTTAATCGGGAAATTGAGGCTTCATGTCCAAGGCTATGTGGACAAAGAGGACTTCTTTATCTCTCCTCTCAAGCATGAGGATGTAATCCTAGGGGCACCATGGTTTGACCGCCTGGCTGCCGATGTTAAATTTCCTGAAAGGAGAATCTCCTTTAAGTTCAGGGAAAAGGACATGTATATAGATGCTAAGGAGATGGGTAACACCATCCCCATTGTACATACACCAGCTTTCAACAAGTCAATAAAGAGCTCTATTTCCGTGTACATGATTTTTGTTAAAGATTCTCAAAATGAACCTAATGCCTTAACAAAAGAAAATAAAAGCAACCAAAAGGAATTAGAGTTATCAATTTTCTCAAGGGGTTTCAAGATGTTTTTATTGACGACATCCCTTGTGAGCTACCTCCTAAACGAGGTAATGACGACCATGCAATTGAACTTCTTCCAGGAAGTTCACCGCCTAACAAACCTCCTTATAGAGTTTCTCAAGCTCAACAAGAGGAGATTATGCGGCAAGTGCATGAGTTAGTTGAGAAGGGCATGGTTAGGCCTAGCTCATCTCCATTTTGCTCACCTGTGCTATTAGTGCAAAAGAAAGACGGCACATATCGTATGTGTGTCGACTATAGAGCACTAAATAGGATCACTATCAAGAATAGGTTTCCCGTTCCAAGGGTAGAAGACCTATTTGATAAGCTACAAGGATCGACCTACTTCAGTAGGATTGACCTAAAAAGTGGCTATCATCAAATAAGGATAGTTGATCAAGACATTGTAAAGACCGCATTTCGTACTACATTTGGTCTTTACGAATACATTGTCATGCCTTTTGGCTTGACCAATGCACCAGCCACATTCAACCGCTTGATGGAGAAGCTGTTCAGGCCTCATCGAACCTTCACTGGAGTGTTCTTTGATGATATTATCATCTACTCTAATTCATTGGAGGAACACAAACAACACCTCCAGGTAATATTTCAAGTTTTAAGAGAGAATAAACTTTATGTTAATCGAAAGAAAAGTGAATTTTTCTTGCAAGAGATTCAATATTTAGGTCACATTATCTCTCAAGATGGAATCCAAATGGATCCATCCAAGTTAGAGGTAATAAAAGGATGGCCTAAACCAAGGAATCTTCATGAACTAAGAAGCTTTATAGGTATGTGTGCATACTATAGACGCTTCATAGAAAAGTTCTCACGAATTGCAGGACCATTACATGACCTAACAAAGAAAAATATTAGGTATACGTGGTCTGCTAAGGAGAACAATGCTTTCGAAAAGCTTAAAGAAAAGCTTATCTCTCAACCTGTGCTTACACTACCGGATCTCTCAAAACCATTTGAGGTCCAATGTGATGCTTGTGGTGATTGCCTTGGGGCTGTTTTGCTCCAAGAAGGGCACGCCATAGGCTATGAGAGTCGAAGGCTCGACCCTGTTGAGCAAGCTCTAGGCATATACGAAAAAGAACTCCTTGCAGTTCTACATGCCTTAGACTCATGGAAGCACTATTTATTGGGGACTCCTTTCATTCTGCGAACGGATCACCAAAGTCTTAAGTACTTCATGACGCAGACCAAGCTTTCCGACAAACAAATGAGGTGGGCAAATTTCCTTTCGCAATTTCATTTTCATATTGCTCACATTGCTGGCAAGCATAATCAAGTAGCCGATGCACTCTCAAGACGACCGAGAGTGAATGCGGTTTCCATAGCAACTCACAATGATCTATCTTCAATGATAGATGAGTATGCTATTGATCCCGATTTTAGAGATGTGATTTCAGCCCTTGCATTAGGGAAGAAAGAAGAACCATTTACTTTACAAGATGGTTATCTTCTCTATGGCAATAGACTATGCGTTACTAACTCACTACGTGAGAAAGTAATGTATGAATCTCATGCTCCCCCATATGCGGGGCATAGAGGGATTCAGTCTACCCTAAAGGGAATTGAAACATATTTCTATTGGCCTACCATGAAAGTGAACATACACGAGTATGTTTCCAAATGTGTGGTATGTCAAAAGACAAAATTTGATAGAGGGAAGCAACTTGGATTGCTTCAACCCTTGCCAATCCCTAATTCACCTTGGGAGAGCATATCCATGGATTTTATCTTTGGATTGCCTAACTCTATCCATGGGAATACGGGAATATGGACGATAGTAGACAGGTTCAGTAAACAAGCTCATTTTATACCTATTAAAAAGACTATCAAAGCCCATCAAATGGCAACCCTCTTCATTTCACAAATTTTCAAGTACCATGGCTTGCCAATGTCCATAGTGTCGGATAGAGATCCTAGAATGACCAGTAATTTCTGGAAGGGTCTCTTTGAGAATTTAGGAACAAGGCTAAACTTCTCTTCGGCCTATCATCCACAAACTGATGGCCAAAGTGAAATAGCTAACCTAACCATTCTCGATCTACTAAAAGCCTATGTAACGGAAGTAGATCAAAGATCCCAATGGGAGAAGTACTTACCTTTAGTAGAGTATGCTTACAATAACACTGTACATACTTCCACAGGAAAAGCACCTTTCGAGGTAATTGAGGGAAGATCAAAAAGTCCCTTGCTACTTAAGGTACATGGGAAGATCTTCGCTGCAGATGAGTATAGCCGAGACCTACAAGAATCTTTCCAAAAGATTAAGGATGCTATCTCTATCTCACAGCAAAGGCAAAAGGCTGCTGCTGACAAGCACAGAAGAGCCCAAACCTTTAAAGAAAATGATTGGGTCTTGTTAAAGTTTCCCAAGGCTCGATTAAGGCACACGACGGGCAAGAATCCTACGGGCCACCAAAAGTACTATGCTAAACTAGCAAAAAGGTACTATGGTCCCTTCCAGATTCTTAGGCCAATCAATGAGATGGCCTATCAACTTAAGTTGCCCAATCATTGGCTCATACACAATGCTTTTCATGTGAGCCTATTAAAGCCTTACAAAGGAGAGCCACCTCAAGAACCAACTATTGAAGACCCACCGGAGATCGAGGACCACGAGGAGGTGCTGCAGCCCGAGTCCATTCTCCGACATGAAGACAAGGTATTAAGAGGCGGTAAGACTATCCGACGATATCTTATTAAGTTTAAGAATTATCCTTTTGAAGATGCTAGATGGATGCAAGGCATACAATTAAAGGATAACCTAAACCTTGTCAATGCTTACAATGCTTCCCAAGAGTAAGCAAATGTACAAAATGTTAAAAATGAACAAAATTTTTGTCTTATAAGACTCTCTTTTTCTTTATTTGTGCACAAAAATGAAGTAGTATGCATGCTTAGATCAAGTTTGCGGAGACGACGTCTCCCAAACACCAAGTAGAGCTTGTCACTCTACTATGGAAGACTGATAGGACTAATGTGCAGACATGCTTGCAGCAGCCTCAGGCTCTCAAGCGCCAAATGGACTAGTCATCCATTATGGAATGATGTCGTAGGGTAACATAGGGATCCTCTACCCGCTAAGAAAAGGACTCATGCATATGCTTTATCTTCTCTACACCATAGTCGAGGACGACTATGATTTCAAGAGAGAGGTAATGTCATAATAATCAATATCTAATTCTCCTAAATGATTTTCTCATATTAAACTGATCATTTAATGTGGGGAAGTGCCAAGGGAGAAAAAGCTAGAATATTGGTTAAGCTAGCAGACCGGCCACAGTAGGGATCCAAAGGAGGGAAAATAGGGATCCAAAGGGGGGGCCATCTGCAAAAGAGCCATGTGAAACAATGGGCCAAAAAGACCCTAAGGTTCAGCCCATTAAGACTTCCAAAATGCTAAGGTTCCAAAATTCAAAGGTTGTGTCCAAAGGTCAACCCTAGGAAAAATTGGATGCTTTGTGTGTGCCCTAAAAGTCTTTGCACATCCCTACATGGGAGGGGGCGAGCCCCAAAGCTAGGGGATGAGAGAGAAAGCCACACACACACACACAGGCTCCCTTTACACAAGGGAATGAGGGACACATGTCAGCTCCCTAGGCCAGATGCCCACAAGGTGTGCCCAGTTCCTATTGGAAGACCCTTGAAGTGGACCAATGAGAATTAAGCTAGAGTAAATCTAGTTTAATTAATTTAAAAACATTTAATAAAAGAAACCAATGAGAAGTAAGTCTCCTAGAAGACTATTGGGCAATCTCCCAAGGGGTCCAATGAGCATTCAGGAGCCCCATGGCTTGCCTGATTCCTATTGGCCAGGAGGCAAAGGGGTCCAATGAGAGTTTAGTTTAATTATTTAATTACCTAAAGCTCTCTCAAAAGGGGAAAGGGGGACACATGTCAGAAGGCTATCACTTATGCTGCTTAATTCCTATTGGCTTGACCTGGGGAGGTCCAATGAGGCAAAAGCCAGACCTAATTAGCAGCTAGGGCTCGCCCAAGAGAGGGGGGGGCTGATTTTTGCTTGGCATTGACACACACACTCTCACACTTGACCATGTGTGAAGGGAAAATACTCTATCTCCTCCCAAACTTTAATGGAGAGCTCATCACCTACTCCAAGCTTGTGAGATAGAAGCCTACATCAACACTCTCTTGGCATATGGATGCAAATCCAACCAAGAGCCAAGCTTCAATGCATGCTCATCTTCTCTACCAAGCTAATTACTAAGCTAAGCTATGCTAATATGAGTGATTATGTGAGGAGATGTACATCTTTCTCGTAAGATACTTCTTTTTCTTCTCAATCTACTCTCATACCCTGCTAGCTCTCACCATCTTCGAAGGTGTGTGAGGTCTTGGGTCTGAGAACGGGGATAATTCAAGTTGTGTTTGATTAAGTGTTTTGCTTGGTGTATGAAGCTTCCATCTTCATTGCACTAGCTAGTCTTGAAGGAACACAAAGAATTGTATTGTACAATGTCTCTCTTGATGGGAGAAACCATAATACAAAGACTTTTGGAGGGGGGACCGGCTCCATACAAATCCGGTCCTCAACTGTTGTCAATAGCTTAATTTCTCTCTCTTTTGAAAGTATTGTCGATGCTATCTAACTAGGTGTTATGCTTTTTGTTGCTCTCTCCACCCAAGCACTCTTGTAATTCTCATTAGGAATCTATTCTAATGAAATGCCCACTATGTTCATGCTAATTTCCGCTACACATAAGATTTTAGGCCATTAAATGTTACAAGCTTCAAGCCTAGCTACTTCCATATCTGGAGAAGGATAGTTTTTCCATTTGTTTTCTATATTTTGGCTTGTTTTAAGTTTCGCTTGGAAAGCTTCCAAAGCTGCATTGATTGCTCAAAAATTTTGTCTACCAAAATTGATCCTCCAGATTTTATTGTGGTTTCCTTGATTTCACTCTCAATTTCTTTCACTTTTTCCTGGGATAGTTTCTTGGATTTTTCCTCAATTTCATCCTTTTGTTTTTGTTTTCTCATCTCATATCTTTGACGTCTTCTTTTCTTGGTCTTTTGAGAGGAATTTTTAGTATTCTCCGATTCATCAGAGGAGTTATGTTTCTTTTTCTTAGCTTGGGCTCTAGTGATCACTTTGATTGGAATAATAGGTTCACTTTCCAAAGAGCTACTAGAAATCACGTGGACTACATTCACCACTACTTTTCCTTTGTTTAACAAATTTTTTGGACAGTCTTCAGGAACGTGTCCTTCTTTCTAGCAGCATTGTGTACAAAAAGCTTCAATTGGCTTAATGTTCTTGTCAGGTTGTTCTGGGCATTCATTTTTCCAATAATCATCTGCACCACAATTATGACAGTTTCCAGTCTTTGGCTTAATCATAGGTCCTACCATTGGAGGTCTAACACCTTGATTAGCTACAAAGTACATCGGTGTAAGCTCTGGTGTAGCATAAGTCATAGGTTCTTCCATATTATTACTCTCCTTCTACCATTACTATAGATGGACTAGGCTCAACATAAAGTATAACAGGCACTAGTGCTTGTTCATCTATGACTCCTTCTGAATGCATGTACTTTATAGGCACTTCATTATGTCTAGGAAATGGAGGTTGTTGACCCAACATTGGTTGTGGTCTTTCCATACCCATCGATGGTCTTTGTGCTGAGGCCATATTAGGCTGATATATGTACATGGGTTGTCCTTGTGGTCACATAGGCACACATTGAACATTTCCATCGTATTTTGGCCGGTAATTACACTCATTAGTCTCATGGTTTATCCATTTACCCTCAATAGTACACTTTTTCTGCGGTCTAATTGGTTGTCCCTGTTGAGGTATCCCTTGCCCAGGTCCTCTTGTCAAGCTCCCAATTCCTTGCCTGCAACCTGGCTCCCACTGGTTCATACAACTCTTATGCGCATAATCTCTAGACGATTTCAATGATTGATAGTCTTTTGATGATGTTTCAAGACGTAAACCTGAAATTCTGTAGCTTCATATAAACAACTCACAGATGATTCTTTTTGGAGTGAGCAATGATTTGAGATCCACCTCAGATTCTACTTACCCTACTCCTAGGTTCTACTGTAGAACCTTCTTCAAGTCTATCTAGCCATTTTACCAACACCTGTCATTTGACATGATGTCTGGTGCAAAGCTCACGAGAATCCAAAATCTTTTCGGGCTCATGAGGAATGCTTGGCGGTTCGATAAGGTCAGCTAAAACACATGTGCCAATGACATTATCATTCTGTCCTAGCTGATTTCGTAAGCGGCTAACATGAAGAAACAGGATGAACTCGTGAGTGCTCTGGAAGAGCTAACTTATAGGCCACTTGACCTATACGTTTGAAAATGGTAAACGGTCCACAATAGCATGGTGAAAGTTTAGCAATTTTTCTCGTCTTCAAACCTTTATAAATGCTCCAAAACTTTGAGGAAAACCTTGTCTCCTTCTTCAAAAGTAGCAAGATGATGATGCTCATCTGTGTACTTCTTATACCGATCTTGACCTTGCTTAACATTCTGTCAAGCAACTTGAAGCATGTCAAAATGGTATTGGAGAAAATCCTTTCCTTGTGTATCTTCTCCTTAGCCAACCCCACCAAAATGAGTGATCTAGGTTGAAATCCATATAAAAGCATAAATGGACTAAACCATGTAGTCACATACTTTGAACTATTATAAGCAAATTCCAATATAGGTAAGTAGTCTTCCCAATTGGTTTGCTTCTTGCTAACGTATGCTCGTAGGATATCCTCTAGCACTTGATTAACTCTTTTGGTTTGAACATCTGTTTTTGGATGATCAGCCGTACTTAGATTAAGTTTAGTTTCCAACTTTTGAAACTCAGCTCTCTAGAAGTGATTATCGAACTTTTGATCTTTGTCACTAATGATACTACCTGGAAGACCATAGAGTTTATATATATTCTCTACAAATAGCCGTGCTAATTTTGGTGTCTTAACCATAGTCTTAGTGGGAATGAATCGACCCATCTTTGTGAGATGGTCTACAATTACCCATATGGCATCATGGATACCGTTTGTAGTAAGTAGTCCTACTACAAAATCCATAGAGATACTCTCCCACTTACCTTGTGAAATCTCTAAAGGATGTAAAAGGCCACCTACCTTGAGGTGCTTGCCTTATTAACTAGGCACAATTGACAGTTTAATGTGTACTCTTGAACATCATGATGTAAGCCCAACCAATAAAATTGCCATTGAACTAAGGCATACGTCTTACGAATACCTGGATGACTAGCACTTGGATTATTGTGACACTCAAATAAGATTTGGTGCCTAGTCTCTGAGCCCTTCTGAACGCATACTCTACCCTTGTGGAGTAAGTAGCCATCATCAATGGAAAAATTCTTCCATCGCTTAAGCTCTTCCTGAGTAGGGTTGGAGCTCTGTGTGTTGGAGTTTTTATCCACATGTTCAGAGACATGTGAGTGTGAGGGATCCCTTTTTAAAACTGCACTCCACACTTTAGCATATGATTGATCTTGTGCACACTTTCCACGTAATGACTCCAAAAATCCACTCTTTATTTTCGTGAAAGCAAGTGAACTAATCTGATGCATACGACTTAGTGCATCGGCTACTACATTATATCACCCCTTGCGATATTGTAGCTTACAATCATAATCTTAAGGATTTCTATCCATCTAGCTATACGGCCCTTCAAGTCCATTTGAGTAGTAAAACATTTGATACTCTCATGGTCAAAAACTACTTCAAACTCGGCACCATATAAATAGTGTCGCCACTTTCGTAAAGCGTGAATTATGGCATAGAGCTCTCTCTCATAGACAAAATAATTCTGTTGATCTCTATCTAACTTTTTACTTTCAAAGGCTATAGGCCTTCCCTCCTGGAGAAGTGCCACACCAATTGCTTTATCACTAGCATCAGTCTCTACCACAAACGGCTTAAGTGGGTCAACGAGTGCTAGGATGGGAGCATTGGCTATAGTTACCTTGAGTTGTTCAAAACTGCATTTTTGGGCTTCTTTCCAAGAAAAGGTCTTACCTTTTTCTTCAAGTTGATCCGTCATAGGAACAAAAATTTTGGCATAATCACGGATATATTGTCAATCAAATCTAGCCATGCCTAAAAATATTTGAAGCTTCTCAACCGTGTTGAGATGTGCCCATCGAAGAATGGAAGCGACCTTGTTAGTGTTCATCTTGATGCCAGAATAAGAGATCACATGATTGAGGTAATGTATCTCTGTTTTAAAGAAATCACACTTGCTTTGCTTAGCATACAACACATGAGATCGTAGTTGTTCAAACACTAATCGTAAGTGTTCTATGTGTTCATCTTTAGTCTTACTGTAAATGAGAATGTCATCAAGGAAAACCACAATAAATTTTCCAAGATAGGGACATAAGGCACTATCCAAGAGTGTCATAAATGTAGCTGGAGAATTGGTTAGAACAAAAGGCATAACAAAAAATTCAAAATGCCCGAACCGTGTTCTAAAGGTAGTTTTGGAGATATCTTGCAAAAGGATACACACCTGGTGGTATCCTGAATGAAGATCTATCTTTGTATATTATCTTGCCCCATTAGTTGATCAAACAACTCATCCAATCGAGGTAGAGGATACTTGTGCTTGATGGTTATGGCATTTAATCTGCGATAATCTACACACATGCACATAGTACCAGCTTTCTTTTCTACCAATAGAATTGGTGATGCCCAAGGCGAAGTGCTAGGTCTAATGAAACCATGGGCGAGATAGTCAGCCAACTGACTCTCAACCTCCTTGACTTCTTTAGCACTCATACGATAAGGTAGTTTACTCACCCGTTTAGTGCCTGACAAGACATCTATGCCATGCTGCACATCACGTGTAGGGGGTAAACCCGACGATAAATCACTTGAGAATACATCACAATACTCCGTGAGTAAGTGAGCCAATTTTTGTCGTGCTAAAGGGGAAAATAAACTAGAGTTATGCTGGGATGGAGAATCATTTAATTCGTGTAATGTTTGTTTTACAACAATTGCACATTGCTCCATAGAATTAAATAGGAGAGCACTTTGCTCGTTAGTTTTGTTAACACTTTGTTTATCATGAGAATTCATTGCACTTTGCATACCATTACTAGAATTGAGCGCACGAGAATTCACAAGACTCGGAGACAAGCAGTAACACAAAAAGACTTCATCTATTAAATCTAGTTTTTGTAAAATAGAAAGCTCGGCTGTACATATAAGAGGTGTAGATGGTATATTTCTCACCAAGGAAAAGCACATGTTTACCATTGGCCATAAAGGATAAGGAGTTGTGTTCATAACTAGTGTGCAATGTGTTTCCTAAACTATGCAGCCAGTCCCGATGGTTGCACAAGGAAAGAAAGTGAGCAAAATGTTTACTTTGAATGTGAATGTGCCTGAGGTAAATGCTTCCATGTTTGCACAAGGAGCACAAGTTGTTAGACAGATAGTGAAATTTGGCACAAATGTATCGGTCATGTAAATTTGCAAAGGCTGAAGACGATGCAAACTAAAGGGATGGTTACAAGTCCACCAACATTTAAAGTTGCTGAAATGCAAAAAGTTTGTGAAGCTTTTCACTTTGAAAAGTAGGAAAAAGCGTCCTTTCCTCATGATAAGCATGTAAGCAGGAATGCATTTGATTTAGTGCATATAGATGTACGGGGTCTTGCAAAGCTGCATCTATGGTTGGATGTAGATACGATGGGAGTTTCATTGATGACCATACAAGGAAGATATGAGTCTATTTCATGAAGCAAAAAAGTGAAGTGTTTATGCACTTTCAAAATTTCAAAGTTATGGTTGAAAAACAGTCTGAGAAAGAAGTAAAGTGCCTGAGGTCAAGTGGAGGGGGATAATATTTCTCCAATGAATTTAATGGTTTTTAAAAAAAGCATGGAATTCAGAGGCAGTTTTCATGCAGGTATAAGCAAAATGTTGCTGAGCCAAAGAACAAGCACATTGCAAAAGTTGCTAGAGCATTGATGAATGAAAAAAACATGACTCATTGGTATTGGACCAAGTCTATTGCTACATATGTTTACATTATGAACGGGACCCCTACTGCTGAGGTACATGATATGACACAATAAGAAAAGATTTGTGGTGAAAAGCTAGATGTATTAGATTTTAAAGTGTTTGGATGCATTGCATATGTGCATGTGCCGGATAAACTAAGAAGTAAGCTTGACCCAAAAGCAAAAAAATGTGTGTCCATTGGTTATTCCCTTGAGCAAAAAGGGTATACAAGTTACAATCCTGTCATAGATAAAGTGAGGGTGAGAAAATATGTTGTTTTTGATGAAATGAAAGATTGGTATGATGAAGTGAAAGATGGTTCAGGGGCTGATGTAAGAGAGAATGTGGTTGCAAAAAATGCAGGTGCACAGTCAAAGGTTTTGAGTGGGTCGCAAGGGTCACCTAGTGTAGATCATGGTGAGAATACATGGAGTGGCAGGTTTCATGAAAGAGTGAGTCCTACTAACTCTTCAAATGTATCAAGAAAAGGTTGATGCAGATCATTAATTGTATGTGCAGAAGAGTGAAGCAGGAATTGTGGTGATATGTATCTATGTGGACACATGATTGTTGGAGGTAATAATGTGGGTGAAGTAGAGGGTGTACACACTCTACTTATGCAAGATTTTGAGATGAAGGATTTGGGAGCCTTGTGGTATTTCTTGGCAATTGAAATTGTTCGCACAAAAGAGAGCGTATGGCTGTCACAAAGACAATATGCTTTGGACATGCTGAAAAAGTATGGTATGGCTAATTGTAAGCCAATTGTGATGCCCTTATATCATAATTTGAAGTTGGGAAATGATGTAGGCCATGTACTTAAGAACGCTACCATGTACGAAAAGATTGTGGCCAGCTTGATCTACTTGACTATCTCACGTCCCAACTTAAGCTACACAACTAGATTGGTGAGTCAATATATGCAGTCTCCTAGGAAACCACGCTTGGACGTAATGAGTCATACATTCGGCTATGTGAGTGCTAATTTGGATTTTGCGCTCTTTCATAGGGCTGATATGGAGTTGCAACTCTATGGCTACACAAATATGGATTGGGCTGGTAGCACATACGATCGTAGGTCTACCATCGGATTCATGTTTTCACTTGGGAGTGATGCTATCACATGGAGCACCAAGAAATAGCCTACAATTTCTCTTTCAAATACATAGGAAGAGTACAGAGGTGCTTCAATGGTGGCATGCAAAGTAGCATGGATGGGATTGTTAATTCAGGACTTTGGAGTACATGTACAAAGGCCGATTGTCATCTATTGTGACAACCTCAATAGCATACATCTGGCACGAAACCCAGTGTTTCATGCCAAGAAAAATCACATTGAGGTGAATTACCACTTCATCAAAGAGAGGGTCTTAGCAACAGGCAACATCGACCTTGAGTACGCGGTGAAAAATGAGCAGGTTACATATATCTTCATGAATTAGGCCCTTGGAGTGGAAAATCTATATCAACTTTGAGGGATGCTTGGCATATAGGAGACGGTGTTGAGCTTGAGGGGAGGTGTTGAGATGCCAAGCTCAACATGTACGACTCTTGGATGACCAAAATTTATCATCATTGGCACACCTTGGTGGATACACATATCTTCGCTAGTGACACTACAACTGTACTACACCGAGTTTGTCTACCGGAGTGATGGCACACTTATCCATTCACCTCACTGACTAGTGTTTCACTCTAAACCATTGTATTAGTTTCCTTTTATGTTGTTATTTCCCTTATGTTTTTATGTAGAACTCTTATCTTGAGTTAGTTTCTTGCCTCCATCTTTGTGTGTGTGTCTGTGCTTGCAAGAGCTCAAGATCTCTCTTTGTCTCTCTCTTAACACTATCATCCAATGGATCTCAACAAACCTTTCATCAATCATCAAGAAACAACCTGCCCATTATAGGTTGCAAACATGTCCCATAACTGGTGTAAACTAGCTCACAAGGATTGTAAATTGTCCCACAACTAATATTGTCAAGCTCACAAAAGGGCAAAGGAATGACCAAATCTGTAGGGCCACACTACCATCAGCAGGGAAGAGGAGAACATGGAGATAGGAGAAGTCCATACTCCAACAAAACCCCCTTTAATTGTTGTCATTGTCGGCTAAGGGTATGGCACCACATGCTCCACCTCTAAACCTCACCCAAGAAAGTTGTATGATCAAACAAGAATTGGTTTTGGAGATAAAAGTATCCCCCTCTGCCTATCAAAGAAAACTCCAACACCTGAATTGTTGCATACCGGAATATCAAGAGTCACCTAAAGACAGAATTGGAACTTCCATCCTTAGATGGACAAGAGAAAATGAAAGTGAATCCTCAGCTTCAAGAAGGAAAGAGATCCCCCTTTGTCATCCATAATCCACAATTTGGAGTGCAATTGAATAATCAATTTGCTACCCTTCGGAGAGGTAGCTCCACTGACAATTCCAACAAAGACGTGCATTTGCAAAAGACATAGCAGTTCTGCCAATCCATCTTATCAAAGAAAACACAACCATAAAAACTTGCTCAAGAAGTGATGAAGAAGATCCTACTGTTGTCCAATCATTGCTCTCTGAAGAAGAAGCTAGAAATGAATGACTCTCCCTCTGGATCCAACAACCGCATGCTTGCTCCCCTAAGGGGAAGGCATGACAACATGACTCCATCTAGGAAAGCCAAATCAATCCAACACTACTACATATCTTGAGACCTCCATTTGGTTCCCCTCAGTGAAGGTAATCAAGGGTAAATAAGGGGAAGTCATTGACAAGGATCTAAGGCCTTCACATACCCAAATATGCCCCAAACTTGAACCAAGAAAAAAACAACAAGCTTCTTCTCTCTCAATCATGTCCAAAACAATACTGGATCAGCCAAATCTGAGCATCTAGGGTGGTTGTATCACCATGGCTCTGATACCATGCCAAAGGTGGCAACAAAAGATGCAATGAAGACAAGAACTGGCTCACGATCCGGTGGGCACCTCAACTCCAATCTAGAACACTTGCAATGCCAAACACATGAACAAGGCACACTTGCAAAGAAGGGAGATCATCGAGTTAGAAAGAGATGGGACATCGAGAGAGAGAGAGAGAGAGAGAGAGAGAGAGAGAGAGAGAGAGAGAGAGAGAGAGAGAGAGAGAGAGAGAGAGAGAGAGAGAGAGAGAGAGAGAGAGAGAGAGAGATCTGGGAAAGTCTCTCCATGCTAATAGCAATCTGCTCATACAAGTGACCAAGGGTGCTCTGGCATAAAAATGTCTGGCCAATTGGATAGACGTGAGGTGTACACAACTGTGAGTGCTATTGACATTGTCAACTGCTCCTACAAACGTGACTACTAACACGGTCTCCACATGGGCATCACATCCAACATACTTTGAGAGCATAGATCTGTTGCATCTCCTCTTGGCTAGATCTAGATGTGGATTTGGATCTCGAATGAGAATCCCTGCCACCACTGCATGATCACAAGGCCTGTGTAAGGCCACCGTAAGATAGCATTACATCATAGAGGTGATCTCTAAGCATTGCATCTACTGCCCATGAAAAATGTTGGGATTGTCTTGTTGAGAAAAAATGTTAGGCCGATGTTATGCCAAAAATGTTGGTTGCCCTACCATTTGGTCAACTGCTACAAGCCTCTTTGGGGCACCAAAGGGAGGGCGAACCCCTTTGGGCTCTATTGCAATGACTGAGGTGCCCCCCTTGGCCAATAGGTTGGGTGCCTGTCCCACACCTCCAGCCCCCACAACTATGGAAAATGGGGGGAATATGAAGAGTCAAGAAAGGAGCATCGGACACCCATGGGGCACAGGGGAAAAATGTGCTAAGGCTAGGGAATAATATTCCCAACCTATAAGACCACAAAGGACCATGAAAACAAGCTGCCAAAACAAGAGCTAAACATGGCTAAACAAGCTCGACATGAGAAACGTACTTCACACTCACTGAACACAACCACAAAATAGCCCTCACTCCCTAACACCTCTCCTTGGGAGAAACTGGGGCCAACTAGAAGAGCCAAGAGAGATGCCTAAACTCTAACATGCTCTTCCCTGCTACTATGGATCCCTTGATGTTGAAAACTATGTTGGGCAAGTGGAGCAATGTAAGGCATGGCGTGTGCAAATGCAAGAGAATGAGTATGTTATCACTAACCTATTGAAAGACTAAGATAAATTTTGGTTTTAAAGTTTCTATTTCTTGAACCGCCTCTTGAAGGCTTGATTTTGTGTTTGTAAGATCAACCAATATCTATTAATGCTACTTGATCGAAATTCACTAAGCTCTTTGACATCTTTTGTGAAGTCAAATGTTAGGAAAATACTTTCCATTTTCCTTCTCTTTTTGCAGTTGTTGTGGTTGATATGACTGAGTTGTAATGACCTTCACCGAGAAAATTATAAAAATTCTTTCTATTTTCCTTATCTTTTTGCAGTTGTTGTGGATGGTACGGCTGAGTAACAATGACTTTGATCGAGCATATAAAAAAAAAATCTCTATAATAGACACAATGGTGCAAGAAAATTTGGTCCCTGCTGGGAAGTGTGCAATGTAATGCTAGGCATACTAACAGGTGCATGGCAAAGTTCTGAGGCAATTATGAAGGCCCCGGGTAGGATAGTGGCAGCAACAATGTATGCTTAAAGTGGGTTTTTAGCCCAAGAAGGCCTCCAAGGTGGGCTACTTGGGGTGGTAGGTCCAAGGGCCCAAAATGCCATTCTAATGCCCAAGAATGTAGTGTTCAATGAGCTTTAGAAGCTGGTCCAGACGGATCCTCAAACGGAGCCCCCGTGTGGAAGATATTGAAGTCCAAAGTTTGAAGGTCTTGCAGATCCCAGACGGACATGATAGATGACCAGAGCCAATGTCAATAGACAAAAGTGTAGAGCCCGAGTTGTGGAGCATGCGGGTCTTCTCAGATTGTCAATCGAAGCTCCAAAGGGAATGTTATGGTTAGTTGAATGTTTGCCGAGGGCCAGTTATGGGTCAACTTTCCTGCATTGGAAAGCGTACCTCCTGAGAGATTATGGGCCTTGACCAAGTTTTGGAATGTCATGTGCATGGTATGGAGTTGGTAGAAAGTACTGGCATGTCAAACGAAGCCCGGGTCAACAAGTTATTGTGAGTTGAAGTTTGTGTTGAGTGGGGGCGATGTGATGTCAATTTTTTTCCTATTTTGGTCACTCTCGGTTCAAGGGCCCGAGAATCTTGGGAATCGATGAGGGCTTGTGTGAATTGAAGTTGGCAATGGAAACTTTTACCCAGATTTTGATGCTCGATGATCCAATCATCGGGTGCCAAACTGCAGGTGGATGAAGCAGAAGGAGAAAAATGAATTTTTTCTGGAGATTTTGGTGGAAGGTTAGGGGGATTTTGGGGGTGGCCAGCCCTTGAGGCACCACGTGGAAGTTGGGGCTATCCCACATACAATCAAAGGAGCTGGAGATGTGGGGTATTTGAGCTAGAGGTAGGCACCTTTGGGGCTATCACAAGAGAAGGGTAAGCTCGTGGAGCTCCCTTGGCTATGGAGGATTAGCGCAGCGCTGCGTGTGGCGGTGACTTGGAAGTATATTGGTTGTAGGCGGTGATGGCAGCGATGCTGGGCACCCACAAGTAGAATGGTAGTGGTCTTGGGCGACACCCCTCAGGCGATGAGCAAGATGATGATGTGGCTAGAAACCCATATGGGTGTGTTTAAACGAGGAGGCATGGGACCCTCCTTCCCAATCTACTTTTGAAGGCAAAGAGCTCATAGGGGGCAATGACAGCGCCATCGTTGCCCCTATGGAAAAAGAAAAAACATTCACGTGTGTTGAAGGGGAAGAGAAGTCAAAATTTTCTAACTTGAAATGCGAAGGGGAACTAATGAGGTGCCAACTTCCAAGTGGAGAAAAAATTTCTCGATAAGGGAAAGAAAATAAAACGTTTTGGGGGAGGAAGGTCTTTCTTTTTGCAATGAAGGGAGAGTGTTAAACAGGTCGCCGTGATGGACAACTCCATCATAGCTCTTTTGTACTAACATAATGTCAATATGCAAGGAAGCGACTAGGGATGGGGCACAGAGACTTAATGAGAGTGTCAATCTCACCAAAGTGAACTCAGAGGGCTACTCATTTTACGACAAAAGAAAATCAACCACTTCCTAGTCAGACAATCAGTATGCGTCCAATCTCACCGCTCTAGGTCATCATGCCTTTTCGGCATCCAAACGAATCTGGAATGAAACGAAACTTAAGGAGAGGTATCACAACACTTAAGGGCTTAATCTTACCAAGTTTTGTCACCATCTAGAAAGGTACATAAATCATGATCCATCACAAAAAATGTGCAGAAAACTGAAACAAAAGTACTCAAAAAGGTCCTCCTTAAGCATAGAAACACTTATCCATGGTCAAAACATAAAAAAAACAACCACTTTAACCTCCAAATCAATGCATTTAGCTCACAAACAATGCATCACGAACCACAACAGAATTGAAAATGATTACACTTAGATTGTGGAGCAAGAGACAAGGAAGGCAATGTGCTATTTGGAAATGAATTTTGATTACAAGTCTAGGAGAAAAGAAGATTACAATTTGTAGCAGTAAGAGGCTCCCACACTGCACGTTTCAGAACCTCCAAGCTAACGATAAATCTCGTCTCCAAACTAAGGGTTTTGACTTTAAAAGTTAAGGGAGATTTTCCACAGCCATCCGGCCTCTTACAAGGGTGTAGACTCAGAGAAGTAGAGAGGGTATTTTCTAATAACATCAAATTACAACTCATCATAGGCTGAATTACATGGCTTCTTCGAAAAATTGAGTGTTTACAGGGTTTGGTGTGCATATGCCTATATCCACCAAAAATTCCCCCCTTCCTATTCGTTGCACGTCCTTGTGCAAGCCGTCTCTGAGTGTATGTTACTGTCTTCTCTCGAGCGTTGTAGTGAGATTTTTGAACTTCTGAGCTCTTGCTTCAACCTCAACTTTGGTGGCTAGCTCTCTGAAGGGATTATTACTGAGGGTACTTTGGTAGGCAATGTGGAGGGCTGGCAGATCTTTTGTCATGGGATTGAATATGGAAGAGTCCACTTTGAAGAAGCCTGTCATGAAAGCCTCTTCAAAGGCCTGCATGTAATGAGAGGGTAGAAAAATGACTCTTGCATATAATCCCATGATGAAATTCCTGCTTGGGATTTCTCTCTCCATATTCCAGATAATGCCTCGTGTGCCTTTGACAAAGATTTTCCAGGGATGCTCTGCTGCTTCGATATCAATGAAAGATGTAATGCAGTTGATGAGCATCTTGGCAATCTTTACAAGCACCTGACAGGCGAGATCTGGGATCTGCTTGATCATGTTGATCACCCCTTTTAGAGTTTGAACCATGTATTGCTCAGATGGTGGTTTGTTTTGAGAGTCTTTGTGATTACCGAGTAATATTTGTGATTAGCACTGCCGGTCTTTTGCTTTGCCAAATATAAAAACTGTCCCAAGATCGCCGTCTGTTGATGGGACAATAAGTGGGGTCCGTCGTGAGATGCTAGGGAGCGTTCCTGTAATAGGTTTCATCTGTTGGCCTCTGATCAAACCATTTCTTTCGCCAGAGGGGTTGATTATCTATGATTGTCTGAATCTAAAGTGCCATAACAGGAACCTCCCTGTAGTCCCCTCTGCTATTTGGTTCAAGTTTGAGGAGCATTTTTTGTTGCCATAATTTAACCTCCTGCCGCATCAGTGGTAGGGCAATAATCTCATGCCCAAGATTCGTCACTACCTCATCTGGAGTAATCATGAGGAGGGCAGCCGACTCCAACACTTTCAGTTCATATTGTATATAAGCTTTGTGTGAGGGATCTTTTACTTTTGAGATCTAGCGCTGAATTTCATCTTTAGCCGACTCCGAAGTGGATGTCGTGGCTAGATCTGCAGATTCTTATGTTCCTTTTCCAGTGCTGGTAGTGGGAACCTCCGTTTGATGAGCTTCAAATGTGGACTATTCAAATCCTCCTTCTTGCTCAAATTCCCTTGGGGACTGCTGATACTTTGTCTGATTTTCTCTCAGAGTTGCTAAGTCTCCTCTTGCCTCATCCAACTGCTTTTTTAATTCTTCGATTTCCTCGTCCTTGGCTTGTTGTATGGCCCTATGTCCTACTGTCAATGATCTAGCTGTCATATTTTTCTTGAGTCAGGGCTTCTTTCAACTCTTTAATTTCTTGACTCGAGGAGGTAGATCTTGCAGTCGTCGTTGAGGAGGAGGGGGCCTCTTGTATGGTCAGAAGCTGAGTTAGAGATCTACTCACCACAACATACGAGCTTTGCAGCTTCTCACTTTGTTCTCTTTCTTTGATGAGTTCCTCCTCGAGATATTGCTGCTCAACTTGCATTGCAGAGTTCGCCTCATTAAACTGTTGCACCTCCTTGTAATAGTAGGCTGCATTTTCTTTTTCTCTCTGCAACTCCGATTGTACCTGGAGTTGTGCCTTCTCTAGTGTCTCTATTTTTTTCTTGAGCTGCAAGGACTCTGCTGCCGTCTTAGACGCTTATTTCTTGGTATCTTCTAACTCCAGCTCTTGTAGATTGTAAAGAGCCCTTTGACATTGAAAATGCAGCTTGATCTGCTCTAAGTGAGCGTCAATGTCAAAGGACTTGACTATCTCTATGCCTTCCTCCATTGCCGCTTGTGATTGAGGCGATTTTTGGCCTCGATTCAATTGTTCAGCCTCCTTTGTTTGCTTTCCCTTCGTCTCTGATCTTCTAGAGTAGTGGAGGTAGTAGTGGGCTCCGTTTCTTGATCTGCTTTTAGTCTTGTTTGCTTTTCCTCCACTCCTTGCTCTGGCAAGTTCTCAATTTTAGCTTCCCCTATTTGCGCAGTCTCTGGAGGTGTCCCAGTGTCCTTGGGCGAACCAAAGTCTTGACCTTGCTGGTCTTATGTATCTTGCATTCCTCCCCTTGCGATTTAATTTCCTCTCTTTTGCTTTGGTTAGTTTTGTCAGAGGATTCTAGGTCATTGACGCATGGCTTCTTGGATTCTTCTCTTTCTCTCATCTCCATCTTTTTCTTGAGTTCATTGTGAATTCGATACCGCATGGCGCTGGCAATCTCCCGTTTTTCTTCAGCTTGCTACCTCTTCTGCTACTTGATCCTTTCTAAAGCAGCTGTTTGCCTGCGTAGCAGTGTAATATTTTTTGCATCTTCCTTCTCTTTCTCGTCATCGGCTTCTGTTCCTTGGGTTTGTTTTTCATCATGTTTTTGTTGGCGGAGCCTTTCCCTGAATGCCTGAGCTTCTTCCATTGTTCTCCTGGCATGTGTAATGGGAATAGCCTCTACAACATGCACAACTTTCTTTTGCAATCGTGTATATCCAAGCGTGTATTGGCTGTCATGATCCTCCTCCGAAGATTGGTACTCAGAAGGAGTGTCTCTCTACTGGGATCCCACTTCCTGGCTGCTCTGAGGATCTGACTCTGTCTTTTCGCTATCAAAATCTTTTAAAGGTGCACTCTGCCTTATCTGCTTAACTTCTGGTCTTGGCCTTGTGGAGGGTCCTACCACTGGTTTTACAGCTCTTTTAAATCTGTGGATCAGATCTATCTTTGCTTCGGCAGGTGGTAGATCCTCGATCTGCCTGATAGGCAATACGTGTTAGCATTGGTCCCCCATTCATGTAAGCTTTGCTTATTTGACTCCCTTTCAAGTTTGCTTCCACAATAGTGTCAAGAAGATAGTTGCCAAAATTGCAACTGACCATCATGCCTTCAGCCAAGCCCATTGCCATTACCAGATTGTGTGCAACAAAGGTTCTGTATATCTGGGTGGCTTCTGCACCTTGAAGTGTTGCGATATAAGATGCAATGGCAGTTCAATTTTTGAGTATATCAGGTCGTGATACGTCATCTTGTGTCCTCGTTGCTTCAAGAAGGCTTTATCATTATCTATTGCCTTTGTCTTTTGCAGGAGATTGTGCGTCCCTTGCGGCAGGTGGAGGGATTCATTAATAATTTCTGCTATGATCTTTACCTTGACGACTGCCCCATCTTTGTCGGTCAGAGTTGATTCACCATTGTATTGAATGGAACTTATGAGCTCATGAGCTCGTCTGAAGTCCGTTCCCCAAGGAGGCAATTGTAAGAAGCTATCTAATTGTAGGCACCTGCCCCCTGCTTGCACCTCTGGCTTTTGATGTAATGTCCACATTTCCCGTGGAAAGATTGTCGCCTTGACTATTTCCCGGTTTGCTGCGTGAAACCTTTCAATGAAGATGTTAGCAGGAATGGCTTCAAGTACCTGTTCAGTGATGCGAGATTTCTCATTCGAAGAGATATCGGTTATCTCATAGGGTGCAACATTCCATTCCCTTTGTGCTTTCCTTCGAGGCATCCTGTTGTCAATTTTAGCATTGAAAATAGGGTTTAGCATTGATCAATACTGTCGAAAAGCGTAAACTTGACCATAAAAAGAAAATCGTGCATAACTTTGTCAAAACTATCTCAAATTTGACCAGTGCATCTAGGATTACTATAGGCACAAGGATGTAATGTAACAAATGAATTTTGGCACAAAGGAACATGGATCGCGATCCATGTTGGAAGAATTTTGAAATTCTAAATTGGGGAAGTTGCTCCCGGTCATATGGGGATGCTATTGAGAAATTTTCTCTGGATTTAGGGTTGGAGGTACATGGATCGCAATCCATGTTGGGAAACATTTTGGAAATCTTATGATACCATCTGGTAGGGTTCATCTAGATGATGCCTTGATTCAAAGTTTTTGGGATTTGGATCAATGGTTTGACACTTGGGCTAAATTTTGGAAACCTTTTGCAGACTTAGAGATTTTTGGCTTTTGAAGTGGATTTTGGGATTCAAATGGCTTGAAACTCCATGGCTTGGCTTTCTTGAACATACTGAATCAGATGGCATGGTTTTTACTTTTATTGGGCAAAAAGGTACATGGATCGCGATCCATGTTGGAAAAAATTTTGATATAGTTCTTGTGCACATATGTTCCTACAGGTTTTCCTAGTACACTGGTGAAATATTTTCAATTTTGGACATGTTTTTCCTTAGTTTGCCACATTTTCCAGTTTATGGCCATGTTTTTTTCATTTTGACCATATCTGTTTTTGGCAACCATTTTTCAACTCATGTTTTGCCTGAGATCTATCATTGTCTTGATTTCTGATGATTTAGGTCTGTAGCTCATAGCTTTGCGTGGCTCCCTGGCAAATTCTACCAGACATTGAATCCATTTGAGAAGAAAAATTGAATCCTACAATTTTCACCATTTTGCAAGTAATCCTTTGCTTTGTTTTGATCCTACCACTATCCTTAAGTTACATTTTCTTGTTGATAGGCTTTGAGAAGAGTGTGAAATCTCCCAATTGGCTTTAGCAGAAATTTGCAAACTTGTCAAGAACTCTGTCCTTAGCCCCTTTTCATAAGTTTTGCTAGCATCCCAACATTTGACCTTTCCTTTAGTTTCTTTTGGGATCCTACCCTTTTCCTTTTTGAAATTGGCCAAAAGAGCATTTGCAGACTAAAGGTAGCAACCCAGGAGGATTTGATGATCTTAAGAGAAATTTTTGTGATTATTTTTGCAGCACCAGTACTGTTTTTGCATTCCCTAGCTAGTGAGCCACCCCTGCCCTGATTTTGGCAAAAAGGAACATAGATCGCGAACCATGTTGGGATGCATTTTGGAAATCTAGCTATAGGAGTTTGTTTCTGGCCATCTGTGGGTGCTTGAGTACAATTTCCTTTGATTTTAGGGTTTGGGGAACATGGATCGCGATCCATGTTCCACCACCTTTTGCTACTATTTTTGTCCTTGCCTGATTCTATCAGCTATTTGGGGTCTTCTAGTGAAATATTTTTATTTTTTGATGGGTTTTGGACTTCCCCATTGGCCCTGTTAGTTTGCCAATTTTGTGATTGTGTACTGCTCTGATTTGTTGTTTTGGCATTGTTGGTGAAGTATGGGACACGCACACATGCTCTTGGAAGGTTAATGATCATACCTGTCAAATTTGGTGTAGTAAGATCCACCGAGGTGGTCGCAGCGGGAAAAAACAACTCCGGAAACTCTATGCTCCTCTCTCTCTCTCTCTCTGTCTCTCTCTCTCTCTCTCTCTCTCTCTCTCTCTCTCTCTCTCTCTCTCTCTCTCTCTCTCTCTCTCTCTCTCTCTCTCTCTGAATGCAAATGAGCTTATGTTGCCCCATTTGACTATATGTTCGTAGTCTACCTGAAATGCCCCATTTATACTTACCTCCATTGATCATATTTTGTTGTTCATATCACCTGTGGTTTGAATCGTTCGTCATTCTTACACTTGGTTGACAAATGGTGTTTGATCTGCAGTTTTGATCCTTCAAAAGTTGGCTCAAAATTCATCTTGTGTTGAATCTTTCCATATTTTCCATGTTCGAAGTCCTTGCTTTGAAGTTTTGGCGTTTTCTTTCAAAAGTCAATTCCGACTCTCCTAGCTCGACTTATCAATTGTCTATTGATTATCAGACATTTTTTGTTTTTTTTTGTAAAAGAAAATTATTTACAATGATTATTAGTCGGCCAAAAATTAGCCAAAATTAGTGTAGCCTCCCTTATATACATACTCTTATTCTGGTATTAGATGGTGACGGTATGGCTCATGATCATGCCAACTAAGAGTTTGTAAGACTCTGAAAAACTTGTTTTGTAAAGAAAAAGAACGGAAAGGAAAAGAAAAGAAGTAAGATGATAATAGTAATATATACAATACTCCTGCTGCATTTTCCCCCCTTCCTAGATTGAGTCGTCCCCGACGAACATGTGTCAGAGTGCATGGGAACAAAGCGCGTGTCTATGCATAGCCATATAGTGTGGCTCTATGATGCTGATGGAGGATATGCATGGGGAATCAAAATGCTGTGCAAGAGAGAGGTGCTGAACAATATGTTCAATGGCTGTTGGTGGCAAGGTTGGCTTGAAGCTGCGTGGTCTGAACAATAGTAATTGGAGAAGACGCGCTATGTGTTTGACTGTGACCTGCAAAAGTTTTGATGCTGATGGTTGTGTTGCTTTTTGGCTTTGTTTTGGTCGCCACTGAAATTGCTTGGGTTTGGATTTGCTAGAAGAGTTGTCGTGTGATCGAGCTTGTTTTGGTTGCCATTCCCACTTGATAGTGTTTGGTTGTCGAAAGTAGTGTTCCATTGGCTTAGGCCATGTGACAAAAAGCAGTAGGTAATTTGTTGAGGTTCGATTTTTGTGTAGGCAATGTAGGCTGAGTTGTATTGGTTTGTTGTTTTGGTATCCACAATTGCTTAGGATTGGTTCACATGATGGATTTTTTAACCCATATTTTCTTGACCACTGTTGTGGAATATTGCTGAGCTGGTGCATGTGGCGATGGTAGAGGTTCCCATACATGGTCTATTTGTACAAATTGCATGGGGAAAGATTGGCCCTCGTGTTCGAGGAGTAAGGTATTGTCCTACCAGTTGATAAGTGTGCATCCACGACACTCCTAGAATAACTGCTTCGTTAAGATGTTGATCGTTGACCACATAAAATTGATGCGGATAAACTGTTCCAGCAATGGTGATTGGTAAATTGTGTGGCTTAGACTGTCCATAGTGCCTTTGTTTATGACTTTGAACCCCATAATGTTTGGCATTAGAGGTTCCCCCGTGATTTTTCTGAAAGTGTACTCCACATTATCTCTAGCCCCTGTGTCCACTAAGGCTCGCTCGGTGGTGCCGTCGGCAAGTTGTAAATGAATTCTCAGATCCATTCCTCCTAACCATGTAGCTGCCATTTGTATGGATGCTATTGGAGCAATCTCAATAGCATCATTTTGTTATGCTTTCCTCTGGAAGTTTTTTTGCTCTTTGCACTTTAATATTCTGAGTTTGTCTTTCTGCTGTGCTTGTTCTCGAATGTCCTGTGCTTGACATCTGCACTGAGCTGCTGCATGTAGTGTTGCGGGTTTTTTTGGTGTCAGCAAAAGAAGATATTTCTTTAATCTGTAGCCACTCGTCCAATTAGGAATCTCCTCTCCTGCTAATGTTGCGAGCTTGATGGCGCCACTTGTGATATATCATGTATTACAAAAGGCCCCATCCCTCGCTTTTTCAGTTTTTTGGAGTGTTTAGAACGTAATCCCCTTTGTGGAACTCCTTGCCAATCACGTGTTGATCATGGAAAGACTTCATTTGTTTTTTCTAAGCATATATCCCATCTATCGCTCTAAGTTGGGTTTCATCTAATTGTTCCAGGGTGTCTAGTCTCTCTGATAGCTCATGGCCGTCCATCCTAATTGTGTTGCTACTCCTAGGGTTTTGATTAGGAATTCCAGTGGTAGAATCACATTAATCCCAAATACCAAGTTAAAGGGAGTCGTTCCGATGGAAGTTTTAAAAGCTACTCTGTAAGCCCATAAGTGTGTGTGTAGCTTTTGATCCCAATCATTTCTTGAGTCACTGACTATTTTGGTGAGTACGGTGCATAAGGTTTTGTTGGTACTCTCTGCCTGCCCATTAGCTTGCAAATGATAGGGTGCTGATTTGCGATGGACTACCATGAATTTGTCAAGGAGGCTTTCAATGACGTCGTTTAAAAAGTGTGTTCCCCTATCGCTCACTATTTCAATAGGTAGTCCATATCTCGTAAAGACGTTTTTGAAAAGGAACTGAGCTATAGTTCTTGCATCGTCGCTTTTGCTTCCGCCCATTTTGTCATGTAGTCTGTTGCTACTATGATGTATTGTGCATATGTCTTGTGTCCTGGAGGTATGATGGGACCAATGAAGTCAATGCCCCGTTTGGAAAAATCACGTACTCCCATCATTGGCCTCAGTGGTATTTCATCTCTCCTTTGGGGTGGCTTTCTGCATTGACATTCATCACATCATTTGACATATGTCTCTGCATCCATAAATAGGGTTGGCCACCATATGCCTGAGTGTAGCACGAGCCTTGCCGTTTTATGAGCAGAGAAATGTCTCCTTGTCTGTCCTGAGTGTGCTTGATCTAAGATAACGGGATATTCGCTTTCTGTAGCACACAGCCGTAGTTGTTTGTCCTTTCCCCACATATACAGTTGGTTGGCAATGAGCAGATAGTGTTTGGCCTCTTCTTCTACAATTTTCCTTCTTGATTTGCCCCATTTCTCTGGAAAGGTCTGGTTTTTAAAGTACTCAACTATGTGAGCACTCCATTTAGGTGCTTATACTACTCGAAACAGGGTGGCATGTTCCCTTGGGGGTTGTTTTGTACAACTATCACAGGATTTTACATATGTATGGACACTGTGTTCCATGTTTGGCCACTAGATGCCCAGTCTCTGTAGTAGCCGTTGGCTTGTTTGTGTTTCTCCATTGTGAAATCCCGTATTTTGTATATGAGCTTGTTTGAGGTAGTAGGTGGTTTCTTTGGGCCGTAAACATAGTCTCAATAGCTCATCCTTACCCTACTTGTACAGTCGTCCTGCTAAAAGCTGGAGATTTTGTGTTTGATGGATAATTGATGGTTGTCCTTCTATGTGCAATGAGACAATTGTGAGTAGAGGAATGCCATCTTCGCTCCATCTCGGCACCATTTCGATGTTAAACAGATATGAATCTGGAAGGTCATCATCGACACCCTCAGGTGCTTCCCCATGAAATAGTCATGAAAGATGATCTACTCTTGTGTGCATGGTCCCCTTTTTACGACTACCATGAATTCAAACTCAAGCAGTAGTATAAACCAACGAACAATTCTTCTAGTGTTGCAAGGTTTGTTTTCTAGATATAGCAGTGCTTGGTGATCCACAAAGAAGACAAACTTGTTTGCTAGAAGGTAGTGTCTAAATTTCTTGACATCATAGATCATTCCCAGACCTTCTCTTTTCATAGTGGTATAATTTCTCTCTGTGTTGTTTAGCTGCCGACTAGAGTAGAAAATGGGAAAATCCATTTTCTTCTCTCCTGGCTGGGCTAATATGCACCCGATGGAATAGGCTGATGCATCCACATGGACATGAAAGATTTTGCTCCAGTCAGGGGCTTGCAAAACTGGAGCCAAAATTAATTGCTACTTCAATTTTTGGAAAGCCTACTCACATTCCTCCGTCCATTTGAACTTAGCAATGAGGACGTACAACGGCTTAGCTATTACAACATACATATATATGAAACGCATGTAGTACCAGCAATGCCCCATAAATGCTTGCACTTCTTTCATCTTCATTGGTATCGGTAGTGTAGCAATTATTTGTACCTTCTCTTGATCAGTTGAAATTCCCTTTTTGGACACAATGTGGCCCAAAATTTTACCTTGTCTTACCATGAAGATACACTTTTCGTGTTTAAGCAAATACGATACGTTCTGCACTTTTTAATGACTTTTCCCAAATGAGTGATGTGGTCACTTCTTCGATGAGAATGAACACAAAGATCATCCATGTAAATCTCGAGAAATTGTTTGAGATATTCTTAGAATGCGTGGCTCATTAGTCTTTGAAATGTGGCAGGGGCATTGGTCAGGCCGAAAGGCATTACCCTGTAGGAAAATATACCCCACTATGTTGCAAAAGTTGTCTTATGTTGATCTTTTGCTTTAATCGTCAACTTGTTGTAGCCTAAGAACCCATCCAAGAAACTATAGGCCTCTTTCTCTGCTACCCTCTCAATAACATGATCTGTTATTGGCAGTGGATAGTTGTCCCTGATGGTGGCTACATTTACCTGTTTGAGGTTTACACAGACATGCAATTTGCCATTCTTTTTGGGTACCACCACAATCGGGGACACCCAATTAGTGTGTTCAATCTCGTAGATAAACTCAGTGTCCTTCAGTTTGTCTATCTCCTCCTTATTTTTCTTGGCAAAAGTTTCATTGTACATGTAAGGATGTTGTCTGCGCGGTCTGGCATCACTCTTAAGGGGGGTTGTGTGTGCGAACATATTTCAGGATCTATCCCCTTTAGATATTTGTATGACCATGCAAAGATATCTTTGTATCGTCTGAGCGTATCAACTAGAAGTTGCTCTTCTTCATCAGTAAGGTCCATGGCAATGTATGCCGATTTAGGTTCCTCGCCTTGTTTTGCTAAGTTGATGCATTTTACATTTTCAGGCCCATCATATGAAGTTCCTGGTTCCTTGGGATCTCATTTGGGTTTTTGCACCACAATTTTCCTATCCTGAATGGTATACTTATTATAGTGGGAAGGTGCATCGAATTTATCATCATTTGACTCCTCATCAGTTTCCTTTCTGTTGTCCAAACTTTCTTCAAGGCTCGCTTCAGTTCATTGTATTTGATTTTGTGCTCTATTTTGGACAACTTAATCGATTTTGTGGTATTGCTCACTTTTTTTGGTTTTTGTGTGTTTGCCTTCTTCGATTTTGTTTTGGTTGAGTCAGGTTTCATGTATCTCTTGATATCCCGTCCTTGAGGCAGTCAGTGGATTCTACTAACCTTAAGTACTACGTTTTGTCAATTAATAGAGGTACTGAGTCCTTGTTGTGCTTGTCTCGGTTGTTTTTGTGTTTATCTCGATATCTGTGTTGTCTTCGAGGATTTTGGTTTGAGAAATCATAGTAGATCACCTGTCGATCCTTTTGTTTGATGCTCTGACCCGAGCTACTACACAAAATGTCGTCTGCGTTATCCTCTAGCAGCTTATCAGTTGAGTCTTGAAACTCTTCTTTGTCTGTTTGGTCAAGGTCTCTTACTGAGATTTCATCCACGATGCATCGGCACTCGGCAACCCCGTCTTTGTCAGGGACTTCCCACTCTGACTTCATAGGTAGGTTGACTCCCAACATTTGGAATGGAATGATATCATATCCTTACTCATTGCAAAATTTGGTGAGGGTCACCTTGTTTATACAAACATCAGAGTGGATAATATCTGTTGCTATCCAAAAGGTTCAAACATTTCTTCTGGAAAATGCTCTGGTATATATACGTCGTCTTGTGAAGTCCTATCAAGAATGCAATTTTCCCTTTTTAAACTTCCACCTTCTAAATCTTTGCATGTCCACTGGTGAGCTTTGTTCTGTAGCCAAGCCGGTATTCCTCCTTCTTGGTTAGTTGTGGAGTGCAAGTCTTCTCCTGGGGTTTGTTCTACATCTCTATAGCTATGATCTGTGACACTTATTTTCATAGTGACATCCTTGTTCCTTAGATAGATATAGTCGTAACCCCAATCTTGCACCATTTTGAGCTAACGCATGAATGGTTTTCCAAGCCAGTATTCCTCCTTCTTGGTTAGTTGTGGAGTGCAAGTCTTCTCCTGGGGTTTGTTCTACATCTCTATAGCGATGATCTGTGACACTAATTTTCATAGTGACATCCTTGTTCCGTAATTAGATAAAGTCGTAACCCCAGTCTTGCACCATTTTGAGCTAATGCATGAATGGTTTTCCCAATATGATATCAAAATTGCTTCTCTCATCAAAATTCATAATAGCAAAAGTGTGTTCATATGCAATACCGCAAGAGGTTACCACAATTTGCTCCAAGATGCCAATGGGTCTTTCCAGATACCCATCTGCCAATTGAAGTTTCATTCTAGTCTTTCAGAGAGCAGGTTTTCCCCATTTTTTTCACATTGCTTTGGTAGCTATGACTATTCCATCACCACTATCCAATATTTCTATCGACTTGACCTCTTTGTACTCCACTGGCAGGGTAGTATTTCCTTCTTCACCTTCACAATAATCCCCTACCTTGTTCACTGGTATTGGCTCATGTTTAGTTTGTTTTGAGGGTTGTGTCTTCAGTGTGTTTGGAGAAGCATTAGGTGGCAGAATTACTAGCCCTATTTTTTCCAAATTTTTCCCGACCTCATCCCAAAGATGTGGTCTGATATATAGTATCTCTGACAGAGTAAGTGTACAATGGATAGGGGATGACATCAGCTTGTGAAGAGTTTTAGTATCCATCATCTTAGGATTGGCTTTCCATTCGGATGGTACTTTCTTTACCTCCGATCAAGTTTCATGGTTACCAATAAATGAAGGTAAAGTCTTCAACGACTGCGGTTTACTGTCTTCCGACATTGCTATACCTGCATCGCCATACAATGATCTGATGTCATTTGGGTAGAGCTCATGCTCCAAGTGGATTTCTTGGATGGGAGTTGACACGAGTGTGGCACTTCCATATTTTCTATTCCTGATCTGTTCCCGTAGCTCTTGAGGCCATTTTTCTTCTACTTCCAGAATTGGCAGTGGTGCTTGAGAATAAATTCCATCTGTTGTATTGGCTGCCACCCTCATATCCAATAGTGTTCCGTCTACAGGAACTAATCGGTTATTCTTTTCAATTTCCCATCACTCTAACTCCTAAATCTTTTCTCGAATTAGTACCTCAATTTTTGGAGCTGTAGGAACTGATGGTTCCATAAGCGCTTGAGCAGCTCCTTGTACATCTTTAGCCTCTCTTTCTCATAGCTTAGATGAGGGTACGTTAACCACCTATTCTCTTGGGTTTGGTTAGGCTTTAGCCTTGTCTTGTAAGCTTTTAAAATTGCATCCAAACGTTCGAACACCTTGTCTACCAAGAAAAACCCTCCCAATGGTAGATCCGATGGTTTTTTAATCTTGTTGTTTTCCTTAAGGTCTCTTTCCCTTTGAAGTTGTTCCTCTGTTTTCAGTAATTTGGTTTCCAATGTCATTTGTTCCTTTTATCTTTTGGCTTTCATCTTGTCTTGTTTTGCCTTCCAGGATTTCCTAGGGGTTCGGATAGACAAATTTTCTATCTCTATTTGGCTGGCAGGTACGTTCCGTGCTGCCTCATGTGCTTGATCTCGAGTGATTATGTTTATCTGAATGTTCGGTTCTATTTCTGATCCACTTGATCTTGGCTCGATCTTGGCTCGATCCCCATTTTGTTAATGGTCTCTTTCCCTTTTATTGTCAGGTTTGCTTTCCCTTTGTTGTCAGGGTTTTTTGGATAGTGTGGAATGAGATGGTCGGTCGTGCATCCATCATAGAATCCAAAACGTTTTACCTGTTCTCCTTTGTTTGGACAAACTCTTGCCCAATGATCACTGCCACATTCATAGCATGGTCCTACAGGTGGTGGAGAAGCTTGTGGAGCCCCCATCGATTGTCCTGCTCTAGGAGGATAGCCCCCCAGTTTGTAGCCCTGATTTTCCATGAACATGAGTATATTTTTATCGACCAAGTAATGGTCTTTAGTTGGTTGTGCTATGTATGAGGGCTCGAACATTTCTTCAGGAATTATCCATGGATTGTGTCCCTCTGGAGCATATACATTCCCATAAGATCCCCTTTCATGAGTATTGTATGAATCTTCCCGATACGAGACTACCTGGACCATACTCTGATCGAAAGGTGGTTCTATGGGTTGAGAAATCCTTACCATAGCCCTATTTTCCTTGGGTAAGGGAGGTTGATGTCCCAACATAGATTGAGCTTTTTCCTGCCCCAAGATTGCGTTATTTGGCCCTACTTGGTACCTTGGAAGGAGTGGAAATTTTTGTCCTTCATGTGGTCCGTATTGTCTCTCTCTAACATAGTTCCGATTATAGAAACATTTGTGAGTTTCATGGTTTGTCCATTTTTGTTTGGTAGCACACCATTTCAATATTCGCTCTGCATTTACTCCTGGCCTTTGTTGAAGGTTGCACCACTGGGTTGGATGATCTCCTCCACAAGTGTCTCATTTTTGGGTGGGCGGTGGCCGTGTGTTTGGGTTCGTCCTGTTTCCTTGGTTTATCCTCCTGATCACTTCCTCAATCATTTGATCAACATCTGGCACAATTGGGTTTTGCCCTCCCAATTTTGTCATGGACTCACTAGTGTTTCAAGAGGTGCTACTTGTCCCCTGATCTGTGTCTTCAATCACCTCCCCATATGCCTTGTAGTTATCTACCAGACACAACGCCTCTTTCATGACTTGCTCAAAAGTTACACATGCCTTCAAGTGCAAGTCCTTTTTGAGCGTGTCATTTCTCAATCCTTCTATGAAAAGGACTGATAGTCTTTCATCCTGAGGTGGTTCTCGAGCATGGCATCTCTCTATGTATTGCTTGAAATGAAACGATGCTTCCTTCACTTTCTCTTTCTCCTTTTTCCCAAATACATAGATCTGGGAGACAATGTTATGCTTGATCTCCCTCTTTGATAATTCCTCAGCGAATTCTCGAAGAAGCTGCTCAATACTTGGGAATTACAAGCTGTTAAGTGGTTGGAACCAAGTCAAAGTAGTACCTTCTAATGTCAACCCAAAACCTTTATATTGCATGTGGAAATCAGTTATCTGTTACACTCTCAACACTTGTTTGAAGATTGAAACATGGGCATACGGATCTCCATATCCATTATGCTTTTTGGGTACGCATTTTTCCACCTGAGATGGTCGCATACGTCTAGCCTCTGCAACCATTCTAACAACATCCGGTCAGCCTGGTGTGGCTTCTCTAGTTTTGAAATCTCCTCTTGGTACTACCAGTGATATCCAATCTGCTATACGTTCATCAAGTCGATCCCGTGTGATAGTTGGAGGGATTCTAGTGGTGTAAGTGATGTCAGGAATAGTACTGCCCTTATGTGTGTTCATGGAAGCCCTAGATGTCGTCGATCTTAAAGGTCCTATTTTTGGGACTCGTTCATGTCCATAAGAATCCTCCTCTGTGTTTCTTAATTAAAGGGCTCACACGTACAGTCTCAGGTCTGGTGTGAGTAGTCATGGTTTTTACCTCTTCCGGATTACATAGTATTGGTGGAGTGGTCCTCCAAAATATGTATATCTCTCTAACTCCTTACGATCCATTGGAGAGTACTTTTGGCCATACTTGTCTATTATGATCACCTGAATACTTCTCCCCTTCATGTACGTGTAAACATACAAGTTTTTTCGGTCAGTTAATTCCTTTATGCACAGTTCGTGACATCTATAATAGAGTGTTTGTTCTCCATTATTGAACTTATAAAGCCCCACATACGTGTTGTATGTATTAAGGTGCTCTGTCTCATTGGTGCGTCTGAGTACCGCGTTTTGTTTCTCCATTTTGGGTGGTTCATCACCCAGCTCATTCTCTACCTTGTCCTTGGTGCCAGTCATTCCCCATTTATCCACAATAAAAGGGTTATGAACCACTAGGTACATCATTCCCTCTCGATCAAAATATCTATCCCCGTCATAATCAACATCTACAAGGTCTCTGAACTCGCTCGCCTTATTTTCCAACTTAACACAGTAGCGGTCCATTCCATCCTTATAGATTTTGGCCTTAAGCACATTTTCAAATTGAAACTTCAAATACAACAATTTTACACCAGATGCAGGCTGAGAAGGACCTGCACCCATCGAAGCTGTTTCCTTAGGGTTTGACTTGTTAGAATCTTCAGTCATGAGGCTGTATGATCTCTCAGATAAAGTGTCAGAGAAACTCTCCTCTAAAATGGGTTCCAAAGGCGGAAGTGGTCTCTGATTCACACTTTCTTCCGTCGAGTGATTACTCCCTTGATCAAAGATGCTGGGATTCCTATTCTGGTACAATCTTCCTGATCACAAATTCATGAAGAATTGGTTATACTAAATCCAAACCGAGTTACCTCATTAACTAGTTTGAATCTCCCGTTTGATCTTGCTTGTTGGGTAGTATCCTCTAGTACCTGCACCCTGTCAAAAATTTGCTTGATAGCTGTGAGCTGACAGCCTTCTTGTTAGTTCTTGCTTTTAATCGACAAAATTTAGCTAGGTCTTTCAGTAGCACACAACTCCTCACACAACCTCAACAATTTAGGTCCAATTTCAATTTTGAAAGGACCATCAAAATACTATGGACTAGCTCTTTGTGTGGTAAAATTCTATTTCTGTTCTGACTCAAAGGTACGTGGATCGTGATCCATGTTGGAAAGCCAAATGAACTTTTGTTAATACCATTAGGTTGAGCATGATTAAGATGTCGTATGGTATCAAAATTTTGAGAAATGAACCTTTGAATTGAAAGCTAGGTTGATTCTGTCACTTTGCCTGAGCTTTTGCCAGTTTTGGGCTTTTGGGATGTTTTTTGTATCCAAATTCAACTTTGGAAGGACCACTAGACTTTCTGTGATGCCCTCTAGCTATGGTGCCAGTTTGGTGTCAAAATGTTT
Source organism: Adiantum capillus-veneris (assembly GCF_014529385.1). Lineage (NCBI taxonomy): Eukaryota > Viridiplantae > Streptophyta > Polypodiopsida > Polypodiales > Pteridaceae > Adiantum > Adiantum capillus-veneris. The sequence continues at coordinate 147,381,456 of NC_140952.1, forward strand.
CAAAGGAACATGGATCGCGATCCATGTTCCTTAAGGAGAGGTATCACAACACTTAAGGGCTTAATCCTACCAAGTTCTGTCACCATCTAGGAAGGTACATAAATCATGATCCATCACAAAAAATGTGCAAATAACTAAAACAGAAGTACTCGAAAAGGTCCTCCTTAAGCGTAGAAACACTTATCCATGGTGAAAACATAAAAAAACAACCATTTTAACCTCCAAATCAATGCATTTAGCTCACAAACAATGCGTCGCAAACCACAACAGAATTGAAAATGATTACACTTAGATTGTGGAGCAAGAGACAAGGAAAGCAATGTGCTTTTCGTAAACGAATTTTGATTACCAGTCTAGGAGAAAAGAAGATTACAATTTGTAGCAATAAGAGGCTCCCACAGTGCACGTTTCAAAACCTCCAAACTAAGGGTTTTGACTTTAAAAGTTAAGGGAGCTTTCCCACGGCCATCCGGCCTATTACAAGGGTGTAGACTCAGAGAAGTAGAGAGGGTATTGTCTAATTACATCACAATTACAACTCATCATAGGCTGAATTACATGGCTTTCTTTGAAAAATCGAGTGTTTACAGGGTTTGGTGTGCATACGCCTCTATCCACCAAACAGAGAGCTTCTCCATCTTCTTCTTCTTCTTTGGCTTTGTCTTGAGAGTGAAGCAAGCCCAAGGAGAGGTTTTTCAAGGGAGTGTTGTCGGATGATGGCCTCTCTTGCTCTGTATATCTCTCTTTTTGCATTTAGCTTGATTATGGATTTGTGTGAGTCGTCAGATATGTAGATTTGTTTGTTTATGGCTTGCAAGTGCATTTTGGGTATTTTTGTAGGGCTTCCCGCGCGTTCGTTTGTAGCAATGAGTACCTAACTTCTAGTATGTATTAGATATGTATATAGAGTATTGTAAGAATCATCATGATGATTTGGTAATATCTTATACCTTGACGTGATTATACAAGAACATCATAGATAGCCACACATGTGGTTGGACATACAATTGCTCAAATATTATCTACAACCACGCATGTTGCTGACATGTGATTGCGCACATGATATCCTTCATATTGATAGATATTCTACTTGCTATGTACATTCCTTAAGTGGATCATTACTATTATGTGATTTGTTGATGCCCAACATGCCTCTCACAATATACTTTGCCATCAGTAGGACGTTTGCATGCATTTGTCATCCTAGAGTCTTATCAAAACTTGTGTGACTTGGAGCTTCTACCATAAGCACCATGAAAAATATTGAGAGAGAGAGAGAGAGAGAGAGAGAGAGAGAGAGAGAGAGAGAGAGAGAGAGAGAGAGTATATCAAAGTTTACATATGAGAGAGGTTCTCTGCCAATAACCACTGATAAACCTATGGGCCGGATACAACAAAGGGGATACATATATGTACACAAGATATTTCACACAGATTTCCACAATAATTTCCACATTGCAACTTTCCACAACATCATGAGCTTCCACAAGGGAGGCACCGCATGCATATATATATCTACATGTTGGTGAATAAAATGAATGAAACATTCAATGAGTGTTTATTGTGTAAATTGAGATTTGTTATTGTGTTGTAGATTTTTTTCTCTCACGATTTATGGGGACATGGTTTTGGCTGATTTGAAAAGATAATACCTATTACTTTCTCATAATATTAATGAGCACACCTTGTAATTACAAGCTCAATTGTTGCAAGGCGGGTCCTAGGACTTTCTTTCTTGCCATCATATCTTAGAGAGAGCATAGATGCATGCTAGAATTGTTAATTGCATTCTAAGCTAGGAGGAATTTGATTGCTAAGATTATTTCATTGTTGACAACTCGTCCTAGTATATTAGTATATTTTGTCAACAATGAAATATTCTTAGCAGTCAAATTATATTTGGCTAGCACGTATTTTCAACAGTGAAATGTTCTTAGAAATCAAATTCAATATACGTGGCTAGTGCATATTGCCATTATAAAACGTTCTTAACAATCAAATTCCTACTTTCTTAGGATGCAATTGGCAATTTTGACCTACATCAATGCTCTCTTCGAGCTATGATGGCATTAAAACAAGTTCTAGGACCCTTTACAAGCAAGATATTGAAGTAGGTGAGGGATATCATGTGATAAATTGCATGCTAGCAACATGCATGGTTGTTGGTAATATCTAACTATAGTAGTTTTGTGATGTTCTTGTATAACTACAACTAGGTATTAACTTTAACAGCATCATCATGACAATTCTTACAATATTTACTATGTACTCATTCAAAATTTAGGTGTTCATATTAGCTCTTCTACACCTACATTAGCACTTCCACTCAATATGTTTGATTTTTGAAGCAACAACAGACCGTAGGAAACTAGGAATTAGCTCACCCCATACATGAAGCGTATCAGATTCTTGGAAAATGCCAAACATAGCTACTAAATCATCAAGAAGCTAACCTAATAATGCAATCATTTCACAACAATCCATTGTTATCTAGAGTGACACTATCTTTCTACTTGCATGCATGAAATTCCTAACATGTAAACATTGCTACTAATAATTTATTCAGCAGATCTGTGAATAAGTCATTGCAATAATGAACCATAACATTGTAACGGCTCAAAGAAAAATACAAGAACATCAGGTGCCTTATCAATCCTAACTCCTAATGCTCCTATTACTACCACCAGTGACCAATTATCAGCTACACAAGAACCAGAAAGAATTTTATTACTATATCCAATGATTAAATATGGTAGTCATTACGAACGAGTGTGTGCAGACGGTCTTGATTAATTATACAAGGGGCACACACACACACACACACACACACACACACACACACACACACACACACACACACACACACACACACACACACACAATAGTTTCACTAGTATAGCTGATAAGGGGCATGCATGAAAGATCATGTAGTTGCCATAACTTCCTATATAACAACATATGAAATTAAATCCACAAATTACTACCTTGGATCCACAGATTTTGTGATCCACTTAGCACAAAATTGATCACTTTGAAGTTTTCATCCCAAAAATGATAGTCATTATTTATGCACCACCAAAAATTGCACATTCGACTCTACTTTAAAGCCTTCTAGCAGCCAATTGTATTATTCCCCACCTCTGAGGAGACTTGGTTGTATACAATACCAATAAGTCTAAAATCTCTATATATAACTAATAAGCATCCTCTCTGTGTGTGTGTGTGTGTGTGTGTGTGTGTGTGTGTGTGTGTGTGTGTGTGTGTGTGTGTGTGTGTGTGTGTGTGTGTGTGTGTGTGTGTGTGTGTGCACGCACGTGCACGTGCACACACATGATTTTTACAAGTTGCTGCTATGTGCACATCTTCACAGCATATGAATCAGCTACATATCTTTCAGCACCTGCACACCAACTACACCAATGTGTATTGATTTGACTCCTCTAAAAGCACGCACTTGCATTTATTTTCTATTCCCTAAGTGCCTATTATGCTTGCTAATTGCTTGAATTTTGATTTTGATAGTCATTGGTATTTGATTGCCTCCTTTAACTCTAGTAAAATAGACACTTGAATGGACACACCATGGCACTAATCTTCTTTAGTTCATACGGTCTATACTCATAGCCAAAAACATGAGTATGTTGGTTGCCATCAAAAAATTATTTCTTAGTGTGCCAAAGAACTTCATACATGGCTACATCAACACAGAACTGAGTCTTTTGGACTATTTTCTAATACGATAACACCTTGTAGTTAAAGTTCCCCTCTTGCAATGGCTCTATCAAGTAGTATAGGTATTCTCTTTTTTCTAATCCTCCATATCTTGTAACAATAGCCTCTGTTCTCTCACGAATAATGTTGCACACAAGAAAATTGACAATTGCCATCTCATGTCATACAAAGAGAGGCTTGTATAAATGCCTGTTTTGTACCTTGATTTCATCACAAACATTGCGAAGTTTGTTTTAAGGTCCTCTACTTTGGGCGAAGTTCGTTTTAAGGTCCTCTACTTTGCATCTCATCATCTGAATTAGCTCTATCGAATCTCTGATAGAATTTGTAAGATTATTGCCTCCAATGTTTTTTTTTGGGGGCAAAACTCACAATTGTGAGTGATTGTATTAGAATGCCACCAAAAAAATACAAATCAGCCTCAAGCTCATGTCGAGCCTTGAGGGCCAGATGGTTATATCAGAGAAGTATATACTAATGTACTATTAGCAAATTCCCAATCCTTACTGCAAGGTTTGAGAAGATGGCGAGGGTCTCCCTAAGCTAATCATCCAAGCTTTGCCTTTTTCCTAACACAAATAGAAACTCCTTTCTTTCTTGCTATCTCTAAGAAGCTAGCCACAAAGAGGACACTATCAAAGAAAAGACATGGAAATTTCTGGCCTTCTAGATATTATTTACAAAACAATATCTGACAATTTGCATGCATATTAGAAGTGCATGGCTTTGAAGCTGTTTCCTACCAGGACACAAATCCTTCTTGAAAAACCGTATCTTCCACGTTCTTTGTACCCATTTGCACACCTTCCCTGCCATTCCTCTAATGGGTGGGCATTCCATTAAAAGGTGGGCAAGGTCTTCGCTAGCCAATCTGCACCTTGAACATCTATCGAATCTGATACCATGTGCTTGAATCTCGACGCCTGTCGGAAAAGCCCCTCACAACACCTTCCATAGAAATACCTTTATAAAATACGGCCATTGTGGATTCCAAATTTTCTGCGTAACCTCATCCCATCAAGATTTTGGTAATTGTTTCTTCCATTGTTTGTTTAAACGGGTGAACCAAATAGCCTTGTACATTAACGCTTGGTAGATGCCCTTGGTATGGGGTTTAAAGAAATGGTTAGAAAAGGGTCATTTCCAAGCTTTCCACTCAAAATTAAATTCCTAGATCGGCATCAAATTTTTGTCCAGGCCTTCTACCACTCTCTTGACAAGCATCTAAGATTATCGCCTCCTTCAAGCCGGGAAAATGTTGCCAAGGAGCCCATCCCTAGTGGCTAATAAAGCTTTATCGATGAAAAAGCTCTTTGTTGATGTAGTAAAAGAAAAAGCAGGTGACCAAGCTGTTAAAGGTTTTACATTCAAGGTGAAGGCTGGTGTTCCTCAGGGCTCGATCTTTACAAGTGGAACAACACGACATCAGACTCTTCAACGCTCAAACCAGGCGTACCATTCACAAGAATTCTAGAGGGCTCTAACTCTAAAGACTATACTAAAGTCACATCCACTGAGGCCCCAAAGGATGAAGGCCATGAGAAATTGAAAAACAAAAAGGCTCGACTCGTAAAGGAGCTAAAAGATATCAACAAACAGATAGAGGTATGCCTAAATGGGAACAAAAGAACTTGCTCGCAAGCAGATTGCAGTGGAATATCTTGGGGTGGCATTACAGATAAACAAATATTTGACTAGCTCTAGACCAAAGTTAACAATAAAATGAGAAGATGGAAATTTGTGCTCCTCCCCTTTCCTAGTAGAGTCACTATGATCAATGCTTTCATGATATCGCACATTTCATTTATATCACTGATGCTAAAAATGAGCAAATTCAATCGGAAATAATTCTTGAATCCTATCAAGTGGTTTTTATGGAAAAGCAATATGAAATCCACAACTCCTTGACAATGGGGGAGATGGGAATGGGTAGCAAGACCTAAAAATCAAGGCGAAATCAGGATTATTGACCCCATGGTGCATGCAAAAGCTGCATGTGCCAAACTTGTTGTCTCTTTGACAAACCAAAAATAGGAATGGGCTATTATGGCCGGGGATATGATAAATGATGCAAAACTTGCCTCAAAAGGGGGCATATGGAAGATGGAAACTATGTCGGACAAGATTTTAGCACCTTGTTGAACATCCCTCAAGCTTGGTGGCTACACAATGGAACTTGCACAAAAGTGTGATAGAGTAGCCTCAACTCTGGAATGGGGAGAGAATTACAAATCCTTCAAGGATTCCTCCCACAATTGGTCCCCTTGCCTCTCCAAACTTGGAAGGGGCTCCTTGGACCCCTTTTGGAGGGAAGTTGCATGGTTGGTGAACAACAAAGGAATCTCTAAACTTTTTCACCTTTTGGATGACATAAGCTTTTGTTGGAAGGATGTAGAGCTCATGGTGATGCAACATAAACTGAGAATATACGAAAGGACTCTGGCTAGTAGACTCTTGGAAGTGTTGGCATCCTCATTTCCATCTATTTGCGGATTAGAAATAGATTGGAGAGCATGACATTGGCCAAAAGACAAAGTGTTCTCGCTTCCCAAGTCTCGGAGTACCTATAATTGCTAGTGTACAAAGAGGATTGGTTTGCCCCTCAACAGAATTTGGAAGGAAAACTGGTAGGAAGAATGCTGACAAAAGAGGGCTACTACCATCTAGGATATTCCTGGGCTAGATTACATAAATGTATTCATTTGGAAGGTGCTCTAGGGATCCTTGCTCACTGGCATTAAGGTGCATGCTAGAGGTTTTGGATCTGACACTCACTTTGGCTGTAGGCCAGCCTTGGAAAACCCCCTTCATCTGTTTGGAAAGTGCCCTACTTTGCAGAGACTAGCTGCTAGGGTTTGCAAGTGGGTACAAAGGACTTGGAAGATCATTGATTTTATGGATGATCCGATCTTGGGAGGGCCTGGTATCCAAATCCATGCCATTTTGGTGTGCACTCAAATGATCAAATTTTGCTACCTAAACCAGATATGGAAGTCCAAGAACTTTCAAGGCTTTGAGGAAAAATTGGATGTAGCCCTCTTTGATGATATTGTGCAACTGAGCACTGAGCTCATACATGGGGTAGGAGCTAGAGAGGGGCAGTTGACAAAGATGAAGGATGGGTGCATGCATTGAGTTGCTTAAAACACTCAAGAGGGTAGGAGTAACATCTCTGGTAGGTATCCTCTTTCTCTGTGTACAAGTCTCTGATGGAACCCTAGCCCCCTCAAGGCACATGTAGTGCTTGAGGGAAATTGTATTCTTATCGAGTTAATATAAATTCTCTCCACTCACAATTGTGAGCATGGCAAAAAAACAAAAAAAAGTTCTATGTGTTTTATTAGCTGTGAAAATTAAATATTGAAACCATTATGGTATTTAAATATGTAGTCCTACAATTGGTCATGGTTCTTGAAGATGGGCAAGGGCTTATTTTACTCATAATCTCTCTACAATGATCAAGTTAGTTCATTGTCTGTCACCAAAGATTTTGATGACTCCGATAATCATGTTAATGAGAGTGAGAGTATAGGCATTGGGTTGGGTTCATTGGTTAAAAATCCAAAGACAGTTAAGCAAGAAAATTTCTTGAGGGACTCGCTCATTTTTGTCATTGCTAAAAAAAATTGCTCGCCATCTTGTAAGACTCCCTTTTTCCTCTCGTCACTGCACAACTCTGCCTACAAGGGGCTCTTCCCATTCCCTCACAAGGGGTGCTTGGTGCACATTCCTACCTACAACAAAGATAATATCCCCTTGCCTCTAGTTCTCCAATGATAGGGAACCCATAGTTCCCCTAATGTCACTGCGCATTGCTACTTGCACCACAAACAATATTGGCATGTCTCCAATTCTTGCTGATATAATGAGCTCCAAGATGCAAGCCGCAAGGCGAGGGCACTTGGCTATTGTACGGACACTAACCAAGGATATTGTTGCAAGTATCTTTACACATATATGTCCTACATTCGAGATGACATCACCTTGCCTTCATTGGCACCTGCACGGAGCTTCTAAGCCCCCCAAAAAAGAATCTCTCTCTCTCTCTCTCTCTCTCTCTCTCTCTCTCTCTCTCTCTCTCTCTCTCTCTCTCTCTCTCTCTCTCTCTCTCTCTCTCTCTCTCTTCCCCCCACAAGCCATCCTAGTGCAAGGCAACACACACATAAGGAGATGCCAAGATTACGTAGAGGAAAAAATCACTCTTTGTCAATAACACCCCTTCACCTCAACACATGGCATGTCTCTCTTTCTCCCCCCCTCTCTCTCTTCCACGTGTCGTTCCCCCTTTTTCTGTCCTCAAAGCCACAACAACATCCTTGTAGATTCCCCTTAATAAGCACCTTAAAAAATATTGGCAGCACCTACACCCTCCTACCTTGCTCCATACTACTCTCATTAGGTGGAATCTCCAGTGATTCCACCTAGACTTACCTTGAATATACATTCCTACCTCAAAATTTGGTGGCGGCAAAGTGGATGCAACGTTAGGGCATGGACACGTCGTTGTGCTAACTAACCACAACAGACCCCATTCGTGCCCAGTTGGTGTAATTTTAAGTTAAAATAAAACTTTATCATCAATTTTTAGCTTCGTTGTCCGTAGCCTGCATCTCCAGCACCATCTGTCGCACGCCCATCCGTAGCTTGCGTCTTCTAGCACCATCCTTCTCATCCGCACCGTCTGTTTTCTGCCTATTTCTTGTGCTTGGCGAGGTTTCCATCTAGCATGCGCTATCGCCTCGTGCCAGCTTAATAAACAAAACAATCCCCCCCCCCCCCCCCCCCCCCCCCCTCTCTCTTTGAATTAAACATCCAAGTTCCATCTTCTTTGATTCTCTACAAACAAATGAGTCCAGAATTGAGTCAACATACAAAATCCTAATCCGAAAAGTTCTTCTCTACTTCACCTCTGCATGTATGTATTCTCTAATTCTTGAACATTTCCCATCGTCCCCCCCCCCCCCCCCCCCCCCCCTCTCTCTCTCTCTCTCTCTCTCTCTCTCTCTCTCTCTCTCTCTCTCTCTCTCTCTCTCTCTCTCTCTAGTACTCTTAATAATAAGATTTATTGCTAAAATTAATAATAAGAAGTAAAATAATCCGCTTACTATTTGCAAATAAGAAATTTTCATTAAAAGCCAACTTCTTTTCTTTATTTTAGCAAGTTTTTAGATTTTTTACACTTTTTCTATTTTTTCCTTGTTTTTATTTATTTTTTTAATTTTCTACGCAATAAATGGAGAAAATGTAAAAAAATCACCAAAAAAACTAAACACAGGTACATGGACTTCTGGAAGAGGAATTTTTAGAAGTCAATTTGAGGTAACAATGAGCGAATTATGGCCAAAATTGGATAAGCTACGAAAAATGTTTTTAAGTCGACAAGGCTTGATCAGATAAAATGGACGAATTGGGGTCTTATGGTGTCCAAATTTCGCACACGATGATCAGCGAGCACACGAGGTAGGACTAACTGTGAATGGATGAAAAAACTGACTCGAGAGCCTAGGATATGTATAGGCGAGATCCACTTAAACTTTCATTTTCATTTGCGAGTTTGTGTGTGTGTGTGTGTGTGTGTGTGTGTGTGTGTGTGTGAGAGAGAGAGAGAGAGAGAGAGAGAGAGAGAGAGAGCTACTTTGGAGCTATTTTTCTTGTGATTCCCACGCCCGTCATGCTTTGAGCTTTGACACCAGATATGAGATGTATGGTTCCTACCTAGGACACTACCTTTTGACACCATTGCATGTCAAATCCGGCAACGTGAAAGAACGGTTAGGCTCAAACCCAAAAATGATGACTAAACCGGGTTGGGACAACCAATCATCACAAAAATCAAAGGGGGGGTTGATTTCAGGTTGACTAACACACCCCTAACTCCAAAAGTCAATTTTGGGTCACAGGAAAAACCTGCAAGAAAAAATTGTGCTTTTTTCCATTTGCCAGAATGAGCCCAAATTTGATCAGCAACCTTAAGGTATTAAAGCAATGAGCTTTGGTGAAGTAAATTTCATAGATGGGGTGATTTATAGGGTTTCTCAATAGAAAAACTCCTGTAACTAGAGAAACCATCACAATCAATGTAAAGCAGTAATGGGATGATGAAACGAGCAAAGATCTTACTCAAATTTAGAGTATCCTTCTGGAAGACATAGTGTCCTATGGTCCACGTGACAATTAGTTCAATGATAACTCACCATGAAAATGTTTGATATAATTGTATAAGTTTGTATGAATCTCTTCTTGGTTGAAAAAGATTACTTTTGTGTTAGATAGAGAAATATATACAATTTTTTCTCTCAACCATGCACCACTTGGAATTTGGAAGTGTGAACTTGGCACTCATGTCCAACTTAGGGTAAAAACCACTGTTGAGAAAGATCTTATGCTAATGAAGTCTCCATATGCTGTATGACATAAATCTCATAGACACAAGCCCTAAAACTAGGCCTAAACTAGTGAGGGTGACTCAAAACAAAATACAAAGTCATCAACTAGCTCATAACACTCAATATAAGGTGTTGCATAAGTTTCACCTTGTTTAAAAGGTAAATATGAAAAACAAGGTAAAAATTACAATTTTCTTCTTGGTAGAGTCAAAATGCTATCAATTGTGGAATTTGAAGATACATAGGTAGAACCCTATCTAGTCAAGAACTATCCCAAAGGTTTCCATGCCAAGTGACTGAAATTGACCTAACCCATGCCCAATCGATTAAATTTAGAATGCATATGAAGGAATAATCTCTAATCAATGTGAGAAGTAAAATTACCAAGTTTGGTGGCTGACAAAAATGAAATGCAAAAAAAGTGGAGAAAATTGTTTTTTTTTGGGCAGAGAGTAATCAGCAAGTTCAGAGAGGAGTCAACCATAGGCACATGTTTGGGACAACATATGGAATGTCTCTATGAAGCCAAAGTGGAAAAATCTCACATCTACATCAACCATGGTGTCTCTGACTAATCTCTGATCTACAAGAACTATTCACACAAGCTATGAAGTTTGAAGCTAAAGGCAATAGGAAGAAATGAAGTCGTAAGAAGAAGCTAGAGTAGAATCCACCGTTTACTCTGCTTTGATACTCTCTCAAACAAGCATCCACCTACATAGAGAAGGAAAGACTTGAACTCAAAAGGGTAGCAATTTACAGAGAAGCTTACAAGGATACAAACAATAACATGGTCACCATCCCCACAATCCCTTGAGAAGCCTACAACTTGGCAAGGAAGCTACCTATTGAAGAAGCATTGGAAAAAACAGATTTACTTAACTATTTCAAAATGCCCCCATGAAGAGTTGACATTTAGAGAGCCCATGAGCTCTACACCAGCATCATGGAGGAGGCAACAACAGAGATATCCACCCTTGACAATGACAAAGTACAATTCAAAATCACTTCAAAGCTAATTGCAGAAGCCCAAGGTCTATCAAATAGAGGAGCTATCATAAAAGGGAAGAAGGAGATGGGAGTGGAAGTGTTTTGAATAAGGAACTGTTGCAACCTTTACAAACATGAAATGTTGGGAAGCAGAGTTTTCCACTTGCAGGTTCATGCAATTCTTTCACATCAATGACAAAAGACCAGGTCAATACACAATGCCCAATCATATGGTAGTCACAATCTACACCTAGACTTACCAGTAGAACACGCTGATGTCCATAGAACGTGCCCAATACCTACTCGATTTGCTTACAAAGAAGAAGAAACATTCATAGCTCACCTATCTATCAGCTCCAAAAGTTTTGACTAGAAAAGCATACCAGGCTATTGGAGCAGCTCAAGACCTTCCAGAAGCTCCTACACAGAATAACTGGACTTAGTTTCAAGAGGAAGAGAGAGAGAGGAGGAGATGACAAAGTCACGGTAAACTCAGACCACTACCCAAACGTGATCTAAAAGAAAAGTACACAAATCAAAGTCATTTGAAGGAGAGCAAGAAGACAAAAAAGGCAAAAAACCATGCCGATGCCAAAACCGGGGAAAGAGGAGAAAGCTCAAAATCAAGTCCGAGAGGAAAGCTTGGTAGAGGAATTTGAAAAGAAAAGGGTAGACTCGATGAAGGCAATTTTACAAAAAATGGGTGCCACACAAGGTTCACTCTAAAAAGCCGTCGACAATCCCTATCCCTATAGAGAAACTAGAAGAGATTTGGGCACAGATGGAGAAAGAGAAGCTCACAGAAGAGGAGACAAAGAAGATACAAAGAGAACGAAGGAGAGGCCAGAGTCGGATAGCTCCACTAAAAGCTCAGGCTCTGGGTCTGACAACAACTCTTAGGGAGATTTTGGTTTTGAAATGATGCATGCTCAAGAATCTCAGCCAAAGACTTCACAAGTGTAAGACACACAAGGGAAAAAAAAAGGATTAAAATAGTTGCTCAAAACCACAAAATCCACCTGTGATAAGAGAGGAGATATGTCCATCAGTGCCTATACCCAACACATTAGTGCGGCAATAGATCATGGTTGACCTGTATTACCAAGCTTTATAGAGGGTAGCAACATATTTGTACAATGTAGCTATACAAGAGCACGTGCATGATCAAAATGCTATCTTAACACTACAAAGTGAGCTCACAAAAGTTTATGCTGAGCTTTATACACTAAAAAACAAACAAGAGGAGGGGGTAATAGAGGCTCGGATAGCTTGCCAAGAAGCACAAGAATAAAAAAATCAGCTACTCCCTCATAAGCAATAGTTAGCTAAAGCTCATGAAGAAATAACCACCCCCAAAAGAGCTAATGTAGCCTACAGAAAAGTAATCAAAAATTTGTAATCTATTTTCACGGAAGGTGAAAACCAAGCAAATACACTAGAAAATGAGTTGGCGATGGTGGATACAACTAGTCAGTGCCGAAGAAGAGCTAATGGCCCAACATCGCATCATAGAGAAAATGAAGGTGAATCCTCAGTTGACAAGGCTAGCAGAGATGAGCAAATTATTGTCTAATGCCAATTCAAGGATTTCTGAGCTAGAGTACGTAGTTAGGGGGCAAGAGAGGCAAGAGAGGTAGACCTAGCTAGAGAGGAAGCACTTCAAGCAAAAAATGCGGCCCTCAAAAAATAAAATGGAGATCTAAAAGCATAAGTTTAATGGCAAAGTTGGAGTGCATGCAACAAGATTACTCAACAACAAAGGTCATCCTCTCAAGCCACTCGCCCCACTACCAACAAATATCAAAGCAAAGGAAAACAACAAGCAACCCAAGAGATTCTAGAGAGTAGCACAACTCAACAAAGAAGAGTCAAAGAAAGACCTGAGCATGAAAAAATTGCAGAAAGGGCATAAAGATCGATTGAAGAGGCTATATCTGAAATGAAGGAGAGAATGGAAGGCACAAAGGAGGAGCGTTGGAGAAAATCCATGGAATGGGAGATCCATCTCTTCCATTCAACCAATCTGTAGCTCCTTTGACCCACTACTATGAATGAAGACTGGTATATCCACTCTCTTCCCTTCCCATTGATAAAGTTTGAGTGCATTCAAAGGAAAACTAGTATATTCGCTCTCTTCCCTTCCCATTGATAAAGTTTGAGTGCTGCCATTGAGCAAGAGATGCTCAAAACTCAACCACAAGAAAGACAACAAAAATGGCGACTGACATGGCTAGAGAAGCATCCAAAATATTGGATTCACATGATAAGAGCACCAAAAACAATAGAAAAATATGTCACATTTTTCCCAGTGCCCAAAGTGCGAACATGGATTCGACACAAAACTATACAGAAACAACACCGAAATTAACTAAACTACCCAGCTTTGCCAGGACCCAAAGACAAGAAAAGATTAGATGAAAAGTATATGCTTAGTACCCTACAAGCCATTGTCAAGATGTATGAATGGATTCCAAATTTGTCCTGCCAAATGCTGAGAAAGATCTGTAGAATGTTAGCTACCTGCATCACTAATATATCATAAACACTAGGTTGCGAAGACGCCATGGATGTCCTTCTTGGAAGGTAATAAGGGATTAGTGTATGACCTCAATCAACAACCAGATGAATGAATTCTGCATGGCTTCTTTGCTTGTTTGATGCTCATGCCCTCATACTTTATGAATACCTTTGAAGAAGCATTCTATACAGGTTCTTCACACTGAACACAACACTTTTTGGGCCTAAAGTCAATGACATCAGAGTGCGTTTTGTAAGCTACCACGTAAGACACTATGAGGCCATTTTCTCATGAAAACAGAGATTTAGCAAGGGAATATCAGAACGAGTTACAAGAAAAATCAAGGTGTTACCTCGAACGATGACCTTACATCCGCCAACAACCGTGCTTTTGATTCATGTCAGGGATGACATGAAATAGGAGGGAGGGAGTGTTGGAAGATTCCAATTTATTCTATCTCACATGTAATTGTAATCTCAATTGATAGTGATACCTCTCCCACAACTTGTGTCTATTACCCGAATATATTTTGAAGCCAAAAGTATACTTTCTAATGTGATTATGGAAAATCTAGCTTTTGTACCATGTAACTAGGATCTAGGGTATACAAGGAAACATTATAAGGTTTTTTGTACAAGAATTTTAATAAATGAAGAGCAGATAAGGTTTTACTCTGCACATCGTTTGTTCTCTCTTCTGTGATGTGTATTTGAATCATGTGGTGCACCAATGTGTTTCTCTTGTCAAGCTCTATGTGTGGATATCTCCATTGCAAGCATCACGCAAGAACCAAGCATCTATGTCTACAAACTTCTAGGTTATATTTCGCTCAATTCAAGTGTTGTTTTGAGATTTCTTCAATTGCATGTAATTCTCAGCACTTAGGAGACCTAGTAGGCACATATGAATTCCAAAAATCTGACCTGCATTAGGCTGCCGTATGGAAATTGCATTCTTTTTCGTAGTTGTAATGCAAGTCTAATGACCTAGATATGCTCTATATAGTCTTGAAATGTTGCCTATGAAGTTTGGAGTCAATCGGAGTTGATTTGCTCAAGGATTTGCATGTGGTTAGGTGAGAGTTCTACAAAATAAAAGAGATTTTGAGAGATAGATTGCACATTGAGTGTCTTAGTGGAGCATGTTGTGTTCAAACAAGAGCCTAACCACCCCTTGGCATGCCTCCATGCCCTAATCAAGTCACTTGCTTTCTAGGATTGACATTTTGTCTTGGTTCTATCTCTTTTAGAGATGTGATAGGTGTTGACCTATGTGGAACCCCAAAAAATGGCCATCAAGCCTAATTAAATATGTATCTCAAAGCCAATCAATCTAGAAGTGAAAACCAAACCAAAGAGGCAAACGTCTCCAACAATGTATCAACAACCTTGATATGCAATTATACTTGACAATGCCAACCCAAACAACAACAAGAACCTAAAGCAAGTGAAGCCAAGTATTAACAGATTCCAAAGTGGAAACAATCTAATCAACCCCAGCTAACCAACACCACTCGGCAATGGAGACCAAAACCACCGGTTCAACAACCATCTCAATAGTCTCTACCAATTTTGTATACCAAGTACAATGGATACCATTTAGAAGGCACGGACAACGAAACTCAATCCAACAAAAATCCCACTACCACCAATCAAAGAAAGAGCACGCCATCTTAAAATACTTTTATTTGACAAATGCTCTATAGATAGAGCCTTGACAAAAAAAAGCATTGAACATTTTTTAAGTACCCACATCTTGGACAACATATTGTTACCCCGTGCATATCTTTCATTGGAATAATAGAGTCACATTGCACGGTCTTGCATAGACACTGAGTTAATGCCCATGCACATTGCACAAATCTTAATCCGAGATGACTCAGAACGGAAAGGGGAGAGTAGCAGCCTATTGCAAGATCACGAGCTTGCAAATGATGAGAATTCATGTGTATAGTGTATAAAGTGTGTTCTTTAACTTAATTTTTTCTTTTTATTTACTTTTAATCCACTTTTTACCTCTTATCAAGCAGAAGAATGAGCCATATTGGTAGGTTTTTGACAATCAAGAGTGGGAGTATGTGTATATGAGTGTGCAAAATAATTTTGGCCAAATATAATAATTAGTAATAATTTTCTTTAATTTTTAATTAATAAGAATAAAAAATAAACAAAAATTTGTAGGAGAGCCAAAATTGAGTTTTGAAAGAAAATGCCAGATCGACAAAGCAAGTGCATCAATCATATCAATATTCAAAAGAGGTGGTGAAAGTCAAATGACAAGCCGTTTGAGCCACATGTGATATACCATGAGCAATCCAGGCAAAGAAGGTAATAGTGCACTTGAGGTTCTAGGTAAATCGAGCACATATAGGAAAAATACGGCAAACCAGTTCTCATTTTCATTTAGAGCTAGAGCTAGAGAGAGAGAGAGAGAGAGAGAGAGAGAGAGAGAGAGAGAGAGAGGAGCTTTGTTTCTTGCGACCTAGAGCTTGCATGGAATTCTACTTGCTATGGGCACTCGAAGCTACCACTTGACAGTAGAGAGAGAATACGGCAAACCAATTCTCATTTTCATTTAGAGCTAGAGCTAGAGAGAGAGAGAGAGAGAGAGAGAGAGAGGAGCTTTGTTTCTTGCGACCTAGAGCTTGCATGGAATTCTACTTGCTATGGGCACTCGAAGCTACCACTTGACACTAGATTTGACATGTATGATCTACTTACCCTCCTTGAAAAAGGTAAATAAGCCACACAACACAAATTTCTTAAGCTATGCTCATTTTTCAATTTATTATTAATTTTGCATTAAAACAACATTTTTGACAACTTTTGGACACTAAAATTATAAAAGTTTGGTAGTACGATGCCTCTCATCGACGTTTGCGAAAGAAGTGTGAAGCAAATCCTTACAATATCATGGACATCTCGTCAACAAATAAAAAGGCACATGTCACAGATGAGGAGCTAGAGCTGATTCCCGCCAACAAAATCTTCAAACCCCAACTGTGCCAAATGTTGATCAAATGGTCAAAGAAGTTATCAGAAGAATGAACCAAAACAATAAACCAAACGCAAATTTATGACAACAATCGACAAGGAGATATGACACATGTAGAGAAGATCATCCTACCCCATGGTGTAACACTCATCCCAGCCTTATAACAATAGTTAATGTAGGATGTGATTGGTGAGAGAGCTCAGGGGGGCTTGAAGGTGAAAGCTTCCATTAATACACAATGAGATTCATAAAATAGAATTCCAAGTCCAATACTCAAAATACTAGCATACTATATTCATAGCATAAAGTTGCATTACATAGTATATACAACATAGGCTTGGGCTTTATTATGTACAAAGCTGGAGTGGCTATCGCCCTTCTTAGAAGCTTACAACTCATAGGAAAAATGTCAATAGCAAAAGGTATGCACATGTAGAGGTGTTTCCCATAGTCACTGAAGAAGGACATGATGCCTATCTCAACAATCCTCCCCTTAGGCATGGACTATATTGAAGCAAGTTGGCTCAATACTCAATGCCACATAGGCAAGCAGTCACACAGAGTGGGGTAGTCACATAGACCATGAAAGTCACACAAACTAAATCATGGTCTCAAACAAACATGGTGTCACACAGACTTAAGGATTCCTCCCCTTAAACATGAAAGGTAAAAGATAACCATATCTATAACTATCAGTGTCTACTTTTAGTAGCACATCCCCTTGCTCCTAGTCGTCTCCATCATCTGATATGGTTTGCTGCTACCACCACTACAGCCTGTGCATATTTTTGTTGACGATAGTTTCACCTTTGGATTTCTTCTTGACAAAGATATTTGGCATACATACAACGTGCAAATGATGTCAGCACAAAGGTTTCTGTCGAGGAAGGTCTTACCTCCAGATATAAATGGGGTAGTGTCTAGTCCTCTCACATCCTTTGAAGATAGATTTGGCAAACATAATGTAAAGCAAGGCTTTGTTATCATGCCTTGAGTGCAAGGAAAAATAAAATGCATAATGGATGAGAAGTATGCAATGCTTTTGTACAAATGTAGAATAAGCTTGTGCAATACTTTGATAACTTTCAAAACGATTGAAACTTGAGAGAATGTGCAAAGTAAAAAAGGCCTCGAAAAACTTTGAAGCTTGATTGTGTGTGAAGAGTTGAATAAGCTGATACAAATCTTAGCAAAAGATTAGAAAGTAAGCCACCCAAAACTTTGCAAACTTTGCAAATGGTCGTGTGAGAGTGCCCTAAGCCAATGGATATTGTGAACGCGCCTTGTAGCCCTACTATGACGGGAATCGCTACCAAAAGAAAAATTTCCAAATAGAAAACTTGCAAATTAAAGGGAGATTTTTACAGTTGCCGCTGGGAGCTCGTAGGAATGAAGCAGTGGGTTGCACAGGTGGGGACTGCAGGACACGGGAGTGGATTGCACAAGCGGGAGCATGATAGAATTGGAGATTAGAGAGAGATTCAAAATTTGAGGTGGGTAATGGTAGATAGAGATGTCAGAGCACAGAGAAATTCACCAGTAGCAACCACGCAAGCCCTCATATGGATTGCCTCTAAGATCTCCGCAGGATGCACTTTCAAGGCACGATGGCACAATAGGGTCACCAATATGGCCGTGCTGAGTGTTGTGGATGGCTACAGATGTACACGTAGCAATAGAAACTACCCTCCTCCGACTGTGATTGCAATCCACAGCAAACCCTGTCGAGCAGGCCAAGGTGTGAAATGTGGCAAAGAACCTGTTCTTGAGTAGGAGTATGGTGACACAAAGGGAGCACAAAGGTTTCAAATCGTGATTGAAAATGCACTGCAAAGGCTATGGCACACACAGAAAGTTGGGAGGTTTGAGGCAGATTTGGGATTCGAGATCTGGTGCTACTGGAAGATGATGAGGCCGATCGAGGGTGGAGATTGCAAAGGGTAGGTGCTTGGAGTTGGGGTTCGAGGAAAGGATGAGGTGACAGAGCTAGGGCAAGGGCAAAGTAGGGTGGAGGAAAGCGAGAAAGAAACACGGTCTGTTGGGTGCAGTCGGAGAGTGGGCCTCTAAGCTTTGAGATGGGGGCAAGCGGGCCACAATCCAATTAAAGATGCCTTCTAAGAGGGCCACACACACAAGAGCACACACACATGCCTATTTTTTTCTTAGAAATAAATCTTTAAAAGAGATTAGTGTAACCTAATATGCAATGCAAGAAAATTTGATTAACGACCACTGTTAGCAAGAAGAGAAGGCTAATGTGACCTAGCATATGGAAGATGAACCGATGCCTAAACTTTTACACCATCGGCTCTGATATCAGTTGTAGGGTGTGATTGGTGAGAGATCTCAAGGGGGATTGAAGGTGAAAGCTTCCATTAATACAAAATGAGCTTTATAAAATAGAATTCCAAGTCCAATACTCAAAATACTAGCATATTATATTCATAGCATAAGGTTGCATTACATAATATATACAACATAGGCTTGTGCTTTATTTATGTATAAAGCTGGAGTGGCTATCCGAATGATAACTCTCCATGTGGCCCTTCTTAGAAGCTTACAACTCATAGGACAAATGTCAATAGCAAAAGGTATGCACATGTAGAGGTGTTTCCCATAGTCACTGAAGAAGGACATGCCTATCTCAAGAGTTAATGGGCAACATGTCTTGAAGTAATGTGCAATGGAGAAAATGGACTAACCATGATACAATGAGTGTTTTTACAACAGGATTTATGTGAGGAAAAGGCAATACAGACCTTTGCAGGGTGCAACCTTTGCGACCATTGTCAATATACCAAATAGACCCAAATAATGCAGCACACCAGGGATACAAGCCTCAACAAATGTTGGGCCTACAACCTCCTTTACCCAAAGAGAATCGAGCAATTATAAGATGCACACAATCGGTAGAAACACTTGTGAATCAAGAAATGCTGCCACCAACTTCATATTACAAAGAATAGCTCATACATATGAGGGAGAACTTTAGGGTATTTCTTATACCAACAAAGGTTATCCTTCTTGGGTAAATACAGATGATGCTGCCGAGCCATCATATATGGTGCAACCTACAAAGAATCATTATTTAATGTATAAAAATACACTCATGCTCATAGAAAATCAAAATTACAAACCTAGAGGATATCCTCCTAGGATAGGGTGGCTGAGGGGAAAATAAGCAATCCAACTGGAAGGTCTTCTCTATGATTATGGAGGTGATCATTGGTCAAGATTTTGTCCACATGAGGTTGAATGTAAGAAGATTTTTGGGTTTTGTGATGGATGTGGAATAGAATCATCATGTTCTTCCAAACTATCCAAAGAATCTTGACAACAAGGGGAAAGCGACAATAAACATCATTGATATTTTTGCATGCTCAAGTAGATCAAAATATGCACCTACAAATCCAATACATGTGGTGACTAGAGCTCAAGCTCAAGAAGCTACAAAGAGCATACTGGTCAAAGAAGAAAAGAAATTTCCAGTTTAAACAAAATCTGAGAGCTTATCAGTAAGGACTCAAAGAAAATCATGGAAAGCCAAATGAGAAAAAATAAAAGCAAAAAGGCTAAAAGAGAAAATTTCCTTAGAAACAGAGATACAACAAGGGAGAACAAAAATGAAACAGAAGGAGCAATGTCATCCAAAATATCATCGAGGGGTTTATGTTGGTAGATAAAGTTCTAGAACCTTTAGAGGCCCTACTATAGGATTACAAGGCTAGAATAAAAAACAATCAGACATTGGAACATAAATGGTTGGCATAATTGAATCTTGAAAATGGAAAAAAGAGACTAGAAATGTGCAAAAGGCTCATAGAGACCACTCAATCTCTAATGGAGTCAAAAAAACTAAATGTAACCTTTAATGAAATAGTAACTTGTGTGTAGCGAAAAATAGCATGAACATAGTGAGCATTTCATTAGAATAGATTCCTAATGAGAATAACAAGAGTGCTTGGGTGGAGAGAGCAACAAAAAGCATAACACCTAGTTAGATAGCATGAACACTACTTCAAAAGAGAGAGAAATTAAGAAATTGACAATAGTTGAGGACCGGATTTGCATGGAGCCGGTCCCCCCTCCAAAAGGCTTTGTATTATGGTTTCTCCCATCAAGAGAGACATTTTACAATACAATTCTTTGTGTTCCTTCAATACTAGCTAGTGCTATGAAGATGGAAACTTCAAGCACTAAGCACAACACTTATTAAACACAACATCAATTCCCTCACGGTCTCAGACCCAAGACCTCACACACCTTCGAAGATGGTGAGAGCTAGCGGGGTATGAGAGTAGATTGAGAGGAAGAAGGAGTATTCTTACGAGAAAGATATACATCTCCTCACATAATCACTGTTATTAGCATAGCTTAGCTTAGTAATTAGCATGGTAGAGGAGATGAGCATGCATTGAAGCTTGGCTCTTGGTTGGATTTGCATCACAAAGCCAAGAGTTGTTGGTGTCAGCCTCCCTTCTCACAAGCTTGGAGTAGGTGGTAAGCTTTCCATTAAAGCTTGAGAAGAAGAGAGAGAGAGAGTCTTCTTGCTTCACACATAGATTGTGTGAGTGTGTAAGTCAAGAATGCCTTTGAAAAATCAGCCCCCTCTTCTCTTGGTCGACCCCTCTTGCTATTTGCTCATGAAATTAAGCAGCATACGTGATAGCCTTTTGAAATGTCTCCCCCTTTCCCCTTTTGTAAGAGCTTTAGGTAATTAATAAATGCAACTAAACTCTCATTGGATCCCTTTGCCTCCTGGCCAATATAAATCAGGCAAGCCATTGGGTTGTTGAATGCTCATTGGACCCCTTGGGAGACTGTCCAATAGTCTTCTAGAGAGCTTAATTCTTATTGGTTCTTTTATTAAGTGTTTTTAAATTGATTTAACATGGACTTACTCTAGCCTAATTCTTATTGGTCCACCTCCAAGGTCATCCAATAGGATTCGAGTACACCTTGTGGGCATCTGGGCTAGGGAGCTGACATGTGTCCCTCATTCCCTTTGTGTAAAGGGAGCTTGTGTGTGTGTGTGTGAGAGAGAGAGAGAGAGAGTTTCTCTCTCATCTCCTACAACTAGGGCTAGCCCCCTCCTATGTAGGGATGCATGAAGACTTTTGGGACACACACAAAGCATCCAATTTCCCTAATGTTTGACCTTTGGACACAACCTTTGAATTTTGGAACCTTAGCGTTTTGGAAGTCTTAATGGACTCAACCTTAGGGTCTTTTAAGCCCATTGTTGCACATTGCTCTTTTGCAAATGGCCCCCCCTTTGGATCCCTATTTTCCCTCCTTTGGATCCCTACTGTGGCCGGTCTGCCAGCTTAACCAATATTCTAGCTTTTTCTCCCCTGGCACTTCCCCATATTAAATGATTAGTTTAACATGAGAAAATCATTTAGGAGAATCAAATATTATTTTTTACGACATTATCTCTCTCTTGAAATCATAGTTGTCCTCGACTATGGGGTAGAGAAGATAAAGCATATTCATTAGTCCTTTTTCTAGCGGGTAGAGAATCCCTATGTTACCCTACGACATCGTTCCAGAATGGATGACTAGTCCATTTGGTGCTTGAGAGCCTAAGCTGCTGCAAGCATGTCTGCACATTAGTCCTATCAATCTTCCATCGTCTCCGCAAACTTGATCTAAGCATGCATACTACTTCATTTTTGTGCACAATAAAGAAAAAGAGAGTCTTATCAGACAAAGACTTTGTTCATTTTTAACATTTGTACATTTGCTTACTCTAGCGAAGCATTGTAAGCATTGACAAGGTTTAGGTTATCCTTTAATTGTATGCCTTGCATCCATCTAGCATCTTCAAAAGGATAATTCTTAAACTTAATAAGATATCATTGGATAGTCTTACCGCCTCTTAGTACCTTGTCTTTGTGTCGGAGAATGGACTCGAGCTGCAACACCTCTTCTTGGTCCTTGATCTCCAGTGGGTCTTCAATAGTTGGTTCTTGAGGTGGATCTCCTTTGTAAGGATTTAGTAGGCTCACATGGAAAGCATAGTACCTTTGTAAGGATTTAGTAGGCTCACATTGCTGGGCAACTTGAGTTGATAGGCCATTTCATTGATTGGACTAAGAATCTGGAAGGGACCATAGTCCCTTTTTGCTAACTTAGCATAGTACTTTTGGTGTCCCGTAGGATTCTTGCCTGTCGTGTGCCTTAATCAAGCCTTGGGAAATTTGAGTAAGACCCAATCATTTTCTTTAAAGGCTTGGGCTCTTCTGTGCTTGTTATCGGAAGCCTTTTGCCTTTGCTGTGAGACAGAGATAGCATCTTTAATCTTTTGGAAAGATTCTTGTAGGTCTCGGCTATACTCATCTGCAGCGAAGATCTTACCGTGTACCTTAAGTAGTAGGGGGCTTTTTGATCTTCCCTCAATTACCTCAAAATGTGCTTTTCTCGTGGAAGTATGTACAATATTATTGTAGGCATACTCCACTAAGGGTAAGTACTTCTCCCATTGGGATCTTTGATCTACTTCCGTTACATAGGCTTTTAGTAGATCAAGAATTGTTAGGTTAGCTATTTCACTTTGGCCATCCGTTTACGGGTGATAGGCCGAAGATAAATTTAGCCTTGTTCCTAAATTCTCAAAGAGACCCTTCCAGAAATTACTGGTCATTCTAGGATCTCTATCCGACACTATGGAAATTGGCAAGCCATGGTACTTGAAGATTTGTGATATGAAGAAGGTTGCCATTTGATGGACTTTGGTAGTCTTTTTGACAGGTATAAAATGAGCTTGTTTACTAAACCTGTCCATTGTTGTCCATATTCCCCTATTCCCATGGATAGACTTAGGCAATCCAAAGATAAAATCCATGGATATGCTCTCCCATGGTGAATTAGGGATTGGCAAAGGTTGAAGCAATCCAGGTTGCTTCCCTATATGAAACTTCATCTTTTGGCATACCACACATTTAGAAACATACTCTTGTAGGTTTGCTTTCATGGTAGGCCAATAGAAATATGTTTCAATCCCCTTTAAGGTAGATTGAATCCCTCTATGCCCCTCATAAGGAGGAGCATGAGATCCATACATTATTTTCTCACGGAGTGAGCTAGTAATGCATAGTCTATTTCCATAGAGAAAATAACCATCTTGTAAAGTAAATGGTTCCTCTTTCTTCCCTAGTGCAAGGGCTGAAATTACATCTCTAAAATTGGGATCAATAGCATACTCATCTATCATAGAAGATAGATCATTGTGAGTTGCTATGGCTACTTGATTATGCTTGCCAGCATTGTGAGCAATATGAAAATGAAATTGCGAAAGGAAATTTTCCCACCTCATTTGCTTGTCAAAGAGCTTGGTCTGCGTCATGAAATACTTAAGACTTTGGTAATCCATCCTCAGAATGAAAGGAGTCCCCAATAAATAGTGCTTACATGAGTTTAAGGCATGTAGAATTGCGAGGAGTTCCTTCTAGAGCTTGCTCAATAGGGTTGAGCCTTCGACTTCCATAGCCTATGGCATGCCCTTCTTGGAGCAAAACAGCTCCAAGGCAATCACCACAAGCATCACATTGGACCTCAAATGGCTTTGAGAGATCCGGTAGTGTAAGGACAAGTTGAAAGATAATCTTTTCTTTAAGCTTTCCGAAAGCATTGTTCTCCTTGGCAGACCATGTATACCTAACATTTTTCTTTGTTAGGTCATGTAATGGTCCTGCTATTAGTAAGAAATTTTCTATAAAGAGTCTATAGTATGCACACATACCTATAAAGCTTCTTAGTTCATGAGAATTCCTTGGTTTAGGCCATCCTTTTATTACCTCTAATTTTGATGGATCCATTTGGATGCCATCTTGAGAGATAATGTGACCTAAATACTGAATCTTTTGTAAAAAAATTTCACTTTTCTTTCGATTAACATAAAGTTTATTCTCTCTTAGAATTTAAAATATTACCTGGAGGTGTTGCTTGTGTTCGTCTAATGAATTAGAGTAGATGATGATATCATCAAAGAACACTCCAGGAAAGGTGCGGTGAGGCCTGAATAGATTCTCCATCAAGTGGTTGAATGTGGCTGGTACATTGGTCAAGCCAAAAGGCATGACAATGTATTCATAAACACCAAACCTAGTGCAAAATGCGGTCTTTACAATTTCTTGATAAACTATCCTTATTTGATGATAGCCACTTTTTATGTCAATCCTACTGAATTAGGTGGACCCTTGTAGCTTATCAAATAGGTCTTCTACCCGTGGAACGGGAAACCTATTCTTGATAGTGATCCTATTTAGTGCTCTATATTTGACACACATACGATATGTGCCGTCTTTCTTTTGCACTAGTAGCACATGAGAACAAAATGGAGATGAGCTAGGCCTAACCATGCCCTTCTCGACTAACTCATGCACTTGCCTCATAATCTCCTCTTATTGATCTTGCAAAACTCTATAAGGAGGTTTGTTAGGCAGTGAACTTCCTGGAAGAAGTTCAATTGCATGGTCATCATTGCCTCGTTTAGGAGATAGCTCACAAGGGATGTCGTCAATAGAGACATCTTGAAACCCCTTGATAAGATTGGATAACTTTAATTCCTTTTGGTTGTGTATATTTTCTTTTGCTCAAACATTAGGTTCATTTTGAGAGTCTTTAACAAAAACCATGTCACTATGGAAATAGAGCTCTTTATTGACTTATTGAAAGTTTGTGTATGTACAATGGGTATGGTGTTACCCATTTGCTTGCATCTATGTACAAATCTTTTTCCCTGAACCTAAAGGAGATTCTCCTTTCAGGGAATTTAACATTGGCAGCCATGCAATCAAACCATGGTGCCCCTAGGATTACATCCTCATGCTTGAGAGGAGAGATAAAGAAGTTCTCTTTGTCCACATAGCTTTGGACATGGAGCGTCAATTTACCAACTAAGGGAGTGACTGAAGCTTCTTGCCCCTTGAAAGCACCGTCTGCAAGTAGGACATCTCCCATCTCGTAAGCTTGTATGGCTAGCTTGGTGGCCAACTCTGTGGATATGAAATTGTGAGTAGAACCAGGGTCATAAAAGCATCATGTTCTCTTACCTTTCCCCAAGCATGGCATAGAGGAGATCCGTTGTGGTGAGTTTCCTCCTCTTGGATTTTGACCAAGGTAGATCTAGGAGGTTCATGGCGGGTGTTCTTTTGGGGACAAGCACGGTACACATGCCCTTGCTCGCTGCACTTGAAATAGCGGTTATCCTTGCGATAACGCTCAAGCTCTTCAGGAGAAAGTTTATTTTTGCCTTTGTAAACTCCCTTCTCTTTAGCTTTGTTGGAGTTTCCCTTAGGAGACTTTTGGACATTGTCCTTCCCGTTAGGCTCATTGGAACCCTTGTTTTCCATGGGCTTAGAATTTCTTTCAGCCCCCGTTTGGAAATTGATTCGAGAAGCCACCATAGTATGGAGTATAACCGCCGATATGGTGCGTGGCCTTTGGGACTTGACATACTTCACCATTTCTTAATTTAAACCCGCACAAAATTTTTGTTTTTGCTCTCCGAAATCCAACTTCTTGAAGACAGTGGCTTTGAGCTGGAAGTCCCAAAACTTGTCTACATATTTGTGAATGGATTCGTAGGGAGAGAGCTTCAAGCTTCGCCATTCGGTGAGTACTTTTTCTTTGGCATCGGTGGCCAAAAACTACTTCATAATGGAAGCTCTTAAAGGTTTCCATGTTTGTGGAGCTTCACCATTGGCCTGTAGACTAGACCACCATTGTCTGGCGGACTTTTGAAAGTGCATAGCTACATGGTGTAGCTTAGAAGACTCCGTGAAGCCCTCATCTCCAAACGTCGCATTGAACTATTGGATAAAGGACAAGACTTTGTCCGTAGCACCAAAAGTGCCATCATAGGTAAGGAAAGAGATGCTCTTCCTTCCCTCTTTGAAGTTCTTGAGTTTGGACGACCTCTTCCATGCGGCATAGGATTTCCTATGGCCTCTTCTTTTTTATGGTTCAAAGGTTGCACCATCACTTTCTTCAGAAGGTGAAGAATTTGAGGAAGATGGAGAAGAGGGTGACCTCTTTCTCGCCTTTTTCTTGACTTGATCTTCTTTGTCTTCACCATGACTTTCATAAGAGGAAGAGGATGAAGAAGATGGAAAAGAGGGTGTCATCTTTCTCGCCTTTTTCTTCTCTTGCTTTTTGTCATCCCTCTTTGAAGTAGGGTGTGGAGAAGTATGCGATGTTCTTCTCCGTTTTGGAGGTGATGGAGAGCATTTAGCCCGCCATCTTCGTGGAGCCATCTCCATCGAGGTGGCAGGAGACTCACTTATTTCCCGTTCCTTCAGTGGGGGCTCTTGAATTCTCCTTTGAGAAGGAGATGTGTCATCAAGGAGAAAATTTTTGAGCCCTTCATATGGGTCCTCTTCTTCTTCCCGAATCAGAGAGAGAACTCTTTTGGAAGTCTTGCAAGGAGGCTTCCTAGGTGCTCTCTCATCATGGTGGGGAGCTTGGAGAATCCCATGAGCACGAATCTGTCATTGCACTTCACTTTGGAGGGATGGATTTCCCATGGCTTGTTGAAGCCTAGAAACAAGATAGTTAACAAGGATCGGGGCATCATTAGTAGCCTGCTCATTAGAAAAATCAAAGTTATCAACATTAATTTCACTCTCTTTACTATTGTCAGTCATTCTAACAACTTTTAGGTGTAAATGTTTTAGGTGTACTTTGGCACTTCAAGCCCTAGTTGCTACTCCTCTTTACCCCTTTAGTAAAAGCACTCAAGCTACTGTACTCGTGGCTCAAATACTATTAATTGTAAGGAATAGATGAGAGGTTTGTCCAACACCAAAACAGCACCGGCTCCTGTCAAGCTTCTAATGGCTCAACAGTGGTTAATCCATAAGCCCCGTAGGACTCCGCTATTAAGACCATAGCTCTCGACGGTGATCCCCCGCTAACTGCACAAAGGCAGGCGCACTGCAAGGCTGAAAAATCCCTATTCTACTTACTCACATGCAATTAATAATACCAACCATTTATAGCTAGCTTGAGGGCCTCCCTTCTTGAGCAACAAAAGAGAAACCTTGTGCTCTGATACCAATGTAACATTTAATGGACTAGTAACTTGTGTGTAGCGGAAAATAGCATGAAAGTAGTGAGCATTTCATTAGAATAGATTCCTAATGAGAATAACAAGAGTGCTTGGGTGGAGAGAGCAACAAAAAGCATAACACCTAGTTAGATAGCATGAACACTACTTCAAAAGAGAGAGAAATTAAGAAATTGACAATAGTCGAGGACCGGATTTGCATGGAGCCGGTCCCCCCACCGAAAGGCTTTGTATTATGGTTTCTCCCATCAAGAGAGACATTTTACAATACAATCCTTTGTGTTCCTTCAACACTAGCTAGTGCTATGAAGATGGAAACTTCAAGCACTAAGCACAACACTTATTAAACACAACATAAATTCCCTCATGGTCTCAGACCCAAGACCTACACACACCTTCAAAGATGGTGAGATCTAGTGTAAGTCAATAATGCCTTTGAAAAATCAGCCCCCTCTCTCTCTTGGTCGACCCCTCTTGCTATTTGCTCATGCTCACATCCTATTGGACCTCCCCAACCTCAGCTAATGGAAATTAAGCAGCATAAGTGATAGACTTTCTGACATGTGTCCCCTTTCCCCTTTTGTGAGAGCTTTAGGTAATTAATAAATGCAACTAAACTCTCATTGGAACCCTTTGCCTCCTGGCCAATAGGAATCAAGCAAGCCATTAGGCTACTGAATGCTCATTGGACCCCTTGGGAGACTGTCCAATAGTCTTATGGGGAGCTTAATTCTTATTGATTATTTTATTAAGTGTTCTTAAATTAATTAAACTATATTTACTCTAGCCTAATTCTCATTGGTCCACCTCCAAGGTCATGCAATAGAATTTGAGTACACCTTGTGGGCATTTGGGCTAGGGAGCTGACATGTGTCCCTCATTCCCTTTGTGTAAAGGGAGATTGTGTGTGTGTGTGTGTGTGTGTGTGTGTGTGTGTGTGTGTGTGTGTGTGTGTGTGTGTGTGTGTGTGTGTGTGTGTGTGTGTGCGTGTTTCTCTCTCATCTCCTACAACTAGGGCTCGCCCCCTCCTATGTAGGGATGCATGAAGACTTTTGGGACACACACAAAGAATCCAAGTTACCTAATGTTTGACCTTTGGATACAACCTTTGAATTTTGGAACCTTAGCATTTTGGAAGTCTTAATGGGCTGAACCTTAGGGTCTTTTAAGCCCAATGATGCACCTTTTGCAGATGGCCCCCTTTTGGATCCCTATTTTCCCTCCTTTGGATCCTACTGTGGGCCGGTCTGCCAGCTTAACCAATATTCTAGCCTTTTCTCCCGTGGCACTTCCCCATATTAAATGATCAATTTAACATGAGAAAATCAATTAGTAGAATTATATATTAGTTTTTATGAATTCTAGAAGTGGAAGAGCCATGGCCACAGGACTTATGGGAAATCGTAATATGCAATAGAAAGGATGGTAGTGTTACTTTTAAGTCTACAAATATCACAGAGTCAATATGGATCATGAGTTTTATCTTGGAGATATACAATATCTATACGGTTATGCACGAATGGAAGCATCGACAAAGAGTAAACCTAAAGCATTGAAGACTTTTCCACCTTTCAAAGGCAAGCATGAAACAAAATCAGAGGTCATGTAAGTGCCTTCTCAATGGAAGCCAATTCCAAAGATGATGGATACCAAAATTGTCCATGAACTTATATCAACTCCTATACAATGCAAAATAACTTTCTTAGAGCTGTTACAAATTAGACCGCATCTATGGGGAGAATTGGGCAAAAACTTGGAGAAGATAGGGCTAAAAAATCCTAATCAATACATTCGCTTAGATGAAAACATGGAGAAAATTGTCACAAGAAAAATTGAAAGCTAAACCAGTACCTGTGAACAAGGTGGATATTATTGTGAAGGGGAAGAAGGAAATACCACCTTGCCATTGGAAAACAAAGGGGTCAAAATGATTGCTATACTAGATAGCGAGGCTGGAGTGGCCATTTTGAAGAAAGAGATATGGGATAAATGGGGGAGAACAACACTCAGAAAAACAAGAATGAAACTATACAACTTGCAAATGAATATGTAAAGAGGATAGTGACTAAGCTGGAATAGATTGTAGTATCCTCATGCAAAATTGAGTATGAGCATACCTTTGCAATAGTGAATTTTGGAAAGAGCAAAAAATTGATGTCATTCTAGAAATACCATTCATGGATCAACTTAAATTGGTACAAGATTGGGGCTATGATCATATCTACTTGCAGAATAAGGAAATTACTATGAGGATCAACATGAAGAATCATAGTTATATAGATGTTGGTCAAAATCTTGTAGAGGAATTTGACTCAATAATGGTCAACAAGAAAGAGATACTTACATGCTTGCAAATCAAAGCACATATTTGAATATGTGGAGCCTCCAAATCTGAGAGATTCTTATCCGTTCAACAGTGAGATGCTACCAAGATGGAGTGAACATTCATACCTTTTCTCACCATTCTATAGATTGAAAGCTAACCATCAATCATCAAAGAAACTTAAACACTCATGCTGATAGCTAGAAGGCTATACAAGCAAGAAAATGATAGTACATTGAAGCTATGTATAGTTCCAAATGAGAAAAATGTGAATACTTGAGCCAAGCTCATGTGAAAAACACAAGAATTCACAATAAAAAATGCAAACATATCAAAGATTAATGAGACTAGGTGTATAGTAGAAGAGGGTGCAAAGAAGTGTTCATGACTAAATTAGTTCATGTGAAATTTCTGCAACTAAGCCACGTGTAGAACGTGCAACATTCTTCAGAGGCATAGTAGCACCTAAGTGGAGCTCATATATTGTGGATTACCTAACAAAAGGAATCTTACTTGAGAGATTGAGTAAAGCAATATTGAAATCCATTAGATTGAAGCAGAGAGTTACATGTTGATAGAAGATCACCTCTATAAGAGAGGAAAGGAGAATCAATTGAGAATGTGTGCCACATAAGGTGAATACATTCTGATCTTAGAATACTAGACAAGCATGCGGAATTTTTTTTGCTAACAAAACTATGAAAGCAATTCTTGTTGTAGGATTCTAGTGGCCGACCTTGTTCATGGATGCAGAGACATATGTAAAGAGATGTGACAAATGACAACGAACAAAAGTACCTATGTGGAGAGGCAAAATTACCTTACGATCAATGATGGAGACAAAAGCTTTTGTGAAGTGGGGTATAGGCTTTGTAGTACAGATAGAACCTCCCACGTATTGTACACATGCTCAATATATCATAGTGGCCACATACTATCTGATCAAATGGATCAAATCAAAAGCTACATAGAAGAACAAAAACAAGGTAGTTCCTGTATGAGAATGCCTTTATAAGGTATGGGCTACCAATTGAGATAGTCATCAATAGAGAGACTCACTTCCTAAACAAAGTGATTGTATTCTTACTAGATGAGTTCATGGTAATTCATCACAAATCAACACCTTATCACCCTCAAGCTAATGGAAAACTTGAGAGCACAAACAAATCCTATGCATGACACTTACAAAGATAGTGAATGAGTTGAGAGCGGATTGGGACTAGAAGCTACATTGAGCTTTATGGGCATATTGAGTAGCTTAAAAAAAAACAATTGGAACAACACCTTTTAACTTGGTGTTTGGACATAATGCCATGATAGCCATAGAATTCTCGATTTCCACACTTTGAGTAGCCAAGGACTTAGAGTGGACAAGTCATACCACAGAGACTAGATCTTCTTGAAAGACAGGACAAGACATGCCTACAAGCTATCGTAGGTATCTACGTACAAAAAAAAAATGCATGAAGGAGTTTCACAATCAACATGTAGCTAACAAAGAGTTAAAAAAAGATGACTATTTTTAATTTACACCTTGAAAAAACACTTCAAAAAATTGAGAAGGCGAGGTAATAACCCATTTGTGATTCATGACATATCATTAAGTGGAGACATAAAAAGTGCCACATTAAAGGGAGAAGAGATGCCCAACTAGATTAGTGGATGCAACTTGAAGAAATATAATTTACCACTAACCACAATAATGCTAGAAAAGATCCACGATGCACCAAAAACAAAGAAGCAAGCTCGGGCTAATCAAGCACATGCTCAAGTGGAAGATAACTCGTGGATTTTGAAGTGCAAGAAATGAAAGAACCACGAACAAATTTTGTCACAACCTGCAATAGCCTCTCCTGAAATCAAAGCAATTTAGATAAAGCAAAATTATCTTGGAGGTATGGATGATATCATTTGATGGATTCACACAGCAAGCACTTGTTGACACTGGAGCTCGAGCCAATGCCATCAAGTAGTCCACATACATAAAGATGTCAGATGTACCCTTAAAAAAAAGTCAAATAGAGTTGAGAGCTGCCAATCAAGGCAAAATGGTCAGCTTAGGTCAATATAATCTCTTAATCAACATCAATGGCAATCAATCTACACATCAATTTCATGTCATGGCCAATATATCTTAATAAAGCGGTCATCCTGGGTATCCCTTGGATCTATACTTACCAAGTAGTTTCACATTGGCAGGAGAATACTTTAAAGTTCAACCTTAACAACACCACTTTTGTCACTTTGTTGGCACAAAGTGATCATATATGAGAAGTACAACCCATTGTGAAAGATTCGTAGCCAGTGATGACACCTTAGCTATGACGCTTCAACAGACAAACCACAAAGCAATTATGGATGAAGAAGTCCATCACGGCCAACAAGCCTAAGCAAATATGGATATCAAATCCAATCAATCTACAAGTGCAGACCATAGCAAAGTGGCAGCCATCTCCAAAAAAAGTCTCAACAACCTTGACGTAGTTATACTTGAGAGTGAAAACCCAAACAACAACATGCAGCTAAAGCAAGCCAACATGCACCTAAAGCAAGCCAACCAAGTGTCAATGGATTCCAAAGCAAAAACAATCTAATCAACCCCAACAAA
The DNA here is from genome assembly GCF_014529385.1 of Adiantum capillus-veneris. Lineage (NCBI taxonomy): Eukaryota > Viridiplantae > Streptophyta > Polypodiopsida > Polypodiales > Pteridaceae > Adiantum > Adiantum capillus-veneris. Next base: position 147,414,078 of record NC_140952.1, read on the forward strand.
ACAACATCACTTGGCAATGGAGATCAAAACAACCATTTTGATGACCAGCTCAATAGTCTCCACCAATCACATATACCAAGTACAAGCGGATACCAAAGAAGCCACAAACAATGGAAATCAATCCAGAAAAATGTCCACTATCAACAAAGAGGATGCCATCTTCAAATACTTTTATTGAACCACGTAGTATAGATAGAGCCTTGATAACAAAAACCACTAAACAATTTGTTCACAACCCACATCTTACATAGCATATTGTTGCCCCATGCATATCGTCCATTGGCATAATGTAGCCACATTGCACGGCCTTGCATAGACACTAAGTTAACACCCATGCCCACTATCAACAAAGAGGATGCCATCTTCAAATACTCTTATTGAACCACATAGTATAGATAGAGCCTTGATAACAAAAACCACTAAACAATTTGTTCACAACCCACATCTTGCATAGCATATTGTTGCCCCATGCATATCTTCCATTGGCATAATGTAGCCTATTGCACGATCATGAGATGCAAGATGATGAGAATTCATGTGTATAGTGTATAAAGTGTGTTTTTTTTGCTTAATTTTTGCTTTTTATTTACTTTATATTTATTTTTTAGCTGTTATGAGGCATAAGAATGAGCTGTATTAACAGATCTTTGATAATCATGATGTCTGGAGTAAGAGTATGTGTATATGAGTGTGCAAAATGATTTTGGCTAATTTTTGGTCAAATAATATTAGTTGTCAATATTTTTCTTATATTTTTAGCTAATAAAGATAAAAATTAATAAAATTATCTAAAAGAACCAAAATCAATTTTTTAAAGAAAACACCTGATCAACAAAGCAAGAGCTTCAAACATGTTTTCCATCACCCAAATTCAGCAATATTTCACCAATGGATTACCAAGACCCTCGCCTACTCACTTTGCAAAATAAAATAAAATCCATGTCCCAAGAGTTGTTTGCAGCTAGATCAAGCCTTGGGAAAGTCAACCCTCAAGTTTGGGCAAAAATAAAAACCACAAATCTTAAAAAATCAATCTGCAAATGGCTATTTTTGACACAAGCCAAAAAACAATGATACAAATCCCAAAAGTTGATGACCAAAGGCTTAGGGAACATGTTTAGATGCTTCCCACGAGTTTAGTGAGAAATAGATTCCAAACATGGATCGTGATCCATGACCCCTAGGTGCAAAACTCGTAGATTTTGGTTCCCAAGTGTTTTGAAGTATTAGAAGCGGCAAGTAATCAGGAAAATTGTTCAAGCTTGGTTAAAATTCCAAGGAATTGCATCTTCAGAGTGTCAAAGTGTCATAAGCTAGGGTTTTGGGAAAGAAGAACCTTAAAATGGAGTTTTGAACATATGGAATGCTCAAGAAGTCAAAGTGCAACCCAAAATTGCTTAGAAAAAGTGTAAGATTTGATAGCAAGGCTAGGAAGGCCAATCATAGTTAAATGGCAGTGAGATTTAAAGGGCAAGTAGAGATAGAGATGTTGTTCAACATCCAAGCATTAGAATCATAAAAACCAACACATATTAACCAAAGAAGTGCATTAAAGTGGGCTCCAAAAAATAGATATAATCAAAGTCAAAAAAATAGGGCCATAAACTGGGAAATAGGGTTAACTCAGTGAATATAGATTTGATTTGAAAAATATTCACCACCACTGTGCTAGGATAGGCTATATGAACATATCCACAAAGACTTAGCCCAAAATGTGGCCCAACATGGATCATGATCCATGTACCTTTTCAAGACTTTTGGACCACGACCCAATCTTCACAACCCACATTCCATTGAAAGTTTAACCCTATCCATTTGAACATCAAAGTCCTTGTGAAAGTCCCAAAATTCTCTAAGTCTACAAAACAACTACAAAATTTGACTTACAATCCCAATTAGTGATCCAAAGCACAAAAGTATTCACCCATAGAATCCCTTGATGATGCTGCAAGCAGAGGTGCATAGAGCCCTACAAAAAACAACAAAAACCACATGCTACAACCCTTAAAATAGACAAATCTGCATACCTAGCAAACCTTGTGAGCATACAGTCAAAGTTGTATGCAAACAGAGAGATTCATAGAGAGTGAGAGAGAGTAAGAGAGCATGTGCGGATGCACCTCCTAGAGCGGAGTGCTATGCCAACATGGAAAGCAAGAAGAGAGGAGAGGAGAGTTGAATAGACACAAGCACTAGGTGCAATCTCCCCTCGTGCAAGAGTGAGCAATTTTCTCTTGCACCTATTTATGTATAGATTTCTTGAATGCTTAAAATGAATACACATTGGCTAGTTAGAAGTAAATGCCCATAGCTCATAAAGAGCACTTGAATAATAAAATATACATAAATGTGATGTCCTTTTGCATAGCCCATAGTTCGGTCATGCTTTTCCACTGATCAACTGCAATAAAATAATTATATATCAATTTTCATTGCATGCCTGTTCGTTAGAAAGCAATCGTCCTCAGTTGCTAAGATAAGAATCTGCAAACCTACTTGGTAGAAACAATAGTTAGTATTCTGTGTCAAGAATGTCACATATTGAAAGAAAAACTCATAAAATTAAACAACATAGCTTATGACTATCTTCATCCACATACTACATATTCTAGTGTCCCATACCACTAAAATAAACAACATATTCCATACCCTGATGAATCAAGATATCATTGGTCACACTCATTGTTCATTAAATCATTTTGCCTAAATCTTAAGTCCAATTTCATAAACATTGTTGCGACAAAAGATCATCATATACCAATTTCAATTCCAAATCCTAATATAAATCTGAATCCCATTATCTTTCATTTTATATACACGATAATCAAATCATACTACGAACAATGGTGGCCAGACATGCACTACAACATGATTTTGTGATCGATGTTGTCTAAAACGACAAATCTATACCAGTAAGATGTGCTCCATAAATCGGCAAGTCTGCACTAATGCTACCTAAATCAACATTTTTCATCTAATTTTGTACTGCCTAAATAAAAAAATTTGCAATTAATATTGTTTAGAATAGTGAATCTATAATTTTTCGGTGTGCTACCTAAATCAGTGAATCTTATCTTGTGCTGTTTAAATTGATAAATTTGCATGGATAATTGGTGTTTCCTAAATCAATGAATCTACACCAAGATAAGTATTTACACACTTCCTAAATTGGCAAATTTGTGTGCGCATGACCAATGTGCTAGACAAGGCAGCATTTAAAAAAAACATTACTTGATACCAAATTGGAGTAGGTTTAAATGCTAAAGTATGTACCAAGTATTGAACGATCATCCCAAATTAGGTAAGCTCATCTGAGTGGTAGCATAGCTTCATGACAATTTATCTCATTAGAAATTCCAATCAATGTAAGCATAAGCCATGACATTAAAAATAATTGATTTTGAAGTTATAACACAATATAGACAAGTAAAAGGGCCTTGTGTTTTAAAATTATCCGACGGTGTTCTTGCTTGTTTTGCAAAATTGCTTGAGTGTAGCAAAGTCACTTAAAAGAAATTAAATATAATGAGCATTAATTTATCAAGCCGATATTAAATTAGGAGATTGTTATATAAGATGTTGCTGTAATAAATGGTGAGAAATATGGAGAGTTTAACATAAGAAGGGAGGTAGAGTAAGTAGTAGGGTGGTGGATTATATATGGTATTTGGGTTTAAAGATACATAGAGAGAGAGAGAGAGAGAGAGAGAGAGAGAGAGAGAGAGAGAGAGAGCTTGCTCATGAGAGGTAATTATCTTGCTAGATGTATACTATCAAAATGCATTGAGAATTTTCATACTTGGAGGTTTTTTTAAAGGAAAAGGTAGTAGCCAAATTGATAATCAAGTTGTGCCAATTGAGACTGTGTACTTGTATTTTATGACTAACTTTTTGTGAAAACAAATAGTCTTTAAAACAGGAAAATCTCCACACATTTTTAAAGTGCCACAAACCATATTTTGTACAAAATGCATTGAGAATTTTCATACTTGGAGGTTTTTTGAAGGAAAAGGTAGTAGCCAGATTGATAATCAAGCTGTATTAGTTGAGATTGTATACTTGTATATTCTGACTACTTTTTTGTGAAAAGTAATTGTCTCCAAAACAAGAAAATCTCCACACATTTTTAAAGTACCACAAACCATATTTGGTACAGATGCATATAATATTTAATTAACATCAATTTAGAGATTCTAAGGCTATAATTGTTAGTGATTGCTACAAGCCTTACCCAACTATTTAAAAACCATAAAAGGAAGAGCAGCAAAGAGAGAGCACAACAACTGGCATACATATCTTAAAGAGTCTTGGAAGTAGGATAGCATGCTGGTTGTTAGTTCATTATGAAGTATCTTATCTATGTAAGAGTGATAGTGTGTGTACTGTGTGTGGATGATTTTACAAACAATTAATACTTGATTAGACAAAGAAATAACGTCCTTCAACAAAGGAAATATTTTATGAGACCTAGTGTGAATTATGGGGATAGGGGTAAGGGCGGGGCATCCAAGGAAAGTGGCAGAAGCTTCATAGTCAAATACCAAAGCTTTTGCTCATCTATTTATTAGAAAATTACCATACAAAGAAACAAAGGTCATGAGTGTAGTAAGAGAGCATTGAGTTCTTGCAAAAAATAGAATTGCATGTGGTAATGCAAGGATTGGCTCTATTATGTTATTTTGGAATATCAATGTCACTTTACAAAGGTATGGCGCAAGGTCTAGTTTTGTAAAGCAATTAATTAAACAAAACATTTATCAATGTCTTTGATAAAATAAAATTTTCTAAAGGTAAAGGAAGACATACTTGTGTTTTGCATTTTTTTGAGTATCCAAGAAATATTGCAATTAATTGCTGGCAATAAGCTTCAGAATGCTTATATAAATGCCTCGATTGTCAATGAGCACGTTTTTTAATTAAGTGAAGCAATTATGACTAGTATATTCTATACATGGCATCTACACATAGTAAAACTATGATTACTTTTGAACACTTTATGTGCTTATCCATTTAACCCACAACATTGAACTATTGGGCCTAATTTCAATTAATAAAGCCAGTTATAGGCAAGTTTTGAGAGACACAAAAGCATTCAAGCCTACAATTTGATATTATTTGACTCAAAAAAAGAAACATGCTCCGATTCCAAAATTTACAGATTTGGTTGAGATAAATATGCAAGTGTCACTGCTTGCTACACGTAGGTAAGGATGTTTGGATGACTGGGAATAAAATTAGCGTTTATGTAAGCGATATGGATCAGAAGACAAGGTGAGGTCTACTAACACATGCTTGAGTGGATTATGAGTACGCGGATCCCCATTATCATCTCTTGTGGGATTTCCACCATCATGACAATCGTTGCGTGCACTTTTGCTAAGTAATGAGTATTATCACCATTGTGTGGTGTTGGTCCTCTGCTTTCAACATACACCCATGTGAAAATGCCTTATGGTGTTGTTCTGCAATGATAGTCCTTACTAATAATGGATCAATGTTTCTTGCCCTTTGCAGACCTTCAAGATGAGGGATAATTGCATTATGACTACTTTGAAGAAGAGCAAGTTGAGGGGTGGTTAGAAATTGACTTGGAACATGTAGATTCTTCCTCTTACTTATCATCATTAGACTACTATAGATGGAAGCATGGAGAGCCTTACAAAATATATGGCCGGATGGTAGTAAGATAGAGTGTTGGGCTGATTGGCCCAGTGCAATTAGGGTGGCCAATAGACCGTGGTTGATGTCCACCTGGCTATGGATAAAATCAATATTTTTAATGGTTCTTTGGATATCGTTGATCGCCTTAAATGAACTATTGGTACTTGTTAGTAGTGCTCTAGTTTGGGAGCTCCACAAGCTTTTTTCTTTTCTTTTTGGGTCGTGCCTGTATATTGCACAAAAAAAAGAGAGGTTGGAAGTGTCGAGGCTTGCATCAATCCATTTGTAGGTGACATCAACAACAATCGGAGATGTAGAGGGCTGAGCAGAGAGCTGCATGAGAGGTAGACTGCAGGGTTGCGGCCTTGTTTGGAAAAAGAGGCCACGCAACGGCTCATTCTAAATATTGGACTCTAGAGGATGTGGATCCCTCTAGAGTTTGCCACATGGTGCGCTAGGCAACTAGCTTGATCGGTTGCCGGTCACATTTCATGCCTTAGTTTTTTCCAAGGTTGGAAAAATGTTCAAACAGAAAAGGTGTTTAATCACCAAAAGCATGTTAATTCATGCACGTGGTTTGATCTTGCACGGATGTGTTGAGAGTCGAGTGATTTACCACCGAGCTAAACACATCTCACTGCTTGGAAATTTTTTTCACAAGGTTAGAAGCCCGCACTTTTGGGGGGGTTCTTTATGTGTATGAACACCCCGATTTTTGATTGTGCCATGTAGGCATAGAGTCCATTTTTTAGACAAACCCCAACGTAGCTGGTAGAATTATGTAATTGTACTTAGCTTTTGATTATCAAAATGTTTATATTTGGAGGGTAGCCTATGCTCTGATACCATTGCTACAGGCGAGGGCAGAGAGAGCCATATAAAAAACAACAAAAACCACATTCTGCAATCCATAAAAGTTCAAATTTGCATACCTGAAAAATCCTATCAGCATATTGTCTGTTTCAAGCTTATGTAATAAAAAAATGATATATAATTATTTTACTATAGCTGACAGGTGAAAAAAGCATGACCAAGCTATGGGCTATGCAAAAGGACATCACATTTATGTATATTTAATTATTCAAGTGCTCTTTATGAGCATGTAAGAGGAAACTACTCACTCTTGCATGGGGGATATTGCACTCAGTGCCTATGTCTATTCTTCTCTCCTCTCCTCTCTTCTTGCTTGCCATGCCCCTGTAGCACTCTACTCTAGAAGGCGCATCTGCACATGCTCTCTTACTCTCTCTCGCTCTCTGTTTGCGTACGACTTTGACTATATGCTCACATGATTTACTAGGTATGCATATTTGTCTGTTTTATGGGTTGTAACATATGGTTTTTAATGTTTTGTTTAGGGCTCTCTACGTCCCTGTGCCTGCATCAAATCATGCTAAATCAAATGGTGTAAAAACCACTCCAAAATGTATTCCAACATGGATCATGATCCATGTATATCAAGCCCAGATTTGACTTGAAATAGTCTATACTAGTGCCTATAGTTGTCCTAGACACAATGGTACAGTTTTGTCAAATTTGGATCTCTTTTTCTCAAGTTATGCTCAATTTTCAATTTATGATCAAATTTGCATAAAAACGACTTTTTCAATAACTTTTGATCAATTGTTGGACACTAAAGGTTTAAAATGTTGGTAGAAGGATGCCTCGTTGACTTGCGTAGAATGGGTGGGAAGAAGATCCTCACGAGATCATTGACATCTCATGAAATAAAAAGGCACATGTCACAGATGAGGAGTTAGAGCAGATTCCTGCCAACATATTTATCAAAAAGGTTCATCTAGTTGACATAACCAAGGTAAAAGCTACCATCTTATCCAAAGAGCTCTAGACCCTGCACCAAAAGCCAGAGGTGATGATAGTTCGCGATATGTGCAATTGGACAGTTTTTGTAGACTACCTCTATTGGAAAAAAATGGATTTTCATAGAGCCCATGAGTTGATGAGCAGTATCTAATACAATGGCAAAACAACCCTGACAGATAAGGATGGAGCTGTTGTCTAAGTAAAGATCAAAACCTCCATTGAGGGAAATTTTTTGGTGAGCATTTTTTTACGAGTGCTTTTTTGGAATCCAGCAAGCAGATTTCAAATATATTCCCTTTCTCTCTCTCTCTCCCTCTCTCTCCCTATCTGTCTCTCTCTCTCCCTCTCTACAAAAACTTGTTATGATTTTTAGAAAAAAAAAAATCAAAATCATTAATAAGGAAAGAGAGAGTCGATATCTCAAAGGGATTGCTCGTAGGTCACGGAATGCACCAGGCTCTACAGTAGTCTCTTTCTATTACTTTTCCTACCCTCTCTCCTCTCGCTCCCTCTCTCTCTCTCTCTCTCTCTCTCTCTCTCTCTCTCTCCCCCCCTAACTAAAGAGATAAAGTGCACACCTAAAAATTTTGCTATTTGTAGGTTTAAATTGGAAGCCAAATCTTGAGTCTACACATACTCATTCTTCTTCATTGATAATTGCTTCTAATGTCCCAAACCTCTCCGACTTCTCCTTTTCCAATCGACATATACTCCTTCTCTCTCACTTCTCCCCCCCCCCCCCCCCCCCCCCCCCCCCCCCCCCCCTCTCTCTCTCTATTACTTTTGAAAATCTAAAAAATGCTCCAAATTTTTCATAATCTAGTCTTTTTCATGGTAGAGATCTATCTTTAAGTGTCTTATGTAGTAAAAATTTAACCATGAGCTTACAAATAGAGGCATTTGAATTCCATACAATTGTTTCATGATATCATGATATGTTTTGATGATACTGACACATTGTTCGTACTAATCATTTGTTACTAAGATGATTATTCTTTCATGGAAATGTGCCATGATGCCATGATGCATTTTCATGATGGTTAAAAATTGCTCATATTGATCATTGAGCATATACATATTAGAGACCCCATTGTATCTGTGCTGGTATTATATATGTGCATATATATTATATCCATTGGATACTCATATTATGGTACTTTATATGTGATGTTGTGTTTTGTTTATTTCAATGTTGTCAAAAGAGTAGCCTTGAAAACAATAAAAGGTGCCCCTCTCATGGTTCTTTGCTGTGACAAGCACATTCTATCTTTGTCATTACTCTATCATTGTCATGTTGTGAACGGGGTATCTTGGTACACAGTCCCACAATTCAAAAAAGAATCAATCATTGCATGAAAAGTAACCTCTCTCTAGTGATTTAATTTTTTGTAAGGATCATCAAGGCTTCAAGTTGCTCCAGTCTCTCTATCAAGTACACCTTGGAGTGACCGTCAAGCTAAATGGTTCCAGTCTTGTGAGAAATTTGGTGGTTTGATTGATTGTGTTCCTAGTAAAGCTAACCCAATTGCACAAACTTCATGTAGTTCATCGACAAAAATACAAGCTTCTACACAACCTCCACCTACCATTGTAAATATCCATAAAAACAAGAAACAATTAGCACCTCCCATTGTAAGTTCACCACCTAAGGCAATGTTACAATTAAGATCATGGGAGTGTACCGTACCACCCTTGCAACTTGATGAAGCACCTAGGGTGGCAGAAAGCTATTGGTCAAAGTATTCACCCATTAAAATTTGGAACAAGTGGTTTCAAAGGGTGACGACATCTTTCCAAAAGGTATGATCTACCCAAGGGGGGGGGGGGGGGGTGTTAGTGAGATCCATCATTTGCTTTCTTCTCTCTTAACCTTCCTCCCTGACCTCTTAACCTCCTAATCTTATGGAATGTATATATATAGCTTTATAATAAAACCAAAAAAAAGAAGAGTAAAAGAGCAAGAGCTACCAAACAAAGAGCTTGGAACCAACAAAACCTGGTCCATAAACCAAAACTCTTAATAACACTTCATGCACAATGACACAACCCTTATGATATTTGTATACTTGAAGAAAGACATGGCGCCCGTTAGGGTTTTCTCCATGTATTCCTCCGTTGCTTGGCCTCTCATTGGAGCTGGTAGCCTAGAGAAGTTGAGCCAAGTTGGCCTCTTCTTTTGCAGTGCTTCATGCACTTGCCATGTCCTTACTCTAGGTACATGACAGAATGTTGGATCTCTTTGTAGAGCTGCAGGTGCTCTTGTGAACAGAATCAGGTATCTCAGATTCTTGTGAACAGAATCAGGTATGTCAGGTGCTCTTGTGAACAAAATCAGGTATCTGAGATTCTTGTTCAACTAGCTTAACCTCCACTTTGGGTGGTCTTTATCTGTGCCATCTTCTTGCATATCCTTGTACAACCTTTCTTTTGCCTATAATAGTTCTACTTTGATGAGAGGGTATGGCAGGGATTTTTGGTGCCATTGAGTGTTGATCTGATTGGGAGTGAGTTGAGTGACGTTGACAGAGTGTAAAACTCTCAACTCCCAATCCATAGCGGCCTTCCACTGCTCATCCACCTCTAAGGTGATCTTCTCCTTCAATGCGTCTTCTTCAACTTTTAATTGTTGGACCATTGGCACTGTATCTGCATCTGTGATGTGAACCTGAAAATATTCATCACCACTCGGCTCTACTGTGGAATTTCTCAAAAATCCATCTAAGAAGCTGTAAGCTTCTTTTCCCGCAACTCGTTCTAATACATGCTCAATTATTGGAAGAGGAAAGTTGTCTCTAATGGTGGCTGCATTCACATTTCTGAGATTAACACACACTTGTAATTTCCCATTCTTCTTAGGTACTAGCACAATTGGGGACACCCAATCTGTGTGTTCAATTTTGTAAATGAACTCGGCTTCCTTTAGTTTTTCAATCTTTTCTTTTATCTTCTTGGAAAATGTTTTGTTATACGTGTATGGTCTCTGTCTACTTGGTTTTGTGTCATCTCTCATGGGTATAGTATGTTGACAGATTTTTGGATCAATACCCTTGAGATCCTTGTAAGACCAAGCGAAGATATTCTTAACAAGCTCATCAAAAGCTTTTCTTCTTCTTATGTTACGTCATTTGCAATGTAAGCAGGTCTAGGCTCTTCTCTTGGTTCCGCCAAGTCTACCCTTTTAGCATTTTCAGGCCCATCGTAAGATTCACCTTGTTTCTGTAGTTCCCTAACAGGTTGTTCAATTATGATTTTCCAATCTTGGAGAGTATAATTTTTGTAATGGGATGGAACATGCATTGCATCCTTACCATCTTCTTCCATGGTTTCCATTTCGGTTGTGTAAATCTCCTCTAGAGCTTTTTTCAAATCTTGATACTTCTTTTTCCGCTCGACTCTAGTCATGAGTGGTTTCTTATCTTGAGATTTTTCTTGAGTACCCTTCCTTGTTTTTCTCGATGTCTGAGACATTTCTGAGTTGTTGTTTGAAGGATATCTACCAGTTATTTTGTCGTTGACACAATCATTAGCATCTATTTGCATTAGGAATTGTGTTTTACTGGAGACTGATGGAATAGGTCATGTTTTCACAATTCCGGTGTCCCTCTTTCGTCTATATCATTTTTGTCTTCTTGATTTCTGGTTTGGAAAGTCAAAAAACTTTTCCTCCCCTCCCTTTAAGAGTAACTTAGCTCTCGTATGCTCTTTTTCTAACCCCGAATCTTCTGAGGTAGCTGAGTGTTCATCTAACTCATCAGTTGCATCGTAATAGAGGTCTAAAAAGACTTGTTGAGCTTTCACTAAGTCCTTGGGTTCCTCATCCTCGTTTTCAATTTTGAGGATTGAAATCATTTGGATGGGAATTATGTCGTAGCCATCCTCATTGCAAAATTGAGTAGTCATAGAAGTATTCACACATACATCCATTGTCGCTAAAATTTGAGTCCACTCGAATGGCTCAAATAAATGCTCTGGAAAGGGTTCAGGTACGTAGGCTTCGTCAGTGCAGTCCCTTTCTAGGATACATTCTTCTCGTCTTAAGCTTCTGTTTTCTGAAGCTCCGCACATCTAAATAGTCGTGTCTTTGTTTAACCAGGATGGGAGTTTAGTTTCAGCCGAAGAGACTGAATCAAACTCTTGGATGGGTGTTTTCAAGACATCTCTATAAGTGTGATCTTTTAGATTGACTCTTGTTATAGATCCCACTTGCTTCAAGTACAGATAGTTGTTTCCCCAATTTTGGATAAGCTGTACCTGTCGCATGAAAGGTCTTCCCAATATGATTTCATAGTTGAGTTTTTCCCAAAGTCTACTATGGCAAATGTGTGTTGATATTTAATTCCACAGAAATTGACTATCACTTTTCAACCAGCCCTAATGGTCTCTCAATGTGTCCGTCAGCCAACTACAATTTCATTTGAGTTTTTCTGATGGCCGGCTGTCCCCAGGATTCCCATACTACTGTAGTGGCTATGGCTATGCCAACTCCACTATCCAGTATTGCCATGGTTTCAATGTCATTATTTCATTGGGAGGGTGGTGTTTCCTTCTTCCCCTTCATAATATTCTCCGACCTTGTTCATAGAAACTGATCGAATCTCTTTGTTTTCCATTTTATTTTTCAGTTTTCTCAAATTCTTCGATATTAACCCCGTTATCCCCACATTCTCTAGGGTTTTCCTGTAAATCATTCCACAAGTATGGTCTGAGTTTTAAGAGTTCCCAAGGTAAGAGTGCATTGGATGGGTGTAGACATGATCGAATGAACGTTGTCTACTTCTAGGGTCTGTTCAGCTCTTTTTACTTGAGTGGTCTTGCACACGATGGATTCATCGTCGTTATCTCCCAAGTAAGAAGGTAATGTTTTTAATATCAATGGTTTCGACATTCCTGAAGCTTCTGACCCGCAATCCCCGTACAAGGATTGTAAATCCATGTTCATATCAGAAGGTAGGTTATCCAACCAGACTTCCTCTATGGGAGCTGACTTTAGAGTTAGGCTCCCATCATTGATCTCTCTCACTTTTTCCCAATAAGTGTCCTAGCCAGTCTTCCTCTACGAATAGAACTTCGTCTATTACTACACCTTCACTGTCCGGCACTATAAGCTCTGGTTCATTTGTTTCAAGGTGGGGTTCTGCCACCACATCGGATTTTGCTTTTGTTTCTTCTACCACAAGCTCTTCAGGTTTTGCAATACTTTCCATCTTGGGTTTTTGTTTTTCCAGCATTTCTTGCGTGATTCTTACCAAAATTTGATAAGCTTCCAGCTTACTGCTTCCATGTCTGGAGATGGATAGTTTTTTAACTTGTTTTTCATGTTTTGGCCTGCTTTAAGTCCTGCTTGGTAGGCTTCCAAGGCGGCACTAAAAGGCTCAAAAATTTTATCAACCAGAATGGATCCTCCATATTTCACGGTTGTTTCCTTGAATTCACTACCAGTTTCTTTCAACTTGTCCTGGGCTAGCATTTTTGCTTTCTCTTCGATTTCAACCTGTTGTTTTTGTTTTCTCATCTCATATCTTTTGCTTTTACTCCTTTTGATTCTTTGAGAAGAAACTTTCGTGTTCTCCAAATCATCAGAGGAGTTGTGTTTCTTTTTTTTTGCGTGTGCTCTAGTGATTACCTTGATTGGAACAATCGGTTCACTCTTTGATGAGCTACTAGGCATCACTTGGACTATGTTTACTACAGTTTTTCCCTTGTTCAAAGGATTTTTTGGACAATCTTCCAGAAAGTGTCCTCCCTTTTTGCAACATTGTATGCAATAGGCTTCAATTGGTTTGAGGTTTTTGTCAGGCTCTAGACATTCGTTTTTCCAATGGTCATCAGCTTCACAATTATAACAGTTTCTTGATCTAGGCTTCATCATGGGTCTTCCCATGGGAGATTTGACACCTTGATTAGCTACATAATACATTGGTACGAGCTCTGGTGGAGCATAAGTCATGGTTTCTTCCATTGGTGGTGGATGTGGATTATACCAATCTCCTTCTACCATTACTGTAGATGGACTAGGCTCTGCATAGGGTGTAACAGGCACAATGCTTGTTCATCTATGACTCCTTTAGAGTGCATGTACTTTACAGGCACTGCATTATGTCCTGGATACAGAGGTTGTTGTCCCAACATAGGTTGAGATCTTTCCATACCCATTGGTGGTCTTTGAGCTTGGGCCATATTAGGTTGATATCTGTACATGGGTTGTCCTTGTGGCCTCATGGGCACGTACTAAACATTCCCATCATACTTTGGTCTGAAGTAGCACTCATGGGTCTTATGGTTGTTCCATTTACCCTTGATTTCACACCATTTTTTTGGCCTAATTGGTTGTCCCTGTGTGGAGGTATACCTTGTCTTGGTCCTCTCATAGGTGCTTTTTGCATATTGTTCATCATGTCATTCATCCTTTTTAGCATATCTTCTATAGCTGAGAGTGGTGCCGCAGCAGCCGTTCCCACTTGTGCTGGTTTTGTGGATGTTGTTTTCTCACTTTGGTTATCCTTAGGGAAATCTTCTTCGTTGAAAATTTCGCAATTGTCTCCTAGGTCAATAGCATCAGACACACACACTTCTAGGGTTGTATGCTTTTTACTATAGAGTATAGCATGAAGTTCTTTGTTTAGCAGACCATCCAGAAACAAAGATACTAGTCGTTGTTTTGCAGGTATCTCCATCTCTGGGCATCTGGCAATATATTGTCTCATTTGAGTTGCACAATCCCTAACAGACTCGCCATGTTTCTGTTTAAAGCTGTAGACTTGAGCTACAGTATTATGTTTGATCCCCGTTTTGGAACAAGCAGCTACAAATCCTTGAGCTAATGTGCTCAAATCCATGATTGACCTTGGTGGAATGTTTTGGAACCATTCCTTCTAATGTCATTCCAAACCCCTTGAATTGAGTATGGAAATCGAATATACGCTCTGCTCTTAGCACTTTGCTTAAAGCTTGCTAAGTGGTCGTATGGATATCTTGATCCACTGTATTTTCTGACCCATTTTTGAAAATCAGCTGGTCTGACGCATCTGTTTGGTTCAACTCTAGGTCTTCTGGGAGTTGGTCCTGTTCTGAGTCCTTCAAACCAGTAATAGTGACTCATGTAGCCCTGGACTGGCATCAATGCGAATAGCATACTCCTTGTTAGGTTCCAAGTAAACCTGGGCTCCATGACGGTTAGTCTTGTAAAAAGATAGTATATGCTTATAGCACACTGTCGTTCCGGTTTTCGAGTGAGTAGAGTAAGAAGACATTTCGGATATTGAATCTGAAAAAGTGTCTGACATTTCTTCAGGAATTGTGTGCAAATTGTCTTGATTCACGCTTTCTTCAATCGATACTCTACTGGAGGTTTCTTCGAGTATGCCTTGATTTCCTAGTACACGACCACATCTAAGGTTCATATAGACTTATGAAGCCCCGGATAGAGTACTCACCTTTGGATTGACTTGTCGTCAATTTCCACTTGATTCAATTGCAACTTTCTGTCAAGCCATAGATTCTTTGTCTACAACCTGATTCTTGTACAAAATTGACCAAGTTAGCTATTCTTCTATAAAGACAGTACAGTTTTTTCTATTCTCATAATTGGTCTCTGTGTATCACTTCAAATCGAGCTATGAGAGTCAAAGACTTTCAAATTCGACTTTAGCAAAAATCAAAGGTTTGATCTGCAACCTGAAAACTATGTGTAAATGTACCAATTTTGATCTGATTGAACCCAAAATTTCCCTGTAGCTTTATATTATGTTGGTCTATCACTGTATAAGTTCAAAAGTAAAAAATGATGTCTCTGGATAGCACAAGTAAATAATCGCGATTATTTATTTTTGTCAATTTTTTGCACTTTCTTGATCGGTTTGGCAAGTATACAACTTGTTAAAGTCTTTGGACAAGTTTCAACAAGTTTGGATAAAATCTGATCAAGTTTATCAACTGTTTGGTGTCCGCAGACTCCGATTTTGAGAATCTGGCTTAAGTCTCACTTTTGGGATCCAAATTTCACCAAAATTGATTTGTGAGGTCTACTTGATATGCTTGACCTTGTGGTGCACTCAAATTTGCAAAATCATCAAGTTTTGAAGCAGATGTAAATAATCGCGATTATTTACTCCAGCTAGATTTTTGCAAGTTTTTTTCCCAACTTTGACACAGATCTGTTAAGCACCTTAAGTTAAGGTCACTAGCCAAGTTTCATCAAGTTTGGACAATTTTTAGTAAAATGCTCATCAAATTATCTGTCTGAAGACTAACTTTGCAATTTTAGTCACAAATTTCACTCCAGTGGTCCAAATCTTACCAAATTTGGTTTGTGGGCTTATTACAACATGGTGAAGCTAGTGGTATGCAGACTTGGTCAAAAAAGTTGAAAAATAGGATAGATGTAAATAATCGCGATTATTTACTTTTGACAAATTTTTGTAAATTTTTGGTCAACTGAGCATATACACATGTTTATCACATCAACTTAAGCCTATGAATCAAATTTCAACAAGTTTGGATAAATTTTCCCCCAATTTATACTCAAGATTCAAAAAGTCAGTACAAACTTTAGTTTTTACCCAGTTTTTTGTCAGTTTAGTGATCCAAATCTCTTGGGCCTTTACAAAAGTTGTTTGTACACATGCAATGAGTCAATGTATGAACCTTGGACAATTTAGAGAAGAAAGTTAATAATTGCGATTATTAACTTTAAGATTAAAATGAGCACTTTTTTGCAATTTTCTCAGAGACGGTCTTTATATGAGCTAGTTTAAGCCTATGAATCAAGTCAAAACTTAATTTGGCCTAAAATGTCAAGAAAAAATAAATAATTTGAGTTTTGGCCAACTCTTGAAATTTTCACCTCAAAGTGTCTTTGAGCTTACCCACTGGTTCAGACAACTTTTAGGCTTACTCTCCAGTCGGATTGAGTGGATTCGAGTCTTTTTGAGCTATTTCTAGCCATAGACCTAAAATTCAGCAACTTCCAATAACAACTCACATTTGATTCTTTCAGAGAGAGCAATGTTTTGAAATCCACCTCGGATCCTACTTACCCTACTCCTAGATTCTCATGCAATGGGCTTGTGAAAAGTGTCCACAAACACTCGTTTTTCTATGTTTTTTATGTTTTTTAGAGCCTTGATCTTAAGACTTGTCTCGTCTATCAATCATTTTCCAAATCCTAATCTAAATCTACAATCCTACAGTCCTAAAGGTACTCGGCAAGTACGATTACTTTCAAGCTACCTCTACACAGCAAAAGACGATAATGTTAAGCTATGCAGTTTCTAAAAGAAAGTTTTGAACTCTAGGCGAATTGAGGAAGTTAAAGGAAAACTACACAAGACGCTTGTGTTTTTCCATAGTTTAGGTCTCTTTGGTCCCCGACAGCGGTGTCAAATGTGGGACGCATGTCTAACCTCACCATCCTATCTTATTGCAGTATTAGCGAGAACCACGATTAATTTGTCAAACCATGGGACGAAGTTGACTTGACTAGTGCATAGAGGCTACAAGAGGTTGTCAATCTCTCGGAAAACAACTAACAACTCGCATCTAACTCAAGCTACACTCAAGTGATTGAAATCACCAAAAGCCAATCGCTCATCGACAAGCAAATCACATCTGTTTACAACATCAAATGACATCCAAACGTAATGAAACTTCTAGGACAAGTTGATAATACCTAAGCACACATGCCTATGGTCTCAAACCCCACTTTAGGTCAAGTTTCAAAATCGCGATTATCAACAACAGTGGATTTTTGACCTAGTCGTTTTTGACCCAGAATGCATCTAAATGCTTAGCAATGATGGCCCAATACCCCATCTATGCCTAGTTTTGGATTTAAAAGTGTAAATTCCTAGTTATGATGAAGTTAGGACGTAGGTCGGCAACGCCAAAAGATACAGAATACGGTGCATGGCTTACGTCAATGCGTAGAGCTCTTACCTGCAGTTGCAATGCAACAAACACAATCGCAATGTGACAACCGAAGAGGGAGTAGGAAGCGCGAGAAGGAGAGAAGTGAGCGTCGTTAGCTCACGTTGTGTATTTCTTATCCAAAAACTTATAAAAAACTTACAAAAATTGGCTTTTATACCTTTGCCAAGGTTTTTGGGTGGTCAAAACTAATAATCTGGAGTTCTACCAAAGCTGGGAAATGACTGGCTGATACAATCTGGAAGCTTGTAGCTACGGCTCATTAATTACAAGGTTTATTCGAGAAAATAGGAGTTACAATATTCCCGATTCATCAAAATAATAAATGTTTTACAAGGAGAACTCTGAAAAATGGTGTCCGTGTTAGCTTACTGCTAACATTGAATTTGGAGTGTTCACATTTTATGTCATGGCTTTTGGCTTAACCAATGCCCCTGCTACATTCCAAAGATTAATAAACACTACTTTTAGGAAATACTTAAGGGAGTTTTTAGATGACCTTTGTGTTTATTATTCGTGGAAAGAACATCTATCAAGTTTACAAAAAGTGTTTGAAAGGTACAAATTGTATCGCATCTTATTAAACCCTTTTAAATGCCAATTTTGGGTTAGACATGGAGTCATTTTAGGACATATGGTGTCCAAGAATGGGATCTCCACAGATGAGAGCAAAATTAAAACTATTTCCAATTTACCACCACCTACAAACTATAAAGGAGTTCAAAGGTTCATGGGCCATGTTGGTTATTATCGATGGTTTATTTTAAACTTTGCCAAGGTAGACCGCCCATTGTACAAGCTTCTTATTGAGTTCCTCTAGATTGCAAAGTGTGACCATGCTTATGAGTTATTAAAAAGGGCCTTGGCAAGTGCCCCAACGATTGGAATGTAGTTTTTCATGTGCATATCAATGCATTGAGCTTTGCTATTGGGTGTGTTTTAGCTCAAGACAAAAGAACATAAATTGGGCTACCCCATTATCTTTACAAGTCGTCAACTAAATGATGCTGAGAGGAACTAAACCACTATAGATTGAGAAGATTTAGCTATGATTTATGCAATAAAGAAATTTTTATATTACCTTCTTGCCAACAAGTTTGTTTTTTTATGTGGATCATCAAGCGTTGTTGTATCTAGTAAACAAACCATGTTCCATAGGAAGAATTAAAATATGGTTATTAATTATTTTTTATTTTACCGTCGTGGTGAGATCTAGTAAAAGGCATGTCATCCAACAAGTTTGTTTTTTATGTGGATCATCAAGCGTTGTTGTATCTAGTAAACAAAGTTTTACCATGTTCCACAATAAGAATTACACAATGGTTATTAATTCTTCTTGAGTTTTCTTTTATTGTCGTGGTGAGACCCGATAAAAGGCATGTCATGTATGATCATTTGTCTTGCATACCCAATTGTGAAGCCCCTATTGGAATTGATGATGAATTTCTCAATATTTCCCTAGTCTTAGTCAAGGCAATGCCTGAATGGAGTGAGAAGATTGTAAAATTTTTAGTTAGTGGTTTTTCACCCAAGGAGCTTCGTAAGGATATAACTTGAAAGCTACTAAAGGAATGTGAACCTTATTCTGTTAATCAAGTAACTTCTGTTGCAACAAGAGGCCAAAATATCAATCTCACTGCAAAGATACCACCACTTCAATGCTACGAGTGTGGGGTTCCACATCATGTAGTTGAGTGTCCTATTAGACTACAAAAGAGTTCCACACTAGTGCACACCAATCAAGGGAGCACATCTACAATGCCCATACTCATGTGTAATTGATGTGGCATAGATCACTTGATTGCCCAATGTCCTAATAATCCAATTGCACCAAGAATTATGCCATTGAACTTAATTGAGATGATTGAAGCTCCATCAAAAGTACACCAGTGGTACCTGTAAATGTACTCACACAATTGATGCTCCAAAACCAAAATTATATTCTTGAAGAAAGAGACGTGGCATCAATCGCCCAATCCAAGAAGAAGAAGAAAACACGAAGGAAGAGATCACAAAAGGTAGCAAAGTCAAAGCCTAGTTCAAAGACTAACATAGGGATTGGTGAGGGACGACCCCATGTATATGAACAACTATGAAAATGATTCCATGGAGACTAAAACGGCCATTAGAAAAGAAAAAAATAAGGAGGATCATCATGAGCCACAATGGACACAACCCAAGGAACATAGGAAAAAATTGTCCAATTCAATAAGCCCACCAGGATTTTTTCATTCCTTTGAGGGCTTGGATTAGCGTTCTTATAGTTTCTTGATGGGCCCGTTGGGAAAAACACATACCTTAGTGAGGTTTTGGTGGGTTTCCACATCACCACTTATCGGTATTTTTGTGATTAGGTTAATTGTGATTATGTAAATGTGATAATGAAAATTATGATCACAAGAAATCTCAAGTGATCACATGAATATTAAATAAATCCTTGACGGGTGAAAGCATGTATAGGTGTCCTGGAAAGTAATGTCAAGGACATTGCTTTTTTGTGCTTAAAAGTGGGTGTTTTAAAAGTGCTTCAAATCTCAAAAAGAATATCACTCTCCTAAGGTACATCAATTAAGTCTCCTAATGTAACATACCACAATTAATGAGACTAAATGTAATTTACTGCTGAACACTGGGCCGCTTCTTTCTCGCTTCAACCTGTCTGAGCTTTCTTTGTCTATGAGATCTCTCTTGGAGCTCTATCTAGCTCCTCTCTGTCTCTCTCTCACAGAGCTCTTGCTAAGCTTTCTGTATCGCTCAGCCCCCTCTCTCTCTCTCTTTCTCTCTCTAAGCATGGCTCCTCTTGTGTCTGAGCTCGTGCTCATCTCTCTCTCTCTCTTAGCACTCTTTCTCTCTCTCTCACGAACTCTATCTCTATAGGTTCCTCTTCTACTTGATGATTCTTGAGGTATGTAAACACTTATTATGCTTTGTTAGTATCTTGCTAATTAGTGCAAGAAGTGCCATGTATTAATTAAAAGTATAGCGTGTAGTTATGATTTGCATTGTATTTCTTGTAGAGCAATCCTTTGAAAGTACTGCAACAATGAAGCACAGTGAAGAACTGTCTATCAGCTCATCGTCATTGAGTAGAGAAGCTCAAATTCAGCGCAGAAAATTAATGAGGGAATATTGGGCTGCTCAAAAACGAAAGCAACGTCAGGCAACGGTCAACTTTGTGATGGAAAGCAATACAAGGGAGATGGATGAAAGAAAGAAACGAAGGATATGTCAATCTATGGTACAACACTTTGATACCTTAACCATGGGAATGGATGCAAGTGGTAGGAAGGAAATATTTGATGAAATTCCTCAACATCCTTGCTTCCTTACTATGTAGAGTAAATCCAAAGAGTTGGAAGCAATTATGCTGAGAAACATCTGCAACACTTTGAATCATGTGAAGGTCCCAAGATCTTCAGACGAGTTTTTTGTGAAGAAATCAGCAATGATGATGTTGGTAAATGGTGGAAGCAAGGAGCAAAACACTGACATGAGCATACCGCAAGTTGCCAAGATTATGGGGATCCACAAAAGAAACTTATATTCAGCCAAACATCACTTAATAGTGTCAAGTGAATCCGATGGTTCGTTCCCTGCATCTGCGTGTCATAGAGATGATGCACGGAGAACTCACATCACTCAAACTGTTAAAGACATAGTCTTTGAATTTTGGACGGATGAGACGAGGGTGTCTCCCAACAAGAAAGATGTTTGCAGTAAGAGACTAGCTAGATGTTCATATGTAAAGCATCCAATCCACCTTCTTGAGGAGCCTCAGGTAATTGATATATTTCTTTAGCACTTTTTATTGGTGCTACAACTCATATTCTTGCTACAACATTATGTTTCTATACCACTTTTTATTGGTGGTACAACTCATTACTGCCATAACATTATGTTTCTATACTTCTTTTTATTAGTGTTACAGCTTGTTTTGGTGTTTTGCACCACTTTCTAGTGGTGCTGCAACATTAAAAAGTGGTGAAACATTATTATAATGGTCTCTAATTGAATTTGAACCACTTCTAAAATTTGATCAATAGTTCTAAATGTTTTTGAATCACTTTTACTTGTGTTTCCACATCACTTTTTAGTGTCTTTGAACCATTTTTTAATGTTTTGCAGCAGTTTTAATGTTTAAGAAACAGTTTTTACTAGAAAAGCGCCAACGCTTCACCGTAAACCCTACAAAGTGGTGTTCACCCACTAAAAAGTCTTGTTTACCCAATGCTAACAGACGTGTTTTACAAACTCGTAGGGGTGTTATAGGTGCAAACATTTTTGGTGGTGCAGCTCACTTTTTCCAAGTGATGTAGCAGCTTTTAGTCATGGTGCAACAATTATAGTAGTGCCGTAGACGTTTTACTGCTGCTACACGAATGGTGCCCACCACCTTATGATGGTAACCAAAACCATATTAGTGGAGTTTGAACACATTTTGTTAGTGAACACTTACAAGTGATGTCACACCACAATGAAGCGGTGGACACAACACTTACAAGTATAAAAACCACTTTCACGTGGTGTCTGACCGCATTCAAGTGGTGAGAAGCCACTTTCATGTGCCAAGTCACTACGTCAGTCCATCACTCCATGCAAGTGGTGAGGCACCACTCCCAAGTGGTGTGACACCACTTTCAAGTAGTAACTAAAACCTTATCACTGCAATCAAGCGGAAAGTTCCCGCTTTCAAGTGGCTAGACACCGCATTCAAGTGACAAGAAAACACGTTAAAGTGGTGACTGCCCACTTTGAACTAGTTTCTCACCACTCTCAAGTGGTCATCAAGTGGTGAGACACCACTTTCATGTGCAAAGAACTACGTTAGTCATCACTCCATGCAACTGATGAGACACCGCTCCCAAGTGGTGAGACACCACTTTCAAGTGGCCGAACACCGCATTCCAATGACTTGAATCCGCGTTCAAGTGGTGATTGCCCACTTTGAACTAGTTTCTCACCATTCTCAAGTGGTCATCAAGTGGTGAGATACCACTTTCAAGTGATAGCTTAAACCTGGTCACTGCAATCAAGCGGCAAGCTCCCGCTTTCAAGTGGCCAGACACCGCATTCAAGTGACCAGAATCAGCGTTCAAGTGGTGACTGCCCACTTTGAAGTAGTTGCTCACTAATTTCAAGTGGTCATCAAGTGGTGAGACACCACTTTCATGTGCTAAGTCACTACGTCAGTCATCACTCCATGCAAGTGATGAGGCACCACTCCCAAGTGGCAAAACACCACTTTCAAGTGGTATCTAAAACCTTGTCACTGCAATCAAGCGGCAAGTTCCCGCTTTCAAGTGGCCAAAAACCGCATTCAAGTGACCAGAATCCGCGTTCAAGTGGTAACTGCCCACTTTGAAGTAGTTTCTCACCACTCTCAAGTGGTCATGAAGCACTTTTCACAAGAGCTCCTCCACTTCCAAGTTGTGTTGGACCACTATCTAGTTCTGATGCTGGTATGTCACCTAGTATTTTGTCCCTCCCAGCTACTTTTTAAGTGCTAGATTTTAATTGGTGACTGGCCACTTTGAATTAGTCGCTCACCACTCTAAAGTGGTCATCAAATACTTTTCACAAGAGCTCCTCCACTTTCAAGTTGTGTTGGACTACTATCTAGTGCTAATGCTGGTCTGTCGCCTAGTATTTTGTCCCTCTCAGCTACTTTTTAAGTGCTAGTTCTGAACTTCCCCAGAACTTTCATGTCCTTACCACTTTTTAATCGTTGCCTACCATATTCAAGCAGTGCACACCATTTTTTATTGGCGGTTCATCACCGTCAAGTGGTTTGAATTCACTTTTAAGTCGTGCCAAACCACTTTTTAGTTACGCTGAATGCGGTTTCTCACCACTATTAAGTTGTCCTCACACAACCTCTTAATATTCTACCTTTTTGTATGGTTACTAGTTTCTACACTAATTTGTATTTGTGGTGCATTATTTTTACAGGTAAAACAATACTACTGAATGTATCATTACTAGTTTTTAGTGGTGCACACCAGTTTTTAGTGATATAGAATCACTTTTTAATGTTTTGAAACAATTTAACCAGTTTTGAGTGCTAAGTTTATTTTTAACATTTGTATACATGTATATTGCACGTGGAGCTTTATTTAAGATTCAAGACAAAGTATGCAGATATTCAGATTTCGCAACGTTGCTTCGAGTCTATGAAACCGTTCTTTGTCCGAAAATTGAGGGATCGCTACACCTGTTGTTGTATTGTGCATGTACAAATGATTTTCCTTAAAGAGGCAGTAAATCACATGCGGACTCGAAGTTTTGATCTTCATGGTTCTTGCTGCATGTGCAGCTGCCCTATATGCCTTCATCATGATGAAGTTATCACCCATGGATGTCTTGCATACAAAAATGCAAGTATGAGCACCACTTCACTGTTGGAGTCTATACTCTGCCCTATACTTGCAGAACATAGTTTCCATAGCTACCAATGCTTAATGGGAACATGCAATGCATGCGGTGTAGGTAATATTCAGATCTGTCCAAGAGAAGAAGTTGAGCAGAGTAAGCAAGTATCTGTGAAGTTTTGTGAAAATATAGTGGGTGCCACTGGATTAAACAATGAAGCTAGAAAGAGCACTGTGAAAGACATTGTCCACAAGAAAATGCTGCCTAGAGAACTTTTGCGAGTGTACCAAGACCACTTGAAGAAGTATGTCACTCACAATTTTATATTTAGGTGGCAAGCACAACAGTTCAAGGATTGCATTTCTTTGTTTCCAGATGATGTGGTTGTCTCCGTCGTTGACTTTGCAGAGAACTACTCCTTCAAGGAGCAAAATGAGATCCAGTCAATGCATTGGTACACTAAGCAGGTCACTATCTTTGTCCTGATTACTTATTTCCGCATCGCATCAGGTGCAATAAAGAAGACCATGCACTTTTTTGTCTCAGATGATAAACAACATGATACCTTATTTGTGCAGCATTCTTTTCTCTTACAGGCTCAATGGTTGAGAGATCAAGGGCTAAGCTTTAAAAAACATTGGGTTTGGTCAGATGGCGCAGCTTCACAATTTAAAGCAAAGCGACCGTTTTAATTTGTTGCTAGATATTGGGGCCTTACTGGCATGGAAATGAATTGGAATTTTTTTTGCTCAGGATATGGAAAGGGGGAACATGATGGGGTTGGGGCTGTCATTAAAAGGGCTCTAACTCATGAGCAATTGAAGCAAAATAGCGTGCAGTTGACTTGTGCAGTTGAAGTTGTCTCTTTTTTGAGAATGCATCTCGGTACTGGAGCAACTACTATGTATGACAAGCAAAAGAGGGAGGTCAGTAGGGTGTTCTCGGAGTTCAAGCTAGGCGATGTTCAGCAATCCCATCAATGGGACTGCAAACCATTGAAGGGCTCAAGAGCAATGCACTGTGTGAATGGGTATTCTAAGAACAACACTTGTGCATTGCGATCAAAACGGTTGTCATGCTTTTGTTTTCCTTTGCAGGCTTGGCCATTGGAGAAAGTGTATGAATAGATCACATGTGGAGACGTGGAAATATCACACTTTGGAGCCACTTGCTAATGATTCCCAGTCATACAGAGACTCAGACGATGAGGAGTTCCATGGTGCCACTTATGCAGGTCATTTTGACTCCTTAAGCGATGCTCTCACACCTGGAGACAATTTTGTTGTCACTTTTGAAGAGAATAATGAGGAGGCTGTTGACTTCTACATTTTGAAGTGTGTAGTAGCTAAGGCCCTAACAACTAACGAGCAAATTGATGCATGGGGCAACAAGATAGAGAAGCATACTTATATGGTCACGGGCCATCGGTATAAATCCCTACAAGCAAACTTGTATGAGCTATGGGATAACAAGCCAGTAGTTTTCATATATTCCCACTTGATAAGGGCAATAAAGTTCCCTATGGAGCCTATAGTGCTCGATGGCATAGGAGAAGTGTTCGAACTTTCAAATGAAAACCATGAGGCAATATACAATAGCATGCCCTTTGAATTGTAAATCAAATCTGATTTTATATCATCTAGTGAAAGATTGAACAAGATGGAATTGGTGTAAATGTACGATGGAATCGACATGTTGGTTTTTGAGAATGCTTCACCACTCCCCCCACCCCCCCCAAACATCACCACTAAAAAGTGTTGCAGTTTCAGAAAAACTCAATAAAAATTTACCACTTTTTAGTGGTACTAAAGTGGTTTAGCCCCACTAAAAAGTGTTGCAGTTTCAGAAAAACTCAATAAAAATTTACCACTTTTTAGTGGTACTAAAGTGGTTTAGCACCACTAAAAAGTGGTTTAGCCCCACTTAGAAGTGGTTTAGGCCCACTAAAAAGTGGTTAAGAATGCTTCACCACTCCCCCCAAAAATCACCATTAAATGGTGTTGCAGTTCCAGAAAAACTGTTGCAATAACATAATAAATATTTAACCATGTTTTAGGGGTTTAGCACCACTAAAAAGTGGTTCTGAGACATTCAGAAGTGTAGAGACATGTATAGTGCACAGACAGTAAAGTGCCAGAACTTCTGTATATTACAAAAAGTATATTACAACAATTATCCAGAAACGTCTACATATCCACCAAGAATGTACAATATATAACATTTCTGGCACTTCCGGATGTACAATCTCATTCATCTTCATTTATAACAAAGTGCTCAAAGACTAGACTCGAAAGTTCATCTTTAAGATTGCTGATGGGTTTGCCTTTGTATACTCCAGGGCATTGGGGGTTAGTGCCCATCTGCACAGCCATGGCAACAGTGTGCACGTGAGGTAATCAAGGTCTTGTTCTTCATCAAGAGGATCAAAGGTGGGTGGACATATGCAGTTGTCCCAGACATTGCGCAGATTTTTATATCTGGAGTCATCTACCAGCAATGTCCGAGAGGAGTCGTATTCTGGAAACTTGTTCCAAACATGGTAAAGGGGCTTGAAAGACATAGGTTCACCTGCAAGGTCTCTTGGAGCTCCAGCAATCTCTTCAAAATACGACCACTTTTCACATTGCCAGTTTCATAAGAGATCCCTAAAGTAATAAGTCCTATGTTCCCATATGTCTGGCCAACATGTACTGAGGATATGCTCAATGTTAGTAGCAGTACAAGTGCTCCAAATCATTGCATCTGCTATTTGCCTCAAATCCCAAACAAATTGCTCAACATCTCTACGGTAGTAGATCCGCAACTTCTCGTCCACTCTTTTTAGTTTAACTCTGTCGGAAGCTGGACGTGGAGGGTGTTTAAGTTTTCCAGTCTTTGGATCACAATTGGTTACATCTCGTTTCACGAATAGTCCATCGAGATCAAGGATGATGAGCTTTTTGATCTTGCAGAAATTCGAAACAAGATATCCCCATCCAGGGAAGTTTGGCGAAATCTCCTCAATTTCGGGGCAAACTGCTGGTTCCTTGTCTTCCTCTACTTTATCTGGTGTTACATCTGCATCCTACTTAGCTGCTATGTCTTCAACCTTGTCATCTGGTTCTTGAACATCTCCAATCCAGCTAAGTTTTGCCATAGACAAGTAGCATGCCTTTAAAACCTCAATCAGACTGACATATTAACCTTTTCAAAATACACTTGAAAAGTATACCTTCCAGGCTATTGATTTCCATTTCATTAATTTCTTGAACTTCTATGGCAACAATCCACTTGGCAGGAGATACTGGAGAGAAAAAATAAGCTCTACTTGAAGATGCTCATGCTGATGTCGGAAAGAACAATACGAGTACAATAAATAGATAGCCAATGAACAATATGAGTACAATAAATAGACAATCAATGAGCAATAAACAACTAGTGAACGAGAAATAAAGCCGTCGTTTCATTATCATCAAAATGAGGGTACAAAGACAAAATTACAAAGAGGCTACAAAGCACAAAAGGTTAATAGGGGCTACAGAAGTTTCTTGCCGGACTTTGGTTTGGGAGGTTTAAGGTTGGGTGCTTGGAGGTTAGTCTTTTTCCCAGCAGATGAAGGCTCCTTGGATTTTTTACCTCCTGGAGTAGGCTCTGGAGGCTCGGATGCAACCTTAGATTTTTTCTTTGGTGCGGTGCGCTCTTCAGTGTTGCTCCTCTTTTTCCTACGCCCCAAAATCTCTACACAAACCTGTGAAATAAGAAGTTCTGAGTCCTCATCAGACAAGTTCACTGTTGTACCCTTTTCAATTGGCTTCTCAGATGATTTTTCAGCGTCCTCTACGTCCTTGTTCATTGTAGGTTCTTGCTTCAGAGGCACCTCGGCTGACTCCTTGGATGCATCACCTTGAGCTCCCAATACATCTGCTCTTTTTTCAGCCCTTTTTTTTGCCTTTTGTTGGTCTGGAGTGTCTTCACCTGCTTGTTTCTGGGATGCATTCTTATCCCCGCACCCACCACACATGCTATCAATATTGGGCTTGCGTGATGACCTAGCTTGGGAGTGTGCTACATAAAAGACAATGTAATAATACTCAATATTAAGTTATGTGAACATTCAAAGAGAAGAATGTTCCACAGAATATTACCAATTCCATCAACAGGAGATCCAAAGATCCCTTCCATTGGATCTTTCTCTGCAATTACATGGAGGAAAGAAACAAAATGGTCAAGAAATGAATCTACAATCAGCTTCATATCATAAGGTATAAAAACATCCATTACCTGTACCAACATGCTCATCCATGTTTGCCTCTCCAGGTGCCAGCAGCTTCAAAGCATCTTTTAAAGGTTCCTCACATCCATGAAATAGACACTGGCCGGCAGACTTACAGGCAGTTACAAAACAAAGTGGGTGATACGGATGTTGACACCGGAGCATGTAGACACCGGTAACAACAGTCTGCATGATAGACATCCCACAAGCAACACAATCACCTAACTGCACACAGCTATTGTCCGATCCCAAATGAACAGGCGGCCTGACAGGAAGGATAGGCATTCTTGACTTGAACAAATTAATAATCGTTTCCACAAATCGAAGATGCCTTGTCGCCACTTCTACTTCCCATAACAAAGTGTCATGCTGACGCTGTAAAAAAATAGCACTACGTACTTTATAAAACAGTATAAGTGTTTGTGCATTACTTTCAAGAGTCTTATCACTTTATGTGGTACCACTTAAGAGTGTTATATAAACACATTCAAGTGGTCTTTTACCATATAAAATGTTCTCTAACCATTTTTTCTAATTAGAGTTTAACCACTTTTAAGTGATATCAACTACTACTAGGTGAATCAATCAAGCTTACATACCTGTAACTGTGCTACCTCTTCACCTAGGTTATCGAGATTGTGCACTTCAATATCAAGTCCCATGTCTTTGAGAGCCTCCTTTTGATTTGAATCAAGGTCTCAAGCTTTGCCATTGCTTCCTCATTTGGTACAAGCCCAGCCTTATGCAACTTGAGTTCCTCCATATCCTTGTTCATTCTCTCTACGATCTTGGCGGCGCCTCGCATCAAACCAACCTGCTCATCTCTCTTTGTCTTTGATTGATCTAAAGCAATTTTTATTGCTTCAAGACATTGCTGCTTCTCTTTTAACTTTTCAGTAGCATTAGCCTTCATGTTAGAAATAGCTGCTACATCAGCCGTTGACGTAGCAAATGTAGTCGAGGAAACATTTGACATTCCAAATGTTCCCATCGAGCCAAAGGCCCACTTCTTTAGAAATTCCTCCTTAGCCTGCCCTAAAAATTGATGTCCACCTGAGTATGTCTGCCAGTCAAAGCCTGTGCCAGTACTGTCAGTGTAATTAGGCATATTTTTTTCATTAAATTTCCACTCGCTTCCAAGACATGGACCGTTTGTGGACCTCCATTTCTCCAATTTCCTATTTAAAGTTTTCTGTTGGCATAACATTTTGATAACACCTTCAGCATACACAACCCATGCAACTAAACCTTCAGAATCTTCAGCGGCCTTGCACTTCTGCCAAGTAAATCCATGTGTAAAATGCACGCCTACCTCGTTGTTTGGGGGAGCTCCCTGATATACTTTGTGGTATAGCAGAAGACATTCTTCATACATTTCAGGACTCAGCCCCTTTAAATGCATCTTCTCCTTTTGGTGGCGCTTGTAAAGCCATACACTAAGCCACTCCTCATCTGAGAAATCATCATCACATAGGAGCTTCGGATCCTGGCCAACCAAGCATAGCCCATATTCAGTATGAGAATCTTCCTTGGTGAAGCAAAATTTTGTTTGAGTGGGTAAGGCCACTCGTGGTACTGTCCACCTCCCTGTAAAAACATATAAGAATGCATGTTAGTATGTAATGAGCCATAATTAAACTTGTTTTATCAACAATAAGAAGTGGTTGAAATGATTTCTGCACCATTCTCAGTGGTACTGCAAAATTTTTAAGTGGTGGTGTACCACTAAATGGTTCTCAACCACTTAAAACTGGTTAGGTAACACTAAAAAGTCCTGCTACACCACTATTTTCTAGTGATACATCCCCTTTTGGTGTTTCTTCACCACTTTAAAGTGGTGCTCCATCACATAAAAGTGGGTTGAACCACTATTCAGTTGTGCTACACCGATGTGAATTGTTGTACACAACTTAAAACTGGTGCTACACTCCTAAAAAGTGGTGCTACACCAATAGAATGTGGTATCTCCTTGTAAAGCTTCATCACTTAAAAGCACTTAACCACCACTTTTAGCAAAGATGTAGAACTAACGATTATTGCACTTTTGTAAAGAATCACTAAAAAGTGGTTCTACAGCACTGAAAGTGGTTGACCATCACGCACCGCCACTTAAATGTGATTTGAACCACAAAAAGTGGTGACCACCACTTTATTGGTGTTTACCACTTTATACCAAATAACGTTCAGGTTAAGAAGCACCACTTTTCAGTGGTCCTACACACTTTTAAGATACCGAATAACGTTCTAGTTAAGGAGCACCACTTTATAGTGATGTTCACCACTTTATAGTGGTCTTCACCACTATAAACACCACTTAAATGTGATTTGAACCACAAAAAGTGGTGAGCACCACTTTATTGGTGTTTACCACTTTAAACCAAATAATGTTCAGGTTAAAAAGCACCATTTTTCAGTGGTTTTACACACTTTTAAGGTACCGAATAACGTTCTAGTTAAGAAGCACCACTTTATAGTTGTGTTTACCACTAGAAAGTGGTGCTTCTTAACTAGAACGTTATTCGGTACCTTAAAAGTGTGTAAAACCACTGAAAAGTGGTGCACCATCGTGATGCTTTGCTTAAAAGTGATGCTTCACCACAAAATAGTTAGGGTTTTCCACTGGAAAGTGATGCACCCATTGTATCGCCAGTTTTTTACTAGAACCTTACCTCTTTTTAGTGTTGCCCATCACTTTAAAGTGGTCCAGTATCACTTTTAAGAGTTGGTGCACCATATCAGCATAACTATGTAGTGATGCAACCATGGTTTCTGCCCAACTTTAAAGGGTGCTGCAGGTGCACCACTTCAACACAGCCTATCAGTGGTGCTGTACCCATAAAAAGTGGGGTTCACCCACTTGATATTTACTAGTGGTGTGTACACTAATTTTTCCTAATAAAGCAACACTTTATATGAATCCATGGGGGAAATACCTGCATCTAATCTGCTGAACATTTTGCTTCTTAGGTGTACCCTTGGGGGACTCGGAAGTTCTTTTCATAGCATGCATGTGCAGAAAATTAAAAAATTTTACAAGACATAAAACCAATTTTAGAAATGCATGCATGATGCATCTAACCTGTTTTGATAGGCGACTCCTGCGTAGAGCTCTTTCCCTTCCTAGGTGTACCCTTGTCAGAGTCTGAAGGTCCTTTTGTAGCCTGGTTCTTCATTCTGAAAAAATCATAAATGCCACATAGATACAAGATCAATAGTTATTCATGCTTCAAGCTGCATGATGCATTCTTATAAAGCATTCACAAGGGTGATCAATTAGATGTGCACAATGCATATACATTCCAGAAATAAATTATAAACTTACACATGCATCATTAATAGTTACAATCCATGATTATCTTGCCACCCAACAGAGGGCAGATCATATCACCAGGGGTTGACCCACCCATTCACTTTAACCACTAGGACAAGCTCCCTTTGGTTATCTTGCCACACATTCAGAGACAAGCATACAACGCTTCTACATCTTCATGAAGAATGTTAAAACATGGATCAATGCTACCTGGAAATGCTACCTAGGAAAACCAGCCACATTCAAATTCAACCAACATTCGAGATAGAATGCTTCAAGCTACATGATGACACATACCTGTTGCTATTGCAGGGGATTTTTACTAAAGTTGATGACCAGCCCAGCAAAAAGTACTCCTCCTGAATTTGCTTGCTGTTGTTGTGATGTTGTTGTGTGTTGCTTCGGCTAGCAGAGAAACGCAAAGGAGGGAGGAAAGAGGGAATCAAAAACCTGAATGGCGCTGGTGAGACAGAGAGAGGGGGGAGGAACGAGCGAGACAGAGTGGGAGGGAAAAGACTTGAGAGAATATTTTCATTAAGTGCTTGAACGTACCTTGAGGTGATCATTAATGAGTAAGCGCTTTCACTTAGTACACGTCAAATTTTAACCCTTTTTTTCCATAAATTTTGAATTTAATCCCACTGTTTCAAACGCCTAAACCACCCATTTTCTCAACCCCAAAAACCATATACTATATAGTGGCAAAAGCGGTCCACTTATACATGCTTTCACCCTGACATGATTGTGGATAATAAGGTGTGGACTTATGGTGGGACATCATGAAGCTTGTCGTGAGTTCCTTTATCACTTCATTTATAAAATGAGTACCATTGTTACTCATAATTTTAAAGGGACATCCAAATCATGTAATAATACTCTCAAAGAGAAACTTAGCGGTTGACCTTGCATCAACCTTGCGTGTTGCCTTAGCCTTTGCCCACTTTGTCACATAGTCAATCAGAGCAATATTATATCGGGATTGAGTGTTACATACTGTCAAACTAATTGGGCCTACAAAGTCTAAACCTCATTTTCAAATGGTTGGGTCACTTTAATAGGATGTAAGGGCATCTAATCCTTCCATTGTGTGGTCTTGTAACATTGGCATTCATCACGTCCTTTTGCAAAAAGTGATGCATCGTTGAATAAAGTGGGCCACCAATAGCCTGATTGCAACACCTTCCTAGCAATTAGTTCTCCTAAAAAATTTCCTCCGGATATGCTCATGTGTGCTTTTTGAAGTATGTACAAATACTCATCCTCACGAGCACAAAGTCTCATAATATTGTCCTTCCTTGTAGAGAGTGACTTGTCCCTAGTAGTCCTCCATGTAGTATTGTGGACACTCTTCAAGTACATCCATCCCATAGGAAATATTAGCTCACAACCTTCCAGACAAGTAGTAGATGTCTTGCAACCCATATGATTCATAGGGGCAACTCTTGGATGCGAGGGACTGCAGTCTTAGCACTGGAGGTGGTAGTAGTGTAGCTTGAACAACATTTTGGGTTCTTGGAACTATGTGTTGTGATAGTTGTTCAACAAGTGGGGTAGACATCAATGCAGGAACTCGAGGTGAATCAGTCCAAGCCAAGGGTGGTCTATTTTCCATCACACATTTGAACATTATGCAATCCTTAGCTTGGTGATCGTACCTACCACATGCATTGCAATTCCCGTTGGATTTTACTCTAAATGTAGAGCATTCACTAGCACTATGTGGAACAAAGAAAATTGAGCACCATTTTTGTTCCCTTCTTGGATACATATGATTGTTTTGTGGAGCATGATTATCTCTAAGACTTTCTTGAATGGCCTTGGTGAGATCTGTCAAAGTCATCTTAGATATCTTTGTCTCTTTAACAATAGGCTTTATGGACATTGGCTCATTCCCCAATGATTGCAAGCTACTAGACTTTGACTTAGAGGACACTCTTTCACCTGCAATTAGTGAATTGTCTTCCAATTGGATTGCATTGGTAGTGACTACCTCCTAGGTAGTAATACCTCTAATGACTAGGCCATTATAGATATTTTCATGTTGCAATCCTTGAAGGAATCTATTGAGAAATTGATTATTGTTGAGGTGCTCATTTACAGGAAAACAAGAGTTTAAGTGCTTTAGAGAACTGATAAAGTCTCTCACTAACTCACCTTCCTCACATTCGGCCTTTTGTAGCTGAGATACTACACCCCAAAGCACATCTTCTTGTATGTATTCCTTCAGGAACAATCTTCGAAGAGTAGGGTAAATCATTTTCTCTCCCATCCTTAAGGTCCTATACTAATCCCCAGCCTTCCCACTCAAACTCAAGCTTAAAACATTGCACTTAAGTAGTTCATTTGTTTTCCTAGGGAATCACATACTTGTTCAAATACTTCGATGTGCTTTCGAGCATCTTTGTCCCCATTGAAATTTCGCGTAAGCTTTCCATTTTGTAGCACTTTACTCCCTCTCAGGTGCATGAGACATATTCTTCGCAATAGATCAACCTATCGTTTGAGAAAATGTTTCCAAATCACCTATGTGAGGAGGTATAGGCGGTGGAGGCATTCCTAGAATCATATGTGGGAAGGGGGTGGTTATTGGCCCTGGCATATATCTAGCCAGGGCCAATAACCAACGTAGGATATGGCCAACGTAGGATATGGATTATGACTTGGCATAGGACGACTCGGATAAGGGCTCAAGAATGGCACTCATGGAGCATATGCTTTTGGTACAATTGGAGGTGTAGGAGCCATGTGTGCATATGTGGCTACATGCACATATGGTCGAGGCCCAGTGGTAGGTACTATGCCACTTGGTAACAGTACTGCACTAGCCCTAGAGGTCATGGATGCATTCTTTGTTAGGCCCATCACTGGAGTAGGCATGGCGGTTTTTGTGAGAGGAAGTTGAGCCAAACTAGGAAAACTAAAGTTTTTGTTGTGGGCTCAGACTGCATCGGGACTTTAGGCAAAACGACATATGAGGGGTCCATGGGACTCTTTATAGGAGTCTCCATTTGTGATAGAGTAGGCTGTTGGCCTTGCTCATATCCAAAAATCTCACGAGGCCAGTTGA
Source organism: Adiantum capillus-veneris (assembly GCF_014529385.1). NCBI lineage: Eukaryota > Viridiplantae > Streptophyta > Polypodiopsida > Polypodiales > Pteridaceae > Adiantum > Adiantum capillus-veneris. The sequence continues at coordinate 147,448,485 of NC_140952.1, forward strand.
GGGTATGTTTATGCATAGGTACATGTGACCTTGACACCCTAGAAGTGTTGGTGAGTGCCCATGAAGGCTGCTCACCTAGTTTTTGGGTGTTTTGCAATCCGATTTTATTCTCAAACTTTTGGTTTTTTGTCCTTTTTCTGGCTCAACTATGGAATATAGCGTGTGATAGCTCAAAATGAGTGTCTCGGTGAGAGGGATCTGGCGTGCTTTACAACCCAAGATTTGGTTACTTTACGTCCTTGGAATCCTCAAAATAATGTATTTCTAGTTGGGAACAAGGCTTAAGATGGAAAGTCCAAGGGTGCAAGTGTGAAGGGAAGGTGGAGGACTTGTCCCACATGCTTTCACTCCCTCTTATGGGGGTAGACTATATATATAGTCTTGGGTCTATACTATATCATAAGATTGAGGATTGAGGCATGTGATTGGGCTTGGGCTTTATATACACTATCCCAATCCCGGTCACTCTTTTATTACACACTTTTTTTGCGTTTTTAAAATAAAAAATTTATTTTTGATTTATTTTGATTTATTTTGATTTTTTTGATTTTATTTTATTTTAAATTCTTTTCAGCATAAAAAGCAGATTTTAAATCTAAAAAATGCAAGAAATTGCCGTAAAATGCAAAAATACAAATTTTAATGCAAAAATGATAGAAAATTGCTGTAAAATGCAAAACATTGCTAAAAATGCTTAAAATTACTGCAAAAATTACTTCAAAAAAAAGAAAATAATGCAGAAACATAACATTTTTCCTAACTTTAAACCTTTCCTCAGCTAAACAACAGATCTGAAAAAAGCATCAAAAATTAGAAAATTATAGGAAGGACAGAAAACAGTTGCATCCTAAGATAAACGCACAACGCCTCCCCGACAACGACGCCAAAAATATTGTATCGCAGGGGACTTGCTGTGCGCTGTGTGTGAGCCACTAAGGCTACAAACACACAACCCATGTGTTAGGGAAGCTCACAAATACAAACGGTGTGACACTCACCTCTGTCTCTTTATTGTTGCACGAATCTTGTGCCGCCGTGAAGAGGGAGCCCACCCTTGCCATTGCTCAATCGCCTCGCCATTGCCATAAGGTCACTCACTCACCCTCGCTCGCGCATGCACGCGCACACACACACACACTCACACTCACACTTACACACAACAAGAGTTTATACGGGAGAGAAGGAGAGCAAGTAGACCATACCTTCACGAATGAGAGAAAACTTAAGTTTGCAATCCCTTATGTGAGGGTGCCCACACTTGGCCAACAATTAGTATGCTCTCTCTCTCTCTCTCTCTCTCTCTCTCTCTCTCTCTCTCTCTCTCTCTCTCTCTCTCTCTCTCTCTCTCTCTCTCTCTCTCTCTCTACTAAATGTGGCATGCACCTTTCACCAGCAATCAATACATGTGTGTAGCCAACAAGCCCGGCCCGTAGCTCAATAATAACAACAAGAATGACCAGAGTTAACAGACCTCTACTCTAGGGGGGTGTTGACAGTCATGGTCTATAAGTACCTTATATAACCTGTCTCGCATGGGTAATCTAAATGCTCAATCATCACTGAATCTAGTCGTGAATGCACATGATCATCTATCTCAATGGAAATATATGTCTCCATTGTAGCTTCATGTATCTTAATCTATAATGGCTCAGTTGTAATTTCAGCACTCTCATGTTCATGTGCATCATCAATATCCTCAAGTGTAGGCTTTGGTGGGACATCTACCTCTATGATAGGTGCACTAGAATGATCAATGAGTGTCGAATCTGGCACTCTATCTATCTCTACTGGCTCAGGTCTTGTCTCTAGAATAGGACAAATCTCAGTAGGCTATACCTCCTCTATAGATCAAGTAGAAACCTCTGGAATAGTCACTCTAGGTGGCTCTGTGGTAGTGCTCTCTGGTGTACTCATCTTATTGTCAACGTGGGCATTCCTCTCCTTCATCTCAATCAATCTAGACCTCAACTAATCAATTGTGCTTTGAGGAAAAATCTATCTATGTGATGGAGATTTGGGAGGTGACCTCATAGGGGAAGTCTGTTTGTATGTGGACTATTTGTGGTAATCACTATAGGATCCTAACCATGTTGTGGAGAACAAGACAAACCAATCATCAAGGAATATCAGGTAGCATCTTTGTCCCTATAAGTCCTACCTCAAGGATCTCCAACAAGATATGCCATAATGCTCATGACTGGCTCAAAACGACCTGTGGTATGCTCTTATCAATATCTACATCCACAATCATCAACATAAGTCAATGTGTGCTCCAGTCTACATAATTGCACTATCCTAGGATGTATCTGGTTATCCAAAAAATCACCGAGATATGATCTATCTACAACATCATAGGGACTAATTGGCATGGACATGTATGTGGCCTTGAGCTCACCAATGTGAAGAACTCAGTAGAACCAAGGTGACGTCTCTGAAATCTAACCACCTAGCATATCGAAGGGTCAATGTCATCCGAGAGGTGCTTTGGTGTAAGAATGCCCATCAAGGTCAACAAATCAAGGCGTGAAGCCTCTATAGCCTAAGAAATGTAGCACAAGCTCAATATGGTGCTCTCTACTCGTCGTGGTAACTCTATGCTCATGCGGTACTTGCATGGTGTCTCAGGGTGGTGATCTATGCCTTGACAAAAAATAATGATGCACTCGATCTAGTAAGCTCAGTGCCAAGTGTGCTCGTGGTTTGCGGTATGGTCTATGTAGACTCTCTAGCCTTTGTACTAGTAGCAGTCAAGGAGTGTGATATGGTTGTCATTGTGCATGATTACTCTAGTGGTGTACTGGTAAGGCTCTGGCTCCTGTGTCAATAATATCTACCCTCACCTCTGCCATGATCTCAATAGATGTCTATCTGCTAGATGGTCTAGATGATGTGAATCTTGGAGGTGATCCAAGTCATGTCACCCGGTAGACGGTGTGGTCATAGCGTCTACTGTAGGATCAACTCTACTACATGGAGTACAAAAATAGGGTCGTCCACATATCAACATATATGTAGCTCCATCGTAAATGCTTCTATAAGTACCTTGTACAAGGAATCTAGTGGGAAAGGACTTACTGTGTTGGAGGTAAGGTACTCTCCAAATCTGGCTCTAGTACTCATGTACATCCTTCGATGCTCATCAACATAAAGGGGTCCATCATCACTCAAGTACAAGCATAAAGTCTGTGGTGGCTCGAAGGTATTTGGGCAATCCTCACGAAGGGCTAGCATGTAACTCGCTAGAGTATCCTCTGTCATAGGTCTATATGATGTACCAAAACTATCAAGAATGTGATATGGCAAGGTCGACTGTGCTAGGGCTCCAAGCACCTGGAAACTAGGTGTCTGACGGTCCATGGACTAAAGCTAGATATACCTCCTCTGTGTGTCTGCATCTCTGTATATAGGCAATACATCTATCTTGCCATATATCCACAATAACCTATCAAACAGGGCCTTTGGATCAATGATCGCAAAAATCTGGCAATCTAGGTCAAATCCAGTGTTAATAAGCACATGCACTAGCTAGGGTCGTAGCTTGGAAATTGAAGGCTAGCCAAATGCTAATCTAGGGTCAATGTGTGTGAGCAAGCTCTAAAAAGCGTCTCTCGATCCAAGTCGCAGTCAAAAGTCAATCAACGGATCAAAACCGAGCTCTAACTGTGTGTGCAATCATGTGACCAATGGCTAAAATCAAGCTATGTTGAGATCTCTCGTGTGAATGGGCTCTAACTAGCATAGTCTGGTCAATATCAAGACCACAAACAAATCTCTACAGCGAATCCAGGTCAAATGTGATCTATCGTGGAATTTGTAATTGAATCGAGCCAAAATGGAAAAAAAGCAAGTGCACAAGGTCTAAAGCTCATCAATTGGTCAAACATAGACCAAAATTGAAATTTGTGTATGAATAGGGTCTATGCGTGCAATCTGGCTCAAACATGGCATAATCGGACAAAATCGAACAAACTCTGGCAAAATCGGACTCTCCAAACATACCTACTCTAAATGTGTCTAGTCGTGCGTAAATGCGCGCGAACGACGCGTATACGGGGTGTAGAATGCGTGTGTGATGCAAGGAGAAGAGTCACAAAAGAGAAATACAATTTTTTTTATTTTTTGAGTTTTTGTTTTTTCTTTTAAATTAAAAAACATATCTACAAAGAAAAAACATCAAATAAATATAAAATAAAAAAGAAATGAATAAAACAAAAATTTTAAAAAAGTAAAAAGCTCAAAAGAAGAAATAAAAAAATCAAATGCATTTTTTTTTGTTTTCACTAGTTTTCTATCTTTTTGGCGTTTTCATGATTTTTTTGGGGTTTTAGTGATTTTGTTTGGAATTTTTTATTGATTTATAAAGATTTCTTTGTAATTTTTTTCGATTTCATTGATTTTTTTTTCTTTTATTTGAACTTTCTATTTGTGGATTTTTTCTAGTTTTGTTTAATTTGAGTTTCTCTTTTGGGGGTTTTTGTGAATTTTTTGGTTTTTAAAAAAATAATTTGTAAAATTTTTTGGAGAATTTTTCTTTCCTTTTTCAAATTTTATTTGATTTTCTCTGTTCTAAATATTTTTTGAATTTTTTGCCTCTTTTTTAAATTTTTGTTTGTTTGTTTTGTTTTCCCTTTAAAAAAAATGACTTTTTGGTTTTTTAAAAAGAAATTAATGAAATGAAACTGAAATTATAACTGAAAATAAAATTAAACTAAATGCAATGAGATGAAGTTTTTTAAAAAATGAAGTGCAATGAAGATGAAATGAGTTAAATGAAAATGAAATGAATTGAAAATGAAATGGAATGGAGTGAAATAGTTGAATGGGGAAATAATAAAAAATGAAATTAAATGAGAATCACTAAAGTCAAGCTGTGGAGTGGCAAAGTGAGGAAGAAGGCTGGCATGCAGAGCGAGAAAAATAAGGAGAGAGAGATGGGGGGTGTCAATGCCACAAGGGTGGATTGGGGCCTAGAGGCGCCAGTAGAGAGAGAGAGAGAGAGAGAGAGAGAGAGAGAGAGAGAGAGAGAGAGAGAGAGAGAGAGAGAGTGTTTCATTTTTAAAAAATAAATGTGTGTGTGCGCACGTTCACACATGGGTGGGTATGTGTTTGTGTGTGTGGGGTGTATGTGTTCTCTTTTTATTATTTTTAAAATCCCCCCCCCCCGACAATGGCACCAATGTTGTGGGGACGATACACTGCTCATAGTTGCTAGCAAAGTGAGAACTAGGCCAACAAACAAGATGTCAATCAAGGATGGAGCTTGACCCATAGGCGCATGGAAACAAATAGATGGCTGTTAATCATCTTCTCGACCTTCTAGAGACAATCACTACCAAGGGAAATCAACTCAAAGCACACTATGTATGCACAATCGCTATCTTATCTACGATGGCTATGCTCTCCAAAACAAGACCTAACGTTGTTGAATCATCACAAAAATCAAGGGATGACCTCTACACACCTAGAGGACACTACCCTAAAGTCTCTGACCCGACTTACTACTTGTAAACACTTGGTGTAGAAAACGCGTATAAAGACATACCAAAAAATATAGGTCATCCATTCTCAACGTGTTTAGGCCTAAAGTGTAGTTCGACTCGCCATGAACACAATGACATATATCAATCACCAAACGGATGCATAGTTAGAGAGAAAACTCACTTCAAAACTCGTGCCAGAGCTCTTCGCGAGGAGCCAGGAATCGTGCAAGCTTGGCACCGAAGCATAGCTCTCGCCGTTGCTAACACGATGATGTAGTCACCTTCGCAATGTAGCTTTTGTAGCGCACATAGAGAGTAGAAGAAGACCTCACTCACTCTCTCACACAAAGCACACAATCATGACATGCTTAGTTGAGCTCAAAAGATAATTAATTCCAAAGTTTCCTTAGGGTTACAAAAGTTGGCTTTTATACCTCAGCCTTGGAGGTTCTAACTCATCAAAACTACCTTCTACTGTCTATTGTGGGTTCAGCTAATTTTCATATTTAGTTTATTACAATCTAGAAGCTCGATTGAGTCCCAAAAATAATTACAATGAATTTGTCGAAATCAATACTACAAAATTGGGCTTTTCCCGTGTTTAGTGGTTAACACTCCCCCCCTTCACGTCCATGTCATCCTTCACATGATGTGTCTTCGTCTTTTGGAGCTTCTGGCCCTTGTGTCCTGATGTTGTAGCAGTCTTCAGCCGTTTGCATTAATGGAAACCTTGTGGCTTCAACAGCTTTAAGTACGACTCGTATCTTATGTTGCACAAGGTGACTGTAGGGCCGAAAATCTTGCTGTCGTAAGTGAACAAGCCGATGTAGAAGGCTTCCTTGAAGGTTTGCATGTGATAGCTTGGCAGGAACATCATCCTTTGATAAAACAGACGTAACACCTCCAAGGATGGCTGCTTTGACAAAATCATACGTCATTTTGGTGACAGTGTCGCCCGTTGATAGTGTTGTGGAGTCCGTTGCTTTCGACGGCGCGAACACTTCGAGCCAAGCCAGGAGGGTCTTGCATATTTTCTTGATCATTACACACGTCAAGTCAGGAGAGCCAATGAACATTTTAATGGTGCCCTTTAGGGTTTTTACCATATAAGAAACACTTATTCTCTCTCCTTCCTTGGGTGGTGGCGTTGATGGATAGTTGAGCTAGGTGGGATGATTTTTCAGGAGCCTGGAGTGGTTTGCCCATGTGCGTATGCGAGGTATTGTTGATCCACTCTTCCCTAAGCACATTTGTGGCCAGACCTTGGACTCCAACTGAGTGGATCATCCGCTTTTTCCACTCCAAGGCTGCCTTATGGTCTTCTGATGTGGCTTGTTCAATCAGAGTTTGGAGACATGTCTCTTCCTCTACCGTTAGTGGTTGTTCTTCCTCTCCTTGCATGTGTCAATGTTCCTCTAGGTGTTGTAAATATTCTGCACCTTTGGGGACCTCCATGGGCTCATGTTGTGCGTTGATGCCCATGTCACTAGGTCCTGGCTCTGTCCTGCAACTCTACTTCTTCTATTTCTTTCTGGAGCTTTAATAGGTGTTGTTGTCAAGGCTTTCCGTCTTTGTGGCTTCTTTTGCTTGATCTACTAACAACTCTTGCAGATTTTCTAGTTGGAGCTTGAGCTATTCGTTCTCTCTTTGAAGTTCTTGTTGGCGAGCCATCATTCTGTCTTCCCCGGCTAAGGAACCCTTTGCCATATGCATTCTTTGTCTTTATTCCAACATGAATTTCTTTTGTAGTGCAACAACCTGGGCTTCCAAGGCTTATATACCCTACATATCCGCTCCTGTACTTGCTCTTGCAGTTCTTGGGGTTGCTCTGAGCCTCTATATTGTCAAATCTTGGAGCTCTAATTTAACTTTGAGCTCACTACTTCATCCTTGGTTTTTTCCAGCTCGTCCTCCATCCTTTCCTTCTCTTCATGCAAGCTCTTTACTTTGCTTGAGATCCTTGCCATCTACATTGTAAGTGTGTCTCTTTGAATCTCAACATCCCTTAGTGTTTTAAGGAGAGTCTCAAGCTCTTGTTCTGCCACCTCAACTCTTTGACTCGTTATTTGGAGAGTTCTTGTGAGGTTTTCTTACGCTTTTCATACTCTTCTTGTGTATTTCACTCTTTGGTGCGTAGCATGATGTTCTCCTCTGTGAGTGTAAGTGATCGTGTTCTGATCCTTTCTAGCATTTGATGTGCGTCTCTCACATCGTCTTCATTTGCTGCTACCAGGCTTCTTGCCGATGGTCTAGGGAGTGGGCCTGAAAATGGAACCTGGTGTCCCATGCTTAGAAATACCCCCCTTGGAGGAGGTCTCCAAGGGTTGGCCAAAGGCCTCCATTGTGGCATGGGTGAAGGTTGTACCAACCGTGGTACTCCATGTTGTGGTGATTGCATTTCTCGTGGTCCTCTTTGTGTATCTTGGTCCTTGAGATTTTCTTCAGTCTTCTCTTTGTTCTTTGCAGCCCATTGTGGGATAGAGGTGTCTATAGAGCCTCATACACATCCTCAAATGACTCCAGCTTTGAGGAGGTCTTCATAGGTGCATATTTTGGTATTTTCTTTATCTTCTAGCATCGGTTCAGCCTCGGATTTCTTTTTAGGTAAATACTCCTGTTGAGATGCCCAGGGTTTAGGGCTGGGAGGTTGAGAGGTAGGCCCAAAGGAAGGTTTTGAGGTGGGGTACTTCCTCCTTGCTCACTTTCTCCTCCTTTACTTGTGTTTTTGGCATCTCTTTCAACTTTCTTTTGATTTCTTGGACCTCTTCGACAGTGAAAGGCTCAAAGTTTTGTTGTTATGATCACTCTTTTGGATTCTTATAAGCATGAATGTAGTGATTGAACTGATCTTCTAGAGGTCTTGATGAGATCCCCTCGATCTTTGATGGGTTTGGTACCCAATACTCCTCAAAGTCTCCTTTGAGTTCCCGTTCAGCCTTGAATTGCTCAATCAGTCCATTAGGAAGAGGATGGGCTCTAGGAGGGCCTCTTTATTTTCCATGAGCTTATGGAGGTGATTAAAATTTTGATGAATAGGTGTATGCCATGTGTGCAAGAATGGTGGGTGTGTAAGAGATATCTAAGAGTGGTCAAAGGTTGCACTTTTTCCCCCAAAAAGGTGGGGGACAATTTTATGATGTTTGGCCTTTCATAACTCCCACATATGATCTCCGATTTGAGCAGAGATCATAGATTTGTAATCTACACATCAAGCTCTTTCCATAGATATGCTACATGATATGGTTTTAAGCGCTAGATTTTAAATTCCATTTTAGGGAGGAAGTTTAAATTTAAATAAACTGGCCATTTTTCATGTTTGAATTGAAAAGTTGTCCTTTGATTACTTTCTTACTACTAAAGGTTTGACTTTTTTAAACTTTCAAATAAAGAGGCCCTTCTAGACCCCATTCTCTTCCTAATGCTTTCAATGCAGACCTCCTTTTGACTTGTTGTCTCCTTAGGTTTTTCCTCTTTCCTCTCTTTTTTGGTGGCTCTTCTGTCTTTTCCTCTTGAACTGGCTCTAACTTCCTTCTGAGCTTTGTCGACACAGGTGGTGCCACTGGTGGTTCATCCTCTACATCCTCTTTCGGTCGCAACCACTCGTACTGTGTAGGTGGATCTGGCCATTGTCCTCTTGCTCCAATAGCTTCATATGCAATCTTTCTAAGAATTGTTTCCCTACTGATGTATTGTGGCTCATCCGTCCCCAAGCCCACTACCTGCTCATGTATGTAATGGACGTAGTTCATATATTTTGGTATATCGCTGCCTAGTGCCCAAGTAATTGTGGTGGCAACGACGTGTGGTGGGGTTGTGTAGTTCTGTGGCCGCTTGTTGCAGGCATAAAAGAATTGATTGTACAACTTGTAGATCCTAGTTTCTCTTGGATCCACTAGGTCTTCAAAGGTGAGATTGGTCTTCTTTTGCGAATACACCTTCACTTTATCTCTTCTTTCATGGACAGAGTGTGTGATAGGTTTCTAGCCTCACTCCTATCTTATTGCAGACATAACAAGGACCACGAACATAATTATCAATCCATGAGACGAAGCTCACTTGACTAGTGCATAGAGGCTACAAGATGGTGTCAATCTCTTGGAAAACAATAGAAACCTCGCATCTAACACAAGCTACACTCAAATGACCAAAGTCACCAAAAGCTAGTCGCTAATCAACAAACAAAACATGACCGTTACAGCATCAAACGACATCCGAATGTTACGAAACTTCTAGGACATGTATTTAAGACCTAAGCACACATGTTTATGGTCTCAAACCTCACTTTAGATGAAGTGAAAAAATCGCAATTATTAACAGCAGTGAGTTTTCGGCCTAGTTGTTTTTTACCTCAAATGCATCTAAATGATTAGCAATGATGCCCCCATACCCCACCTATGCTTACTTTGTGATTAGATTAAATTCCTACTTATAACGAAATTAGGCTGCGGGTCGGCGACACCAAAAGCTACGGATTACCATCATATGTTTATGTTAATCTGTAGATCTCTTACCTGCGGTTGTTGCAACGCAATAGACGACACTACAATCTGACAACCGACATGGGAGTAGGAAGCGGAGAAGGAGAGAATTGAGCGTCGTTAGCTCACGTTGTGTTTATATTATCCAAAACTTAATAAAATCTTTACAAAGTTGGCTTTTATACCTTAGCCAAGGTTTAAATGTGTAATGTCGGATGCCCAAGACCTTTGAGGCTCAGCAACTTATTGTATCTGCAACCTAGGTACACTAATTGACCTATTCTTTACATCTTGGAACTCTTATTGAGCCCGTAACACATTACAATTATCACAATGGCTAAATAAATTGGGAAATTACAATACATGGCCATTTTGGAAAAAATGTGAAAAGTGTGTAACTCCAATCTTCACTGCTTCTTCATATTCATCTTTGATGTGCATTCATAAGGCTTTGATCTTTAGCATCTCCTATTAACTGACGTCAGATCAGTTAACATTCCCCCCTTCCGATTTTAGTGCCGTCCTCGGGCACTGTTGAAAAGTGTCCATAGAGGCAATGGAAGGTTTTGATTGGTTATTTATGGGTTGATTGTCTTCATTTGTTGTTGAATTTGTTAAAGAGGTTCAATTTGCTGCAGCATCTTCATTGGTCCAAAGTTGTTTGATGTGAGAGATGATGTTGCATTTGTCCGTTGTAATAGCATAATGATGAGGTTGCTATTTATTTATAAAAAGTATGTAAAGGGAAGTAGAATGATGAAGTTCTAAATTAGGGTATAATACCTAGAGGACCACAGGAAAAAACCCAGTGGGAAAAAAGGCCTTTGGAATACGTGCATTATTGGAGTATTTATCAGCATGGAAAATATTAATAAAGTACTCAAGGGATTATTTGCTGATAGATATGGAGTTAAAAAGGTAGAAAATATGAGAGGGTAGCATGATGGAACATTGCTTTGCTTGTTGTAGTCCACTCAAGGTGCATAGGTGGGAGCAAAAAAAAGTGTCTAATGCATATATGCATACACAGAAATGCATAGAAAACAATCTATTGTGCAAGAAAGATTTTGAGGGGTTATTCAAAAAGATGGTGTAGCTATAAAGCATACGACATGGCTTTGCAAACTGACACCCCTTTAAGAATGGTTTTTGTTGTTGAGGATATGTGCTCTCATCTTACTATGCACTGTGCGTGAATGTTGGACTCTACGACACTCCACCAATTGTAAGTTAATAGACTTCGACTCTTATGCTCATCTCACCTATCATGAGAGACATGACTTAGATATACTGAACTCTTCCAACTTGAGTGTAAGCCTAATAACTACGACTCTTAGCACATAGTTTATTATGACTTGAAGCTTTGGGATTAATGCTCTGCTCATTTAATGGCTCAGCAGCCCGACTCTGACTATGCTAAAGAGTGCTTTTTGCACTCAAGCGACTTGACTTTTTACATTCTTGTGCTTCCTACAAAAATTTCTTCAGGTAAAATTAAGCTTGAATCCTTAAAAAAGAGGATTAATGAAGTACCAGTTGGCATTGAAGGTTTCTTTTGCCATATTTGTTTTGTCTTCTTTGAATCTGCATTCATGTTGGTTGGGTTGTCCTTCTTTGACTATGAAGACTCCATTTTTTGTTTGATTCTCCAATTAGGCCTATTGATAGGAGTCTTTGATGTTGTTGTAGGCCTTTGTTGGCTATTGGCATCTGGCTTTTGACTCGGTTCATTGGAAGACTTAGGAATCCAAATATCTTGAGCACCTTTGTATCTCCTTTGTTGACTTTGTTGAGCTCTAGGTCTTGTTGAGCTCTTGATATCTTCATGCAGGTCTGGTGTAGTTGCATTTGGCTTGTGGTAATTGACTGGTAGCCAAATCTTTGTATAACCTGTGTAAAATCCTTGTCCAAGAGGAAGATTCTTTAAGATCCTTCTTTGTTCTATATCCTCTTGAGAGTTGTGGTTGATTGTAGCAGTATTCGATATTGTCGTATTGTATACCTGCTTCTTAGGTATCCTGGAATATTGTTGAGAGTGATACCTAATGGGCCTTCTTTCTTGGGAGGATCTTGATTTTACTTCATATGTTCTAACCTACAATTTTGATACTCACATCTGTCTATTACCTCTATAGTACTCATGTTCTTTTAAGCTCCATTGTGATGCTATCCATCCCATGTGTTTGTTTTTCTTTGTTGATTTCCTGTCTTTGATCCAAACTGGATCATTGACTTTGACTAAACTGCTCGGAATAAACACTTGCTCGAATTTTCTTTGCTTTCTTGAGTACTTTGGCTGATATACCTTGGATTTGTTGGGTGGCTCCTTAGAGGTTTCAGTTTGGTCAAAAATTGCTTGAAGAAACTAATCCATGAGGGTTCTTTGATGTAGAGACATATGCTCTCACACCTTTGCTAGTCGACGGAAGTTCCGCTTTACCTTTGTGTGCAAGATTTGTCTTTGATTCTTGTGACTTTTTCAACTCAAAATCTATCATTAATGGTATCTATAATTGTTGCTTGCTACCTCTTGGAAAAGAGAGTATTAGCATTGTATCTTCTTTGTAGGTATTGTGCTGGTCTAATCACTGATGTCCAAGGATGACATCTGCTAGAATTTCCTTTGTAGGCTTCACCTGAAACTTTACCTGCTCTTCATGACTTTGGATGATAAGGGTAGAAACCATTTCTTTTTTACTTGTAGCCTTACTTATGGTATTGTGCTGGTCTAACCACTGATGTCCAAGGATGACATCTGCAAGCATTTCCTTTGAAGGCTTTACCTGAAACTTTACCCGCTCTTCATGAATTTGGATGCTAAGGGTAGCAACCATCTCTTTTTGACTTGTAGCCTTACCCATGGTTTCTCTGTTATATGGCTTTCCTAGACTAGTAGAATTCTCTGAATGTTGTCTGCAACCATATTGCACTTTGCTTCTTTATCTAGTAAATCATTGCATCTGACACTTGCTCCAATTATATTACTGAGTACTATAGCTATTTTCATTGTTGGTTCTATTGAAGATCTATGTCCTGCATTTTCCATTGTCTCATTTTGATCTAATTGTGTCTCTATGGAGGGTGTCTTGAGATTTTTTTCCAATTTGACTTACATGAGCTGATTCAGGTGGCAATGCCTGGATTTGTGGAGTTCCTATTGCTTCGTGTGTGTCTGCAATTTTTGAACTTCTTTACTTCTTGTCTTGGTGGAATTCTCTGCTCAATAGCTTTCGTGGTTGCTCTTTGCTCTTTTTGATCTGCATTTGCTATTGCATGATTTGTTTTAAGCTCTTTTGAATTTCTATTCAATGGAGATGAATAATCTTCAATAAGATATTCTTTGATATCAATCTCCATTTTAACTGTGTTTGAGGACTTTTTGTTTTCGTCCAAGGGTGACCATTGTTGGTCTTCTTTCTTGGTTGTCTCTGAAGACCGCATCTTTGCATTCTGTATCTCTAAAACCTTGTGAGATAGTGTCTTTCCCATATGAGGCCATCAGGTACATCTTTTACTGTGATCACATGGAATTGGGCTATAATAATTTGTAAACTTACTTCAATGGTGGTGGAGATGATTTCCCAGCATTCTTCTCGTTTGGTTCTTGATATCCTAACAAATTCAGGAGCATCTTCCAGCGTGGTTGACCACATTTTTTCCGAGTGCAAAAGGACATGAGGTTCTTATCTATCTAAAAATATAGCTTTACTTTTCTTGTGAGGTTTTCTTCCTCACCAACAATGTTGCACTTGATCATCTCAGGATTTGTGTCTGAATTGATTGCTTTTGTTGTGGCAGTGTCCTTTGGTTGAGCTTTATTTGCATTCTCTTTGCTTTGACCACTTGCTTCAATCAATGTTGAATCCATTGGCTATAATATTGCACTTTTTTCTCGCAATTGTTGAGCATTGTCTACCTGCATTTGAGTAACCTTCGATCTTAGAAGATCCATTGTATTGTATGATAGAATCCATCTCTTTGGAGGAGATTTTGGTGGTGACCTTTGTGTAGCCTTTTGAACTTTATCTTCGTTGATTTGGACTTATTTATCACTTGTTCTAGTAGCTTGAGGCATTGCATCATCTTCAGATAGTCTTTGACTTCAATCTTACCATCCATAGGGGTTTGTACATGGTCATGAACTTGGTTGATAATCATTGTCATTTGCATCTAGATATGCATATGTGAGCTTGGTCACATGTAACTGTTTGAAGACTATGCGATTTGTCGGCTTTTGGCTCTGACTTGTGAAGATCAGTTGAAACTTTTGTCTGTGATGATCTTCAAAGAGGCATTTGTCTACAGATTCTGAGGGAGTCTGTGTTAATTGGAAACTTCCAACAACCATATGATCTTTCAATGGTTTTTGCTTTGAAGGGGTCTCACTAGAGGCTCTAGGGCTTCTAATTGACATTGCAGTTCTTGGTACTAGAGCTGAGCTTGATGGATTTACAGCTCCCCCCTTCCTAGGGTGATCACTATAGCTTGCTCCATTATGAGAGTTTGAAACTTTTTGACTCTGGTTTAGTCTCACCTTTTGGGATTGTGAAGACACACTTTGGGTAGCATTGTTGATGTTTGGAATCTGTAAACCTTATGCATAATTTCCTATATATCTCCGTGAAACGTGACAAATTATTCTCCAAGTCAAGCTATATATAGCATTATCTTTGCCCTGATATTGTCTATCCCATGGGTCTCCTATGATATGAGCTTTTGTGGTTTCAATACCAAGGCATCATAGATCTTAGACTCTCATTTATATCTACGATTATTTTGGTCAAAATATATGCTCATTTGGTCACAACATCGAAGTTTGATTTTTGATGGAGGAGAGTTTGGCTCTAAATAGATTTTTGGGTTCACTCGGGTAATATTATTTAGCTCTAGAGAGGATGGGCTATAATAGATTCTTTCCTTTGAAATGAACCATCGTTCTTTATCTATCACTGTGGACGCACTTCTATGAGCTAGGATGTGGGTCGCTCAAACATTGGTTGATCCTTTTTGTACAATTTTCCTTTTTGGTCCACATAGTGTGAATATGAATTATGTGTACCATACAATGCTAATATCATTTTTTTAATGTGTCCCTTAGACTTGTGAATGATTGCACACTTGTGGTAGTGGATGCAGAATCATTTACAAACCTTACACTCTTTTGGACCTTCGATAAATCGGGATTCACGTTTCCAGTTTGCTCCATGCTTTGCTAGGTAGTTGATGTGTCCCTATTGTCTGCTGGAATTAGGGTTGCAGAGAAACACACACAGCTTGGAGAAGACGAAGGAAGCTCAAGGCACACAATAGAGAGTGTGTTACTTAGTGTGCAATGGAAAGATAGATAGCCCTAGAGTGATGGGCGTATATACAATGCTCGGGGGGAAAAACCTCCTAAAGAGGGAAAAAATGCCCCGGCGGTCCTAGTGTGTTCACACACATCACTGCCACATGTATATGGTAACGAATCCCCCCTGGAGTGATGCGGTGAATGAGAGCTGGAACATGAGTAAAGGGAAGTGCCATGCCCTGAGGACAGGATCAATCCACAAAGGGGAGTAAGCCCAAAGCTTTGTGGAAAGCTTCAAGCTTCTCACGAGACAATGACTTTGTGACAAGATCTGCAAGGTTGTCCTGTGTTGGCACATAAGCCAAGCTGATCTCTCCTGCTGAGAGCCTCTCCCTAACATAGTGGTAATGCACCTCAATGTGCTTTGTGCAAGCATGAAAAACTGGGTTCCTCTCAACTGCCAATGCGCTCTGACTGTCAGTGTAGATAGTGTTGGCAGTTTCCTGTCCAACACCCAAATCAGCCATAAGGCGTCTGAGCTATACACACTCAATCGTAGCTGTGAAGACTGTCGTGTACTCAGCCTCACAACTCGAAGTGGCCACAGTAGGTTGCTTCTTGCTCAACCATGATATACATGAACTGCCAAGCATGAAACAAAAACCACTTGTGGACACTCGCATGTCAAAACAACCAGCCCAATCTGAGTCCGAAAAAGCATGTAAGTTTGGCAATGATCCCCCCTTGGGATAAAACAAGCCAAGGTGTAAAGTGCCACTAAGGTAGAGGAAAATTCTCTTGACAGCCTGCCAATGCTTAGACCCTGGGCTATGCATAAATCTGCTGATTTGTGAGACTGCAAACTGAATATCCGCCCTCGTGTTGCATACATAAATGAGGCAGCCAACATTAGTTTGGTAAAGAGTGACATCAGCAGAATCGCCAGCATCATGTAGACTCAACTTCAAACCTGTTTCCATGGGAGTGGCAATAGGTTTGCAATCCTCAAGTCCAAACTTACATAGCAATGTCTCTATGTAACTTTTCTGGCACAAGGCAATACCACCATCACATTGCTTAAACTGTATACCCAAGAAATGATGCAACAGCCCCAAATCTTTCATCTTGAAAGTAGCATTCAAATCAGCCTTTAATTCAGCAATATGTCTCTCATTTGGTTCAGTGATCAGCAAATCATCAACATAAAGAACCACAATGAGAAGTACATCACCCTCACACTTTACATACAATGTGCTTTCTGTTGGACTGTTACGAAAGCCTTGTTTGACCAAATGAGTGTCAGCTTTCTCATACCAAGCACGAGGAGATTGCTTCAACCCATACAAAGCCTTCTTACATCTGCACACTTTGTCCTCTTGTCCCTTTATGACAAAACCGCGAGGCTGTGTTACATAAACTTCCTCAAATATGTCACCATTCAAGAAAGCAGTAACAATGTCTGATTGATGTACATCCCAACCAAAATGAGCTGCCAATGCACATAGAAAACGTACAGTAGTCATACGAAAAGTGGGAGAAAAAGTCTCTTCATAATCTATGCCTTTTTGCTGTGCATAACCCTTTGCAACAAGTCGAGCCTTATGGCGATCGATCTCACCATCCGGTTTGCGTTTCAATTTGTAAACCCACTTCATACCAATGGCCTTTTTGCCAGGAGGCAAATAGCATAAAGTCCATGTGTCATTCTCTATAAGTGCATCATATTCTGATTGCATGGCAGCCATCCAATTTTCTGAATTCTGTGCTTCATCAAAAGACAGAGGCTCCTCAACATCATGTAAGCTAGACACAGCCAAAGCATAACAATCTGATGTATAAGATGCATGGCGAGAGCCTGAACGAGTACGACTAGACAAAGGTGCATCCAATTTACTGTCACGCAAAGTGTGCACCAGCCATTTTGGCATACCTCTAGCCTACTCATTTTCAGCCCTTTCCACATCAAGTACATCATGTACATCTGCATCAATAATAGGCTGATCTAAAACATTTTCAGAAACCCCCATAGGTTGTACATTTGCCTCATTGGAGCTTACATTCGTATTCCCACCACTGAAAAGAGGCAACAAAGTGTCATAAATGTCCTGCGAGCTTACATTACTGTCTCTAGTACATGACAACAAGGGCTGAACAGAATCTTCCACAAACACTACATCCCGAGAAACCAGAATACGTTTTGTTTGTGGATGATACAACCTGTAACCTTTGCTTTCAGCACTATAACCAACAAAAATACATTTGACAACCTTATCATCCAGTTTTCTGTGCTGCACTTGTGGAACCAAAGCATATGCCAAACAGCCAAAAACACGCATGTGCTCAATAGAAGGCTTTCTATCATGCCATGCTTCATATGGAGTAATAGACTGCAAATATTTCGTAGGACACCTGTTAAGTACATAAGTGGCACACATGATGGCCTCAAGCCAAAAAGAATGCGGCATAGCTTGACTTTTGACCATACATCGTGCCATTTCCATCAGTGACCTGTTTTTCCTCTCAGCACTGTACATTGGTGTTTTATCCCACGACTAGCCAGAAATGCATTAAATTCATGAGACATATACTCCCCCCCTCGATCGGAACGGAGGGTGTCCATAGTGTCATAATAATCAATATCTAATTCTCCTAAATGATTTTCTCATATTAAACTGATCATTTAATGTGGGGAAGTGCCAGGGGAGAAAAAGCTAGAATATTGGTTAAGCTAGCAGACCAGCCACTGTAGGGATCCAAAGGAGGGAAAATAGGGATCCAAAAGGGGGGCCATCTGCAAAAGATCCATGTGCAACAATGGGCTAAAAAGACCCTAAGGTTCAGCCCATTAAGACTTCCAAAATGCTAAGGTTCCAAAATTCAAAGGTTGTGTCCAAAGGTCAACCCTAGGGGAATTGGATGCTTTGTGTGTGACCCAAAAAGTCTTTACAAATCCCTACATAGGAGGGGGCGAGCCTTGGGAGTAGGGGATGAGAGAGAAAGTCACACACACACACACACAAGCTCCCTTTACACAAAGGGAATGAGGGACACATGTCAGCTCCCTAGGCCAGATGCCCACAAGGTGTACCCAATTCCTATTGGATGGCCTTGGAGGTGGACCAATGAGAATTAGGCTAGAGTAAATCTAGTTTAATTAATTTAAAAACACTTAATAAAATAACCAATGAGAATTAAGTCTCCTAGATGACTATTGGACATTCTCCCAAGGGGTCCAATGAGCATTCAGCAGCCCAATGGCTTGCCTGATTCCTATTGGCCAGGAGGCAAAGGGGTCCAATGAGAGTTTAGTTGAATTATTAAATTACCTAAAGCTCTCACAAAAGGGAAAAGGGGGACACATGTCAGAAGGCTATCACTTATGCTGCTTAATTGTGATAGGCTAGCCCTGGGGAGGTCCAATGGGAGGATAGCAAGAGCAATTAGCAAGAGGGCTCGCCCAAGAGAGAGAGAGGGGGCTGATTTTTGCAAGGCATTATCACACACACACACTCACACACAATCTATGGAGAAGTAAATAAGACTCTCTCTCCTTCTCAAGCTTTAATGGAAAGCTTACCACCTAGTCCAAGCTTGTGAGAAGGGAGGCCTACACCAACAACTCTTGGCTTTGTGATGCAAATCCAACCAAGAGCCAAGATTCAATGCATGCTCATCTCCTCTACCATGCTAATTACTAAGCTAAGCTATGCTAATATGAGTGATTATGTGAGGAGATGTACATCTTTCTCGTAAGATACTCCTTCTTCCTCTCAATCTACTCTCATACCCTGCTAGCTCTCACCATCTTTGAAGGTGTGTGAGGTCTTGGGTCTGAGACCAGGGATAATTGATGTTGTGTTTGCTAAGTGTTTTAGCTTAGTGCATGAAGCTTTCATCTTCATTGCACTAGCTAGTCTTGAAGGAACACAAAGAATTGTATTGTACAATGTCTCTCTTGATGGGAGAAACCATAATACAAAGCCTTTTGGAGGGGGGACCGGCTCCATGCAAATCCGGTCCTCAACTGTTGTCAATAGCTTAATTTCTCTCTCTTTTGAAAGTATTGTTCATGCTATCTAACTAGGTGTTATGATTTTTGTTGCTCTCTCCACCCAAGCACTCTTGTAATTCTCATTAGGAATCTATTCTAATGAAATTCCCACTATGTTCATGTTAATTTCCACTACACACAAGTTTTTAGGCCATTAGTACATTTCGAGACATTTTCAGCCATAGCCAAAAATTGTTTGAAGCACATAAAAACTTCGGACTTCGCTTTAAGCAGAAATACCCATGCATGCCTGGAGTAATCATCAATGAAAGTCACGAAGTACAGGTAATTGCCCAAGGACGGAGTTTGCATGGGCCCACAAACATCACTATGCACAAGCTGCAACCTGCATGTGGCCCGAACTGAACCATCCTTTGGAAATTTAGAACGCTGCATCTTACCCAAAATACAGCTTTCACAAACATGTTTGACAGGTGCTTCAAGAGGTGGCAAAGAAGCAACCATATCAGATTTCTGCAAACGCAGCAAACTGGCAAAATTCAGATGACCGAAACATGCATGCCAAAGTTTTGCATCTGAAATAGCCCTTGAATCTACAACATCATTTGCAAAATTTTGTCCACACTTGTCATACAAAGTGAGCTTATACAGCCCACGGCACAAAAGCCCAGATGCAACAATTTCATCACCAAAACTGAGATCATGAACTGTACATCTGTCATCCACAAATTTGACTACAAGTCTGAGTCTAGCAAGTGCGGATACAGACAAGAGATTCTTCTTGATCCCAGGTACATAAAGTGCATCAACAAGTGTGAAGGAACTGCCATTAGCAGCAGTGAGCACAATCTTTCCAACTCCCTGAACTGGATAAGAGGCGTTGTTGGCACAAGTGACTGAATTCCCATGAGGGACAGACTTGAGAGAGGTAAATAATTCACGATGTGAGGTAATGTGCTTTGTAGAACCACTGTCAAAATACCACACATGTGAATCTGCAGTAACTGACAAGCATGCATCATGGACAGTAGGATTGTAAGTGCACTCTGCACTAAACGCCCATTCTACATCAACATCAGCAACACAATCTCCTTTCACAGAAGACTCAACAATGGCTGCATTTGTAGTGGAACCAGCATTTGCAGTGGAACCACCCTCTTTCTTCTTAGCCTCTTTGGCCTTCAACTTAGGACACGACTTGATCAAGTGTTCATTGGATTTACAATAATGACAATGCATCTTCTTTTTGCCCTTATCACCAGAATTGCCAGACGAAGTACTGCCAGCAGAAGCATTAGGAACATAATTTTTGCCACTCGCAGCAGAACCATAAGAAGTGGCTGCATTACTGTTACCACCCTTTCTTTGAGAAGCAATAAAAGCCTGTTCAACTGCACGCTGCCTAGTCCTGTTTTTTCTAGAAAGTGACTCTTGCAACAGCAATGTGCATAATGCATCAACCTTGACAACTTCAAGATTTCCTTGGGTCATCAGTCTCCAAGTACTAGCAAAAATCTGGTAGGAATCTGGTAAGGCATCAAGAACGGTATGCACAAGGGAACTGTCTGAAATGACTTCACCTGCAGAAATAATCTGCTCATTGATATCCTTGACACTTGCAAGGAAAGTGTCCATATCATCTTCCTCATGCATAATCTTTGACTCCAGCTCTTTACGCAGCAAAGCAATTTTAGCCTCATTGCGGCTTGCATAAAGACATGGTAAATGCTGCACCTGATGTGAAAACTGCCCGAAAATAGGAGAAACGAAGCGGGAACAACCTGTGCTATATAGCACAAACCGTAGAAGACTATAAGGCACCTGTTATGCAGAAAACGGCACTGACAGAAATTTTGCACAAAATGACGAAATAGCCCGTGCAATACTGCATGTAGTGGAAACGGAGGCCGAAATGAGCCCAAATCAAAATTCTGAGCAGATCGAGCTCTTCGAGCATGCCCAAAATATTTGTCGACCTGCGAACGCTTGCCAAAGCTCACTGAAATCAGAGAAAGTGAGCAGGCGTGTGCTGGAGCAGCTGGCGACTAAGCACGGGAGGACGTGACCTGCTCTGATACCAATTGTTGGAATTAGGGTTGCAGAGAAACACAGCTTGGAGAAGATGAAGGAAGCTCAAGGCACACAATAGAGAGTGTGTTACTTAGTGTGCAATGGAAAGATAGATAGCCCTAGAGTGATGGGCGTATCTACAATGCTCGAGGGAAAAAACCTCCTAAAGACGGAAAAAATGCCCCGGCGGTCCTAGTGTGTTCACACCCATCAATACCACATGTATAGGGTAACATTGTCTAGATTTCTTGGACAATCTTCATAAAAATGTCCACTTTTTCTTCCACAATGTGAGAAATACGCCATGATTGGTGGTATTTCATTTGGTTCGGTCATGTCAAGCTCTACATGAGAAGTTTCAGCTTCTGTACTCGCCAAGTTCTCGGCATCTTCTTTTAAAAGGCTGAGCATTAGGCTATAGATTGCTCCATCTTGACCTTTATACTATCTTTGACTCAGTTCTCCAATTAGATTGGCTTCAATTGACTGATTTTTTGGATCCTTCGTTACTGGCTCTCGGTTGTAGATTTGACCAATGTAATCCATGTACAACGATCTTGATTGCATATGCACTAAATGGATGCTTTGCAAGCTTGTGCAGGTTTTTGGATGACCACTTGGATCCATCTTTTGCACTTCTATTTGCACTTCCTCTTTGAGCTTGCAATACCTAGCTCCATTGAAGTCTGCGAATATCTGGGAGTTCTCTGAATTTGGCTTTACTCTGATCAGTAAGATCATGGTTCCTATGCTGCTTTTGCCACTCATAAGATACCTATGGCCTTTCGGATCTGTACATACAAATTTATCTCCAATGTAGCCATATAGCTGTAAATTTTCTCTATTGCAGTTGTGCATGTGTTGCTACTGCTACTGGTTAGCTTTGGTTCTCGTGCATTTGAACTCTTGGCTCTACTTGACTCCATATCTTCTTGGTCTCTAAGAACTATTTCTTAGCAGATCCTGGTGTTGATTAGCATAATTACTCCTGCTCGAGTTTGATAAGACTGCTTTGGCCAAAGTACTTTTGGCATTTGATTTCTCTTAGACTCACAAGAGTTAATTAACTCTAGCTCGAAAGTATCAAAATTGATTGCAGCCTTTGAAATGATGGAAATATAGGCCTTGGATAACCTAACCTGTAGTCCAATGTGATTTGTGCCCCGATTCGCAAGTTCCATGTGTGAAACTGTCCTAATGGCTTGACTTTACTAAAAGTCCATTTTGAACTGCAATTTTAAATGCTCAATCCCATTTTGACAAGTTTTTTATCGTTCGCTCAAACTGCTCAATTTTTTGCTAACTATTGTGATTGGTTTGTGTATATCACTTCAATCTGAGCTAAGTGAGTCAGCAAATAAGATTTCCAAATTCTACCTTTGCAAAGAGCTAAAGGACTAATTTGTAACCTGAGAATTGAGTTACAGGTACCAATTTGGACCCGATAGAATCCAAACTTGACCAGTGGCCTTGTCTTATGTTGTTCTAACACTGTACAAGCTCAAAAGTCCAAAATCTTGTCTCTGGAGCTCAAAAGTAAATAAGCCGATTATTTACTTTTCTCAAATTTTCTCACTTTCTAGGCTTATTTTTCACATTGTTATAATCTCTGGACAAGTTTGACTGAATTTGAACAAGATTTGTCCAAGTTATCAACTGTTATGTGTCTACTAACTCAATTTTAAGGAATCTGGCTTAAGTCTCACTTTTGTGATCCAAATTTTTCCAAATTTGATATATGGAGTCTACTTGATATGCTTAACCTTGTGGTATACTCAGTTGTCCAAAAAGTCTCAAAATCTGGAGCAGTTGTAAATAATCGCGATTATTTACTTCTGTCTTTCTTTTTTGCCAAGATGTTGATACAAATAGGTAAAGCAACTCAATTTAAGCTCCCTAGAAAAGTTCACCAAGTTTGGATAAACCCTGCTCAATTTGTCAACAGTTTTGTGTCTACAGACTACTGTCTTTACAAAATTGGCCACAATTTTCACTTTACATATCCAAATTTTACCAAATTTGATGTGAGTGCTCAATACAGCATGATAGAACTTGTGGTATGCTTGGTTGGCAAAAAACACTTGAAAATTGGGCAAAAGTAAATAATTGCGATTATTTACTTATGGAAAATTTTAGCATATTTTTTGTCACTTGAGCATACACACATGTTCTACACTCTAAACTAAGCCTCTGAGTCAAGTCTCACCAAATTTGAACAAGATTTATAAAGTCAAACTCAAGTTCTTGACGATGAGTACTACAAATTTCAGTGTTTATCAAGTTTTTGGTTTGTTTTGTGATCCAAACTCTATGAGCCTTCACAAAAGATGTTTGTGATCATGCGTAGAGTCTTTGGTATCAACCTGGATCCATTTGGAGCCAAAAGCAAAAAATGCGATTATTTACTTTTGACCTAAAATGAACAATGTTTTCAATGGTTAGTCTTTTTATAACATTTTTTAAGCCTCTAAGTCAAGTCAAAACTTAATTTGGCCTAAATTATAAAGAAAATATAAATAATCTGAGTTTTTGCAAACTCTTGAAAATTTACCTCAAATGCATTCTTAAGCTTGCCCACTGATTCATACAAATTTTATGAGCATAATCTCTAGTTGGATTCAATGGTTGACAGTCTTTTGGTGTTGTTTCAAGCCGTAGACCTAAAATTCTATAAACTCATGTAAACAACTCACAGATGATTATTTTGGAGTACGCAATAATTTGAGATCCCACCTCGGATTCTACTTACCCTACTCCTAGGTCCTACTGCAACTAGGTTGTGGAAAGTGTCCACAAACACTTGTTTTCTTGTTTTTTATGGTTTCTTGAGCATTGATCTTAAGATTTGTCTTTTCCGTCAACCATTCTCAAAATCCTAACCTAATCCTATAATCCTACAAGCTACTTAGCAAGTACCATCTACTTCCAAGCCACCTCTACATAGCAAAAGACGACACTCTGCTATGCAATTTTTAAGAGAAAGTTTAACTCTAGGTGAACTTAGAGGAAGTTAATAAATAACTACACAAGACGCTCTTGTTTTTCCTAGTTTAGGTCTATTCATCCCTGGCAACGGTGCCAAATGTGGGATGGGTTTCTAACCTCACTCCCAGCTTATTGCCGACATAGCGAGAACCACGAACATAATTGTCAATTCATGGGACAAAGCTGACTCGACTAGTGCATAGAGGCTACAAGAGGGCGTTAATATCTTGGAAAACAATAGACAACTCGCATCTAACACAAGCTACACTCAAATGACCAAAGTCACCAAAAGCTAGTCTCGCTAATCGGCAAAGAAAACATGACCGTTACAAAACTTCTATGACATGTATAGAAGACCTAAGCACACATGCTTATGGTCTCAAACCTCACCTTTGATGAAGTGTAAAAAAATCACGATTATTAACATCGGTGAGTTTTTGACCTAGTCGTTTTGACCCCGAATGCATCTAAATGCTTAGAGAAGATCCCCCATACCTTGCCTATGCTTACTTTATGATTTTCTAGCTTAGATTCCTACTTATGATGAAATTAAAGCTATGGATTACCATGATATGTTTACGTCAATGCTGCCTAGAGCTCTTACCTGCGGTTGCAACGCATCAGATGGCACTGCAATGTGACAACTGACATAGGAGTAGGAAGCGCGAGAAGGAGAGAAGTGAGCGTCGTTAGCTCATGCTGTGTTTCTATTATCCAAAACTTAATAAAATCATTAAAAATTTGGCTTTTATACCTTAGCCAAGGTTTAAAATGTGTAATGTCCGACGCCCAAGACCTTTGAGGCTCCATAACGTATTCTATCTGCAACCTAGGTGCACTAACTGACATATTTTTTACATCTTGGAACTCTTATTGATCCCGTAACACATTACAATTATAACAATGGCTAAATAAATTGGGAAATTACAATACATGTCCATTTTGGAAATGTGAAAAGTATGTAAGTCCAATCTTCACTACTTCTTCATATTCATCTTTTATGTGCATTCATCAGGCTTTGATCTTTAGCAGCTCCTGTTAACTGACGTCAGCTCAATTAACAGAGAGCTACCGTCATTGTGCAGCCCCAAGGAATCAATGATTTGAGGTGTAATGGTGGTAAGTTCTATGCTTTTCCCTTTTAGTGTGTTGAGAGTTGTTGTGTCCTCTTTCTTGATGGTTTTTGCTAGCTCATGGACTCTTTGGAGGTCGATACCAACCAGCCTTGATGTGAAGAAGACGTGCAGATCCACCCTCTCTAGGTGGTTGAGGATGCCCTCTTTGCTAGCATACTCACTTAGCTCTCTTGGAATCATTGGCACATCCACTATATTGCCCTGTTGGTCTCTAAATGTGCCCTGATACAACCTTATACCTTTTGCGTCTAATATGGCTTCATCCATCCAAGATTTACTCGTCTTTAGTGTTTCATTTGGGATGGTAAATGGCTCTGCTGGTGCAATTATATCTTTTAAGGAAAGTCTTTTCTTCTTTGTTGGCGACTTGCTGGCGTCCATTGATCCTGCGTGCACTTCAAGTGCAAAAGTTAGCGTCTTTTACAAAACTTGTCAATTGGTGAGATTTTAGCTATCCAAATGACTTCAAAATTGAAACATAAGCTAATTAGAGCATAAGGGTGCAATGCATGTGGCCAAAATTGCATTATAGGTGCAGATTCATGCTGTGAGACATCATATGCGTATGATGTCCAAGTACTCAGAACATGGTTATTTTTCATATGTGAATAGCTCATATCATGTACATCATGTATATATGCCTAGATTTCAATTTAGATGTCATTTTGGCAAGCTGTGACCATTAGAACTCCTTTCAGGCGTTGAAGTTGGATTCTGACTAAGATTTGAGCAAGTGAGGTTCAAATGGGATGAAACTTAGTGTGTGCTCTCACGATCATGTGATGAAGGCTTAAAATAGGTTGAATTAGGTTTCAGGTCCATATATAGGCCAAGGGGACATCATATGGGTATGATGTCTTCTTTGACAAAAGGGGCTCAAACTTGTATGAAAACTGGGTTTTAGCTTGGCATAGGCTCATGTGGTATCAAAAATTGATTTTAAAATGTTTTCATGTATAGAGCTTCAAAGTTCCAAAAACTTGCATTTGAATGGGTATAAAGAGTTAAAACTTGATGGAACTTGAGTTGTGAGCTAAGAATGATGGGATAATAGCATTGAAAGTGAGAGAATCCCACCAATTGGTCATTTTGGCCTCTGGAGACATTGTACGTATATGATGTCTCTTTTGAGATTTTTGGCCCAAACTTGATATGTAGGATCCCCAGGTGATGGGTAACTCTCTAATCATCTCAGATTTTGATTTGGAGGTGGATTCATGTGGTTGGGGCCATAGATTTTGCCCTAGGCTAGGATTTTTTGTATTTGGACTCCAAGTGGTCACAACCTTGCTCAAACTCGTCCAAATTGAATGCATGGCCTTTATACTATATGGTGAACATGCTTGTGTTGAAAAAAAGTTGAGCTTGACATCTATATGAGTGAGTAGACATCATATGTGTATGATGTCTGTTGATCCAAAATTGCTTGAAACTCATTGGATAAGATGTGGATAGCATGTGCATGGTGCCCATAGCCTCAAATTTGAAATTGAGCTTAAAAATGGATGTCAAAATCCATAAAAAAGATTTGTACATCCAGATTTTCGTCTTTTGGGTAAATAGAGGTCAAATGACATCCAAATGTGATGAAATTTTGATGGAAAGCTCATAATGATGTCGTAAAACTGTTGGATTTTCCAAAATCATAGCACCATGTCAATTCAAGGGGTCTAGACATCATACACGTATGATGTTTAGGTTGGCATTTTTAGCGCAAACTTGGTTTAGAGGTAGCTCATGATGTGTGCATTGCTCTTATCTGTGCAACTATGAATTTGGACTAGTGCTCATGTGCCCAAGGCCATAGAAGGTGTTTAGGAAATTTTAATTTGAAAAGTGATGAGAATGGTGATCAAAAGATGCCCAAACTTGGTGTAGAGGTTATATGTTCCATGATATACAAATTTGGATACTCAAAGTGCTAATAGAACCCCTCTATGACAGGTCTAGACATCATGCATGTATGATGTCTAATCTTGCAAAATGGATATTTGAGCATGGGGATATGATGTATATGCTATGTGCATGCCCTAGATCCAGTTTCTCTGAGTTTGGAGCACACTTTCTATGGATAAGTCCATATTTCTCCCAAAGACTCTAACTTGGGGTTTTTTGGCGGAATGATGGCTTAAAGTGGTTCAAATTGCATGAGACTTGCTGGGTGAGCTGTATAATGCATGATGAAGGGGCTGGTGTGGAAAAAATGACATTTACATTTGTAGAAGTGCCATCTAGACGTCATACGCATATGATGTCTAGAATTAAAAATTTGGATTTTGATGTATGGGGAGGATGTATGTCAGTACCGTAAGCCCTAGTTGTCAGTTTTCAACTTAAGAAGTCAAATTTTTAGCATACAAAATTCCTGTTTGGAATTTCAGCCTTTGAAATGGATTTTCGCGTTTGGGGATGACTTTCTGAATGAATTTTCTTGGGCTCTATCACCCAAGCTTGTTGATGCAGTAAGCACCTTCCCATGGCTTTGTTGTAGCGTTTTGCATGACAGATACCCTTTTTGGTGATTTGTTGCTCAAATTGTGTCTTTTTGAGAGAGGATGGTTGGAGATGTTTTCCCTTGAGGTTTGACCATATAGTTTAGTTGTCAATGGCGTGTTGATGATGCTTGTGAAT
Organism: Adiantum capillus-veneris; assembly: GCF_014529385.1. Lineage (NCBI taxonomy): Eukaryota > Viridiplantae > Streptophyta > Polypodiopsida > Polypodiales > Pteridaceae > Adiantum > Adiantum capillus-veneris. The sequence continues at coordinate 147,476,567 of NC_140952.1, forward strand.
TTTGGTGGCAAACAGATGCACCGTTTGGCGGGATAAGAGCCAAATGACACTTTGCATGTCCAAAGACTAGATTGATGTTTTGACTCACTCCTGGTAGTGTGACCTTGGAGGAAATTACATGGGATTCTATATGAACTTGAGGAACACCTACTCCTGAAATTTGGTGGCATTCGAGAAACTTTTTTCAAAGGCGTCTGCAGGCTCCAAGAAGTTAGGGTTTTTTTTACTGGCCTAAACCAGCATAGGAAGTAATAGACATGTTCATCTAGCCTAGGTCTAGCCTAGGTTCAACCCCCTATCAAGCCTTGTAGCGATCGGGTTAGTAGTTGTTGCGTTACGGTCCCATTTTGGTCTCTTCCCCACGATGCCACATTGATGTTTTTGTAGGTTTTTCACGATAGGTTTTTTGCAATGAAGTAAGCATACAACAAAGAGGGCATGTGGTGAGGAGCCTACCTCTCATGTCTGTGCTGGTCGGTGTCCTATGTGCTTCGTACAAAGCCGTCAAAGTCCGCACGCTCTAGGTCTCTCTAGCTCTCTCTCTCTCTCTCTAAATGTGAATAGTAGAAATGAGGTAGTAAGTGGGTCCAAAATATCTTATATTGGGGGTCCCCGGGCCACTTGCCATGGAATTGACATATGTGCTTCTATCTTGTCGCAAGATGCACTTTAGGCTCAAAAATATCTTTATTTGGACTCTGTTTGCTCTGTTTTTAAAAAAATTATAATTTCGTCCAAAAACTGACTGGATTGAGCTTTTCGCAACATTTTCATAATTGAACCTCGGCTTCACCATAAATTTTTCTAGACTTGTTGATCACCCTTGTATCTTTCTTTTGTCATTTTCACACCATCTCACCTGCTTTTTCTTTTTTTTTCACACCATCTCACCTGCTTTTTCTTTTTTTTTCAAAAAATTTAAAAAAATAAAAGGAAAATAACTAAAGTAATCCAAAAATTTCCTATAAATCAAAATACATAGTTATTTATAATATTTTTGACCGGATTGCTTCATTTTTCTTATTTTTATGCATAAAAATTGCTATTTTTACACATATATATAATATACACACCTAGAGGCTCATCTTTGGAGTTTGTCCTCATATCTCTGTAGAATCACATTAGCTAAGGGCATATATATTTGGGTTCACCAAAACAATTCTGCAATTAAATGCAACAAAACCCACAAACATAGAAAATAATTCCCTTTTAGTATTTTCTAAGTCTGTCGGGTACATTGAGAATGCCTCTCCCCCTCCTAGTCGGAGTCCCCTCGGACAATGGTGAATCACCCTAGGGTATGTGTTGTGCATAGGTTACCAAGATGTGCTAATGCAAGCCATGTAATGCAGCCCTATATGCATACTTGATCAATGCATGGAAAAATTAATGATGTGCAAGATGAGGGTATAAGGAATGTTCTTATTGGTATTTGATATTGAGGTTTCTTGTTAAGTCAGTACCAATAGGATAGTAGTGAAATATCAATCTTTCTAAGTGTATCGCTTGTTGTTTGATTGACAATGGTTTCTCTGGTACTTCTAGTTTGTGCTGCCAGGTTTGTTGACAGAGTTGTTTGAATCCAAGATCCACATATGGCGTTTGTATTGGCCTTTGTTTAATTACCAAGATTTGACTATGGTCTTTTTGAGCTTGCCATAATTGCTTGGGTACCCAAATCTGCTTCACATTTTGTCTTTGGTGATAGGGTTGTGGTTTGGGATGGATATGAGGGGTTTGTATTGAAGGGATTTCTTTGTTGTGTCACCTTGGAATCTAGATTTGCCTTGGATGACCTTGTGCAACAATCAACTTCTTTGGTACCCATACCTGATTGTACTTTTGGTTGGTTTCCGAGGTTTACCATTTTCCTTTGTTTTGGTAGCTGTAAGCTTGGTCTGTGGGAAATTGTGCAACCTCTCCCTTCTTAACCCAGACTTGTTTAGGTGTTGGTTGTGACTGCAGTGGTGGCCGTTGCTTGGTGGGTTTGCTAGATAAACCCCTTAGACTATTCTAAGTGCTTGGATCTGCAGTTGTAACCTCCTTTGTTTTGTTCTTTAGAATCCATTGCTAATTTGGTGTAGGGAAGGGTTTTTTGCCCTTAGCTTTTAAGTTTGCTACCACCGGTTTGTGTTTTGGTTCTACCGCAAATGGAACTACTTGATTTCTTGCACACGTTGAATGTTGACTGTATCGGAGTTCCAATCAATCTGTACATTGTACTTTCATTTCCATGGTTGACCAAGTAATAATGGATGTTGCACTGATTTATCTTCTACCACATAAAATTTATGCAGATAGAGGTATTGATTAATATTCACATGTATCACCATCCATCCCATCGCCTTGATTGAGTGCTTTGAATAACTTTGAATGTCCTGTTGTGCTGGTTGAAGCTGCTCGTCAACTGTCAGCTGCTTGTATAGGCTATAGAAAATAAGATTTCCTTGAGCTCCAAAATCTAGGATTGCATTGGCCTCCATGATTATCTCCAAGCTTGACTTTTATGGTTGGATCCACCCTATGCTCCTATTCAAAATCTGTCATTTTGATCACATTGATCTATAATGGTGGTCCTTGCTGCTGTTGTTGTCGTAGAAGCTTCCATTTTTCCATGTGCTCCCTGGCTTCTTCTTTCTCTCTAGTTTGGTCCATTTAGTTTCTCCAAACTCGTTTAATCCTGGTTCTTTTTTTTTCTGGGTTTTGTTTCAGATTTTGACTTGCTGGTTTGTTTTTGCAAGTCCCTTTTGCTCTCTCTTGTTTTTGGATCTTGAGCTTTAGAGAACCTTCCAGATATCTTATCCTTAACATAATCTTCAGCTTTACCAGCATCAAAAATTGTGTTTTTCCCCTTATTCTAGGCATAGGTTTTCTCTTGGTTTGTTTTCAGTTCTCTTTTTCTTGTAGAATTCTTGACATCTAGGTTTTTTATTTGAAAAATCATATAAGTTGGCATTTGCTATCGTTTCTTCCTACTCACTCGGGTTGTCAGGAGCATTCATGATCCACATCATCCTCTTGTTCAAAATGCTATGGAGAGTCATAAAAATCTTCTTCCTCTCCTTTGGCACTTGATCATCTCAAGGTTCTTCTAAGACAAATTTCTCATCATTTGCATTTACTATATTGACCATATATTACGGAACCATGTCATAATTGTCCTTGTAACAAAATTTTGTTATGGGGCCATCTAAAATAGCACACACATCTAGGGTTTCTAGAATATGAGTCCATTCTAATGGCTCTAGAGATGTGTTAAAAAATGATCCAAACAGCCCAAGCTTTGCAAGAGCCGCCAGCAAGCAAGCCAAAGAGTTGGATAGAAGTTCCATCTCCAATACTGATAATCCCACCGAGGCATGAAATAAAAGGGACCATCAAGAATTCCACAACTAAAATAGAAAAGCCAAGGATAGTGATGAATACCACATATTAGGCATCTGAGGGTCTCCATCATATGATACCAAAGACCTACAGAGAGGATGATGGCTTAGACAAGATTTGGATACAAATACAAGAAGAATAAAATGCAAAAGAGTTGAGTTAGAGAGTCAACCAAACCAGTAAGGAGAGGGATGTTTTTCTTCCACCTACTGAGGCATTCAAGGCAAGATCTCAAGCAGATCTGGATATTTGATCATATTGGGGGGATAAAGGATAATTTTTAGAAAGTCAACTTCACTCTTTGAAAACCTTACCTTCTTACATGGGAGAGTATAAAGCAAAGTCTAATGTGAAGTTGGTGCCATCACAAAGACTTTCCTCTAAGAAGATGATGGACTCTAAGGGGTTGATAGACATATTGTCTACGCCTGTGACGTGTACTATTACGCTAGCAGAGCTCCTTTGGATCGGATAAGACCAAACATGTGGGTGACTATTGGAAAATTCTTGGAGAAGTTTGGGGTAAAAAATCCAACATCACAGATTCAAGAAGGGATCGAAGAATTGGAAAAACCTTAATTGAACACAAGACTTGTACTATTAAACAAATGTTGTTGCAAGGGTGAAGATGGGAATACTACGATTCCAGTAGAATTCCACGGTGTAAAAACCATGGCAATTCTTAACAATGGAGCTGGTGTTGCTAGTGCCACCAAGGACATTTGGAAAAAATGGAAAAGACCTGCCTTGGGGGCTACCAGAATGAGATTGCAACTAGCAGATGGGTACATGGAGAAACCCCTGGGACTTCTAGAGAAAATGATTGTTACTTCTTGCAAAATTGATTATGAGCATACCTTTTCAAGAGTTGACTTTGACAAGAAGAAAAATTACAATATCATATTTGGACGGCAATTTATGCGACAATTTAAGATGGTTCAAGAGTGAAGATATGATCATATATAACTCAAAACATGGAAATAACAACGTGCATAAACCTTAAATACCATGGCTACAAATAAGTGAACCGAACCCCAGTGGAGGAGTTTGATTCAACTACAATAGCTGGATTGGAGCTTCTAGCTTGGTTAGGCAAGTCCAAAGAGCTATGGATGTGCGATGCATCACATTATGGGAGTTTGAAACGAGAAGAGTGTATTTTGGAAAGGGTGCTTGAAGATAAGGAATATGTTCATGAACCTTTTCCTGAAGAAGCCCTTTGCTTTTCTAACTCTGCGTAATGATACATTATTCATTTTTGTTCCTAGTTTTGGTTAGTTTGAAGCCGTGTTTTTAGGATTTAATAAGTGAGTCTAGAGGCTCATTCACCTTTTCAACAAGTACAGATCCTCCAGAACTTGCACTCTTTGGTCTCTTTTTTCCATTAGGTTCTGTGGTCTCAAGAATTTCTAGCTCAAGGTTAGTTTGATTCTCTAATGTCTCTAACATGTCCCTGGTTTGTTTTAACTCCTCCGCTAGGGCTGTCTGATCACTTTCCTTCCTAGGTTTCATGTGTGCCTTTCTAGCTTTCCAGGTGTTTTGTTGACTTTATCGTTCATAGCTAGGTGCAACTGTTTTAAGCCACTCCTTGATGGGATAGCCCTCATTATGTTTAATGTAGTTTTCACTGTTTTATTTGGGTTTTTTAAAAAGTCACTGATGAAATGAGTAATGTTGCAATCTGGACAATACACATTCACTCTAATTATCTTTGTGTGAGAACATTATTTCATAATGTGGTCACCACCACACTTGTAGCATGACCCTAAAGGTTGGAGGGCGCTCATGGAGCCACTCTCTGTTGATAGTCAGGCCTTTGTCTTGCTAGCCCACCATTGGCTATGAACAACAATGTGCGCTCATCCAAAATGTATCTACCTTCTCCTGCAACATGAGTTTTTGTTGGTGGTCCAACATTCCCAATCATACTCCAAGGTTCTAGTGTTTTTGGCTCTTTGGGTGGATATTATGTTGAGCTCGCCCCATATTCACCTCTTTGTAATACACAAGCACAAGAACTAAGGACTATTCCTGCAATTCCTCTATAGTGGGTGCATACCTAATGCCCACTCGTTGCATTCTTGGCAGAGGTGATTGTTGCCCCAAAATTGGATGTGGCTGTTTAACCCCTCTTGGTCCTGGCAAACTACTGTACACCTAGGCATTGGTGGTACTTGAGGAGGTGCTACTTGGGCTGGTGGGGCATATTGTCGCTCTCTCACATATCCCTTGTTTTAATAACACTCTTTCGTAGCATGATTTGTCCATTTTTTTCAATGGCACACCACATAGGTTGCTTAGCCTGTGGCTTATTTAGCAAACAAGCTTATCCTTTTGAGCACTTTCTCAACAAGCTTCTCTTGATTTATCATTACCTCACTCTTTTGTGCTAACTTTTGTAGACTTAGCTCCGATTTTCTATGATAATGAGTCATCATCCAAGTGATTCTAGGTGCCTTCCTTGTAGACATCACAATTATCTACTAGGTATAGAGCCTCCTTGGTCAACTGGTTTAGAGTTGAGCTCTTCTTCATATGAAAATCCTTTTAAAGGTCTGCATTTCGTAGCCCTTGGATAAATATCAGCATGAGTCGGGACTGAGTTGGTAATTCTTCCACAAGGCGGAATTTTACATAGTGTTTCAACCTTAAGGCTGCCTTTCTAACAGATTGTCCCTCTTTCTGCTTGAACTTATGGATTTGCACGACTTATTATGAGCTATCCCTTTGAGAGAATTCCTCCATAAACTTGTCAAATACCTCCTTCATTGATATAAAATATCTACGCTCAACAAAGTCAAAACAGGTGGTGACATCCTCCTCTAGAGTTAACCAAAATCCTATGAAGTGTGTGGAAAAGTCTAGTACTTCCTCAGCCTTCAATACACACACAAAGGCTGCCACATGGTCCCTTCGATCCGTATTTCTAGAATATTTCTTGTTAACCCATTTTTGGACTTGAGAAGGTTTGATACTATGATGACCTACCATTCTAAACCTAGGATCCTCTATTCCTCCTCTATGAGCCCTTTCTAGCCTCGAATATGGTACATGTTCCTTCCCTAGGGGTGCTCCTAATCCATAGTTCCTCACTGGTCTAGCAAGCGTTCACTCTTCTGCTTGGATTCTTTCTCCTTCTTGTTCTAGTGCTTCAATCCTAATTGGATCTAGCATTCTTGTTCTACTTTCATGTTGGGCATGTGTGATCCACTTTATTTTTTTGTTTATTCCCCTTGGCCTATGCCCTTGTCACTACCTAAATTGTAATTGTGGGTTCTCCTTCTGATGAGATGTTGGGCACAACTTGAACTATCTTCCCTTTGTTTACTAGATTCCTAGGAAAGTCTTTAGGAAAGTTTACATCCTTGCAACCATATTCCCCACAATATGCCCCTATAGGTTTTGCATTCGTATCTAGTTCAGGACACTCATTTTTCCAATGGTCATCCGCCCCGCAATTATGACAATATCCTATTTTTGGTTTAGGCACTAGCTTAATCATAGGTAGTCTATCGCCATGGTGTGCAATGAAGTAAACATGTGTTTTATCCGAAGGTGCTTGATACACTGGCTCTATTGAGATCGGAGTCGGTTGATTATACCATGCTTCCTCTACCCCCATTGCTACCAAACTTATTTCAGGGTATGGTGTGATGGGTACTAGAGCATGTTCATCCACTTGTCCCTCATGCAACATATACTTGATTGGTATAGAATTATTCCCTGGGAGTGGTAGCTATTGGCCTAACAATGGTTGTGGTCTCTCCATATTCATGGGTGATCTCTGCATTGGTGCCACATTTGACATGTATCTATACATGGACTATCTTTATGGTCTCATTGGTACATACTGAACATTTCCATCATATTTAGGCTTGTAATAGCACTTTTTTGTCTCATGGTTTGTCCATTTTACTTCAATGGCACACCATTTCAATGGTCTATTTTGTCCCATAGGTTGTCCCTAAGTTGGTCCCTACCCCGACCCTCTCATTGGCATCCTTTGCATGTTGGTCATCATATCATTCTTGTGTTTAAGTATGTATTCTATAGCATTGGTGAAAGATGCAACATTTGGTTCTACTTGTGCTAGCACAGTGGATGTAGTTCGTTTTCTCTATGTGTCTTTAGCAATGCTCTCCTCGTTGAAGATCTCGTAATTAGCACTCAAGGCAATTACGTCCAGATTGCATGCTTCCCAAGTCATGTGTTTTTTGCTATGCAAAATAGCATCCAAGTCTTTGTTTAGTAATCTCTCTAAGAATAGTGAGACAAGCCTTTCCTCGGTTGGGATCTCCAACTCTAGACATCTTTCTATGTATTGTCTCATTTGACTCACACTATCTCTGATAGTTTCTTCTTGTTTTTGTTTGAAACTGTAGATTTGTGCTATTGTACTATGCTTGATTCCCATTTTCAAACAAGCAGCAACAAATCTATTGCCAAAGTTGGTAAATTAGTTATTGATCCAGGAGGTATGCTCTAGAACCAAGTTAAATATTTTCCCTCTTAGGTCATTCCAAACCCTTCAAATTGTGTATGGAATGTTGGTTATGCATTCAACTCTTAGAGCCTATGTGAAGCTTGCTAAGTGGTCATACGGATCACCTGACCCACTCTATTTTTTTACCCATTGTTGGAAATCTATTGGTCTGACTCTATAATTGTGTTCAGCACCCACTCTCTCTCTTCTATGCTGCATTTCTTCCATTAAACCTTCAAACCATCTATTTGGTATATGTGACTCATGTGGACCTCTCCTCATCGAGTATCATTCATTATTTCCCTATTAAAGGTGGTTTCTATATTTCTTCCCTTGTTTCAATCATCGAGGTGACTGCCTCTAGCTGTTCTTCCCCTTTGACTGACCATGCTATCATAGGCTCTATCATTCGGTCCTATGTTCTGTTCAATTTTAGGTATTGTCCCCGTAATCACTTCTTGGATCAAGTGTCCCTGGTATTTGGTATGTTCAATATCATTTGGAGTCATCATAACAAAATTGTTGCTATAAAAATCCCTAAAGAGGTGGACATGTAGTTTTGCTAGACCCTTCTCTTTGATATTGAAAATGTACACTATCTTCAAGGGTGTCAATCATCTTGGTTTGGTCATGGGTAGTTCAGATCAAATCCATGACATTGTTGGCTTCCCAAAAATAGACTCCAAGCCTAGGGTTGTTAGTGGGTATGCGCTTCAGAGGTTTGGTATCTATCAAGTCATATCCTTGTAATTCTAGCACAGGAGGTCCTTCTTTCATGGCCTTATTAGGAATTAGAGTATCAACCTCCAATCCTCATTTTTCTACTATATTAGGATCTTGTATCTTGAGGTATTGCACCCCATTTTGGTCTATAGAATTTGTCTCGTTTATTTTTCCTAATCTCCTCTTCAAGCTCAATGGTATGGTCATCTACCCTTACAACGATCTCCTCGTTTGGATCCAAGTAAATTTGGGCTTTGTACTTGTTGGTATTAAAGAAGGTCGGGATATGCTTGAACTTGAGAAAGGTCCCAGTTTGTGATTGAGTTGAAAAAGAAGACATCTTAGAGCTTGAGTGAGGATAAGTGTCTGACACTTCTTTCGCAATAGTTTCTAATGGTATCCCTAGGTTTACACTCTCTTCTCTGAATGCTCTACTCCAATTCTAAGGTACTCAAGTTTCCCACAACTCTACTAGACCTTAAGTTCATATATGGGCTTACACAACTTATTCAAGAACATATATTTCAAACCTAGAAAGTTGCCTTTGGTTTCATACATAGTGCTTCTGCTCTTTGTCTAGCCCTTTCCCTCAAAGTCATGATTCCTTGCACACTGACACTTGAAACCGGATGTGATTCCACAGTTGTCAATCATTAGGAAAAATCTGGATTGTCAAAGGGGCCCTATAAGAAGGTTTGACTTTTACTCTCTTGTACAAAGTGGGAAACCCGGTGAAGTACATAAACACTTTCTCAAAACCCTATTAGCCAACATATCATTGGAAATATCTTAAAAAGTAGGTTCTAAATCCCCAAACTCTGACAAATTTGGAGTTGATTTGTATAATGTATGCCCTCCTCACTGAAGCTCAAATGTGGGGAGAGATTCCATTTATAAGGTAGAGTTGTCGCATCAAAAAATAGATTTTTTTGGAATATAAGGAATCTGATGGTATGCTATATATCAATGGATAGATATCGATGAGTACATTTTAAATCCAAAAGGTCCGACAAGTTTTGATTTCATTTGTAAACATTTTATTGTGCACCTTTTTTGGACAAGAGAAAGAAAGTCAAAGTCCTTATAGGGCCCCTTTGAGAGTCCAAATTTTCCCTAATGCTAAAGTCACAAAACATCTAACAATTCCTTTTTTTAAGCACTAGATACACCCAATATGTCCCAGCTCTGAAATATTGCACTAGTTATCTTAGGCGTGTGTTGTACCTCTTTGTGCAAGTAAATTCAACTTTTAGCCCTTGAATGGGGTCCACATAGCTTGACAAAGATATCCTTGGTCTCAAATTCACAAAATGCCTGTTCTAACAAGAAATTTATCTTCGGTGCACCTAAGATTAATCTTCACTATTTCAACATATTTTTGCCTAGTGTGACTTATGTAGATTCTTATATGTGATTTCAAGCTTTTCCAATGAGTTCGACAAAGTTTGAACAGCTTACCAGTGTTTTGTCAACCTTTTTGGTCCCCTTGTAAAGGTTTCGAGTTTTCTTGGTGTCTCTTGCACTTGCACAACTCTAAACTTGTTCAAACTAAAACCATGTGTGTTATATAATGATCTAATGAAACCCTCTACATGGAATTATATCTTTGTTGGCCTAAGATAAAACTCTACCAAAATTTGACCGTTTACATTTTTTACTTCACAGATTGATTTTTCCACAAGTTTTAGGATTTATCCACACCCTGGTTTCAAGTTCTAGCCACAATTGATCCAAATGTTTCCAAATCAAGGGGAATAGTCTAATCAAGTTGGTCTACCACCTTGCAAGTTTAAATTCACAATGTCAGTCCCAAAAACCCCTTGTCTATCTTAGGCGCGCCTAAGATAGATTTGACATTTTTTTGGTTTTCTTCAATGCACCTTTAGATTAGATGCAATCCTTATGGTTTTCTACTTACCCTACTCCAATTGAACATGAAAAAGGAGTGCAAAAAGTGACAAAAAAACAACTTTCAATCTCTAATCTCTACTTTCTACTTAGGTGATACCCCTACCAACCACTAGCTACTCTCAAGGATCCTTCTCCTAATCGATCCTACTAAACTAATTCTCCCAAGGTCCTTACCAAGTATCCCTAATCTCAAGAACTTCTCAGCCGTGATAAAGTCAAAAAATGTGTTACTCTAGCCAAAACTAGAGGAAGTAATGGAATTTCTAGTGAATGCTTTGGGTTTTTCTCTAGTCTAGGTTGCCTCGTCCCAGTAGTGATGCCAAAATGTTGGTCGACTGCCAAACCTCACCATATCAATGCTAGAAAAGTGAGAACCATAGACATAAAGTGTCAACCGTGGGGTGTAGCTAACCTAACTAGTGTATGGAGACTATAAGAGATAGTTAATCTCTCAAAAAACCCAAGTCCAATATACTTTTACCTAGATTGGTCTCAGATGTGTTTCAAACATCAAAATCCACTTTCCTTACCTCAAACTTAACCAAATGAATTTGTTTAGCTACGATGCTCCGAATGCAATGAAACTTAATGTTCAGAGTATCCTCAGCATCCCCATATGCACAAAAGTCATTTTGACACTCAAACAAAATCGTGCCTAAGATAAATAGCCTATTTTGGGTAGGTTGGTTTCAGCCTCCAAAGCACTCTATAGCTTCCTTAGGACGTGCTCTATCTATCCCTACGGTCCAAAATTAGTTTAGATACATGTATTGTGCGTAGGGAATGAAAATATCTCATAGATGGACACGCCTAAAAACACAGCTTCATCGCAACAAACTTACATAGAAAGAGAGCTTTCACCCACAAGTGCGTTGGTATGCTCGGATTCACAATGCAACACTGCATGAGGGAGACACAAACAATCAAAAGAAACAAAGGTCTAGCAATACTCGTGTCATAATAATTAATATCTAATTCTCCTAAATGATTTTCTCATGTTAAACTGATCATTTAATATGGGGAAGTTCCAGGGGAGAAAAAGCTAGAATATTGGTTAAGCTAGAAGACCGGCCACAGTAGGGATCCAAAGGGGGGGCCATCTGCAAAAGAGCTATGTGCAACAATGGGCTCAAAAGAACCTAACGTTCAGCCCATTAATACTTTCAAAATGCTAAGGTTCCAAAATTCAAAGTTTCTGTCCAAAGGTCAAACATTAGGGGAATTGGATGCTTTGAGTGTATCCCAAAAAGTCTTTGTCAAGCCCTACATATGAGGGGGCGAGCCCAAGAATTGGGGGATGAGAAAGAAACACCCACACACACTCACAAGCTTCATTTGTACACAAGGGAAAAGAGGGACACACGTCAGCTCTCTAGGCCAGATGCCCACAAGGTGTACTCAAATCCTATTGGATGGCCATGGAGGTGGACCAATGAGAATTAGGCTAGAGTAAATCTAGTTTAATTAATTTAAAAACACTTAATAAAAGAACCACTAAGAATTAAACTCTCTAGAAGACTATTGGACAGTCTCCCAAGGGGACCAATGAGCATTCAGCAGCCCAATGGCTTGCCTGATTCCTATTGGCCAGGAGGCAAAGGGGTCCAATGAAAGTTTAGTTGCATTTATTAATTACCTAAAGCTCTCAAAAATGGGGAAAGGGGGACACATGTCAGAAGGCTATCACTTATGCTGCTTAATTTCCATTGGCTAGGCCTGGGGAGGTCCAATAGGACTGTAACATGAACATTTAGCAAGGGGAGTCGACCAAGAGAGAGAGGGGGCTGATTTTTGCAAGGCATTATCACCTACACACTCACACTAGCTCATGTGTGAAGCAAAGAAGACTCTCTCTCCTTCTCAAGCTTTAATGGAAAGCTTACCACCTACTCCAAGCTTGTGAGAAGGGATGCCTACACCAACAACTCTTGGCTTTGTGATGCAAATCCAACCAAGAGCCAAGATTCAATGCATGCTCATCTCCTCTACCATGCTAATTACTAACCTAAGCTATGCTAATATGAGTGATTATGTGAGGAGATGTACATCTTTCTCGTAAGAATACTCCTTCTTCGTCTCAATCTACTCTCATACCCCGCTAGCTCTCACCATCTTCGAAGGTGTGTGAGGTCTTGGGTCTGAGACCGTGAGGGAATTGATGTTGTGTTTGATAAGTGTTTTGCTTAGTGCATGAAGTTTCCATCTTCATTGCACTAGCTAGTATTGAAGGAACACAAAGAATTTTATTGTAAAATGTCTCTCTTGATGGGAGAAACCATAATACAAATCCTTTTGGAGGGGGGACCGGCTCCATACAAATATGATCCTCAATTTTTGTCAATTGCTTAATTTCCCTCTCTTTTGAAGTATTGTTCATGCTATCTAACTAGGTGTTATGTTTTTTGTTGCTCTCTCCACCCAAGCACTCTTGTTATTCTCATTAGGAAGCTATTCTAATGAAATGCTCACTATGTTCATGCTATTTTTGCTACACACAAGTTACTAGACCATTAAATGTGACATTGGTATTAGAGCACAAGGTTTCTCTTTTCTTGCTCAAGAAGGGAAGTCCTCAAGCTAGCTATAAATGGTTGGTACTATTAATTGCGTGACTAAGTAGAATAGGGATTTTTCAGCCTTGCAGTGTGCCTGCCTTTGTGCAGTTAATAGGGCATCACCGTTGAGAGCTATGGTCTTAATAGTGGATTCCTACAGGGCTTGCCTACGGCTTAACCTCTGTTGAGCAATTAGAAGCTTGACAAGAGCCGGTGTTGTTTTGGTGTTGAACGACCCTCTCTTCTATTCCTTGCAATTAATGGTATTCAAGCCACGGGTGCAATAGCTTGAGTGATTTTTCTAAAGGGGTAAAGAGGAGTAGCAACTAGGGCTTGAAGTGCCAAAGTACACCTAAAAAGTTTACACCTAAAAATTGTTAGAATGACTGACAATAATAAAGAGAGTGAAATTAATGTTGATAACTTTGATTTTGCTAATGAACAAGCTACTAATGATGCCCCAATGCTTGTTAACTATCTTGTTTCTAGGCTTCAACAAGCCATGGGCAATCCATCCCTCCAAAGTGAAGTGCAACGGCAGCTCCGTGCTCATGGGATTCTCCAAGCTCCCCACCATGACGAGAGAGCACCTAGGAAGCCTCCTTTTGCGAGACTTCCAATAGAGTTCTCTCTCTGATTCGGGAAGAAGAAGAGGATCCCTATGAAGGGTTCAGAAATTTTGCTCCTTGATGATCCATCTCCTTCCCAAAGGAGAACTCAAGAGCCTCCACCAAAGGAACAAGAAAGAAGTGAGTCTCCCGCCACCTCAGCAGAGATGGCTCCACGAAGATGGCGTGCTAAACGCTCTCCATCGCCTCCAAAATGGAGAAGACCATCGCATACTTCTCCACACCATACTTCAAAGAGGGATGAAAAAATGCAAGAGAAGAAAAAGGCGAGAAAGAGAACACCCTTTTCTCCATCTTCTTCATCCTCTTCCTCTTATGAAAGTGATGGTGAAGACAACAAAGATCAAGGTAAGAAAAAGGCAAGAAAGAGGTCACCCTCTTCTCTATCTTCCTCAAATTCTTCATCTTCTGAAGAAAGTGATGGTGCAACCTTTGAACCATCAAAAAGAAGAGGCCATAGAAAATCCTATGCCACATGGAAGAGGTCATCCAAGCTCAAGAAGTTCAAAGAGGGAGGGAAGAGCATCTCTTTCCTTACCTACAATGGCACTTTTGGTGCTACGGACAAAGTCTTGGCCTTTATCCAATAATTCGATGCGGCGTTTGGAGATGAGGGCTTCATTCAGTCCTCTAAGCTACACCATGTAGCTATGCACTTCAAAAGTCCGCCAGGCAATGGTGGTCTAGCCTATGGGCCAATGGTGAAGCTCCAAAAACATGGAAAGCTTTAAGAGCTTCCATTGTGAAGCAGTTTTTGGCCACCGATGCCAAAGACAAAGTACTCACCAAATGGTGAAGCTTAAAGCTCTCTCCTTACGAATCCATTCACAAATATGTAGACAAGTTTTGGGACCTACAACGCAAAGCCATTGTCTTCAAAAAGCTGGATTTTGGAGAGCAAAAGCAACAATTTTGTGCGAGCTTAACTGAAGAAATGATGGAGTATGCCAACTCCCAAAGGCCACGCACCATATCAGCAGTTATACACCATACTATGGTGGCCTCTCAAATCAATTTCCAAACAGGGGCTAAAAGAAATTCTAAGCCCACAAAAAACAAGGGTTCCAATGAGCCTAAGGGGAAGGACAATGTCCAAAAGTCTCCTAAGGGCAACTCCAACAAAGCTAAAGAGAAGGGAGTTTATAAAGGCAAAAATAAACTCTCTCCTGAAGATCTTGAGAGTTATCGCAAGGATAACCGATGTTTCAAGTGCGGCAAGCAAGGGCATGCGTACCGTACTTGTCTCCAAAGGAACACTCACCATGAACCTCCTAGAGCTACCTTGGTCAAAATCCAAGAGGAGGAAATTCACCACAAAGGATATCCTCTATGCCATGCTTGGGGAAAGGTAAGAGAACATGATGCTTTTATTCTTTTTGACCCTGGTTCTACTCACAATTTTATATCTACCAAGCTAGGCATACAAGCCTACAAGATGGGAGATGTCCTACCCGCAGATGGTGCTTTCAAGGGGCAAGAAGCTTTAGTCACTCCCTTAATCGGGAAATTGAGTCTCCATGTCCAAATCTATGTGGACAAAGAGGACCTATTTATATCTCCTCTCAAGCATGAGGCTGTAATCATAGGGGCACCATGGTTTGATTGCATGGCTTCCAATGTTAAATTCCCTGAAAGAAGAATCTTCTTTAAGTTTAAGGAAAAAGATATGTATATAGATGCTAAGGAAATGGGTAGCACTATACCCATTGTACATACACAAGCTTCCAACAAGTCAATAAAGAGCTCTATTTCCGTGTACATGATTTTTGTTAAAGATTCTCAAAATGAACCTAATGTTTTAGCAAAAGAAAATATACACAATCAAAAGGAATTAGAGTTATCCAATTTTCTCAAGGGGTTTCAAGATGTCTTTATTGACGACATCCCTTGTGAGGTACCTCCTAAACGAGGTAATGATGACCATGCAATTGAAATTCTTCCAGGAAGTTCACCGCCTAACAAACCTCCTTATAGAGTTTCTCAAGCTCAACAAGAGGAGATTATGCGGCAAGTGCATGAGTTAATAGATAAGGGCATGGTTAGGCTTAGCTCATCTCCATTTTGTTATCGTGTGCTACTAGTGCAAAAGAAAGACGGCACATATCATATGTGTGTCGACTATAGAGCACTAAATAGGATCACTATCAAGAATAGTTTTCCCATTCCACGGGTAGAATACCTATTTGATAAGCTACAAGGGTCTACCTACTTCAGTAGGATTGACCTAAAAAGTGGCTATCATCACATAAGGATAGTTAATCAAGACATTGTAAAGACCGCATTTCGCACTACGTTTGGTCTTTACAAATACATTTTCATGCCTTTTGGCTTGACCAATGTACCAGCCACATTCAACCGCTTGATGGAGAAGCTATTCAAGCCTCACTGAACCTTTACTGGAGTGTTCTTTGATTATATCATCATCTACTCTAATTCATTAGACGAACACAAACAACATCTCCAGGTAATATTTCAAGTTCTAAGAGAGAATAAACTTTATGTTAATCAAAAGAAAAGTGAATTTTTCTTACAAGAGATTCAGTATTTAGGTCACATTATCTCTCAAGATGGCATCCAAATGGATCCATCAAAGTTAGAGGTAATAAAAGGATGACCTAAACCAAGGAATCTTCATGAGTTAAGAAGCTTTATAGGTATGTGCACATACTGTAGACGCTTCATAGAAAATTTCTCACTAATAGCACGACCATTACATGATCTAACAAAGAAAAACGTTAAGTACACATGGTCTGCCAAGGAGAACAATGCTTTTGAAAAGCTTAAAGAAAAGCTTATCTCTCAACCTGCGCTTACACTATCGGATCTCTCAAAGCCATTTGAGGTCCAATGTGATGCTTGTGGTGATTGCCTTGGAGCTGTTTTTCTTCAAGAAGGGCATGCTATAGGCTATGAAACTCGAAGACTCGACCTTGTTGAGCAAGCTCTAGGCATATATGAAAAGGAACTCCTTGCAGTTCTACATGCCTTACACTCATGGAAGCACTATTTATTGGGGACTCCTTTCATCCTGCGCGAACGGATCACCAAAGTCTTAAGTACTTCATGACGTAGACCAAGCTCTCCAACAAACAAATGAGGTGGGAAAATTTCCTTTCGCAATTTCATTTTCATATTGCTCACATTGCTGGACAGCATAATCAAGAGTAGCCGATGCACTCTCAAGACGGCCGAGAGTGAATGCGGTTTCTATAGCAACTCACAATGATCTATCTTCTATGATAGATGAGTATGCTATTGATCCCGAGTTTAGAGATGTGGTTTCAGCCCTTGCACTAGGGAATAAAGAGGAACCATTTACTTTACAAGATGGTTATCTTCTCTATGGCAATAGACTATGCATTACTAGCTCACTACGTGAGAAAGTAATGTATGAATCTCATGATCCTCCTTATGCAGGGCATAGAGGGATTCAGTCTACCCTAAAGGGGATTGAAACATATGTCTATTGGCCTACCATGAAAGAAAACATACAAGAGTATGTTTCTAAATGTGTAGTATGCCAAAAGACGAAGTTTGATAGAGGGAAGAAACTTGGATTGCTTCAACCTTTGCCAATCCCTAATTCACCATGGGAGAGCATATCCATGGATTTTATCTTTGGATTGCCTAAGTCTATCCATGGGAATACGGGAATATGGATGATAGTAGATAGCTTCAGTAAACAAGCTCATTTTATACATGTCAAAAAGACTATCAAAGCCCATCGAATGGCAACCCTCTTCATTTCACAAATCTTCAAGTACCATGGCTTGCCAATGTCCATAGTGTCAGATAGAGATCCTAGAATGACCAGTAATTTTTGGAAGGGTCTCTTTGAGAATTTAGGAGCAAGGCTAAACTTCTCTTTGGCCTATCACCCACAAATGGATGGCCAAAGTTAAATAACTAACCTAAAAATTCTAGATCTACTAAAAGCCTATGTAACGGAAGTAGATCAAAGATCCCAATGGGAGAGGTACTTACCCTTAGTGGAGTATGCTGACAATAACACTGTACATACTTCCACGGGAAAAGAACCTTTTGAGGTAATTGAGGGAAGATCAAAAAGTCCCTTGCTACTTAATGTACACGGGAAGATCTTCGCTGCAATTGAGTATAGCCGAGACCTACAAGAATCTTTTCAAAAGATTAAGGATGCTATCTCTATCTCACATCAAAGGCAAAAGGCTGCTGCTGACAAGCACAGAAGAGCCCAAGCCTTTAAATAAAATTATTGGGTCTTACTCAAATTCCCCAAGGCTCGATTAAGGCACACGACATGCAAGAATCCTACGGGACACCAAAAGTACTATGCTAAGTTAGCAAAAAGGTACTATGGTCCCTTCCAGATTCTTCGGCCAATCGATGATATGGCCTGGCAACTTGAAATCAACTCAAGTTGCCTAATCGCTGGCTCATACACAATGCTAAAGCCTTACAAATGAGAGCCACCTCAAGAACCAACTATTGAAGACCCACATGAGATCGAGGACCAAGAAGAGGTGCTGCATCCCGAGTCCATTCTCCGACATGAAGACAAGGTACTAAGAGGCAGTAAGACTATCCGATGATATCTTATTAAGTTTAAGAATTATCCTTTTGAAGATGCTAGATGGATGCAAGGCATACAATTAAAGGATAACCTAAACCTTGTTGATGCTTACAATGCTTCCCAAGAGTAAATAAATGTACAAATGTTAAAAATGAACAAATTTTTTGTCTTATAAGACTCTCTTTTTCCTTGTTGTGCACAAAAATGAAGTAGTTTGCATGCTTAGATCAAGTTTGCAGAGACAGCGTCTCGCAAACACCAAGTAGAGCTTGTCACTCTACTATGGAAGACTGATAGGACTAATGTGCAGACATGCTTGTGGCAGCTTAGGCTCTCCAGCACCAAATGGACTAGTCATCCATTCTGGAACGATGTCGTAGGGTAACATAGGGATCCTCTACCCGCTACGAAAAGGACTAACGAATATGCTTTATCTTCTCTACCCCATAGTCGAGGACGACTATGATTTCAAGAGAGAGGTAGTGTCATAATAATAAATATCTAATTCTCCTTAATGATTTTCTCATGTTAAACTGATCATTTAATATGGGGAAGTGCCAAGGGAGAAAAAGCTAGAATATTGGTTAAGCTAGCAGACCGACCACAGTAGGGATCTAAAGGAGGGAAAATAGGGATCTAAAGGGGGGGCCATCTGCAAAAGAGCTATGTGAAACAATGGGCTCAAAATAACCTAAGGTTCAGCCCATTAACACTTCCAAAATGCTAAGGTTCCAAAATTCAAAGGTTGTGTCCAAAGGTCAAACATTAGGGGAATTGGTTGCATTGACTGTGTCCCAAAAAGTCTTTGTCAAGCCCTACATAGGAGGGGGCGAGCCCAAGAAGTAGGGGATGAGAGAGAAACACCCATACACACTCACAAGCTTCATTTGTACACAAGGGGAAAGAGGGACACATGTCAGCTCTCTAGACCAGATGCCCACAAGGTGTACTCAAATCCTATTGGATGGCCATGGAGGTGGACCAATGAGAATTAGGTTAGAGTAAATCTAGCTTAAGTAATTTGAAAACACTTAATAAAATAACCAATAAGAATTAATCTCTCTAGAAGACTATTGGATAGTCTCCCAAGGGGACCAATGAGCATTCAACAGCCCAATGGCTTGCCTGATTCCTATTGTCCATGAGGTAATGAGAGTTTAGTTGCATTTATTAATCACCTAAAGCTCTCACAAAAGGGGAAAGGGGGACACATGTCAGAAGGCTATCACTTATGCTGCTTAATTTCCATTGGCTAGGCCTCGAGAGGTCCAATAGGACTATAGCATGATCATTTAGCAAGGGGGGTCGACCAAGAGAGAGAGGGGGACTGATTTTTGCAAGGCATTATCACCTACACACTCACACTAGCTCATGTGTGAAGCAAAGAAGACTCTCTCTCCTTCTCAAGCTTTAATGGAAAGCTTACCACCTACTCCAAGCTTGTGAGAAGGGATGCCTACACCAACAACTCTTGGCTTTGTGATGCAAATCCAACCAAGAGCCAAGCTTCAATGCATGCTCATCTCCTCTACCATGCTAATTACTAAGCTAAGCTATGCTAATATGAGTGATTTTGTGGAGGAGGTGTACATCTTTCTCGTAAGAATACTCCTTCCTCTCAATCTACTCTCATACCCTGCTAGCTCTCACCATCTTCAAAGGTGTGTGAGGTCTTGGGTCTGAGATCGTGAGGGAATTGATGTTGTGTTTTATAAGTGTTTTGCTTAGTGCATGAAGTTTCCATCTTCATTGCATTAGCTAGTATTGAAGGAACACAAAAAATTGTATTGTAAAATGTCTCTCTTGATGGGAGAAACCATAGTACAAAGTCCTTTGGAGGGGGGACCGGATCCATGAAAATCCGATCCTCAACTGTTGTCAATTGCTTAATTTCCCTCTCTTTTGAATTATTGTTCATGCTATCTAACTAGGTGTTATGCTTTTTGTTGCTCTCTCCACCCAAGCACTGTTGTTATTCTCATTAGGAAGCTATTCTAATGAAATGCTCACTATGTTCATGCTATTTTCCGCTACACAAGTTACTAAACCATTAAATGTTACAACTCGGCTGCAGCGTACGCTCACTTTCATTATCCAAACAACTTAGGTCTAAAGTTATAAAAATTGACTTTTATACCTTAGCCAAGGTTTTAAAAAATGGATTCCTCGCTAATTGGGCTCAAGAATAAGGCTTAGGAATTGCATTTAAACATAACTTTGGTAGCCCTCGGCCCCCTTACACTCTTTGATGATCAATAATAATACAAGGGCTTTGGACTTTTATGGGATTGCTCCCACTTCCACTATTGGAAAAAAGTCAAAAATGTACTCTTCCTCTTTATAGAATCCAATTTTTAAGTTGTGCTAAGTCTATAAGAGCTTTGTCCTACACTTCTTCTTAGAATTAAAAGGGGCAAAGCTACTAAATAAGTCTGGTGTTTTGAAACAAAATGCATCAAGAGATGGCCCTCAATTTGATAGTGTAAAGGAGTCTGAGAGTGTAGAAGCTTCTATAATCTTTTCTACCAAATTCCTTTTCTCTTGCCATTCATCAACCACCTTTGCCTTGCCCTTTGCCTTCTAGCTAGCTTGGTGCTATTTCCATCTCTTTTCTTCTTCAATCTACTTCACTTCCTTTTTAGACTTGTGTGGGAGGTCCTCAATCACCACTCCTCTACTTTTGGTCATAATACGAAATGGGGACTGGTTCTATTGACTTGAGTTTAGCTCCTTCTGGTTTCACATTTTCAAGGCAGTGGGATGCAAAATAACCATATTTCTTGCAAGTGTAACAGGTGAGATAACTTCTTCTGAAAGTTATTCTAGGTTAGAGAGTTAGAGTTAGTTAGATTAGATTGGACAAATAGACTTTAGATAGACAATTAGACGATGAGTGAGCAGGAAATAGAAGTGGGATTGGAATATATATTTAGATACTGAGAGTACATGTGGTATCAAATACAACCACAAGAGCTAGATAATGCTCAAAGAAATTCCCAAAAGAGTTCAAAGAGTAACACTAGACTCCAAGAACAACTAGCTAAAACAGTCACCCACAAAATGAGTGATGGGCCCTATTTATAGTAGTATTTGACTAGGCCTCTGATTGACTATGTGCTATAAAGTTATTGTGGTAATTGTGTTTGATAATTAACAGCACCCAACTACTACTCTTATATGCGACTCATTGTTTACAATCAGGCTTTGAAGTTTGAACAAATGTTGACTTTTCACTTTTTTTGTTTGTACTACCATGCTATGGTATAGAATAGTGATCAAATTAGTTGGGGTTTTGCTATTTATGGCTTTGGACAATCGAACTATTCTTGAGGCTAATTACATCAACAACAGATCTATACACTACTTTTTGCTCCAGTACACATACTAGAATTCCCTTTCTGCCCAACTTTCTCTTCCTTTTTGGATTTTTGTGTTTTATTAAAGAACGATTGATGGCAGTGTAGGGTTGGTCTTTCTAGTCAAATGGTGTGGAGAATTGCAGCAATGGTTAACTACATGTTTTGACCATTGATGTTTATTGTAGTGTCCGTGTCAGCAAAGGTTTTGACCACCAACTCTATAACAACCAAGTCAATTTGAATTTTGTTGCTTTCAAAATGACTACCATATGTAAGTTCTGGAGTAGTTTCCTCTCTCTATCCTAGAAGGAACACTTGATTAAGGCATGCTATAAAACTAACAGTTGTGGTTGTTCTTCTTCTAAACTCTACTTAAGCTCCTCTATGACGTGTTGTTGCTCTTCTAATAGTGTCTGTGCTACCTTTGAAGAGTCATCACCACACTTTCCTATCTCTGAACTCTGAAAAAGGGGTGTTATCAAAAAGAAAAACTCACTAGATGAGGTTGGTGATGGGAACCAAGCATGCAAAAATGGGTTTACATGGGGATCTTGCATGTTCTGTGAAGATACACTGCCGCACTTTCCTATGTCTAAGCTCTATGAAAGTGGTTGAGTGGAGAAATAAAATTTCTAGATGAGGTGGGTGAAGAAAACCAAGGATGCATTGGGTTCTCTGTGTGTAGAGCAGTTAGAGATGAAGGTATTAGAATAGGAAGATTTGTAGCAGAGGGGTCTATAGGTGTAGGAGATGAAGAAATGATCATGAGGTTGCACACTTTCCTCATAGTGATTCTAATTCAAGCCATGAATGCTCCACTCTTTGCACAACTCAGGACTATAACAATCATGATTCACATGGCATACATACATTGTACTTTTCTTCTAATCATTACAAATCCTTTTGGGTTTTTAAGAGCTAGTGCTAGAGGCTCTGATGGAGTAAAATAGTAGAGCTTAGTATTTGATCCATTGTATACCAAAGGTAGAATCAGCCTTAACAAATATTTTAGTCTAACTATAGAAAACTCATTCTATCTCATACACTCCTGACCATGCTATCTTCAAACTGGGTTTATTTAGTCCTAGCTTTGACTAGTACAACAAAACCAAATCCCCTTTTCTAAAATCCCTTACTTTGAGTTTATTCTCATGCCAGTGTTTCCTTCATTGATGCACCAATACCTATTGGAGCAGCATTTCTCTTTGCCTAATTTCATCCAGCTCTAGTAGCTCATCTAATCTCTTCTTCAGGGTTGAGTTGTAATCCATATCATGCTCAATAGCCAATCTAAGGCTAGGAAGTATAAATTCCATGGGCTTACTCAATTGCAAGCATACCTCCTTCCCACATTATCACACAATGGTCTTTTGTCACACCACAACGTGACATAGAGGGTAGTTATCGTAGGCATATATACGTTCTCTATTGTGTTGTGGAGTGATAGTTTCTTATTGTTCCACAACACGACATATGGAATACTCTCATTACTCAAGTTATAGATGTGTCATGTTGTGGTGCGATATATTTTGACATTACCTTAAGCATCATCATCAAGGACCAAAAAATGCAACACTGAGGTACAAATAGATGAACAAGATGGTATATATATTGCATAGATTCAAAGAAAAATCTAGATAGAGTGCTCTATTATGCTTTTAAGACAAGTAGAACACGTGATTGATGCACTAGCTTGTTGGTCTCTTTCTATTATTCTTCTTCTTCCTTAACTTTGGTTGTTTCTTTGCATTGCTATCTCTTGAAGCCTTTGCCTACTGGGTTGCTTATTCTTTTTCTCCAGCTCCGTCTAAATTGGTTTTGCCTCAAAGATAATTTTTAAAACCTCCCTTAAGTCTATCATCATCTTCTCAAAAAGCTTCACTTTCCGCTTCATCTTGTCCTCAATTCTTGCCTCGCATGTAGATCTAGGTGAGACTAGGTTTGTGCATTATAGGGGCTTTATATGCGATGATGGAGGTTGAGTCATTTATATAACTCACCCAATTGGACATGTATCATATTATGTGGTTGATCTTGCCTTGAAAATTGTGTCGCATTCAATGCACAAGTATCAATAAAATCATTAGGGTGGCTGAAATGACATGATGAAATTTTTGAGACGTCTATAGATATGAGATTCTTCCTTCACCTCTTCATACTCTCCAGCCATAGCCAAAGCCTACCTACTCACTGCCTCACCTTTATAGGTTCACTTGCCTCCTTTCACAAATGGATCCCTTCCATATTAATATTGAGGAGGATTCAAGACTTGCATGTGTATATACCAACACTTGAATAAATTTCATGTAGTTGGTTGTCTATGATGATAAGTTCATTCCTTGTCCCTATGTAGTACGAGGCAAGGGAGACCTAGGAAAGAATTCCTCCCTTGGACAATACTTGGAGAGTTTGGTCTATCCAAATTTCCTTTGTTTCCATTCCAACTTCTTTGAGGACAAATTTGAGCTTTCTCTTTTTGCATTGAAGACACTTTTAAGATATCTAGGAGGCGTGGCTATCAAATGGAACATGACAAATTCATGTTTCTAAAGAAGCAAGCAATGGTTTTAATGTTTGGTGTTGAGTCTAGCATATATGGTTTTAATGTTTGGTGTTGAGTCTAGCATATATGGCCTATGCATTGTCTACTTTTTTGACACATGCTGCGTATGACATGTCTTGTGAAATCTAGATCCACGCTAGTTTTGCCACACTACAAAAAACACAATCTGCTCAAACACAAATAACCAATCTTTCAACTTATAGAAGAGGCCCCACAAGGCATATGAGGAGACACAATTTCCCAATCTCAATGTGCTTATAATGAAATTTGATAATGAGACACATTTCTCAAAGAGACCAAGGCACAAGGAAGAGGGTCCTTTGGACAGGCAAAGAGGTCTAGTACTTTGTAGAATTTCCCAATGACTAAAAACAATCAGCAAAATTTATTTTTTTTATGCATCAAATTTTGAAATATTTTTTCCAATATCTTGCAGAATATTTTATTTTGTTGTTACAACCATCATTCACATAATTTATGGAAAGTTGAAATTATATCAAGTATTCTTGATACATTAAAGTTTGTATTTTCATCTTGCTATAGCTGAGAGTTATGAAACACCTTGCAATTGTGTTTTACAAACCCTTTCCATGCATTCTTTCTATAGCCGCCAATTTGTATGCCATGTGGTCATAGATGATAACTCGCATATCTCCTTTCTTTGACAGTTTTGGCTAATCTCACTACATGGTCAATTTGATTGTATTTGACTTGTTCCTTCCGCTTTGACCTATGCATAAGTTTCCAATATGTCAATTGTTGTAGCTTCTTTAAGAGATTGGCCTTGTCTACACCACATCCATGTTAAGTGTGTCTAAAATAAGCAGTACGAGATTGGTAGTGGGTGTTCTCCATGCCCATTGTAGACTAGATACTCAAGTGTGTGCTAGAAGCACTACTTCATCTGCGTACAACAGAAGCATGCTTATTGCATTGCAAATAGTAACCTCTTCAATGCCTTCTTCTTGCATCCACATACAATAGAAACATGCTTATTGCATTGCAAATAGTAAGCTCTTCAATGTTATTAACCAATGAATATGGGAAAAGCCCAATTTTGTATTATTTACTCCATCAAACTCAATGTACTTATTTTTGTGGATTCAATTGAGTTTCCAGATTGTAATATACTAAATATGTGGATTGGTAGAACCCATGGGAGAAAGTAGGTGATCATTCTGATAAGTAAGAATCTCCAGGGCTGAGGTATAAAAGCCAACTTCTGTAACCCTAAGGAGAAATTTTTGAGTTAGTCAACTTTTGAACTCAACTAAGTGTGCGGTGAGTTTTGTGTGAGAGAGTGAGTGATCTTCTTCTACTCTCTATGCATGCTACAAATGCTACATTGCAAATGCATATTCACCATTGTGTTAGCAATGGCAAGAGTTACGCACTGATGCCAAGCTTGCGCGGTTTTGATCTCTTTGTGAAGAGCTCTCGCATGAGCTTTGAGGTGAGTTTTCTATCGAACTGTGCATCCGATTAGAGATTGCTATATGTCATTGTGTTCATGGTGAGTAGAACTACACATTAGACCTAAACATGTCTAGAATTAGTGACCTGTAATTTTTGGCTTGTCTTCATACTACAGGATTTTTGCACCAAGTGTTTACAGGTAGTGAGTTGGGTTAGAGACTTTAGGGTAGTGTCATTTAGGTGTTTAGAGGTCATCCCTTGATTTTCACAATGATTCAGTAATGTTAGTTTTTGTTTCAAAGAGAATTTTTGTCATAGATACAATAGCTTGATTGTGCTTAGAAGGTCGAGTAGATCATTGACACCCATCTATTTGTTTCCATGCGCCTATGGGTCAAGTTCAATCCTTGGCTGACATCTTGTTTGTTGGTCTAGTTCTCACTTTGCTAGCAGAGCAGAAAATCTGCCCAAGAACAAATTCCTTTTTCTTGCATAAATTCAAGTACTATTTGCTCCAAATGATAGATGCATAGAATTGAGAGAGTTGGTGACAATGGATATCCTTGTTTAACCCCAATAGTGCATGCTTTGTGTTTTAAATTCCTCTTCCCATGCCCAATTGACATATCATCTTCTCATAGATTTGAGAAACCATAAGCATAAACTCACTTGGATTTCTTTCATCCTTCTCCTCAAAGTGTTATGTTGAATCATATCAAAGGCTTTCTTGAAGTCCACAAAGCAACATTACAATTGCTTGATTTTCAACCTACTTTCCTCCATGAGAACATGGAGAATGACAAGATGGTCAATGGTGATATGGTGTCAGCAAAATTCCACTTGTTCTTATGGCAAGAACATGCAACTCTTTTAGTAAAGATGCAATCACCTCCACATATTACCTTCAAGGCTTATACAAGATAGGATTGAGGGTCATGTGGTCTAAGTGAATGATGAACACATTGAGGTAATTGAGGGGGGAGGGGGAGAGTTTGAGGGAATAGGAGGACTTGATGGCAGAATGTAGTTGTGAACTGAGAGATAACAATGCCACGACAGTAGCTATCTAACCTTCTTTGCAGGCATATGGAGCTGCAACCTTAAGTCAAAATCACTATTAGACTAATGACCTTGGTGACACAATTAGATCCTCATCGTAGGAGGGGCTATGAGCACTTGTGAATGTGGTATAGAAGCAAGGAAGGAATGTGCTTATAGTAAGGTGTAGGGGTGAGAAGAACAAGAAAGAAGGAGCCGTGGGTGGGGGGTGGGGGGGGGGGGGGGGGGTTATATTTGATACTAATGAGTTATTTAAATGTTGAGCCAATATGTAGCTAGTATTTAAATGATTTGGATCGAGTTTAATACATTCAAGAAGAGCACAGAAGATGGTTGGAGGCCAAAACATGTCCCGCTGATTTGCAAGCTGAGGATATTAATAAGACTCATCTACTGGCCAGAGAGATTTCCCTCAAACATGCGCCCACTAACCAGACACATTTCGTTACAGCTCTCAAAGTTAAAAGAAAAAGGAACTCTACTACAACCATTACTAACAAGAGGGGGAATGTTGTAAGGGATCGGAATGCTATGGACAAGCTCAAGCTCAACCATCTCAATCAAATTATTGGTCAGCCAAAAGTTTGCACTTAGGGGATCGGGGATGCTAGAGCCTTGCTACTTGATATGGTTAAATGTGACCTACTGCCTACTAAAGCAAAATCATTGGAGAGGCCTATCTCTATTGATGAATGTTTCCCTTCCTTGTAGGCTATGGGGAAGGAAAAGTCCTCTGGATGGATGGAATAACTGCGAAATTCAAAGATTTCTGGGAGGATCTTAAAATCTCGATAGTGCAACTAGCTAATAGGGCTCTGTTGGAGGGGCAATTGGATGCCAACCTGAAAAGAGGTTTGATCAGACCTATCCCCAAGTTGGTATGATGCTCTTTATTGAGACACTAGTGGCCTATCTCTATGATGACAGATGCATACAAGATCATTGCTAAGTTATTTCTCTAAGACTGGCTCCAACCTTGAATAGAATCATCACCCCCCACCAACATCGATTCATAAAAGGTAGGTCAACTTATGACAACATCTTGGCTGCCTTGTTTGGTATTGAATATGATTCTTTCACCAAGCAAGAAGTCAATCTAGATAAGGCTTATGATAGAATCTCATGGTCATACATCGAGGCAGTCATGTAGGCTCTGGATTTGGACCCAGAATGTTTGCAATTGTCTGCATGTTGGGGGAAGGCAGTTACTATGAGCTCTCTTCAACAACAAGATAGTGCACGGGTTTGTGGTCAAGAGCTAGATCAAGCAAGGCTACCCCCTTGCCCCGCTTCTTTTTGCTATGGGCTCTCACCCACTGGTGACTTCACTTGAGGAAAGTGTGGCAAAAGGGGAAATTCAAGGTCTTTCACTGCCTGGAGGAAAACAACTGCTTGCAAAGCTCTTCACAGATGACTCTTTGCTTTTTCTCAAAGCTGAGTCAAAAATGCTAAGAAGAGTGCTTGAGATTGTAAACTTTTCACCTCTTCCTCCGACTCAATGTGCAGTATTGATAAATCAAGAATGATATCTCTATAAGAAAGTGACACCTTCAACCCCGTGGAATGGTTAGGAGAGGTTATAGGCAAGCCCACTGTGTTCAAACACCTAGGTGATCTACTTGGGGTGGTAGTCAATTAGGCACCCCTCTGTTTGTTCCTAGCAAGAGAGGCATGGGTAGGACCTCCAACTGGGCTGGATAGACTGGAATGTTTCTAAGAAACCTCCAAAGATCATGGTGATCAATGTTGGAGATGGCCTTATAACTATTCCCCTCAATTTCAAAACTAACTTCAAGGCTTGCTTCGAGTGTAATAGTTTTGGGCACTTTGCCGAGGATTGCCCCTTGAAGACTAAAGTGAGTGATAGTCCTACAATGCATGATGATACTACAAGGGACTCGACAAACATTCCCTCATCAAGGAATCAACTACAAAAGAGACATACACACAAGGAGAAACAAAGTCACAAGTGTAGAAAAGGGAAAAGAGGGTATGATTTGCGACAAAGAGGTCACCATTGTGCAAGATAATGTTGTGGAGATGAAAGGAGTCACACCGCAAACCCTTGAAGGCACATCCAGTGAGAAAGATTTAGTCTCCCTAGCTTCCACTCCTAAGCTTTTCATAGAAACAACAATGTATACAATTCAAATTCTAGGGCTGAAGAGGCCCAAAAGGGTCAAGACAGTGGCAAGAGAATCCATGACATTGGGGATGGCTGGAACCTTGAAAGGGAAAGGCTCCTCTCCATCCTTGCTCTACCAAAAGGGGGAATTGTGGCATCTAGACCCACAACCCCTTTGAAGTATTTCTTGAAAAGAAGTCCTTCGGCTTGAGAGAACCTCCGGATTCTCCTGGAGGTAGAACTGTAGTGTTTGGGCAAGACGCAGATGTTGAGGAATTTGTCCCTCTCTCCCCATGAACCCCACACTACAAACGTTATCCTATAATGTGAAGGGCATAGCAATAAATCTTTGGCAGTTCAGAAGAGGAGAAAAGATGTCAATTGTTGGTGTCTGCAAGAACAACATCTCAACGACTTAGCTCCTAGAAAACAAACACTTGGTGAACTACTTTTATTTTTTGATACCGCTCCTAATGGATTTAGTGGAGTGATGATAGAAGTTCACAGGGACTTTGAGCCCAAAATTGCTTTTCGATACCCATCCAAAAGTGCTCTTGTGGTGTTTATCAAGGTACATAATAACTTGCTCAATATTGTCAGCATCTACACTCCCAATTATTCCAATGGCAGGATGATGCTCTCAAATGAACTCTCTATGCTGCAAATAGAGGGTGAATTCTTCCTTCTAGGAGACTTTAACATGGTGTGATCCAGACAAGCTAGACATGGCCTTTCAAGTCTTCTTGTTGGGGGTGATCGTAAGGACTGGTCTTCCTTGGAGGAAAAATGGGATCTTGTTGACGCATGGAAGACTAGCCCTTGGAAGGAAAACATTGGGTTCACTTACCACTATCTACAATCCTCTCAGTTGGCCTCTAGGCTTGATAGAATCTAGTTCTTGTACAATGGGGATTGGGTTCCTTATTCATCGCGTATGCAGGTCCTTGTAATGAGAATCTCTTTGACTACTTTCCCCTTCTTGGAACCTTGATATTTCTATAGAGGATGTACACCAGTCGTTGGGTGCTAAGAAATTACTCATCACCTACCCAAATTTATTCAAAGACACTCACTTCAAGGCTCTAGTGATTAGGGATGCTGAAGAGTTGATCCAAGATGTCACCCTAGAAAGGACCAATGTATGGAAAAAATTTAGTAAGAAAATCCAATATTGCAATCAAGAGAGTAGGGCCTAGGCTAAAAAAAGGCTTAAAAATTCATATTTAGGAATTTTTGGAATTATTCTAGTCCCAATTTTTAAAGTGAGACTTACAATTAGAGTAATTTGTTCAAGTTTGACCTCATGATTGTTTGTGGGGACCCTTTGTGCCATATAGAAATGAGTTACTAGCACATGAAGAGGTGGCTTAAACTCAAGTTCGCATCTCACTTTTGTTTTTTTTTTGGGATATTAAGAACAGGATTGAAGTTAACTTTGAGCCTCACATGCCACACTTAAAGTAGCAAGTGGACACGCTCAAAGTTAGTTCAAGGCACTAGCACATGGATATGAGACTCAAACGTAAGTTGAGGTTTTACTTGTTGTTGCTATGTAGGATATGAAGATAATGGTTGAGCCTAAGTGCCTCACATTCCTTACCTAAACTATCAAGTGGGTATGAGGCTCAAACTTAGCTCGAGGCACACATGCTAGTTACTCTTAGTGCCGTTTAAAAAATTAGGCACAATGAGGCACCAACACATGTATGTGTCTCAGATTCAAGTTTTCTCCTTGCTTGTTGGTGGTGCTACTTAGTATGTCTCACATGCATCTCATGAATTAGAAAATGAGCATGAGGCTCATACATATTTCTAGATGCACAAGCAAGTATTTCTTGGTGCCATATAGGAATAAGACATTGTCACCACATGGATGGGAGGCTCAAACTTATGTTCATTCCTTACTTGTTGGTCCTACTTAGGACACTAAGTTTAAGATAGGACATAATCTTGAACCACACTTGCCTCACAAATACAAGTCCTTATTAGTGATTAGAGCCTTATATCATAAACTTAACCTTATCACATAGACATAGCCTCAACAAAAAGCCATATTGTTGTGTTTGTGTATATACAATGACAATTCTAGAAGCATGGGTTAAAATTGTTGATATGAAAGATTTACCTCTTTATGAATAGCTTTTTCTCTAGACATTGTGCTAATTAAAACAATTTAATGCCAACAAAATCAAGACAATTTAAAAAAATGATACTAGAAACGAAAGCATCATCAAGGATTATAGTGTTAAGAGACACTGGATCACAGAAAAGCAACAAAAATGGACTTGTATTCACTAAAGCATTTTTCATATCGAATGAGGATGATGCTCAAAAACACCAAGATAAAAAATGAAGAACAAAGAGATATTATTTACAACAAGAGATTGATGTGAGCTTGGCACCGATATCAAGGGGATAACCCTATACGTAGGTATCCTTAAACATTGTGCTTCCTCTTGTATAGACTCTACTTCTCTATTGCAAGTGGCTTCATTTACTACAGTATTGCAAGTATATCCTTGCTTGTATTTTCATATATCCATCCAAATAGCCATGTAACTATTTTTCCCCTCATAAAGTAAAAGGTTTTTTCCCTCACTTATATATGCATATATCCATCCAAATAGCCATGTTATTATTGCTCTCCTCAGAATGTGAAATTATTGTTTTCCTCACAAAGTTTTCTAGCTCTTCCCTTGATTGATTACATAATTTTTGATAAATCAAGTATGCCCATGCATATTCTACATTATGTGAGGGTAGACAACATACCTGTACTCACAAAATAGGAACTCTCTCTTATGGAGAGAATGAGCATGCTTGCTATTCCAACTAAATAATGTGTAAATGTAGGCTAGTTCCATGAGAATATTTTCACTTGGTTTGGTACCTTTGATTACGTTGAATATCTTAAATAGTGTTTGAGAAAAATAAAAGAATCACTGTCGAGAATAATCAAAGGGAGAGAGATATGGATCCCAAATCCAAAAAAAGCCACTATTTGTCATGCCCTAGATTGTGGAGGGCATCTCTTTAATAGAAAAGGTAGGAATTCTCTATTATGAAGTGCATAAGCATGCTTGACTTTTATATTGAATACCACAATATGAAGGATATTTCCATAAGACATTTTCATGAAAGTGGTACCCTTTGTTTATCTTTGATAGGTTTAAGATGAGTACAAATGCTAGAATTGTCTATTGATGAGATGAGCACAAGCACGTTGGATTTTGGGAGACATTAATATGTAGTATAGGATTGAGATAGTTTCATGAGGCGGTCATTGTTTGTTTTTACTTAATGTATCCTATGGTCTTGAAGATGTGGCACTTGAATGCATCTACGTTTGCTTACACAATTAGCAATGAACCTTATCTTGTTGTCAATCAGATGGATTATCTTCGCAAAATTAGCATCTATCTATAAGATAGGATCAGATGTTAGGAAAAATCCCAAACATTACATGGCATTTAAATATGGGCCATAGTCTTGGAATGCTATAGTAATGCAATCATCAAGTCCTTTTCATGAAATTGTACCAAGTAGAATCATTGAGTTTCTTCTCTCTATTTAAACTAAATCCTATAAATAAATTGTCAATTGGACTTGTTATCCTCCTATTCTAGGCTAGAAAGAGTCCTACAAGAGTGCTCATGAGACTTGAATACTGAGTGTCTAGCTCATGAGCCTCATAAGCTAGAGACTTCAAAAAATTTCTTTCAAATAGAAAGAGTTTAGTAAGAGTCTTTGGCTCTTGAGGCTCTCGCACTCAGTGTGAAAGACACTCTTGTAGATAGTTTCTAGCTCTAAAGAGTCCCTCTAGAGTGATCATGAGGATAAATAATGTAGTCTCTAGATCACAAGGTTTAAGAGTCTCGTGAGCTAGAGATTTTTGAAGATGGATTTTGACTTGAAAGAGTTTTTCAAAAGTCTCTAGATCATGAGGCTCTTGTTTTTAGTAAGATTACCATTTTTACACCAGTTTCATAGCTAGAAAGAGTCATACTAAAGTGCTCATCAGGCTTTGAAATTGAGTCTCCATGTCATGAGGCTCTTGTTTTAGTACAATTGACACTTTTGCACATTCATAGCTACAAAGAGTCCTACTAAATTTCTCATTAGAGTTTAAAATTGAGTCTCTAGGTCATGAGTCTCAAAATTAAGTTCAAGCATCATGAGATAGAGATTCAGGAAGATGACCAGAAAGAAAAAGTTTTGCAAGGGTCTCTAGCCTTAGGTTTGAGCCTCATGAAAGGTAGGACCCTTGTGGATGGCTTCTAGCTAGCAAGAGTCCTACCAGAATGGTAATGATGCTTAGAAACTCACTCTTTAAATCAAATCAAACATAAGCTTGCACCTCATGAGGTAAAAACTCAGCTCAAGCCTTATGAGATAGAGACTCTTGCATATGGTTTCTAGTTGGAAAGAGTTCTACTACAATGTTCATGAGGCTTGAAAATTGAGTGTCTAGTTCATGAGGCTCAAACTTAAGTTTGAGCCTAAAAGATACAGACTAAAAGATCAACTAGAAATATTTTTCAGGAGTCTTTGTCTCAAGAGGCTCACATGTTTGAGTTAAAGGCTCATTATCTTGGACTTTTCATATGATTTGAAGCTAGAAAGAGTCCGTCTAGAATCTCTAGCTGCTAACGAGGCTTGAAAATTGAGTCTCCATGTCATGAGGCTCAAGCTTAAGTTCGAGCCTCATGAGCTAGAGACTCTAGGAGAAGACATTGTAGCCTATGTGGATTCATGTTTATGAGCTAGAGACTTTTAGCTTATGACACTTCAAATTTTTGATGTTCTAGCTTATGAGGCTCAAGCTTAAGTTTGAGCCTCATGAGCCAAAGATTGTAGGAGCAGATATTGTAGCTTATGAGACTTCAAGCTTGAGAATTTTTCAAGAGTCTTTTTCTCAAGAGGCTCTCGAGCTTAAGCTGAAGCCTCATGAGTTAGAGACTTTTACAAATGGTTTATAGCTAGAAAAAATATTGGTAGGCTCTCTAGCTTTTGAGACATGTAAATTTTTTCTCCAAGTCATGAGGCTCAAGTTTAAGTGCAAGCCTGATGAGCTAAGGCTTTGAGAGCACAAATTTTAGCTTATGAGATAGAGACTTCTAGCATACAAGGCGTCAAGCTTATGAGCTTGAGATGTCTAGGCTATCTTCAAGATTATGAGGCTTGAGTCTCATGATCTAGAGACTCTAAGAGCAGATAATGTAGCTTATGAGGCTTCAACCTTATGAGTTTTTCAAAATTCTTTGTCTCAAGAAACTCTCAAGCTTATGCTCAAGCCTCATTAGGCTTACGCTCAAGCCTAATGAGGTAAATAATTTTGCAAATCTTTTCTATCTAGAAATAATCCTCCTAGAATAATCTGTGTCTCATTAATCTTGTGGATTGAGTCTCTAGGTGATGAGGCTTGAACTTAAGTTTGAGCCTCATAAGCCAAAGACTCTAGGAGTAGAGATTGTATCTTATGAGACTTAAGATTTGTAGGCTCTCAAGCTTAAGATCGAGCCTCATTAACTAGAGAATTTTGCAAATGATTTCTTGCTAGAAAGAATCCCCATGACCTAGAGACTCAATTTTCTATGAAAAATGGTTTTAGGTGTGAAAGAGACCCATTTTCTCATTGGGAAATATTTCTAGGTGGCAATTTTTCTCACTCAAGAGTAATTGTTTTCTCAATGAGTAGTCAAGATGACCATGGTTGCTCTTTTTTTTCCAATGGGAGCAAAAAAACTCTAAAACATTGAATGCATGGAGCTTATTTGCACCTTGGAGTGAGAAAACATCTAAAATTTCTAGTCATATCTAGCTTGTAAGGCTTGAAAATTTAGTATTTAGGTCATAGAGGCTCGAACTTAAGTTTGAGCCTCATGAGCTAGATATTCAAAGAAGAGATTTTTGCTTATGAGGCTTTAAGCTTGTGAGTTTTTCAACAGTATTTGTCTAAAACTTCTAGTGATATGTAGCTCTTTAGGTTGAAAATTGAGTCTCTAGGTCATAGAGGCTTGAACTTAAGTTCGAGCCTCATGACGTAGATGTGAGATTGTCACTTATAAGGCTTTAATCTTGTGAGTTTTCAACAATGTTCTTATAAAGCTTGTAGTGATGTCTAGCTCATAAGGCTTGAAAGTTGAGTCTCTAGGTCATAAAGGTTTGAACTTAGGTTCAAGCCTCATGAGCTAGATATTCAAACAAGAGATTTTCATTTTTGAGGCTTTAAGCTTGTGAGTTTTTCAAGAGTCTTTGTCTCAAGAGGATCTCAATCTTAAGCTCAAGCCTCGTGAGCTGTAGACGTTTGCAAATTCTTTTTAGCTAGAAAGAAGCTTGCTACAATTTTTAGATCACATGAGGCTTGCAATTTGAGTCTCCAGGTCATTAGGCTCCAACTTAAGTTCAAGCCTCATAAGCTAGAGACTCTAGGATCAAAGTCTATCACTTTTGAGGTTTCAAGCCTCTCATAATCTTTAGACACACGCACAGAGAGAGAGAGAGAGAGAGAGAGAGAGAGAGAGAGAGAGATGCAGAATCTTGCAACAAGACATTTATATAAAACTTAATAACAACTTAGTTCCTTGTCACATCATGCTTTCGTGCACCTTCAATTAAGCATGATATATGACTAGTAATTGGGACTAGCTTTGCTCTTGGCTGATCTTGGCTAGACTCTTTGAGCAAGTGTAATAAGAGAGCAGCAAAATAGAGTGTGGCATCTTGAGTAAAGATAGTGACAAGAGCTTATACCTTTGCAAGACATGGTGATTTTGAATGACAATTGCAATGGAGGTGTCGGTTTTGCACATAACACATACCACTTGTGGGTAGGAGCACAATCTGCACAAGATATAGATATGCTCACAAAAGATATTGTGCAAGGCACCTTGCAAAGGCTAGGCTCACAAACAAGTAGAACATTACAAAGATACTTACAAAGAAGGCATCAACAATAGCCCAGGTTCTGCGTGGGAGAAGAAGTGAGTTGCATTCATTTTCATAGAGTCTAATATCTAACTAACCCAAATGATTTTCTTATATTAAACTTATAATTTAATGTGGGAGAATAAACGAGAACAACAATTAGAATATAGAAATGTGCTTATGGATCTATCTCAGCAGGGGACCAAAGGCAATGGTTTCAAATGGGAGATGGTCTAGCAAAGAGAAATGCCAGTTAATGGAGCATTGAAAGACCTTAGGGTTAGCTTCATTAATGAACACCAAAGGTTCGTGTTAAAAGTACTTAGACCTAGGACCTTTAGGTACTTTAGACCTTAGAAAAGCTAGGCCCGTGATTGAGGTGCTTGTTGTGCTTGACCTAACTAAGATGCTTGAGGTGCTTGTCATGCTTGATGATCAAGGTGATTGAGGTGCTTGTCATGCATGATGACTAAGATGCATGAGGTGATTGTCATGCTTGAAGGCCAAGGTTCTTGAGGTGTGCAAGTCAACCATGATCCTTACAAGAAGGGGGGACGAGCCCTACATCTAGGGGCATGAGAGAGAACACACACACACACACTGAAGGAAATCCCAAGACTTAAGAGCCAACAAGGACACATTTCAAGAACCTACACATGCTGCCCTCATGTAGTGCCTAAAGCCTATTGGTTGACCTCTAAAGGGGTCCAATGAGAATTTAGTTTATTTAATTAATTGTTTAAGTATTTTTCAAGCCCTCTCTCTCAAAGGGGAAAGGAGGACACTTGTCCAAATGCTACCATGGTTGCTTGATATGTATAATGCACGTGATTGGCTAGTCTAGAGAAGGTCCAATCAACTCCAAGCTTGAGCTAGGAAGAGGGGTCGATCCAAGCAAGGAGGGGGGTAGCTTGACCATATACTCTCTCTCTTTCTCACACACACACACACTCATTCTCATGGTGTGTTGAGCAAGAATTCCATCTCCTTCTCCAAGCTTGAGAAGTTGAGAGCCTACACCAACAACTATTGGCTATGTAATGCAAATCCAAACAAGAGTCATGCTCCAAAGTGCAAGCTTGCCATCTTCTTCATCTCCATTACTATGCTACTATTCTATGCTAAGCTACAAGATTAATACAAGTGAGGATATTATTTCTTTCTTGTAAGTTACTTCTTCTTTCTCTTCCCTACTCTCATTCCTTGATAGCTCTCTCCACCTTTGAAAGTGTTTGAGGTCTGGGGCTGAGGCCGAGGACAAGTTAAATGTTTTCATTTATCTAAGTTACATGCATAATTGTGGTGCATGAAGATCTCTATCTTCATTTCCTTATCAAGGTCTCAAGGAACACAAAGCTTGTATTTACCAAGTCTCTCTTATGGGAGAAGTTATAATACAAAAGATTTTTGGAGGGGGGACGGCCGGCTCCACGTAAATTCGGTCTTGAACTGTTGTCAAGTTCTCTAATTCTCTCTCTTGCAAAAAGTATTGTTCATGCCAAGTTAATTAGGTACAATGGTTATGTTGCTACCTCTAATCAAGTTCTCCCTCTATTTTCTCAAAGTATTCTCATAAAAATTCTCACTACCATTTTCTTAATTTTGTTATTCTTAATGTTCATAGTCCATTTGCGTTACATTCATGCTTTTAGTTCATGTCACGTTTCATGATAGAAGGAAGACGACCTTCGGCTCCTGCTGTAGTTTGTGATAGAGGCAAGGCGACCTTGGGCCCAACTGTTGCAATTCATGATAGAAGCCAGACGCCCTCAATTCCTATTGCAATTCATGACACTTCATGATAGAGGCAATTCAACCTTCGACTCCTATTGCAGGTTATGATAGAGAAAGCAACTCTTGCTATAGATTGTGATAGAGCAAGAGGATCCTGCTACAGTTCATGATAGAGGCAAGGCGACCTTTGTTCCTACCACCACAACTTATGGCAAGGGAATCATTCAGTAGAAAACTATGGGCTCAAGGCATAGCAAATGAGGTGTTGTAGCAAACAAGGCTTGAGCTAAAAATTCATAACCATAGAACCTTAGAAACGTTGCCGAGCTTTGGCAATCAATGCATCTTCTGTTGTCTTCTAGGTCGTTAGTCACTGTCAATTTTGAATTTTAAAACTAATGTCATTTGGTAATTTGTTGACAAAGCAAATTCAAATTTGACGGGCCTTTGTTACGTTTTAAAATTGACTTTGTTGTTAACGCTAGGTTCAAACAAGCTTGACTGTAGCCTTCCCTTATGTAACCTACCACCATGCTCTATGTTCACAAGATACAAAAGCAAAACAGTAAGCTAATTTAATGCTCAATTCGGCAACCAATTGAAATTGCAGGAGTTATTGAGGATTTACCTCGTAGTGTCATCATCCGTGTTCAATTGCAATTCCGTAAATCAAGTTGCAAAGAGCACAACAATGAAGGGGAAGTGTGCCTCCTAGATCTTGGTGGGTCCAAAAATGTACGCCTTGTTTTTGGCGCAATGAATGTGCCATCGTGGATCTAAAATATCTTCCACTGTCTCATCTAAACTTGTCCTCAGTTTGACCAGGTCTCTAATGTTGTTGTTAGCCTTGATGGAATTAGTTCATGAATAATCTAAATACTTGGGAGGCTCAAACTAGAGCTCAAGCCTTGCAAGATCTAGGTGGTACCTCAAGGCTTGAACTAGAACTTGAGCCTTGTAGGCTCTAGGTGGTTCTTTAGGGCTTGAACTATAGCTTGAGCTTTGTTATGTGTGAGAGCTGATCAAAGAAACTTTTATCTCAACATGAATTTAAGTTGTTTTTAAGGTTTTCTGGATCAAGAACCGTCAATGCCCTATAGCATGCAAGGCTAGGGAGCGATGAGGCTTAAAGTTAGCATTGTAGCAATTTGAGGTTTGAATCTTTCTTGTTGAAGAAATTAGATGGGGGCGGCCTCTGGAGGTGGTGGTCGCACGGGTGAGCAATCAAGAGGCTCCACACTCTCTGTCTCCTGTCTTCCTTTGTCGGCTCCTTTTTTTTTGGAACGAGTGAAAACCACTTCTCCTTGCTTTGCAAAGAGCATCAACGGCGGTAATTTTCAGTGTTGATTCATGCCTAGGGAGAAAATTGCTAACGGTGGAATGATTGGTTTTTGTCATGACAGTCCCTGGCGAGGTGTATGGTGCTTGGCCCACCTTTGACGGCTTGATCCCTTTGTTGGATGTGGTGAGCATTGTGGTCGGCATCGACTCTGTTGCAACATGCTGCTAAAGGGTGACACCATTTGGTGGCATGGTGGCCCTGTGCAGGTCCATCCTGAACATGCTTAGAGGTTCCATGGTGTGGTGGCCACTCATGTGTCTTTTTTGGTATCTTGCTTGCTCTTCTTTGAATTACTATTGCGAGCTAATGGAGGCTTTGGACTCCACCCTGCTATGGATTTTTCTCTTCTCTTGGTATGACGTTTGGTACTACCAGTATCTATTGTATCCATTGGCGTTTTCACCTTGAGAATGCCCATGTGTCAGGGTGGCAGTACGGTGGAGTCAATGACATCCTGTTTGTGATGTTTGGTCTTGTTTTGTATTTGCTAGTTTTTTTTGGGATTTGATATGTCATTGTTGGCTGTAACTAGAGACCGTGGCTTGTTTTGAGCAAGATATTGATATAGATGTTTTGGTTTTAATTTACTTATCCAAAATTTGTGGGTTTTGCAAAAATAAAAAAGAGTCATTTCTTTTGTGGTTCTAAACGAATTCTTATGTTCTAGTTATTTATTACTTAGATGGTTTATGCTAATTCTCATCATACATCCTAGACCATGACCTTAAAAAACCTCACATGATTCTATGAGGAGGGCCCCACATACCTAACAAGGTGTTTTCGGGATAGGGTATTTCCATTTTGATGGAAGATGGCCTACTATCTCTTTCAACTGTGAGTGTCTTTTGAAATCTAGTGTGAGACTTTACATGTTCCTAGTACACTAAACTAGACATGACTTGCTGCCATAATCTTCACAAAAAATACCAAAAAAGTTTCTTAGAACAACATCAACTTTGATTCATTCCATTTTAATGTGTGAGAGCATTGGCAAGTTTCTAGTGGTGTTTGCAAACTCTTCAACCCTACCACGATGCAACTTCTCTGAGTCTTAGTAGAACTTGATACCCAATCATTGAAAATAATGTAACATCTGCTTTAGAAATTGACACTAATGTTTGACAACAATGCATTCCAGCACAATGCATATTCACTCTATAACTCGACACTAATGGCTAGCAATAGTGCAACCTAGTACATTGTAACCTTCACTCAAGAGCTTGGTTCACAAAGATTTGTCCCAAAATTGTGTTTTTTCCAAAATTCTTAAACATGTGATAAAACCCAAGCAATTTTAGTCTAAAAATCTATATTTGAGGAGATAGGCCTCAAGAAGATGCAAGATTTGGCCTCTAACCAAGATCACATTGATTGGTTGAAGATCAAGTAGACATTGCATGAGAGGGAAATGGAGGAGACTAACCTCCTTAGGCTTCAAACCAAAGGGAGGCTCATTAAGACGGAGGAAGCTAATAAAATCTCACTACTCAGATCGATCAAGGAAGAAAATTTTAGGCTACTATCTCTCCCTTATAACGAAGGAGTCCAAATTAAAAATCCCAATCAGATGAGCAAAGTGATGCTTGATCATCTCAACCAAATCATTGGAAAGGAGGACTCTCCCTCTTCATTAACTAGAGAAGCCAGGACTAATATTTTTTTGGCCAACCCAACATTGTTGAACTCTGATTGGGAAAGCTACTTGGAGAGACCCTTTACCCTGGAGGAATGCTTGAGTGCACTTTAAAAACTAGGCAAAGAAAAATCTCCAAGTTGGGATGGGATCACGATCGAGTTTTGTCAAGAGTTTTGGGAGGCCCTGGGCCCTTCTTTCTTGCATTTGGTCAACATAGCCTTTACTAAAGGTGTGCTCAAATCAGGGGTGAAGAAAGGATTAATTAACCTCATCCCCAAGCAATTAGGTCTCTGCAATCTTGGAAAATTAAAAGTCCTTTCAAAACATCTCAAGTGCATAAGTGGAGGGTGAGTTTAGGAATGAAAAGACCATGGAGGTGGAAAGTCAAAAGACTTTTTGTTCGCATCTAAATAGAGATGGTCAAATACACCTTATACGTTTGTATTTTTCTTCTTAATTGAGATTCACCTGTGTGGTGTTCATTGAACACATACCATGTAGTAAGAATTGTATCTCAATACCTCATTGATGAGTTGTTGAAGGGTTCTGTCGATTTGAGTTCTAAGAGTGTGATTGAAGTATCAGCCACCATCCTCTGTTCCCGACTTGTTGGGGTGGCTGCGACACCATTGGTTTGGGTGTTTGTATTGGCAATCTTTGTTTCTTCGAAACCCATTTTTGTGTTGGTAGTATCTACGACTTTGGAAGCGAATGTGCTCGTTTGACAGTCTGACTTGTCGTGGTTACTTGAGTAGATTTCTTTTGCTGGTTTGTAGACTGTAGCAGGACTTTTGAAATTCAAACAAAATTTCTTGGATCTCGTGGGATTCACTTAGATATCCAAAATTTTTGTATAGTTTGTGTTTTGTTTGGCACTAGCTCACAGCTGGCTATTTAGGTACCCACATTTGCCCAGGTTTTTTGATTTACCATGAGTGGACAATTTATGAGGTGGTCTTGATAATAGGTGGTAGCATCTTCACCACTTGTTTTGAAGGGAGCGGATGTCCGACAACTGCAATCTCAAATCTATACATGGACTCAATAGCGGCTTGTATTGATTGTTGTTTCTTGTTTTTAGGTGCACAGTTGGCCTCATTGTTGTCTATGTTGGTGTCTTTCTTGAAAAGAGTGTTGGTATTCTCCTTAAAGCAAAACTAACATACATTACTTGAATCTCAATTGTCGTATGCACCTAGTTTTCCCATTGGATACGCAACATGCCATGGCATGCCTAGTATTAGTTTATTAGTCGAAGCATTTGGTGGAAGCATTAAAAAGTTATGGGGACATTCATATCCATTGATATGTACTTTGAGCTCCACAAAACTTGTAGTGGTACTGATAGTTTCATTGAATCCTGCATATGCTCTTTGCAAGGGTTGTAGGATTAATTCTTGCATTTGCTAGTAAATATTTCAATTGATTGTATTCATCTGAGCACCCAAGTCAATCAACGCATCAGTTGGTAACATTCAAGTTCCTAACTTTACATCAATGTATGGGTCCACATTTGTCTCATCTTCCTCAATGCTAGTAATCTGGTAAACTTTGTGTTTCATCTTTGTTGCTCACTCTTTGCTTCTTGTTGTGCCTGTTGGATCTCAAGTTGGTTTTTTTCCTTCTTACTTACAGCTGCATGAGCCCGTTTGAGCATCTCTT
The DNA here is from genome assembly GCF_014529385.1 of Adiantum capillus-veneris. Lineage (NCBI taxonomy): Eukaryota > Viridiplantae > Streptophyta > Polypodiopsida > Polypodiales > Pteridaceae > Adiantum > Adiantum capillus-veneris. The sequence continues at coordinate 147,518,627 of NC_140952.1, forward strand.
ATGTCAGTGGTAGGTGGTATTTTTAAGCCTGCATCCCCTTACAAGTTTGGTATTTCTTGTCCATCCAATGTAGCAAGCTTAATGTCCCCACTTGGTAATATGGAATGAATCACGAAGGTTCCCATTTCTTGCTTTTTTATTTTTTTTGTTTTTTGTTTAAGAGTATAGACAAGTACATAATCCCCTGGTGCAAAGTCTATGGATTTCACATATATGTTTGTCATGAAATTCTTTCATGCATCTTTTTTGGGTATATATTGCGACTATAGACTTTAGTCTAATTTCATCCAACTTTTCTAGTTCACTCAGACAGTCATACCATTCATGTCTAGTACATTCGAGTTTTTTGGCTATTTGCAGGGTTGGAATTAGAAACTCCATGGGTGATATGGCATTAAGTCTAAACAACATGTTATAAGGGGTAGTCCCTAGCACCGTTTTGTATGCAACTCTATAAGTTCAAATGGTAGAGTGCAACTTTTGATCCAATCCAATATATTGTCATTCACAATTTTAGTGAGAATTGGGCACAAGACGTTATTGGTGCTTTCTGCTTGACCATTAGCTTGCGGGTGATATGGGCTGAATTTCTATGTATAACCATGAACTTATCTAACAAGTACTCAATGAATTCGTTAACAAAATGGGTTCCTTGATCACTAACAACTTCTATCGGCAAGCCATACCATCACATAAACACATTTTCATACAAGCATTGTGTCATGGTTTGCGCATCATTTTTTTGTCTAGCTTTAGCTTCGACCCACTTGGTCAAATAGTCTGTGGCTACAATGATATGTTCCACATGTGCTCCTATCATGGGTCTCATTGGCATATCATCCTTTTTTATTGGAAATTTTATTCTTTGACACTCATCATACCACTTAACAAATGCTTCAGCATCCATAAAGAGTGAAGGCCACCATCGTCTAGAAAACATTATCATTTTATCTGCCAAGAAATGACCTCATGCTTTCTCAAAATGTTCTTTCTACAACATCAATATGTACTCACTTTTGATGCACAAAGTCTCAGTTGATTATTTTTGCAACGCTTGTATAGGTGGTTGCCAATCAATTCGTATGATTGTGCTTCAATTTTAATTGCATTTATTCTTGTTTTAGGCATGTTCTTAGGAAAAGGAATTTGGTTCAAGCAGTCCACAATATACTTACTCTAATGTGGTGCCATGTTCACATGGTACATCGTAGTTTACTCCTTTGGGGTGCTATTTACATAGGATCTACAATTCTTAACACACATGTGTGCATCAAATTTCATACTAGGCCAGAAAAATCCCATCCTCACCAAGATTTGATATGTTTTGATTTTTCCATGATGGATGAAGTCCATTGTGACATGCAATTCTTTTAGGTACAAAGGAATGTCAGACGCCTCTATACACAATTGCAATACACCATCCAAACCCCTATGATATAGTCGTACGCTAAGCGATTGGAAAAGACTTCTTTGCTCAATTAAGCATTTGTCTGATATTGGATTCTGGTATATTGACAATTGTCCTATAAGCAACAATGGAATTATTTTCTTACTCCATCTTGGTATCATTTCTAGGTTAAAGAGATATACATCTAGCAAATCATCTTCAACTTTGTCTGGGTTTTCTCCGTTTAGTAGTTGTCAATAGATGATCAGCTCGTTGATGATTTTTTCCCTTCTTAACCACAATTGTGAAATTGAATTCAAGCAAGATGATGAACCATCTCACTATCAGGCCAATGTTGCATGGCTTGTTGACCAAATACAACACTGCTTGATGATCCACAAAGAAAATGAATTGGTTGGCCAGGAGGTAATGCCGGAATTTCTTTACAGCATAAACCATTCCCAATCCTTCCCTTTTTGTAGTTGTGTAGTTTTGTTCAGTAGTGTTCAGTTGATGTCTCACATAGCATATCAAAAGTTCCATGGTCCCCTCACCAAGTTGTGCCAAAAACACACCCAATGGCAAAAGCAGAGGCATCTACATGAACATGAAATATTTTACTCCAATTTGGTTCCTTGAGGATATGTGCTGATACCAAAGCCTGCTTCAACTTCTAAAACAATTTCTCACAATTTTCTACCCAATCAAAGGCTACAATCAAACCATACAGAGTCTTAGTAATAATTGTGTACATGTAACTATACTTTCTATAGTATCCACAATGTCCCATAAATGATTGAACGTCTTTTATTATTCTTGAGCATGGCATATCCACAATCACTTTGATCTTGTCCATATCCATGTATATTCTGTTTGTTGACATTATATGCCCTATGATCTTGCCTTGTTTAACCATGAAAACACATTTTTCTAGATTAAGGTAGATCTAATAGGTGTGGCATTTCCCAAACACCTTCTTTAGATGCTCTATATGGTATTCATGTAGCATTGAGTGCACACATAAGTCATCCATATAGATAACTAAAAAGATATGCAAGTATTCTTTGAAAGCATGTGCCATAAGTCTTTGGAAGGTGGCAGATGCATTCATCAATCCGAAAGGCATCACTCGATAGGCAAAAATTCCCTATTCAATTGCAAAAGCTGTTTTGTGTTTATCTTTTGGTTTAATTGACAACTGATGTAGCTTGAAAATGCATCCAAAAAGCTATATGCACTTTCTTTGCTACTCTTTCCAAGACATGATTAGTGATAGGAAGAGGATAATTGTTGTGTCTAGTAGTTGTTCACTTTTTTAAGATCAACACACACTCTTAAACCATTCTTCTTAGGTACCACCACAATTGGGGATACCCAATCCGTGTGATCAATTTTGTAGATGAATTTATCTTCCTTTAGTTTGTCAATTTCCTCTTTGATTTTTTTTGCAAATGTTTCAGGGCATTGTTTTCTTGGCTTAGCATTAGGATTTTGCTTGGCTTAGCATTAGGCTTTAGATGAACTGTATGCTAAAAGATGGCAAGCTCAACTCCTTTCAAGTCCTCATAAGACCATGCAAACACGTCCTTATACTCCTTGAGAATTTAAATTAACATCTCTTCCTTGTCTGGTGATAGATCCATAGCCATGTAAGCAGGTTTAGGCTCTTCTCCTAATTCTACTAGATCTATTCTTTTAGCATTCTCAGGTCCATCATACAATTTTCCTGGTTTAGCCTTTTCCCTCATTGGGGCTGTTCAATGATGATTTTGCAGTCTTGAATAGTGTACTTTTTGTAATGTGAGGGTACACTTATTTTGTCTTTCCCTGATTCTTCCCCATTTTCATTGTCACTTTCCATTTTTGTAGTCATTCAACCTTAGTCCATTTAGGTTCACTAGTAGCACCCCATGTCTTTGATGCGTCTTTAGGGATTTTTGTTGGTTGCCCTTTTTCTAGTTTAGTCTTGTTTGGCTAAGAAGATGATGTCACCTTTCCAATTATATTGTCTTTCATGCAGTCATGGGCTCCCACTAGTCTCAAGTACGACTCTTTCCCCTCTATGTGACACTGGATTATTTCTCATGCCTTTTGTTGTGCATTTGTTTCTGTAGAATTGTTGTCTTTTGGGTCTCTAATTTGGAAAGTCAAAGAATTTTATAGGTTTTTTTAAGATCACTATCATGACCTTCTAATTTGTCATCATCTGCACTAAGCTCCTTGTATCTTTGAGCATCAAGGGTGTCATAGTAATATTCCTCACTTCATTCTTGTTTTGCTCCAAGGTGCGGTTTGAATCACTTTCCATGGTAACATCTCTAATAGAAATCTCATCTTGAATGCACAAACACTGCATGTCAATTTCAACACCTTGTACTTCACCAATTTCTATTGAATCCTGATGATTTCCTCTTGAAGTCTCTCTAATCATGCATGAGGGAGCTAAATCTAATCCATTCTTATCGCAAAACTTGGTGGTTATGATCTCATTGACACACACATCTAAGGTGGCCAAGATCTGAGTCCACTCCAAGGGCTCCATTCTCTCTTTAGGAAAAGGCTTAGGTATATCTCCCGGATCCTCAAATGGTCTTGCTTTTTTGTTTTTAAACCATCACAGTCAGAAGCTCACACATCCCATGCTTAGAATTCAACCACGTAGGTACTTTAAACTCTATAGCAATATGTTCATACTCAATTCCACAAGAAGTAATCACTATTTGTTCCAAAATTCTAATAGGCTTTGCATTATAGCCTTCAGCTAGCTACAATTTCATCCTAGTTTTCCTAAGGGCGGGTTTGTCCCATTTCTCCCAAATTAGTTTTGTAGCCATGGCTACCCCTACTCCATTGTCCAAGATATCAATGGTTTCTACTCCTGGGTGCTCTATGGGAAGTGTGGTAGTTCTTCTTCTCCTTCACAATAATCCCCAACCTTGTTCATGGGAACTAGTTTGGCCCTCTTTTTGGGTTGGTTCCACTTCTCTATTTCAAGGTCTAAGGTTTCGACTCATTTTTTGATGCCCATTTTCTCAGGACATTTTTTGACATCATTCCACATATGTGGTCTGATTTTCAGTAGTTCCTCTTGCATTAAAGAGCATCTCACAGGTGTGGACATAAGTTCTTGCACCCCTTGACAATCTATGATTGGTTGTAAGCCCCCTTGTTGTGATGGTAGGGCCATAACATCATATTTCCTTTGTAGGGACCCAAGTAGGGAGGTAACTCCTTAAAGGCCTTCTCTCAACTATCCTCTAACTTCTCTATACCTTGATTGCCATACATAGATTGAATTTCAACATCTATTATGCCTTTTTCAATGGGTGTTGTCCCTTCATTTTGATTCTCATCTCTCACTTTCCTGACCATCTTCCAAAGTTCTTCCGACCAACTGCCTTTGACTTCTGGCATGTTAGGTGGCATGGTGTTCTTAGCTACTTGATTTGTTACATCCTTGCTGCATGTGTTGGCTTGTTCCTTTTTTGGATGGTGTTCCCACTCCTCCTCATTTTGCTCGTCTGCTATTTTCTTTTGGTTTGTCAAGTTTATAGATGGATGGAAGGTTGTTCTCTCTTGGATGGGCATTGCTAATGGAGGCTCCATAAGAGTTTGAGCAGTCTCAATCAACTTTTTGCACATCTCCAACCGTAGCTTTTCCCATTCCACATTAGGATAAGTGAGTCATCTATGCTCCATTGTCTGCTAGTTGTCTAGTCTTGCTTTGTAAGCCTTTCAGAATTGCTTCCAATGGCTCAATGTTTTTGTCGACTAGCACCGAACCTCCAGAACTAACCTCTTTTAGGTTCGTTTCCCTTGGGTTCAATTCCGTCTCATGAATTTCCTCTAGTACAACACTAGACATGGGTTTTGCTAATTATTGTGATTTTCTCAAGCTTGGGATAGCTCAGTTATAACTCGGGGGGTTCACCGTTCACCCCCCCCCCCCCCCCCCCCCCCCCCATATAACGTGAGTTTGTGGGGTTTTAAAAAACCCCTCTTTCAACATGTCAAAATGAATAAAATGACCCCTTATTTTAGGAAAGTTTTTCAAAATTGAATATAAAAACCCCTTATTTTAATGTATCTTTGTTAAATTGTCTAAATTTTTTGCATTTTAAAACCCCTCCTTTTGAACTCGCGTTATATATTAACATGATTACATAGTGCACCCCCCGAGAGTTATAACAGCCTTTAACTTCCTATGGTATTGGGCTCTCACTCTATCTTGTGGCTTTTTTAAATGATTTCATACCAGTAGATTTGTGAGAGTTGCTACCCTCCTTCTTGTCTGTTGTTTTCTATTTTGCATGCACTCTTGTTACCACTTTCAATGGTAATTTTGTCTCTAAATTTGATCCACTCAAAAATGTTAAAACCTCCACGATGTTTATTGTCACCTTCCCTTTTTCCTTTGGGCTTTTAGGGCAATCTGGGTATGAGTGTTCAAATCCACATCCTCGACAATATCCTCTCTCACTTTTCTTACCATGAGGAGTGTTGACTACTGCATTTGGTTGATCTTCTGGGCAATCTCTATCCCAATGGTCTCCACCACACCTAAAACAAGGTTCGGATGTCTTTGTTGTTTAGTTTGCTATGCATATGGTCTCTAAGGATATGGATTTGATGTGGATTCCCTCTGGTTAGCTATGAACATCAAAGTCCCCTAACTTAAGGTAAACCCTTTGCCTTAATTTAAGTTCCCCCTCATTGACTCTAAAGCTCTAAAGGACAAAACTGCACTTTCTTGGACATATGATTGCATGACTCGATGGATAAGGATCACTATGATGATAGTATTCGTGGTATTCCTCCTCATGCAGCATTTGTACTGGCACTAAAACATTCTCTTCAGGATACTGATCTAGATATACATACCTCACTATTGCTTGATCATCTCCCAGTAGTGGTGGTTGATGATCTAGCATCGGTCTTGGTCTTTCTACTCCTGGTTGTGGGTTCATTGGTTCTGAGGTGTACCTCGGTAGTGGTGGTGCTACTCTATTGGGTTGATTCTAAGGGTTGGTTGGCATGTTTTATTGATATTGAGGGCTAGGTGGATACATCCTCTCCCTAGCTTGTCCCCAATTATAGTAGCATTCCTCAATGGCATGATTCATCCACTTATTTTCAATGGCACACCACTGTTGCTTAGGATATGGTTGTGGCAGCATGCTACATTGTGGTGCAGATGATCTCCTCCACATGTTAAGCATCTCCTCAAAGATGGTATTCTCTAGTTCTACCTCCCCAACTTTTGTCCCATTCTCCTCACAAGCTCTTCAGCAATCTCTTCAGTGTTCAAAGGTGTTTGTTGTTGTGGTGTTGTTTTCATAATGCTTGGTCCATTGGCTACATATCGAGAATTTGTTGAATTTGCATCTACGTCTCTTTACACTTCTTTGTAGATGTGGTAGTTTTCCACTAAGTAGACAGCTTCCTTTGTGACCTCATTCAATGTCATACACTTTTTCAAGTGTAAATTCTTCTTTTGAGGTGTTCGTTCTTGAGCCCCTCTATGAGCAACACTACCTGACAAACCTCTTGAGGTTTCTCACTTGGTGGAAACCTCTCAAGGTATTACTTAAATTGCAAAGAGACTTCTCAAACTTTCTCATCCTCTTTCTATTTGAAAGAATGGATCTACAACATAGTATTGTGCATGATTCCTCTCATGGAAAACTCCTCTACAAAATATTGTAGCAACGCTTCTATATCCCATAGTATTCATTCTCAAAGGTAGGAACCAAGTGAGGTTGGTGCCTTCCAAGGTCAATCCAAAACCTTCAAATTGGATGTGGAAATTTGTGACATATTCATCTCTCAATACCTATTTGAAAGATGTTGAATGAGCTCAAGGATCACTTGATCCATTTTATGTCAAAGCCATGCATTTTGCGACTTGGGACGGGTGCATGGGTCTTAGACTAGTGACATATCTCATCATTTCAAGAGCTCTTGGGAAAGCTTCCTCATATTGAGATGATTTTTTCTAGATGCAACTCTTGATCCTTCCGTCATACGTACATCTAGCATTATTCGCGCTCAATATGGTGTGGCTTAGATTACCTTGTAACGGTCATCTAACCACCTCTAATAGGCTCTGGTTCTAAAAAGCTACCCCTTCATCCATGGATCAAGAATTTTAGGTTTGATTGATCCTCTTCTATGAGTACTTTCCACATGGGTGGAATCTGAGTGACTCGGTCCATAAAACTCACCTCCTTTCCATTGGCTTTTTGCATGCCATCAAGTTTAAGTAGATGACAAAAAATAGGGGAGTTGATAAACATACATGTACTTTGTTTAGTGTCAATAAGCTCCGTAGTCTCATGTCTTCCCTGATCTAATAGTTCTCCCCTTCCTTGGTCGTAAATGTGTACAATCCCACCGTAGGATCATCTACAAGCACTCTTTCCAGTTCTTTCACAGATATGAATCTAGCTCTTTTCCCATGGACGTCTCTAGATTCCCTCATAAACTTTATCTTTGGTTCTAGTCATCCCCATAGCATCACTAGGGTCAGGATTGTCCATTCTCAGATAGGAAACCCCTCTCTCATCAATACATCGGTCTTCATAGAGGCTCAACAGCTTCAACTTGCTCTCAAAATTCAAGAGTCCCTAGGTCCTCTCGAACATAGCACTTATGATGGATGTCTACATAGATTCTGGCCCCCTTACCGTTAGTGTAATGGTAGTACAATTGTTTAGTGAGGGAAAGTTTTGGTTTTTGTGAGTGCCCTCCCCATTTCTCTCATTTCAGGCGCTTTTTTTTGCCAATTTACACACAAATTTAGTCAACTACAAGACTTTGTGCACTACTTCTATGATCTTCAGACCTAGTAATAGCCTACAGGTCGTACTTTAGATGGTGGAACCAAAATTGACTAAGAAATTTTGATCATATCACTATGTGGGAGAATTGCAATTTCTCCTACCTAAGGTCTTTTGAGGTGCTTTTAAAACCCTTCCAGGTGTCTCAAAGACTTTTTACCCAGTCCAAACAACTTATCCTTGCAATAATTTAAAGTTTTGGCCCTTTTGATGGTCTCAGGAGTCCCTTGACCTCCTTTTGGCTTGCTTTCTAGATCTCATTCACAAGAGAGTATTTATAGATGTGGCGATATGAGTGTGATCCTTACTCTGGGGACTTTTTGGTGTAAACATGGGCTCTTCAATCCTAGTGTGGCTAAGGGCTAGAGATAAAATTTCAATTTTCTTCCTCCATGAGTAGAAAAAAGACAATTTTCACTTTTAACCTTATGAGTTTGATTCACACCTTGAGACAAACCCCTGATACCAATCTTAGACATAAAATATTTTTCTAGTAGATTTTGAGGAGAAAATTGTGATTTTTCCCTTGACTCTTACTTTTGGTCACTTTTTCTAGTTTTAATTAACTCCCAAGTGTTCTACCCTTCTGCAAGAGTATTTGTGCCAATTTTCACCCCATTTGGCAAGTGAAGTAATCCCAAACTCTATTTCAACCCTTTTCTTGACCTAAAAGATCATCTTTTTTTTGTTTTCTTACATCTTTCTCACCTAGTGCAAGCTTCAAGTTGATGAATTCTTGCACTAATCTCCAATCCTATTCAAAACACTGATCCTAACTTGTCTAACACTTTCATAGCAAGAAACTCACCACAATCACATACAAATCAAACACCACCAAAACCCTGGTTTCCTTTTCTAACCTATCTGACCTAAAAGTCTACTTAAGGAAACTCTATCAAAATCAGTTGTGTTCACTCTAGTCTAGGTACTCATTTTCCCGGCAACAGTGCCAATGTCTGAGGGTCCACACAAGTCAACACCTATCACATCTCTAAAAGAGACGGGACCAAGAAAATTTGCCAATCCTAGGTAGCAAGTGACTCGATTAGGGCATGGAGGAATGCCAAGAGGTTGTCAGGCTCTTATCTAAACACAACACGTTCCACTAAGACACTCAATGTGTACTCTATCTCTCAAAATATCAACTTCTATTTTGCAGAACTCTCCCCTAACCACATGCAAATCCTTGAGCAAATCAATTGCGACTGTCTCCAAACTCCATAAGCAACATTACAAGACTATATAGAACATATCTAGGTCATCGAACTTGCATTAAAACTCCAAAAAAAACAATTTTCTTTTGGGCAACCTAATTTAGGTCAGCTTTTGAAATTTAGATGTGCCCACTAGGTTCTCCTAAGTGTCAGGATTCGCGAGCAATTGACTCAAAAGGACACTTGGATAGAGAGAAATATCATCTTGAAGGTTGTAGATGTAGATGCTTGGTTTTTTTGCGACACTTACAATGTAGATATCCACACATAGAGCTTGACAAGACACACACAAAGGTGCCCTTGGAATTTTGATGCGACAATCGTGTAGTGCAGTGTGAGTGATTAAAATACATAGTAGAGAAGAAAGAACGCACAATGTGTAGAGTAAAACCTTATATGTTCTTCATTTATAAAAATGATTGTACAAAAAACCTTACAATGTTGCCTTAAATACCTTGGTTGTGGGTTTTAAGGTACAAAAGCTATATTTGCCATAACCACATTAGAAATTACATTTTTAGCTTCAAAATACATTCCGCTAATAGAGATAGGTTGTGGGAGAGGTATCACTACCAATTGGGATTACAATTACAATTACATGTGGGATAGAATAAATTGAAATCTTTGCTGAAATCTTACAATAGCCATGATGGACTTCTTCATCCATATTTTCTTTGTGTTTGTCTATTGAAGTGTTGTATAGGTTGAGGTGTCCTCACTGGTTTTAGATCTATCACAATGGGTTGTACTTCCCATATGTGATCACTTTGTGCTAAAACAAAGTGACACAACATTGGATAGGGGGAAAGGAGAACACACCCAAAACCCAAGTAATCTGCCTCTCTATAGCCGAGGATAACCACTATACCCCAATCCACTAGAGTTCACCTTTGAAACTCACACAATTGATAGCAATCCACACCGGTCTTGCCCGTTTACTACCATGTCGTAGCACACGCCGCTCTCTCTTTCTCTCTCACACACACAAAGGCCCGTGGAGGCACGCACATCTCAAACACCGGCACCACATAGTTGGAACAAAGCAAAGAGAAGAAGGGGGGAAATGGGAAGAAACGGCACAAGAAACTGGTATGCTTTGCTTCAATTGAGACCAAAAAACCACCTACAAACATCCATGAATTCTCGACTACACCTAGCTCGGCATGGCAACCTTGAGCAACAAGAAAATTGGGATAATTTCCAATTTCACCTTCGTGCGGCTCCCCTCATTGAGAGCACGACAAAAAACTTCATGCTAATGGCACCTTTGTAGGCGCCAAGATTCTTTCCCCAAAGCTCATTTGAGCTCAAGCAAAACACTCATCCAAGGGCTTCTTCCCAGCCTCCATCCTCTCTGGGAAGCTCCCCTCCTTCCTTGAGAGCTCCGCCTTCTTCTTCTCTGGCCCCCAAGGGAAAATTTCCCCCACGTGCCAAAACTCGGTCCCCCTAGGGCGTGTGAGGCCAAGCATCTTCTATATTTGTCAAATGGTATTTTTGGGCTGCTTTTGCATGTGAGGCATCCCCTAATTGCGGCACCGCCTTGATCTCCACGCTTCACATGATCCACCTCTTAGGAGAGGCACTGACAATGTCGTTGTTGCTCTCCCATTTTCTCCTCAAAAAAACTTGGCACGTGAACAGCCTCAAATCAGGTGCCACATCATCAACACTTGCAGGCGTCATCCTCTGCTGTCAACGGCCAAAATCGGCACGCAAACCACCGATGCCACCATCCTCCACTGGCATCCGTGTGCGCGTAACGTGTCATCACAGCAATGCCTCCCATGTAACTCCATGGCCAAGAGCTCCGTGAGCTTTTGTGATGCCCCTTAAAGTATTTGCTCCAGGCTATATATCCCATCATTTACATGCTTGCACCGCATATGGGACAACTTTTGAAGCCACATGGCAGCCGCATGTTGACTGCCCCCAAGGGCCCTCCAAATTTCTCAACACTTTTTTTTTTGAGAAAAAGATCCTTCTATTCATTACTGAAATTGCCCATAGGGCTACAACCACCTCTTCAAGAGAGGGCTACAACAACCATGGTGGGAGACTCTCCCAATGAAAAAACCAGCATATGTACAATGGGGCTAAATCAAGAAATGGGGGGAGGAAAAAGCCACATAGGTGGTCGGTAGTGCCATCGAAGTGCACCCTAGACCATGGTGTAGAAAGGCCCAGGACGCCAGAGTTGAAGGAAAGCCTCTCTACGCTCCTGCATGCGGTCGGAGCTGCCCTGTAGTCCCTCGAGCTATCCTCTGAGAGTGTGGAGCAGCTCTAGCCAAAAATCGCAAACAATCTCTGTTGGTGGCACAGGGCGAGCCTCAAAGATGCGGAGAAAACGGGCCTGCCAGATGAACGAGAGTGTCAGGCCGTCATGAGCTCCCAACACTCCTCTCTCTCACTAAACCACTCATGTGGAGTAAGATCTATAGCAGGCTGGAGTGTAGGTCGCCCCTCCTGCATCACTATCATCCTACTGGTGGAAGATAGCTCAAACTAAAGTGTCGGGCCCGTGAGGGTGGACCAAGCCGCTACTCCCCAAGTGTACTGTTGAGCCGTGCAGAGAGCAGGCATCAGCCGAAGAACTCTTAGCCACACCTGTTGGGCCGAGGGCCAGTCCGAAAGACAGTGACGCTGACTCTCCACAAGATGGTCACAAGCTGCACATGTGGCCGGGAGACCACTATGCACTAGCCAGCTCCCAACTGCTGTAGCTCTATGTGCGACCAACCACTGAAACAAGGTGACTCGCCTCGCCTGTCTGGAGTCCCACAACCTCTCCCAGAAGGCTACCAAGAACTCATCTATGAGACCCTCCTCCTACCAATGAGGTGCTACAGCGGGGCAGGCCTCTCTCTGTGCTGCAAGTATATGACGTCCCAGTGGAACAGTGTACTAAAAGAACAAGACACTTGGGTGGTCTGCAGAAGAGAAAGGGTCCCTCCATAGCCACTCACCAGGATCCCAATGTACTCATGCCAGTGGACAGCACTCCCAAGCCCACAGTCTCCAGTGTCCAGTCTCAAGAGCTACTGGGTCAGGATCGATGACACAAGTCCTCCCACAGATTTCCACTACTCGGATCCTCTGAAAATAGCACTGTGCCACCTACGTGACCTCACTGCAACTTGTTGTAGGCATCCCCAACCCTAAAGATCAAAGAAAAGGGCTGGAACAGTCTCTGAGGAGGCTCTGACTGAGATGAAAACCTCCAGCCGTGTGAAGGATCACATCCACCTGGGTGTTACTGGCTCAAGAGGCATGAGCCACTCAGCTAGAACTGCCTCTAAGATGTTTTGGCACATGCTCGGCACCCCTCTCATGCCCTATATCTGGAGACCCTACACCTCCTCTGACAAGCCTATTAACTCTAACCAGTCACCTAGAGAGCGTGTTGGACCCACTCCCATGGGACCCCAGGAAACATGAGGTCGACTACCAACCAAGTGGCCTCTCTAAGTGCTAATCATGGGGTTCCAGACAAGGGGCTACCGTAGGTGCTCCTCAAGTAGGTTGTCTCTTCTCCAGGCCTCGCCGCAAGAGCTCCCAAGATCGAAGCAAATTCACAGCAAAGCGGTCCTCCAGTCTCCTGCTCAAACCAACTCTGCGCATCTCTGTGAAGATCCATCTAGGTTGCCAGGGGCCTCCTGCCTGAGGCACCCTAGCACGAAGCCATTGTAGCAAGAACTCCTTCCAGGCTCCTCACCTAGAAGGAGTCCTCTGACAATGAACTTCCCAAGAAGGGCTCTGCTCTGTTGTGCTGGGTCAATGATCCCAAGCCCTCCCTGTGAACAAGGAAGAGTGATGACCTACCAAGCCACTTTGACTCGGGCTACCTGAGTGTCATGTCCTGAGCCTCTCTACCCTGCTGATACAAGAACTCAAGAAGATCCAGCAAGAAGTGCCGTAGCACATAGTCGCCAACAACACCTGGTTGGACACTACTACTCTGCCAGCCAAAGAAAGTCGTGTTGAGCTCCAATGTAACAACTTCTCTTGATAGACAGAAAGAGGGAGCAATCTGTTGCTTGGGAGACAAGTCCAAACCAACCTGACAACCCAAGTACCGAACTGCAATCCCTGGGGGGATCCACCTAAAACCCTCTCCTGGCATCCAATCGGGCACAGGAGCACTACCAATCGAGAAAGCCACTGTCTTTCTCTAGTTGATCAGTGTGCCCGATGCACAACAAAAGGTCTCTAGAGCCTTCTCACACCTATGAAGGTTGGCCTCCTGGCCATCTAAGTACAAGGCTGAGTCGTCGGCAAACTCAGCATCTAGCAGCTCATCTCCCCAAATAGGGAGTACTAAGCCCGGTAGACCAACTTGCTGCGACACCAAAAACCTGCTCATCGTCTCCACATAACACAAAGAGGAAGGGGGCAAGAGGACAGCCCTATCTGACGGAACGTGAGCATGAAGCGATCACCTCTACCTCCTACCAAAAGTACCTGACTGTGAGCCTGTCTGTACAAAGCTGACACCCCTCTGATCCAAGCATCTGAGAAGCCCATCCTACATAGAGTGCCCTCTAGAAAGTCCCAGTCAACTCTGTCGTATGCCTTCTCAAAATCAAGAAGAAGAATCACTAGGTCCTCACCACGTAGCCATGCTAGGACAGAAGCCTCCCAAAAAGTAAACATGTTGTCAAGGATACTGCGTTCCTTGACAAAACCTGCCTGAGTCCCATGTATAAGGCTCTCTAGAAGTGGCTGAATCCTCAAACTCAGAGCCTTGGCAAGAATTTTGTAGGTTGAGTTGAGGATGGTGATGGGGCGCCACTGTTGAATCTCATCCAAGGAGCCACCCTCCTTGGGAATGAGGTAGATCAGGCCCTCACTCATGTTTTCAGGCATCACTCATGTGTGTAAAATGTACTAAAAAGCACTACAGAGATCTGGGCCAAGCAGGTCCCAGTACTCCAAGTAAAAACTGGGAGTCAGTCCATCCTCACCTGGACAGCTACCATGGGAGAGGGCCCTAAGAGCCGTGTGCAGCTCCTCAAGCTGAAGTGGCAGCTCAAGCCTTTGACACATCTTCTTAGTCACAAGAAGGGGCATCTGTGCCCAAACCTGCTCCCTGCATGCATCTTGACGCTCTGAGTGGGGCTCTGCAGACAATAACTCACAGTAAAAGTCAGTAGCAACTGCACGCATATCCTCGGGCTAAGAAGCAACTGACCCATCGAGCCTCCGCAACTGACTGACCTTGGTATGTGAATGTCGAGGTCCCACTGTGTGGGACACATGTCTAACCTCACCATCCTATCTTATTGCAATATTAGCAAGAACCACGATTAATTTGTCAAACCGGACAAAGCTGACTCGACTAGTGCATAGAGGCTACAAGAGGTTGTCAATCCCTTGGAAAACAACTAACAACTTGCATCTAACTCAAGCTACACTCAAGTGACTGAAATCACCAAAATCGAATCGCTCATCGGCAAACAAACAACATCCGTTATAGCATCAAATGACATACAAACGTAACAAAACTTCTAGGAAAAGTTTATAAGACCTAAGCACACATGCCTATGGTCTCAATCCCCACTTTAGGTCAAGTCCAAAATCGCGATTATTAACAGCAATGGATTTTTTACCTAGTCATTTTCGACCTAGAATGCATCTAAATGCTTAGCAATGATGCCCCAATACCCCGCCTATGCTGAGTTTTTGATTTAAAAGTATAAATTCCTAGTTATGATGAAATTAGGCCATGGGTCGGCGATGCCAAAAGCTACGAAATATTGTGAATGGCTTACGTCAATGCGTAGAGCTCTTACCTGCGATTGCAATGCAACAAACACAATCGCAATGTGACAACCAGAGAGGGAGTAGGAAGCGTGAGAAGGAGAGAAGTGAGCGCTGTTAGCTCACGCTGTGTATTTCTTATCCAAATACTTATAAAAAACTTACAAAAATTGGCTTTTATACCTTAGCCAAGGTTTTTGAGTGGTCAAAACTAATAATCTGGAGTTCTACCAAAGCTAGGAATTGACTGGCTGATACAATTTGAAAGCTTGTAGCCTCGGGTCATTAATTACAAAGTTTACCAAGAAAATAGGAGTTACAATATTCTCGATTTATCAAAATAATAATTGTTTTACAAGGAGAACTCCGAAAAATGGTGTCCGCGTTAGCTTGCTGCTAACATTCCCCCCCTTCTCGCCTATGTCGTCCCTTGACATAGCTTTATGGGCTGAAGTAATCTTCGGGTTGACGGCGGGCGAGGCGGTCTTTTAGTGCTTCCAGTGCCTTTTGGTATCTTATTTCGCGTCCTTTGTCAGGCACTTGCAAAAATTGCATGGTGACTTGGTTTTTCAATTCCACCGCCAAGTAGCCTACAAATCTGGATGTGAGGTTGCTTATCACCGGCGCAAATATCTTTGTTCGCCAAGTGAAGAATCCAGTGTAGAATGCTTCTTCAAAAGCTAGCATATTATGTGATGGCAGGAACATGCATCTGGCATAGAATCCGTAAAGGATTTCTTCTGAAGGTTGCCCACTCAGATCATAGCATAAGCCTTTGTTTCCTTCCAAGAATGAGAGCCATGGGGCTCTTGTCTGCTCAGGCTCAATGAAAACCTGTATACATGTGAGTAGCATCCTGCAGATCTTATATAGCATTGCACAGGAGAGATCTGGCAGACTCTTAAGAATTTCATGGCGCGCGTTAGGGTTTTCACCATGTATTCCTCTGTTGCTTGGCCTCTCTTTGGAGCTGGCAGCCTAGGGAAATTGAGCCATGTTGGTCTTTTTTCTGCAGTGCTTCATGTGCTTGCCATGTCCTTACTCTAGGTACAGGACAGAATGTTGGATCCTTCTGTAAGGCTACAAGTGCTCTTGTGAACAGAATCAGGTACCGCAGATTCTTGTTCAGCCGCTTAACCTCCACTTCGGGTGGTCTTTATCTCCGCCATCTTCTTGCATATCCTTGTATAGCCTTTCTTTTACCTGTAAGAGTTCTACCTTGATGAGAGGGTATGGCAGGGATAGCTGGTGCCATTGAGCATTGATTTGATTGGGAGTGAGTTGAGTGACATTGACAGAGTGTAAAACTCTCAACTCCCAATCCATTGTGGCCTTCCACTGCTCATCCACGTCT
The DNA here is from genome assembly GCF_014529385.1 of Adiantum capillus-veneris. Classification (NCBI taxonomy): domain Eukaryota; kingdom Viridiplantae; phylum Streptophyta; class Polypodiopsida; order Polypodiales; family Pteridaceae; genus Adiantum; species Adiantum capillus-veneris. Next base: position 147,535,178 of record NC_140952.1, read on the forward strand.
AAGGTGATCTTTTCCTTCAGTGCGTCTTCTTCAGCTTTTGACAGCTGGACCATTGGCACTATATCTTCGTCAACCTGAAAGTCTTCATCACTACTCGGCTCTGTTGTAGACTGCATCTCAAATTCAGCAAACGAGACCGAGGGAATGTCAATTTGGGGCGGCTCTGAAGTGCATGCCTCTTCCTGTGTGTCGGGCTTTTCATCTCTGAGGAGTTGATTCATACGCTTCAGTTCTGCAATCTCCTTTAGGAGCTCGTCCTCTCTTTGGACCCGCATCAGTGCCAGGTCTCTGCGCTGTGACTGTTCAAGCTTCAATTCCAATTCTAAATCTCTATTTTTTCTTTTGAATTGCCTTGTACACTTTATCTGTTCCCTTGATCGAGGCCACGGCTTGATTTTCTCTTATTTGCCGTAAGAAAATGGCCTGATCATTGATTCTCTTTTCGGAATATGGCAGAGAAGCGTTGGCTACATCTAACTGCACTTGAATTTTTTGAGCTGACAAAGAGGTGGTAAGAAGTTCATTCGTCACTTCTATCAGTTGCTCGTCTTTCACCTTGCAAGCATCAGATAACTTAGTGAGGAGGTCACCTAACTCCTCCATTTCCTTTTGTTGTTTGTCCCTGGCTATCTGATGTTGTTCTGCTTCTGTCTTTAGCTCTTGCACTTGCCCTTGGAGATCAGTGATAGTAATCATCCTGTAGTCAAGCTCTTCTTGAAGAGCATCGATGACCATTTCGAGTTCCTTGGCCTTTGTGCTGCAGTTTAAGACTACTGAGCGGAGTTTCTCCGTCATGTCTTCCATCTGTCTTGCATACTCGTTTACTTTTAAAATTACTTCGTCATTGGACTGCCACTCCTCCTGTCTTGCTAGTTGGGATGTGCCTGCAGCCTCTTGTGTTGCTTCTTGTTGTGTTGTAAGTGTTGGTGGCACTGTAGAGGTGGATGGTTGTTCTTCTCCATGGCCATCCTAAGGCTTTGATGCCTCGGCAGTTTCTGGCTAAGTGGAAATAGCTGGTGTGGTCTCAACCCTTATCGTCTCTTCAGTTGTTGACCGCTCTGCCTTCTCCGACTCGGGCTCTTTCTCATGTGTAGTGGTATTCTCTTTTTCTGTATCTACCTCTTTATCAGTTTCTTCCGCCGGCTTTTGAGTTTCTTCGGCTGCCTGCTCCGGTTCTGGCTCGGCTTCCTTTTCCTCATGTCCTATGGTGTGGTCAGCTTTTTGTGTGGCTTCTGTTTGGTGGGTGAATTCAGAATCTTTTTCTTTTTTGGTCTCGGCTTCTTCATTGGTATCTTGGCTTGGCGGTGATGGTGGTGGACTAGGCATGGGATGGTCTTGTTGTTGCGGCGGCGGTGAGGTGGGTCGGGGAGATGCCTGGCTTTGCTCTTGGGTAGCCTCTTCCTCAGCTTTCTTTGCCGCTTCTTCTGCCTCTTTTAGCTTTAGGGCTTCGGCCTCTTGGTACATTATTTCTTAATAATCCTTTGGATCCTCGGCCTCTTTTCTTGTATGATGCTTTGTTCGAGGTCCTTTCAGGCCTGTGGGTACCCACTTTTTTGGGTCCTTTCCTTGTGCTTTCCTACTGCACTGGTAAGCCTGTTTTTCTCTTTCAAATCGTGCTTGTTTTTGAGCCAGATCCTCTTGGTGGACAGCCACAGCTTTCCTCTTCAATCTCTTCCCTTCTAGCTCTCTTTTCTTCATTGTCAGAGCTTTCGCTGATGTGCCTCTCTGATGAGCTATCATCCGATTCATCACCTGATTTAAAAGATCTTTTACCTGATCTTGTAGCTCTTAGAGAGGGTTGTGCTGCTACAATCCATGTATTTTGGTCAGAGGCACGCGGTAGGTTATCAGCCATGCCGATGGCATGATAGGCTATTCTTGTCGACACTTCTGGCGCACCCAAGTATCTGATTTTACCCTCCTTCTTGGTGGCCTTCAATGTTGTCAAGACATACTTCACCTGGTCCACAAGCTGCCTTGTTGTTGACTTCAGAACTTGAGTAAAGGTGGTGGCCATGGCGTGATTTGGTGTCGTGTACCCTTGGTGGCCTTTTTGCCAGGAAATGGAAGTGTTGATGGTACAGACGGGCTGGCTCTTCCACTTGTTTGTGGATGTGATCGGTGAATGTAGCTGCGGATGTTTCCTTGGTAAATGTGCCTACGGTCTTCTTGTCTCTTTCCTGCATGGTCATTCCTTCAGTGGGCAGTCTAAGTTCCTCTGCCACTATTTCTTTTGTAATTACTACCTCAACCTTGTTTCCTTGGGTGTCTGATATCTGGGCAATTCCGTCTTCTTTGATTGTGGACAGAAGCTCGTAAGCTTTTTGAAAGTCCACTCCGCAAGGCTCTTGTTTGTAGAAATATCGGAGTCCCAACCTACGGTTAGCTTCTTTGGTTTCTAGCTTTGCAACTACATCATAGACCTCTTTAGGCAAGAGCTGCAACTCCACCTGATGCCCTTCTTCACTCTTGAACCTACCAGTGAAGACCGTGGTGTGGTGTTCTTCTAGCTGTTCTTTTGAAAGATAGGATGCTTTTGCCGCCTTGACTGACTCGGGGTCTAGTTGATACGCAGGCAATTCTTGTAGTTTCTCTTTTTGGTTTAGCTTCTTCTTGGCCTTCTCCGCGGCTTGCATTGCTCCTGTTCAGTGAATAGAGTGCAAAGCTAGCAGATTTGTCTGATTTTTCTTTGGAATGTCCTTTTAGACTGAAATGTTGATAGTCTGGTCCAAATTGCTTCAAATCAATTTTCGAACAAGCAAAGATGCATAAAATCATGCAAGGAACAAAATTGTATGGTCAAAAAAAAATTTACAACCAAAGTAAATAATCGTGATTATTCATCTGAGGAAAATTTTCAACTTTTTGCAAACTTGGCCTCATAGGCTTGAAGTATTTGGCTTGAAGTATATGCCAAATACATGCTCTGAGTGAAATATGGGCTCATTTGGATGCACATGTTGAAAATGGTACCAGATTTTGGTTTTAGGTCTCTGAAACTTTGAGATTTTGAAATCCAAGTTGACTCAAAATTGGCTAGTAGGCTTATCACAACATGTACTTTGGATGTATGATGACAAAATATCCAAATATCCCAATTTTGACCAAAAAGTAAATAATCGCGATTATTAACTTTTCTTCCAAAATTGACAATTTTTGGCACAAATTGGTTCTAGGCATGGTATAGACCTTTGGTATGAGATATGAGGTGATTTGGATCAAAAATAGTTATTCATAACCCAGATTTTGATTTGCAAGGACTTCTTTGCGTTTTTTGGCCATTTTACAAGTAATGGGTGGTCATTTTGGCTCATACTTGATTTTTGGCATGTAATAGGTGTGTACACATGATAGGTGAGGTGAATTGACAATTTCCAAGCAAAAATCATGCAAAAGTAAATAATCGCGATTATTTACAACAGTGACAAAAACTTTGCAAATCTCACAAATTTTGACCTAAACATGTTTCATACACCTAATACAAGTCCTAAATTGAAGTTGGTCAAGTTTGATCATGCCGGCATCACTTTGTGCTCTGTGGACTCTGAAATCATCGTTTTTTGTGATTACTCTGTCTGTTGGGTTGGTCGGTCAACTTTGAGGCTTTGAACTTGTCCGCAACATAGTCGTGAAGCTACCTGTCCAATTCTGGCTCATTTGTAACCTTTGAGCCGTTTTTTGCTTTTTGAGGGCTTTGCTTGATGGATTTCACCAAACCAATCATATACATTGTATATGGACCTCATTAGCAAGCCATCTGTGGACTCAGGTCGGAATTCTGGCATTTGTTAAAAACCCTAATTGTTCTATTGGGGACCCCCTTGACCCCAGTCGAATTGTCATATGATGGTATAGAAAGGTTCTATTATGTTAGGGCATGCTATGGTTCAAATCCCGTCCGATTTGGTCAAGTTGGCATGCCGCTATGGACAGTTTTAGGTTGTAGGTCTTCATGCACTACTCGGTTTCTAGGGTTTTTTCTAAGGCTTTAGACTAGCTATCGGCCGTACAAAATGGATCATTGTTGAGTAAAGAACTTACCCCTCATGTCTCGTGTGAGACGGCGCTAAAAAAGGTCAATTATGAGCTCCGGAAATGTCGCGCGAAAGAGGCTGAAAACTCTCTCTACAAAGGCTCCAAGTGAAGATGAGGTGGTTTTAGCCTACCCTAGATATCTATACTTGGACTTTCCAAACCAAATTTCCCCAGATTCCCCCGTTAGTCCTACTAGGCCGTGAAATCTATGTTAGGCCCAAAAATTTCCCTGATCAGATTCCTGTAGCTCATTCTGCAAGAATTTTGCAAAAGTAGGCCCCGGTCGCCTAATTTAGGCTTCCCGCTTTCGTCTTTTGATTTTATTGAAATTTTTTGTGCTTGTCCGCCTTATCCTTCTGATCACCATCGTGTCTTCAATTTTTCCATCTGAGCTTTCTTGCTATTTATTATTAATTTTGACCTGTTTATTTGAAAAAATCAAAGAAAATAGCAAATTTCTCTAAAAAAATAAAGTAAAAATCCAATAATTAATAAAATCTCTTGAAAAACACAACTTTATTGTTTTTTGTTGGATTTCTCCATTTTTAAGCCTCCTTATCAACAAAAATGATGGAAAATACCCAAAAAATGCCTATTTTTGATGATTTTCTTATAGTATATACACTATTTACACTCATCGGAAAGATATTATCAATGGATTTTCCCTTGTCAATGAATTATAAGGGCATTATTAGGTAATTTTGCAAAAAATCACACGTTAACATGGAATATTTTCCTCCCTCTTCAGACATTGCCCCTAATTACTTAGTACTTAGTGCTCTTCCACCCCTCCTAGATGGCATACTCCAAGACGACTCGTGCATGGGTTGAACAATTGTTTCTATGCATGGCCGTGATTGGCTCTACCATGATATGAAGATCAATGCAATTCAAACCAATATGTTGTGCAAGAGCTGGGTCTTGAGTAAATAACTCAAGGGTTTTCGATGTCAAGATTTGCTGCTGATGTCTTCCAAAGAGAAAATCTTGTAGTCTTTGTGCTCTCTGTTCGATAGTACCATCAGGGTGTTTTAGCACGCTAATTTCTTGAGCTATTGGTAGCACGTTAGACGGTTGCCGAGCTTTTTCTCGCCATTGGTAGCTCGGTCGGCTTGGTGCTGCATGATGTGTTAGAGTCTGTTGAGACTTAACTCGCCATTGTTTGATTGGTTTAGTGATGTGTGGAGAAGATAAGTGCTCCTTTTTCTTCCAAACCCTTTTCCTGCTAGGTTCCTTGCTCATAGATGCTCGATTCTGTGCTCGAATCCTCGGAACCGTCTTATGTTTCTTCGGTGAAGTTCTAGGCACCCAGATCTGATTTGGTTTATCCTTAAGTTGTGCTTTTGGTACCCAAATTTTCCTGACTCCTTGCATGCTACTTGTAGCAATTGTTTGTCGAGGAGATGGAGAAGATTTGCTTCGTAGATTGGTCTTCTGATTGCATCTTTTCCATTCCTCCTTGCTTGGTGAAATTGGAACAATGAGTTGCCCTCCTTTAGGTGATAGCTTTAGCTGATTCGTATCCCAATCTGGTACTGCTTTGTATGTACGCATCCAAGAAATGCCAAGAATTATCGTCTCATTCATGTGTTCATCTAGCAAGCATACAAACTGATACGGACATGAACATCCATGTACTACCACATTCAAGTTGACCACTCCCAATGTTGGAGTTGGATTCTTGTTGCATCCTTTGATTGTCGTGATTCCTACGGTCAATGCTTGACTTGTTTCCTTTTTGTATGTGGAATAACTGACTGCATTCACTCTAGCTTCTTTGTCCACCAAAGCATTGGTGCTATGATCGTTGAATTGTACTTTGATGCGCAGATCCATTCCATCTAACCAATCGTCATCTGTTGAAACTTCGTCTTTAGGTAATTCCCATTGTCGATCATCTATTTCCAAAGTGTTGATGGGAATCGGTATCTGTTGATTCTTGAGAGCAGCTTTACGCTTGAGTACCTGAAGTCTAGCTTCCTCTTGGGCTTCATCAATAACCTGTTGTCGCTTCATCTTCCTTTGTTTGGCTGCTTGCATTCTCTCTAGCAATTCATTGGTTAGTGGCAAATTGTATTTCTGTAAACGACATCCACTAATCCAATTAGCCATTGGTTCACCATCTAGGGTGGATAATTTTACTGCTCCACTTGGAGATACATCTTCAATGATAAATGGTTCGTTCCCCTTTTTCTTAAACTTATGAATGTGTTGCTTAAGGGAATACACTAGAACTAAGTCCCCTTTCTTGAGAATTTTTGTGATTAAGTGGGAATCAAAAAACTGTTTTTGTTTTCTCTTTTGTCATAGATATGAGCTACAGCAGTTAGCCTTTGCTCGTCTAGCTTTTCCAAATCTTCAAGTCTTTCTGACAATTCATGTCCAATCCACTCAAGATTCTGTGCTACCCTTAATGTTGGCAATAGAAATTCTATTGGCAGTACAGCATCAAGACCATAAACAAGGTTAAAGGGTGTAGCATTTAGAGCTGTTTTGAATGAAACTCAATAAGCCCATAGAGCAGCATGGAGATTCATTTCCCAGTCTGCTGTCCTTCCTGAACTAACCACTTTGGTCGGTACCAAGCTAAGAATTTTATTTGTATGCACAGCATGTCCGTTTGCTTGTGGGTGATAGGGAGCTGATTTGTTATGGATGACCATAAACTCATTAAGCAAATACTCTATTACCTCATTGAGGAAATGAGTTCCCCGATCACTGACAATCTCTATTGGAGTCCATATCTTGTAAATACATACTCATATAAGAATGCAGCAGTGGTTCTGGCATCGTTCTTTTGAGTCGCTTTAGCCTCGGCCCACTTGGTCAAATAGTCCGTAGCTACAATGATATATTGAGCTTGGGTTCTATAAGCAGGTGGATGTATCGGTCCAACAAAATCTTTTCAATTTCTCTTTGACGGCGTTTAGCCAGATAATTACTCCACTTAGGAACAGGTGACATTTGAAACAATGTTACATGAGGAATGGGTGATTGTTTTTGACATTGAGGGCAATCTTTTACAAAAGATCTAACATCTCTCCTCATAGTCGGCCAAAATACTCCAAGTCTCAAGATTCGTTGCATAGTTTGGTCTTCTGCAAAGTGAAGTCCTACTATGGTAACATGTGCTTGACTTAGGTATTGATTCTTTTCTTCAGGGTTAATGCATAAAAGCAATATCCCATCTCAATTTTTTTTATGTATCCTTCCAGCTAGTAATTGATACATAGCCGATTGCTTGATTAAATCAATTGTGATAGCAAGTGGTATTTGTGAATCCACTTGAGCTATTTTCATCAATGACACAATTTTTTCCGACCATCTAGGTATCATTTCCACGGAGAACAAATAGGCATTTGGTAGATCATTGTCTACCCCTTTAGGTGATTCCCCTGAAACAATCCTTGACAAATGATCTGCTTGTTGATGTGTAGTGCCTTTTTTTACAACCACAGTGAAATCAAATTCAAGAAGAATGATGAACCATCTCGCTATCTTCCTGTGTTGCATGGCTTGTTGACCAAATATAACAAAGCTTGGTGGTCCACAAAGAACACAAACTTGTTGGCTAGTAGATAATGTCTATACTTTTTAACGGCATAGATCATTCCTAGTCCTTCTCTTTCAGTGGTGGTGTAATTCTTTTTTGCCATGTTCAATTGTCGATTAGCATAAGAAATAGGAAAGTCAATTTTTCCATCTCCTGGTTGGGCTAGTATACAACCAATAGCAAAATTTGAAGCATCTACATGTACATGGAATACCTTATTCCAATCGGGTTCTTTCAATATTGGAGTTGAGGTGAGAGCTTGCTTAAGCTTCATGAAGGATTTTTCACATGCCTCGGTCCATTCAAAGTGCGTAATCAAGCTATACATGGGTTTTGCAATTATAACGTACATGTACATGAAGCATCGGTAATATCCACAATATCCCATGAAGGCTTGTACCCCCTTGACTATTGTTGGTCTAGGCAATTCAGCAATGACATGAATCTTCTCAATATCGGTAGCTATGCCATTTCTAGACACCATATGTCCAAGAATTTTCCTTGTCTTCCCAGGAATGTGCACTTTTCAGGATTTAAGCAAATCCTATAAAGTCTACATTTCTCGAATACCTTTTTGAGGTGTTCAAAATGATCAGCCCAGATTGACGAATGTACACATAGATCATCCATGTATACTTCTAAGAATTTTTGAAGATAATCTTTAAAAGCATGGCTCATCAATCTCTGAAATGTGGCTGGAGTATTAGTTAACCCAAATGGCATAACCCGATAGGCAAATATCAGTTCTATGTTGATCTTTTGGGTCAACAAAAAGTTGATTGTATCCCAAAAAACCATCTAAGAAGCTGTAGGCTTCTTTTCCTGCCACTCATTCTAAAACATGTTCAGTTATCGGAAGAGCAAAGTTGTCTCTAATGGTAGTTGCATTCACTTTTTTGAGATTAACACATACTCGTAATTTCCCATTCTTCTTAGGTACTACCACAATTGGAGACACCCAATCTGTGTGTTCAATTTCGTAAATGAATTTGGCTTCCTTCAGTTTTTCAATCTCTTCTTTGATTTTTCTGGCAAATGTTTCGTTATAAGTGTATGGTCCCTATCTACTTGGTTTCGCATCGTCTCTCATGGATATAGTATGTTGACAGATGTTAACTGAAGACTGGCGGAATGCAAAAAGAACGAAATCCTATGTAGTCATTCTCTCATTAAGAAAACCTGTAATTTCATTTGTGGGGCTTGCAGAAGTTTCCAATTTTGTAAATTATTTTTGCCATGAGACTGAGTAGGATTTTACTTTGGAACATGAGATATTGTATTTGGAAGGTATTTATACCAAATTTTGAACTTAATGAAAAGAACCCTTTTGTTAATTTTATCAAGTGTCTGTGAGAAGCGTATTCTGTGTACGAGAGAGAGTGAGAGTTTATCTTGAAGCTACGCGCACACTGGTGGTCGGAATTGAGTGCGGAGAAGTGCAACGTGTTGCCCCCGAAGAGAACTACGAGCCAACACCTACATTGCGGATGTACGGCTCAGCTTCACGAGATTGAACCGCGAGATATTTCTAGTGATTCGGTAAGCAAACGGTATTTGTTTTTGCATTTCAGCATATCCACGCGTTCGTATTGAGTAGAGCTACACATTGAGCACTTTAGTTTTCAGAAACGATGACCTGCAAAAACCTGTCAGACATCCTACGTGATTCTGCATTGGGTGTTTTTTGGCAGGTATTTGCATCATGGACCTTAGGGAGAGTGGCCTATTGGTGCTAATAGGATATCCCTCAAGTTTTGTAGCATTTTGATAACGTCTTATGGGTATTTGGCTCACGGAAGCGTTGTAGGAAATCTCCTCCCGTGTACTTTTGAAGGCTGTAACTTAGACATTGGGTAGAAACCTCTGAAGGAAGTAGTCAATAGTCGATCGAGTGTAGGTTGACACCGTATGCTTGCTTCCATGCGCCTGCGGGTTGAGCTTCATCCTTAGCTGACAAATCTTGTTAGGTGAGTTCTCATTGTGCTGACGTCCATCGCGGCGTATCCGCCAACATTGGTGCCGCTACTGCCGAGGACGAAAACCCTAGGTAGGTGACTGAGACTAGTCTTTGAGGATAGGGATTCTTTTGCTTGCCAGAGTCTTATTTTACGTTTAGATAGGATCAGAGGGTGGTGGACTCTCCAGTTCTTAGGAGGAGTCTAGGGAGCATGTGTCTGGCTTAGATCCTTCAACTTAGGTAGTATTAGGTAGGAGAGTAGGAGTTGGAGTGGTAGAGGCGGTGAGAGGAGAGCTTGAAAGTTCGTGGGAGGCCAGGAAGCAACCGAGACACCAAAATCACCATCTCACATGATGAATAGGAGTAGGGTAAGTAGGACATAATGATTTATGATCTGGAGCACTTCATGCATGTTATATTTGTTGTTAGGCTCATCAAAGAACTATAAAAGACGGTAAATTGTGTTTAGAAGCTGAATTGAAGTCCAAAAGTTTTTGTGATTATTTCTGAGAGATCTGCAGAGCATAGAGAAGCCCACTAGCAAAGAAAAATTAAAATCTAAGAAAGTAGACATCCTACATGTAGGATGTCTACAGGGTGACCTCGCAGGAATTTTGAGAAACTGAGTTGACCAAAGTGTTTAGAAGGTAGGTTTTACCCTATTTTCACCTGGAAAGTGGAAGATTGACCATATCTTGATAGATTGTGGCCAAAAGACAGAAATAGCCAAACATCCTACCCAAATTGTGCCAAGGCATAATTTTGAGACCAAAACCATAGGATGTTTTCATGTGCATGATCTACATGATTTATTGAGTGCGTGTGAAAGATTTCATCTCAATTAGGTGAGAAAATTGGAGTTTAAGCAGACTTTAGCATTTTTTACTAAAAAAGGCTAGAATAGCTAAGTTTGGGGTCTTTTAACATTCAAACTCAGATCTAAACACACTGGTGAGCTCAGAACATCAAGGAAAAGTTGTGGGCCAAGTTGGGTTAAATTTTGATGCCAAAGAAATCCTTCGTGTAGGATGTCTAATGCATGATTAAAAGATCAAAATCATATTTGAGACATACCAAGCTCTCATATAGCCTTAAACAAACCTCCTAGTCAAGTTTGGTCCAATTTGGAGTTGATTTGACTGGTGAACTCATCAGAACGGACATTAGGCTTCTGAAACAGATTTCTGATCAGTTGACCAGCTTATAGGTGTCCAAACCAAAAAGTAAGAACAGCTGGGAGCTCAGCACATCAAGGGAAGTCTACATTGCAATTTTTGGCTGAAACAGAGCAAAAAGACATCCTATGCGTAGGATGTCTATAGAGTCAATTTTTGGACAAAATTAAACTATTGACATACCTGGAGGTTCTAATTGACTTAAGAGTTCCAGAACTTCTTTCAGAAGTGAAATTGGACTTTGTTTGACCTTTGACGGAGCAAAGATGGAATTAAGACTTTACCTATAGACTGACAAACACTTGGGTGGTGTACAGTCCCAGATTAGCAGACCTAATCAAGAACATCAAGAAGTGTATAAAGTACAGTAGTGGTTGGAATTAACCCTCCAGCTCTAGTTATACCAATCATTACTAAGACCACCTCTAGCGGTTAAATGCTTTGATTCGATTGCCGAAATTAAACGCTTGTGTACAGGTATATTTAGCAGCAAGGCAAGAAGTTGTGCGAAAATTGATCCCTTGCCAGGTGAGTGGTTGGATTTGTGATAAGTAGCATTGCTAAGTTTGATGAATCTAAGATCAGGAATACACATTTCAAAAGACCAAAAAGAGGCAGGTGATCAGGGTAGCTTAGTATCCACTGAGGAAAGTGTAACTCGGGCAAGGTTAGATCCATTAGCCCCAATCATTGAGGAATGTAGTAATATTGACACTTCATCATATAAGTCCTTTTTCATGATGGGTAGTCAAAACCAGGAGGTTTCTCCGGTGAAGGACCAATGCTAGGAGGAAGTACCTCCCAAAACCCTTTGAACAATGTCAAAGTTCACTATAATCTTCTTAGAAGGAACAAACTCTTGGGGAGCCCTAGTTTATTCTGACTATCAGGGACACAAGTGTATTTATATAGACGAACGGTCTTCTCAAAAACTGGAGATAATTCAAGTCTATGATGATGGAGATAGATTCCGAGATGAAAAGGGGAACCACTATCTGATAGTTAGCAACCCTGAGGATTACAATAGGTATGGAGATAGTGTGGCAAAAGGAAAAATGGTCTCAGAAACTCAAGAGCCGCCTCCTAAAATTGATCGACCTGGAGCTCTTTTTATGTATGATAAAAAAACAACCAGAGTCTCTACCTATAATGAGAATGTGGGAATTTACAAGCATGAGAGCGAGGGGTAGTCTCTTATTTTTGATGCAAAGAACCCTACCCAAATGAATTGAGCAATGACAAGGTTCTTTACTTGTTCTATTATGAAACTGCTATGGGGAAGGATATCATTTTTGTTGACAAGTACAGGCGAGAATACAAATGAATTCTTCCAGAGGAGGTAGACAAGGCAACAGTTCCAAAAACCTCAACATATGACTCCGAAGAAGTACCAAGGTCCACCTATACCCCTAGCAAGTCAACAAATCCATTTTCAGAGGAGTATGACGCAACATCACATTCTAACCGACAGCAGACGTTTAACTACCAAAACCAACAGGCAACCCAACCATCATTGCAGGCATGGCTTCAACAAAGTGCGACATTAGAACAAGACCGAAATAGAGGTGGTTATCCAGCCACACAAGGGCTAAGAGATTTACAAGAACCACCACTCCATTCACAATATCAAGGCGAGAGTAAGACAAAAACTCAAGTCGACAGAGCCCAGAAGACAACCCATAGAACGAGATCAAAGAGAACGAGTTCGAAGAGATGAACCACCTCTTGCAAGAACCATCAGAAATTATGGCTTAGGAGCACCTCTAGGAGAGGAACCCTCCCACTACCGAAGGCCAAAGGAGGTATATCGAGTAGGACGAGGAGAACCAATGATGAGATTTGTAGACCATCATAGAATTAGACCTTCTCAGGTGCAAAAATGGGTAAACAAGAAATACACGGGAAACAGAGATCCTAGGGATCATGTAGCAGTCTTTGTGCGTGTAATTAGAGTTGAAGAAGTTTTAGATTTCCCTACTCAATTTGCAGGGTTTGGACTTACCCTAGAAGAGGATGTCGCCACGTGTTTTGATTATGTGGAGCGTAGAGATTTTGAATCTGTGGAGGAGATTTTTGACGAGTTTATTGAGGAATTCTCACAAAGAGGGGTAGCTCATAATATAGTCTCACAAATCCATAAATTCAAACAGAAAGAAGGGAATATGTGCGAGAGGTAGCCCTACGACTAAAGAGATATGTGAAGTTTTGTCCGGTGGAAGAACTACCAACCCAGTCCAGACTTATGCTTATATTTATTCAAGGACTGAGAAACGTAGATCTCCAGAAGGACTTACATATGAAGAGGAGCACAACGTTAAATGAGTTAACTAAGGAAGCTCTTTACCTTGTAGACAATTGTGCGGTCTACAAGGAGGGTGAATTCAAGGATCTTGATGACGATTCATCCTCACAAGAAAGTGGAAGCAAGTCCACTAAGACAACACCGAAACGAGAAGTAGCTGTAAGCCAAGAGAATCTTGTGGAAGAAGTGCTAAAAAAAATTATGTATGCCAAGCCTCAGGCTAAGCAGCCTAAGTGGTGTGCAATTGAACAAAAATGGACAAACCATGTGACGGAGGAATGTTATAATGGGATATGTGAGAGCAACCATATGCTCCCCAAGCTCAGGTAGCATCTCCTCAAATCCCACCGATGCCTAGGTATCAAGCAGGTAACCTACCAGGACCTATAGGAGTTGAAAGACCACAACCGGTATTGGGGCAACAACCACCCCTACCAGGAGTACAACCGGTTGGCATAAGATACGCACCAACGATAAACGAACCAGAAGAGAAGGCTTTGGTACCCACCGGAAGAACCTAAGATGCAAGAACCTTGGAGCATGATTGGAAGTACAGGACCACCAACAGGTGCACAAGTTGCAGGAGAAGGAAGATATAGCTTGGATGAATGAACATTGTTGTTCATAGCCAACGGAGACATGGGCGGGCAGAGGCATGCTTACCAGCAGAGAGAAGCTCAAGGAGCACCTCAACAGCCTAAGGGACCCTGCTACAAGTGTGGCGGAGATCATTAGCTAAGGGACTATCCTCACGATGAAAGCATTAGAGTCAACGCGTATTGCACCGAGTGTGGAATTACTCACTTGATTCCTGATTGCCCTAAGAACCCAAGAAAAGTAGCAAAAACTACTTTGAACATGCTAAGCAGTGTCATCCATTGGGGGGTCAGAAAACAAAACAGTAATACCTATTCAGGCAGTCACACGTGCATGAGCTCAAAGAAGGACAAACGAACCCATAGTTGAAGAGCCGAAGACCGATGCCCCTAGTGCAGAAATGAAAAATCAAAGAAGCACTTGGAAAGCTAGAAAGGCTCGTATGAAAGCCAGGGGAGAACGAGAGCAAACGGCTCTATCCGAGGAGTTAAAACACACAAAGGAAAGATTGGAGCGGTTAGAGGATCTAGCTAGTTTAAGCTCACACACTGCTGCAACCATAGGGCCCAAGGAAATAGTGGAACCCAAAAGTGCAGGATCAGGAGAATCAATACTGGTAGAAAAAGTAAATGAGCAGCTTGACGCACTTTTATAAGCATACGAAGCCAAAATCAAAACCAACCAAAACCAAGAGCAAAGATGGATGACTTATCCATATGCGGAATTAGAAAAATAGAGGTTGGAAATGTGTAGGAAGATGATTGAAACAGCCCAATCCTTGATAGAAAACCCACTTGGTAAACTTGCAAGTTGGTACAAGATGCCAGCTCCAACCCCTATCACACCAACTCTAGAGAAACAAGCAGACACAAAGGAGGGACTCAAGCAGACACAAAGGAGGCACTCAAGACTGCCTCCGAGTCTAGGAGAGAACCTATCATAGTGCCAAATACAATAGATGAAACAAGTGATGGTTTTCAGCCTAAAACATTGGCAGGGATGGGTAAAGAGTGTGATAGTCTAGATGACCTGTGGAAGCAAATCCAGGAAGCAAATGAAGCTAATGGGGTAAACTACCAACTAAATCGCATTGGGAAGGAGAAAAATGAGATCTTACCTCCCATTGAATAATTTGAGGCAAGATCACAAATGAACTTTGATATGCATTCACAAGGGGGGGACCAGGGGTCAATTAGTTCGGGGCACAGCCAACCAGACTCGCTAAAAACTCTACCCTCTTACCTAGGGGAGTATGAAGCTAAGTCTGAAGTGAGAGAAATTCCATCTCAAAGACTTTCTCCCAACAGATTAATGGATTCACAAGGGTTGATTGAGTTATTGTCGACACCTGTGGCATGCACAATCACGTTAGCCAAACTCCTGAGGTTACGACCAAACATGTGGACCACCGTAGGCAAATGTTTAGAAAAATTTGGAGTAAAAGACACTACCTCGAGAATTCAAGAAGGGATCAGAGAATTGGACAAGCCTCAACTAAACACTAGGCCTGTACCTTTAAACAAGGTTGGAGAATATTGCAAGGGAGAAGATGGAAATACCACACTACCAGTAGAATTCAAGGGAGTAGTATCCAAGGCTATTCTCGACAGTGGAGCGGGAATCGCTATCGCCACCAAAGAAATCTGCAAAAAATGGGGAAAACTGGCTTTGAGAGCAACCAGAATGAAATTGCAAATGGTAAATGGGTTCATGGAAAAGCCTCTAGGACTCTTAGAAAAAGTAATTGTCACCTGTTGCGGAATCGAGTATGAGCATACATTTGCAATAGTTGATTTTGACAAAAAGAACAATTACGAGATCATCTTGGGAAGACCATTCATGAGACAATTAAAGATGGTACAGGATTGGGATTATGACCACATATACCTCAGGTGTGGGGAGACTACAACCAAAATATATCTAAAAGACCATAGTTACAAAGATGTGAACCAGACACCAGTGGAAGAGTTTGATTCGGCTACATTGGCAGATCCGAACTCCCAGCATGGTAAGGGCAGAAAAAAGAGCTATGGATGTGTGGAGCTTCACATTGTGGATGCTTGAAAAGAGAGGAATTCATCTTAGAAAGAGCTATTGAGGACAAGGATTATTTCCAAAACCTTTTTCCGCAGATGCCTTAGAACCTATGGAATGGGAACACATACTAGCAACATTGGATGTCTGTACCATTACAGATAGCCCAACGACAAAATTTTGCGATGAGGACGGCTATGATGTGCCACCCTATTACATGGTAAACCTTATACCAACAGGAGATGAGAATGTAGACTCACCAGAACAAGAAGAGTTTTATAACTCCTTTGAGCATCTGGAATTGAGTAACGATGCAGATAACGAGTGTTCAGACACCTCAAGCGAGCGTGGGGAGACAACCACAGATATCAAGTTTTATGAGTTTGCAAATCAACACCCTAGACGCCAGGAACGCTATAGGAAAAAAAGAGCAAAAAACAAAATTAGAGAAAATCGGATGCTTAGGATAAAAGACAAAACTCACTATCTAATGCTTGTCAAGGTAGAGGATTGTGTAAAAGACCAAATATCAAGGAGATTCTCAAGAGTTCGAAGGGAAAGGACACATGAGGAAATAAAACAAGCACGGAAAACTAAACAGGATCAAAATCAAGAAAATCTCAACAATCAAAACAGGAAAAGACAAAAGATCCAGAGTGGACCAAAATGGAGCGTAAAAAGAAATACCAAGAACTTAAACGGACGTTACGAGAGGTATAGACTACTGAGGGAGAAAGTGAAGGTAAGGAGGATTCAGAAAAAGGAAACATGAATGTACCATCCCACTATCGAAAATTCACCATCCAAGACAGAAAAATCATAATGACACCACCAAAAAGGGAAAAAATAAACTAGGAATCTTACGATGGGCCGGAAAATGCAAAACGAATTGACCTTGCTACGCCAGGTGAAGAGCCTCAGCCTGTCTATATAGCAACTGATTTAAAGCCTGAGGAAGAAGAAATGCTAACACAGCTTCTCAAGAAGTATAAAGATGTGTTTGCATGGTCTTACAAAGACCTCAAGGGAGTTGATCCATCGATATGCCAACATACAATTCCTTTAAAATCAGATGCCAAACCAAGCAAACAGCATCCTTACACATATAATGACACATTCGCTAAATGAATCAAAGAAGAGATTGACAAGCTGATGGATGCCAAGTTCATCTATGAAATCGAGCATACAGATTGGGTGTCACCCATTGTGGTAGTCCCCAAAAAGAACGAAAATTTGCGTGTGTGTGTGTGTGTGTGTGTGTGAACCTCAAAAAGGTGAACGCAACCACAATAGGGGATAACTATCCCTTGCCAATCACAGAACATGTGCTTGAGAGGGTAGCAGGAAAATGGGCCTATTCCTTTTTAGATGGATTTTCGGGGTACAACCACTTGGCAATTGCAATAGAGAATCAACACAAAACAGCATTTGCCACAGAGGGGGGAATATATGCGTATAGAGTTGTGCCTTTTGGCCTAACCAATGCCCCAGCCACCTTTCAAAGGTTAATGACTCATGCTTTCAAAGAATACCTGAGAATATTCTTAGAAATATATATGGATGATCTTTGTGTCCACTCTCTTATTTGGGAACACATTGACCATTTACAAAAGGTATTTGAGAAGTGCAAAATATATTGAATCTGTCTCAACCCGAAAAAGTGCATCCAAATCTCCCCCCCCCCCCCTCTCTAGACCTCCCCAAGCCCCATGCACCAATATTAGGCTTGAGGCAAATATTTAAAAAAAAGGGGAGGGTGGGGAGCTTCCCGCAGATCCACACAATAGCTCTCTCTCTCTCTCTCTCTCTCTCTCTCTCTCTCTCTCTCTCTCTCTCTCTCTCTCTCTCTCTCTCTGTGTGTGTGTGTGTGTGTGTGTGTGTGTGTGTGTGTGTGTGTGTGTGTGTGTGTGTGTGTGTGTGTGTGTGTGTGGTTAAAAAAGGCAAACCCTTTGATGGAGATCTTTTTTATAAAAAAAACTACATAAAGTGTATGTAGCCACTATTTTTTTGAGAAAAATCATGAAAGGGAGAATCTTAATAAAATCCCTTAAGATTTTTCTCCCCACTTTTTATAATCCCCCCTTTCTCTCTCTCTCTCTCTCTCTTTCTCATCATGCATGCAATAAACAAAGACTCAAAACCTCTCTTTGCATTTAAAATACCTCTCTCTCTCTCTCTCTCTCTCTCTCTCTCTCTCTCTCTCTCTCTCTCTCTCTCTCTCTCAAAATGTGTAGCACGTCTGTAATGAATCTATGGCAATTCATGTGATGTAGCCTACAAAAAAATACCATGCCCCTTTGTGAAGAAATGGATCTTAGGCGTGCCTGTGTGCAACAAAGATGGAGAGAGTGCGAGAGACAGAGAGAGAGAGAGAGAGAGAGAGAGAGAGAGAGAGAGAGAGAGAGAGCATGACACAAGGATATGGAGTAAAGCTCCCAAATCTCACTGTATGAGCACAGTGTGAGAATGAGTGAGAGCTCCTTATTCTTTGTATGTATAAAGAATAAGAAGATAAATGTGGGTGGCCGGACATTGGCCAGTGGACACAAGAAAAGCACGGTGAGGCACGCTGCCTTTACCTAACATTCTCCCACTAAAGGCTGTGTGCTAATAAGTGGCAAGAAGACTAGCCTACAACTACTATATACAAGAGGTGAGAGAAGATGGCTCTCAACCTATGCCCACTGGCTCAATCCAAACACGTAAATGCATCTATAACCGCTCTGGTGGAAATTCAACATGCATACCACTAGGGCTAGATCCACGATGACACTCATGATGTAGGTATCAAGTGACGACCTGCATGGCTTCATAATTCACAATGCCAGTGTCAATCATCGCACAACTGAAAACTCCCACTGTAAATGCACCAATTGCATAAGCAAGATCAGGTCTTGAGACCAAAAGGTCAGACATGAGAGACCCAAAAGCTGACAAAACATGCATTATGTGTGTCAACCTATCCCTATAAGCAACCTCAATGCTATATGCATCCTCATCACGAACCACCTGACTATGCATCACCATGTTAGCATCATCTGGCAAAGGTATATCTGCTGAGAATGACTGCAAAACCAAAAATTCAGCACCACTACAATCACACACAGCTGTCATAAGGGCACTGTCCCCCTCAAACATGTCAGACGTTCCATAGAACAATGCATCGGCGGTCTCTCGCTCAACTGATGTTACCTCAATTGATGATTGCCCAAACTGTGCATCCACAGAGATACCATTGTTTGCATGAACGTCACCACAAGACAAATACACAACCTGCTCTCCATGCAGCACATTCGCAAAAGAGACACGTCTTGTCTCTCGCTCCAAACATGGCTGCAAATACACAGAGACTACACCGTCTTGTGTATCAAAAATATGCAAAGGGTATACCATACCACTCCTAGCACCTTTGGCTATCACCAGTGACCACCAATGCATTTGAAATGACAGCTCACCAAGCAGTACACAATGTCCACTACTTTGCAACTAACACACTAAAATGAGACTCTGGCTGAGTCCTGGTACATAACGTACATCTCATAGCGTAAGCAATGCACCGCTAGGTAAAGACATGCATACATATCCAGCACCCTCTATGTCATATGTTGAACCATTATAAAACTGCACACAACCAAGTCTCCCACTAGAGAAAGAGCCAAAAAAAATCATGACATGGCGTCACGTAAAAAACTACATGCTTGTCTAGTAGAAAGCGCATAGACAATGTGCTATCCCAAGACACAAAGTAGTCTGAAGGCAAGCTAGACTCAAAAGTGACTTGCCCGTCACATGCATACGCTCTAGCATCTCTCCTCATACTAGCACCATGTACTTTCCTCTTCTGTTGCCTCAATACGCCTGAAGCAATGGTACTTAATATGCTCATCGTGGTTGCAGTTCCAACATGTCAGTCGCAATCGTGAGTGAGAACCACCTCTAACCTAAAGTGTCTCCATATCCATGCCAAAACTATGGCAAACAATGCTCGAGATCAGAAGACTCTGCCACCCTAGAGCAAACCACTGTCTCAAGCAAAGAAGGTGAGCAAACGGTCAAGCTCACTAGATGATGCTATAGGCATACATTTGGAAAAATTTCGGCAGAGTCTCCTCTATGACTGGAGCAAAAAACTCAACAGTAAATCGCAATGGAGACAACAACAAATGGCCAATCCAGGAATGTACTCGTCTAGAATCACCTCACAAAGTCATACATAGAGCCAAATCTCTCTAGCTAGAGTATCACTCAACAGTGCCACAAATGACATACATATGTGAGTGAAAAACTGGTGCCAAAATGTATCAATGAATGAACAATGTGCCAAAAAACCGTAGCATACACAACCTATGTAAAAGTGGGAGTCAAAACTCAACCACTATCAAGAGTAACAAGAACTATACTTGTAGAGTAACACAAGCTCGTGTATGGCTAAAAAATATGGCTGCAAAACATCCCTATATTCAGCTCTCAAATAGCTAAAGAAATAGGTCACAACTGTGTTGCAAATTAGCTTACAATTGAGCCATACATAAGCACCTGCAAAGAGGGAATGATGGCTGAAAAATTCAATTCACAAATGACCCTCAAACCTTCATGTAAACCTGTCAATGTGAGACTTAAGCTTGATCACAAACTATGGCGAGTAAACTCTAGCCACTATCCCACAAAAGCATACATAAAACAAAAGCTCAAGACACTTGTTGTGTTGTAACCGGTATGCAAGCCAAAACACTGTAGAAGATGTCCTCAATTGCAAATGGCAATACTTGTGGGAGTACTAGACTCAACCTATAGCTGGGAATCAAAACTGGAAGCTCCAAATGGCCAAGCACTCATAGCTCAAGACCAAAAATGCAGAGCAAAACACACTCGCGATGCACCACCCAAAAGGGAAAACATTGCACGCAAATCCTGAGTGCTACAAGCAATCGCAATCTCGATCGCACCAACGATGCGCATAAAACTGCTGTGAAAATGTCGCCAGAGTTTTATCAGCTGAACAGCTACAAAAGCAGTAACCAAAGTGACTGCACACTCAAAACAGCAACCAAAGCGCATCAAACCACACTCCAAATGCATGCACCAATCTCCACACTTTGCATACATCATTGCAAACACCTGCAAATCTAGTACACAAATACCTGCTCTACTTGTGATTGCCAAAAAACATGTTGAAGGCATACATCGCCGAGCTCAAACTGTAATCACATGAGTCTGCTTGAGCATCAAACAACATAAGGCATTCATCGTATCCTCCCACCTATGAGCAAACTTGCAATCAATACCACTCTCACATCCGAGAGCAAACCATGTGTGGAATCCTCGACACACAATAAACAACTACTATTGTAGAAATTTTAGAGGTCAAAATCAGTCCAAATGGACATCACCATTGCATTGGGAGCATGTCAAAACCCTAGGTTACACCCTAACCTTGCATAAGTCACATTCCGTATGCAAAAGTTACGCAAAAAACATTATTTTGGCCCGAAAAATGACCTGCGAAATTGAAAATCTGCATTCTTCTTGCAAGTATGGCTGCAAAAAAGAATATACACTTGCAATACACCCTCTTCTCAAGCTTGGGAATGTCCTCAAGCTTCCATGAGCACAAATCTGGTTGTTGCTCACCATAGTCAAAAGCTCCCTTCTCTGTAGCACTCCATCTGTCGTGAATTCAAAGCTCTGATACCAATCGTGAAGGAATGGATCATAGGTGTGCGTGTGTGCAGCGAAGATGGGGAGAGAGAGAGAGAGAGAGAGAGAGAGAGAGAGAGAGAGAGACATCACGACATAGAGATGTGGGATGGAGCTCCCAAATCTCATTGTATGAGCATAGTGTGAGAATGAGTGAGAGCTCCTTATTCTTTGTATGTATAAAGAATAATGAGATAAATGTGGGCAGTCGGGGGATACTGGCCGGTGGACACGGACAAAGCACGGTAAGGCACATCTCCTTTACCTAACACCCTTCTCAGCAAGACTATTCGCCACCACATCCACATCCAGTAGTGCCACCACCATCCTCAAGTGCAAAGGTTGCTATGGGCAAGGGCTATAGCAATTTCAAATCTCTCTCTCTCTCTCTCTCTCTCTCTCTCTCTCTCTCTCTCTCTCTCTCTCTAATATTGCTTCTAGAAAACATGTGATGAGCAGGTGGCAAAAAGTGTTGCCACCCAACTCTTAACAGTGCATGGACATATTAGAGAGGTAAGGTGAGATTTTTTATGTTGTGAAGTAGACAGGGTGAGCCGTCGTTTGTGCCCTTTGTAGGGCTTGGAGGGGTGGCCTCCACCATTTCCAGAAAAAAGGATCTGGCAAAGGAAGGTCAAAAAAAAAGAAAAGCTGGAGATGCTCGATGGCTCACCCCAAATCCCACTGCCCTCGACCTCCAGCTAGCCCCACCTAGGCTTCGGCCTACTGCAGAACCCTTTTTTTGTGCCCTTGACGACAAGGACTTGCAAGCAACAGAGCCCTAAGTGCAGCAACTCCAAAAACCTAGAGAGAGAGAGAGAGATTTATTTTAAAAAACTCCTTCAAAGGATCTACATTGGCACATATCTTTCCTGAGAGGTTTTTTCTTTTTTAAACTCTCTCTCTCTCTCTCTCTCTCTCTAATTTTACCAAATGCAAAAGTGAATGAAAACTCTTTGGGAGGGTGGCTTTTGTTTTTGAAAACTCTTTGGGAGGGTAAAGTGAATAGGCTTTCTTTTTTGAAAACTCTTTGGGAGGGTAACCTTTGGGAGGGTAAGCCTTTGCAAGAGTGAGAGAAATTTTAAAAAAATAAAACCTCCCTAAAACATCTACGTCAATGCACATCCTTTGGGTGAGTTTTTGGCATGTGCAACGGGCAAAGGCTATAGAGATGCCTTCTCTCTTTTGCTGACTAAAATAGAAAAAAGATTGAGTTATATTTTTAAGCATTTTTGGATAGACCAAAAATGTTGATTGGTTGAAATAAGATAGTGGGCATTCATTGTTGCAAAACCATGTCAAAAAAAATGATGAAACATTGAAATGGTGGTCTTGAGAAGCAGGCATTGTGATTCGTGTCTTTGAGACTCGGGGTTTTGAGCGAGGTCATCGCCATGGATACCTTTTTCTTGGGAGGTGGAAGTTTGGCATGAAGTGGGGTGAGGTTTTTGAGGCCATTATAAATTGTGTCCTCTCTCTCTCTCTCTACCCCTAATTATGGACTTAGTCCCCGCCATTCCAAGTTGCAAGCCTGCCAGGGTGCGTCTTTTTATGGAGCCTAGGGTTAATATGCTATGTAGTATATCAACTGCTCTGTCAGACGATTTGCATGCACGACTCTCTCTTTCTCACGTACATATTGTTTTGCAGGGGCGACTTCAGGGAGTTTGGGGAGGGGGGGGGGGGGGGGGGGGGAGAGAGAGAGAGAGAGAGAGAGAGAGAGAGAGAGAGAGTGAGTGAGTAAAGGGAGTTTGGGTAGGAGAGAGAGACAGAGAGAAAGAGAGAGAGAGTAAAGGGTTCCATACCTGCTGAGGTCCTTTTGGGGCGGTAGAGGAGAAGCACGCTTGCGAGTGTGGCTGAGGTGAAAAAGAGCAATTTGTGTGTGCAGACTTTGCAAACCAGGGGAAGGTGGGGAAATAGGCAAGGTGCCTGCAGGTTTTCTAAGGATCGCAAAGAGGGAGGGCGAGCATGCTAAGGAGGCAAAGCCCATGGGCATGAAAGGACAGCCCCTGGTTGCGAAGGGCAGGAGCGAATTGGCCATGGCAGTAGCTGGCCTTTGCAGAAAACGCCCGTGCCTGATGGAGCCATAATCCTCTACATGCATCTCTGCTTTCTGACGTGTTGTAGCATGGCTAACACAGTTCTCTTTGCCCTCATCTGTTGCTGGCCGTTGCCATCTACTGCTCTAGCTCGGCTTTGCACGCGTGTCTGCCTACAGTGCATTATTGTCGTTGTCTGATTGCAATATGCCCCCCACCAGAGAGTTGGGCTTAGGGTGGGCAGCTTGTCTGAACGTGGGCAACTTGGGAAATTGGGGTCAAGCTCCTGATCAGTCTTGAGTGCTTCGACCTCTTAAAGCACTAAGGGCTTGGCCTTTACCTTTGTGGCATCTACAGAGGACTCAAGTGTATTAAATCAAGTATCACATGCATAAGCTTTAAAAGATAAGTCTTCTTTGTAGCATAATAAGAACTCATTCTTTTGCATGGGTGTAGGTCCAAGAGCGCTTTGAGGTGGATATCAAAGAGCTACCTGAGCAAATTGATGCTACGACCTACAGTAAGTTCTCATTTTAAGAGGATGTGTTGTTCTTTACCTTTCGAGGTTAATAAAGCCCTTCTGTTTCTTTGGATGATGATCATCTTTTATGTACTTGCAGTGCCATCATAGAAGATGCCATTGGTTTTCACAGAGCTTCACTCTGTACAAAGGAGCAGAGCAACCTTGTTCCAATTCTAATGGAAAAAAAGGATTTCTTTTTTTAATTCCTATTTTTTGATTGGCTAGAGGGGATGGAGATATTCAGTACGAAGACACGAAAGTAGGTACGCTAGCTCAATGATGAAAAATTCACCCATTAAGGTGGAATCCAATGGAAACTCTTTGCATTCACTCTCTCTCTCTCTCTCTCTCTCTCTCTCTCTCTCTCTCTCTCTCTCTCTCTCTCTCTCTCTCTCTCTGTGTGTGTGTGGCGGCGGCGCCATTCAAGCCCTTAAGTCTCTCTCGATGGCCTCTCCCCATGACATTTCGTCCTTTGTGCTCATCGCACATTGATGTGGAGGATGCAACTGCCTGTTCTTCTAGGTGAATTGCAAACAAGAAGGGCAGTTGGATGTGTGTGGAGCTTTTTGCAGGTTGTTCATGGCTGCTTTCAAAGCTTTAAGTTGAGCCACTCTGAACGAGAATTTTGATAGGTAGATCAATCAGAGCAATGCTTGATGCCCATCGTGTTTCTAATGTGAGCTCATGATATCAAATATTCGTAGATGGTTTTGTGCCTGCTGTTCGATGTATGACCCGATTTGCGTGGTAAGACAAATGTCATGGCAAAACTCATTTTGTGTTATTCTACATACTGTAGCACATGGCCATTGTCACGCAGCTCAACTTTTGTAGCCAATTACCCGAAGGAGCTTAATAAGTACATTGACCGGGTGGTTGCATTCTCAGTTATTCTAGTTGTTACTGCCATTGTGATGTCTGCATTTCTTTTCCAACCACACATTATGATCTCTCTCTCTCTCTCTCTCTCTCTCTCTCTCTCTCTCTCTCTCTCTCTCTCTCTGTGTGTGTGTGTGTGCATGTGTGTGTGTGTGTGTGTGTGTGTGTGTGTGTGTACTAAAGAGTGCAAACAGTGGAAGGCGAACAAGATATACCTATAGAGTACTACAATGGTCATTGTGTGCATGTGTAACTGAGAGGCTGGTTTTTAAAGGAATGGGCTAAATATTTATAGGACTGGAAGAGGACAATGTTGCATGTAGAGGAAAAGTGCAGCAGGATATGAACTTGAGAGGGTTCTTGACTAGCATGATGTCTCTCCCTCTCTCTCCCTGCTCTTACTGTTGTTTGCAACCGTTAAATAGGCAGGAACTAGGACATTGAGGATCTCATTGAGATTGTATAAAGGACTGCTTATTGAGACGAATATCCTTGAGCAATCCATACTATTCGATGGTGTGGATCATGGAGTGAGTATATACAAATGTGTGTGTTCCTGAATTTATGTATATGTTTAGTGATGGTCTTGCATGTGAGCTAGTGTAGGCTCACCTCGAAAGCATCGCACTAGCTCTACAATGGAAGTGAATATATACAAATGTGTGTGTTCCTGAATATATGTATATGTTTAGTGATGGTCTTGCATGTGAGCTAGTGTAGGCTCACCTCGAAAGCATCGCACTAGCTCTACAATGAAAGATCCAAAATGATATGAAAGTCAGCCTCAAGGTCTTCAATGGCATGAAGGTAGTTGTGTATCATTTGTAGTCATTGAATCACATTCCTCTATAGGAGCTTGCAGCAATCGGGATCTTCTATCTAGCATGAAAACGAGATCAAAACCTATGCGTCTAAAAATATCTAAGGTCTTTTTAGAGGGGGCATTAGCTCACATGGATAATGCCCCCTTTCAAATGAACTTCTAACCTAAAAATAACGACTGTTAGATAACTCATGCGATTCCTATTAGATGATTTTATTTTTATTTTGCACATCTTGAGTATGATCGTCTCTATATGTAAGTCTCAGATTTTTTTTTTAAATAGAGTGATTCAAGGAGTGCTCCGTCTTATAATAATATACACACATGCGTTTGGATAACTTTTAACTCCTCTAAAATAATTTCAAGGCTAAGTGATGAAGAAGATAATTTTGCTTGTATGGTTCAATAGGTGAGAAATGTGGAATATGCTAGCAAGCAATCATTGTTCTCTTAAAGTTGATCTTTCTTTCTATACACACACACTCTCTCTCTCTCTCTCTCTCTCTCTCGCATAGTCTTCTTTGCATACACTATTTTAAAGCTTTCATTTATCACTTGTTTTATTTTAAAAACTCTCTCACTCTCATCCACTAACACCTTTTAGAGCTTTCATTTAATGCAGGCCTTGTGGTTTTATCACTTGTTTTATTTTAAAAACTCTCTCACTCTCATCCACTAACACCTTTTAGAGCTTTCATTTATTACCATTACTAGGAGGCCTTGTGGTTTTATCACTGGTTTTATTTTAAAATCTATCTCTCTCTCTCTCTCTCCTAACACCTATTGGCTCTATTATCTCCCCTATTAATTTTCAACCTACTTACCTACTACTTGGTCGACTCTACAAGAAAGCGAGATTAATTTGAATGATTTAATTCCAAAAGGAATCTTTGAGTTGAAGGAAAATCAATCTTGGCGGGTTCTTATGTGCATGCATAGCCCCACCTCTCCACCTTTGCGAGCACAATAGTTAAAAAAACCTTGCGCACACTCCTCTGTTGTCTCCATGGAGAGATATTTCCCCTATGCAGTAACCACCTGAAGCTCAATCTACACGTGAGTGGGCATGGAACTAACACCCATAGCCCCATGAGGTTCTCTCGAAGTGCAGTTTGAAAAGATGTTTCCACATCTTTGACCGCATGTATTTACACCTCCTAAACAATTTGTTTCTCTCTCTACCACGTGCCCTCCTCCCCATTTTTCTCCTCAAAAGCCTTGCTTTATTTTAGCATTGCAACCCTTATCCACTTCATTGTAGAGTGGTATCTCTGTCGATTTTATCCAAACAAATGGGTTCAAAATTTGTCGCACTTACTCTCTTCCCCTATTGATTTTCATGGAATATACCCGGTCTCTCTCCCTCTCAAAACTAGGAAAAGTCAAGCAAGCCCTGTTTTCATGCACCCATTGTTCGTCTTGCACCCAAGCCACAAGTTGTATTGTTCATAGCTAGTCGCTAGCACCTTGTTTGTCCTGCACCCGAGCCACAAGCTACACCATGCACAACTCGCGTGTGCCTCCACACTTTTGCCTTGCTATTGCACAGATGTACAGCCTCGTTCACCATATGTCGTGTCCTTCATGTGTGCATGCCCAAGTTATTAATTTTTGAAGTGCAATTCCTATCACGTGCAACCTAACATATATGTCATGTTCCCTGCTCGCAAGCCATTATCTCCCCAACTCCCCCTCCTCCAAGCTCACTCTTCGCACCTGCCATGACACACCTCATGTGCTACACATGCTCTCACCTGCCCATTGAGGCTTGCGACCACGTTCTCCCTTGCGAATTGGCACAGATACACAATACCCATTCGACGTTGGAGAGGGGGAATGGGGAACACACCCAGCACACAAACAAAGGCCTCCCTATAGCTCAAGGTACTCAAAGCACCCGCACCCCTATCCTCTCAAACACATCTTCAAAACACACACGGCTTGTTAGCAGAGCTCCACCTTCACCTCACCTAATAACACGCACGGTTGGCAGTACCACAATCGAACACACCTATGCCACAATGTTCAATCCTTGCCCTTCAACACAGACAACACCTCTCTCTCTCTCTCTCTCTCTCTCTCTCTCTCTCTCTCTCTCTCTCTCTCTCTCTCTGCAAATCCACACATCGATGGCTCGAGGCGCACATACACTCATACGCGACACCGCGAATTGCACAAGAGCATAAGACGAGAGCAGGGGGGAAGGGGGAATCGACACCAAGAAGCGGGCAATGTTCCTTCACTTTACTCAAGATGATCTAGTACAACCGGCTTTGTCGGCACAACCTCAACGAGCACCCAAAAAAAACCAAACCTTGACGGCCTTCGTTGACGCCGTCCTGATGGTAGAGATTCTTCCTTTGCTTCCTTGCCGCCATGCACAGGCGAGAGCTTTTCTCCTTGAATTTTCTTCCCTCCTCGATGAGTCAAAAAACCCTTCCGCCTCCCCAGAAAGAAAACCCCCCTTCTTTGTAAAAACTTGATCCTTTTTTCCCCAAGGGGCAACGATGGCGTCGTCGTTGCTCCCTTCTCTCTTTGACTAAAAAATTTGCCCTCTCTTTTTTTTGAATTGGAGCCAAACCCTTCAATTTCCAAAAACGGTTTCACAGCGACAGATGGGCTGGGTTACATATCTTTGTGAACCCACTTAAGCTTTTTGGCCTGCCCAAAGGGCAAAGGCTATAGAGATGCCTTCTCTTTTTGCTGACTAAAATAGAAAAAAAAGTTGAGTTATATTTTCAAGCATTTTTTGATAGGCCAAAAATGCTGATTGGTTAAAATAAGATAGTGGACACTCATTTAAATGAAGAGTGTATAAATCTAATGATAAACATGTCTTTAGTTTTGAAATACGAAGTGAATGCTCATTTTGGAAGTCAGGTCCGCTAGTTATTAGGTGTTGGCATGAGTTAAAATATGAAGTGAATGCTCATTTCGGGAGTCACCTCTGGTACTCATTAGGTGTTGGAGCTTGGCATAGAAACTTGAAAGGCTAGTTGATTCTTTGCTAGTGTCGACCAACTAGAGGGAGGAAGGTAGGTAGTAATAGGGTGGGTGATAGCCATTTTTGAAAAGAAAATGGGAGCCGGAATCAATAAAGATCCGAAAAACAAAATCTGAAACTTCAAACTGAAGTCTGAAAATATCCGTGCATCGCCCCTCGTGACCATCTCTACAGAGAATGAAATGCAGTATAGAAGCACGTTTCAACTTCGAAGGGAGGGTTGCCTCGATCAGAAACGCCATGAGCCAGCATGAGTTTTCCTCTTGGACAAATTTCCCTTTGGAGAGAGAAGGCTTTGTGCGCTCTCTCTTTCTCTCTCACAGTTTCTGATCCAGAGGTGAGATTCGTATAGCAGAGGCGGGAGTCACAGGTAGGGACCGTCACTGCGAGAAAGGTCCCCCTCCTCTGTTTTGTGAGGGTGTAAAGGTGGAGGAAATGTTGGCGATCGAACTACAGCCTGCTTCCAAATTTACTTGTGTGCAGGCAGTAAAGGGGGGCAGCAACGCATTAAAGCGGGCACCGAGGCAAGCGCAGTTTGAAACAACAGCAGTCACGCGTTTTTGAAATACGCAGCGAGACCATTTGTCTGCAGAGAGGCGAGCAGGGCAAGCAAGCAGGTAGCAGTAGCGGCAACACACAGGCAGCACCCAAGTCAGAGAGGCGTATTGATTTCCGACTAGTGTTGGGTGATGCTTGTACTCTTTTTTCGTGTCCTGCTTTCATTCTCTTTCACTTCTGAGTACTTGCAGTTCAATTGCATCTATGCAAAATCACTGTTGTGCACAGCTTGGAGCTCGTACTCCATGCTCACTGCAGGTGTGCTTTCAGATATGTTTGATAAGTTTGCTTATATTTATTTGCATCCTGATTTGGCCGAGAATCATGCTAAGCCAGGGTTTTATGGTGAAGGTTGGTTCTTTCTGTAGTTAACGTTCACCAACCTCCTCAACCTCTGCTCAACCTCTGTGCTCTATCTCTGCAATCCTAAAGCCGTCACACAAGTGCTGCAAGCCAGGTGCAGTTTGAATCTGTTCAAGGTTAAGCTTGCCCTACTCTAATCAAATCAAGTATGTCTGTCTCAATAGTAGTGGTACCAGGCTTGGCCAGATGTAGAGCAGCAACCTTCTTGTCGAGATGCTTGGGGAAAACACATATAATACTTGCTTGGCAAATGTGCGAGCCTTCCTTTCATTCCACAACTCCAACTGTCACCTGATTTGTGAAGGAGCATGGCATCAACACATCTCAAATTATAGAAACTCGGATGAGGTTATTGTAGAAGTATTATCTCTCTTGTACAAATCACTTCAATGTACTGCTAAAGTACGATTCTCTAGATTGGTCTACGCCAGTGTCCAAGTTTATGTAGTGGACCGTGCGCCCCAACATTGTCATCGACTTTTCTTGAGAGCATATGTATGTATGCATGGATGCAAGTGTGTGGGTCATTTTGGAAGAGGATAACCTTGTTTTCAGTGGCAGTTCAAGTCTCTTGGATATTTATTATCTCAGTAACATTGTTGCAGATCTCCAACAGGCATGTTTCCAATTAAGGTCCAACATTGTTGCAGATCTCCAATAGGCATGTCTACTTTGGTAGCTTTAAAGGTGACACAATAAGTTTTCACAGCCTAGACTTGGTGACTTGGGAAAATAGGTGCCCCATTTATCTTTTAGTTCAACTAACAGCTCAGTCTCTAGGAATTTTTCCCATCTTCAAGTTGAAAGCAAATGGTACCATGCCTGTATGTTCGAAGACGGGTACACGTGTGTGCGCGCCTCTGAAGCCGATTGCTGTAGATGCATATGGCTACAGCGTCTAGATTCCAAAGTCGTCAGTCTTTCCCAATTGTTGTGTTCGTTTCAGAGGGACGGTGATAGCATGTCTGATGTTGACTGGGACAATTTGGGTTTGAAACGAGGGAAATAGACCAGATGCTCATCATGAAATGTGACATGGTTGGAGAATGGCATAAGGGACAACTAGAGCCTTCTGGTGTTGTAGAAGTAAGCCCATTTGTTGGAGTGCTGACTTATGGGGACACATAAGTGCTGGGGTGCCCAGTGCATGTCTCAAATTCATCTAGAGCTTTCTAGTGTTCTAGAAGTAAGCCCATCTGTTGGAGTGTTGACTTATGGACACGTAAGTGTTGGGGTGCCCAGTGCATGTCTCAAATTCATCAATCTCCCTCTGCCAGCACAATGATGCCCATCTTTCTTTCAGAGAGGATCCAGCACAATGATGCCCTCCTGCCAGCACAATGATGTCTGATTTTGTCTCAGAGAGGATCGAGTGATCAGTTTGAGGCCCCGAGTAAGTCTTCAAACCATGCATGTCTATCAATGTTGCAAATAGAAGTGTTGTTCTTCGTCTTTCTCACGTGGCTAGCCATATTAATATCCTAATTTCCAGTAGTTGTGCACTTCAGTGGTAAGTCTCTTTAAAAATACCCACAAGTGCGTGCTTCATTTTGTTTGGGGTCTTTCTTAATGGCATCTTGAATAATTGTGAGAACTATTTGAAACTCTTGGTTCTCATTGGAGGGATTTGGCACGGTGCCGTCCTTGGCATTAGCTTCCTCTACCTTCACGCTCTCATAAATAAGGATTGTCATCACCAACATAATCAACAATCAGATTTGCTCCACCACTAGGACCCTAGTCCAAGGCCCTCAGTTCACCAATAGTATTCTTGAAGATTCTATCCCTTCCAAGCAAAGCCAGATGCACTATCATGAGCAATGGCCGTCACCACAGCTTAGCTTGAGTAGACAAGATGTCACTTGTTTCATTTAGAGTTGAAATTGTTGGAGAACATACTGCCTACTCTTAAAATTAAGGGCAAATTACCAAAATACTCATAAAATTAGTAGAAATTTTGAAAATAACCTTGAAATTTCAAAAAGTTCCAATATACCCTTGCATCATTTTAGGATGGAATTGTCCCAATTTTTGCATAGTGTAATGTTCATCACAATGGAGATCTATCTTTTGGCATTTTAGACAATTTTTCACCAATAAGCTCACAAATAGAGCCATATTGCATTCAAAACAATGAACAATTTCATATGAAAAAGCTCAATTACCATCTAAAATCCTAGTGTTATCGTCTTCTTTTGATGAGAACCACTCTTCCTACAAGGAGTTGCAAAAAGAAATGTTTTAAGAGATGTTTGCAAGGTTAATCAGGGAAATTTGGAAAAAAAATCGAGGCATTTGGGAATTTTTTGGCCAATATAATAGGGGTACATTGGGAATTTTTGAAATTTGAGGGGTATTTTAGAAATTTCCACAAATTACAAGGGTATTTTAGTAATTTTCTCTAAATTTTTTTGGATGTTGTTTTGTCCTCTTTTAGAAGATATTCTCCAAGGACGGGCCTTGTGGTTTTATCACTTGTTGGTAAACGCAATTCTCTATACAAATTTTCTAGCCATTACATACACTTCATATACTTATACTTGCTCATGTTTTACATTATGCACTTCTCATATATTTGCTTATCTTTTATCTTGTAGGCAGGCCTTGTGATTTTATCACTTGTTTTATTTCCCTTCATTTTTTAACTTTGGAGCTCCACCCCTTATTTTTAGCCTTTACAAATAATAACCAAGGGGTTTTTAAAACCCTCATTCCCTACATTGCCGGTGTCCTGTGCATTGATTCTCGAGTTGCAAAAAGATACTGAAGGTCGTCAACGACCCAAAGTCCGAACTTGCCATCCTACACCACATTTGAACCTTGCCAAGGTCACAATTCGGGGTTGCAAAAATCAAGAAAATCACTTGGTGATGCCTTGCCGGCAATTATCATCAAATTCCCACCTAGCGAAACTCGATCACCACAACTCCGATTGTTGAGCCGTTAATTTTTTGTAAACTTCACGTAACATGATTCACCCTTCAGAACCTGGTCGAAGCTCAAAACCCATCGGATGGCATGTCTTTTGATGTTGCCAAGTGGACACACACTCAACCCCCGGCTAATTTTCAACTGGCCATAACTTGCCCGTCTGAGCTTCAAAGGCCAATCCGAAAAGACCGTCATGCTCCACAATTTTAGCTTTACGTGTGTTTCCAGTGATTCCAATTTTCACCACCTGTCTATACCTGCCCTGTTCGTCAGAGATCTGCAAAGCATTCCATCTTTGGACAATCGTAACTTTCACACCGAGACTCCGTTTGACAAGATGTCTGGACGGGCCCATAGAGCATCTCAAAGACCACACTGACTCAGCATTTCGGGCACCTTTACCTGCTATTCCACCTGGACCATTCTGGGGTCTTTTTGGCCTTAAAAATCGCATTAGACATACACTTCTGCCCCGACATGCTCTCCCAAGGCCTTCGTCCTTGCTTTAGCCCTTTGCCATGCCCGTGCTAGCACCTATAGCTCGCCATAGAGCACTTCCTTCATAGATCAACTTTGGTTGCACCATCATTGCCCACCCCCCTGTTGAACATTCATGTTCAACCAAAAGTAGCTTTATTGAACTTGAAACTTGCAACACTCAAGCACATTGGAAAACACACCACCATATGTACAATATGTATAATATGTACAAAATTGTATGCTTGCTACTCTTGAGCCCTTTCAGGCGGGTTGCCCAACCCCTTGGTCACAATCTGACTTACATCTGGCACCACTCCCCTATCAAAGTGCAGCTTGAGCCGTACACCATTTACCTTGTGCATGAGAAGCTTACCATTGGCTCTCACCAACTGATAGGTCACATTCAAAAAGGCCTTTTGCACTTTGTACGGACCTGTCCATTTCTTTTTGAACTTCGTATGGAAGGTGAAGTCCAAGTAACTCTCATACTTCATTACTAGGTCCCCTTCTTCTATCTTTTTTATGGCAAACTCTCATTGACTTTGGCCATCACCTTTCTCGCTGCTTCACGTAGTAGTCTGTTGCTGCCTCTCTATCCATTTGCAATGCCTCAAGGCCGACAATTCTATCTTGTAAGACAGCTTGTGGAGTGGCACTGATGCGCCACATACCTTTCAAAGCACCCAGTTGTGCATGCACTGGCACCACTGCCTCCTTACCATAAACCAATTCAAATGGAGTAAAGTTGGTCGCCACTTTGTAGGACGTCCTGTAGGCCCATAGACAATTCTCTAGATTGATCTTCCATTCTCTCTCCTGCTTATACACATACTTCGTGAGCATTTTGATGATTTTTCCATTGGCACTCTCCACAAGACCATTGCATTGGGGATGATAAGGCGAGGAAAATCGATGTTGAATCTTAGTTTTTCCACTAATGCCTGCATAAGCTTGCTTCTGAATCCTTGCCCTCTATCAGAAATAAGTAGCCACGGCACTCCAAAATGACAACAAATGTTATTGAAAACAAAGTGGGCCACAACTTGTGCATTTACCTCCTTCACAGCTTTGGCCT
Source organism: Adiantum capillus-veneris (assembly GCF_014529385.1). Classification (NCBI taxonomy): domain Eukaryota; kingdom Viridiplantae; phylum Streptophyta; class Polypodiopsida; order Polypodiales; family Pteridaceae; genus Adiantum; species Adiantum capillus-veneris. The sequence continues at coordinate 147,569,200 of NC_140952.1, forward strand.
CGACCCACCTGGTGAGGTAGTCGATGGCTACCACAACATATTTCTTGCCACTTGTAGACTTAGGGAGTGGACCGATGGCATCCAAATCCCACTTCTCAAAAGCATTCTACGCAATAATGGCTCCCTGTGACTCCGCTACCAAAGGTCTCTCTCCTATTGTCTGACATTCCTGGAAGGTCTTGCACCAATAGTGCACATCCTTCACCACTGAAGGCCACTCAAAACAGTACTTGACCTTTCCCCTGGTCTCCGCTCTCCTCATGACATTGCTCTAGCACCAAGTTAATCTCTTCTTTATAGAGCACTCTCCTTTGCACCCCGTCTCTGTCGTAGGTCATCAGGTCTTCACCTACTAACATAAATTTGCGAGCTTTCTGAACCATCCTCCTCCTCTGTAGTTTAGAAAAACCTTAAGGACACTGCCATGTTTTCAAAAAATCTTCCACTTCCTTCAATGACTCCCTACCTATGTATGTGGCTGGGGCCACATATATACATGTGATATGTACCTGCACCTTACTGCTTGCTAGCTAGTCTGCCTCTTGGTTGTGCTCTCTCTTCACATGTTTGAACTGGATCTCCCTAAAGGACTTCAACAACTTTTTGATGGCAAAGAACTAATGTTTTAAGGAATTGTGCTTTACCTGCCATTGGCCTAGCAGTTGCTTGATGACCAATAACGCATCACCTTTGACCACCAACCTGGAAACACCGAACTCGACACATTGTTTCAAACCTAGATAGAGGGCGAGATATTCTGCTTCATTGTTGGTATGAACATCCTCCAAATCATATGATTTTGAGAAGATTACCTTGCCATGTGGATCGTGTATCACCACACCTCCACCATCTTTCTTTATTACCCTTTTATATGCACCATCAAACCACATGGTAAAAGCACCGACCAGGTTTGGCTCCTCTCTGGCTTCATCTCGTACTACTCGTGGATAAATTGGCAAATCCACGGCATTACTGACCAAAACGTCCGCCAAATGGGACCAGCTTGTATGGTCGATCTTGAACTCGAACTCAAATTCCTGCAACTATATCACCCACTTCATGATGTGCTTCCCTAGCTTTAAGTGTAACACCACTTCAAGCAACAAATTATTAGCCGTTAACACTTAAAACTTACGCACAATGAGGTGCACTTTGAACTTTCTACAAGCAAAAACCAATGCCATGACCCACTGCTCCGCTTCAGTGTAAGCCACCTCTCCAGGACTTATCACCCTGCTTTCAAAGTAGATAGGTTTATAGCTCCTTCCTACCTTCTGCCGAAACACCACCCCAATAGCCACGGTACCTACCATCATTGCCACATAGAAATCATCCTCTTGGCTTGGAGGGCACACAGTTGGCAACTGACACAAAATTTCTTTTACCCTGTCAAAAGCTTCTTGAGCATCTTCATCCCATTCAAAGCCATGCACCTGCTGAGCCCTCTTTTGAAGAGGATACACATATTACGACAGCATCCAAAAAATACGCGACAAGTACTTTAGCTTATGCACAAAGGAGGCCAAGTCTTGTGCACTAGAGGGAGGCCCCATCAAGACTAGCACCTTGACCTTTTTCGTATGTGCCTCAATTCCATTTTGTGACACCACATGGCCTAGCAACTGCGCTCGTGGTTGTGCTAGCTTGCACTTCTTAGAGTTTAACTGACCTCGTTCTTCGTCTAGCCTTTGAAAACATAGCCGGAGCTTTGACAAATGATCTGCCCTTGAGCTATAACATCCAATGTAATCCATGAAAACTCTAATGAACCTGTCCAAGTAGGGACCAAACACCCTATTCATCCAGTCTTGGAAGGTGGTGTAGGCATTCACTAAACCAAATGACATCCTGCAAGATAGGCAAAGCATCCCCATGGAGAGATAATGCGTCTTCAGCTACTCTTCAAGAGAAATTCCTATCTGAAAGTACCCTAAAAATCCATCCATAATAGAGTACCTCTCATGACCTGGCACTTGATTTAAGATTCCATCTTGGAATGGCAGCGAGTAGTGGTTTCTCTTGGTCGCCGCATTCAATGGCTTGTAATCCACACACACCTGCCATTTTCCATTCTTCTTAGGGGTGATAACCACCGGAGAAACCCACTCCGACTCTTTCTCGGGTATATGATACCTGCATCTAACGATTGGTTAATCTCCTACCAAAGAGCCTCCTTCTGAATCTCCCCTAACCTCCTTAGCTTCTGCACCTTTGGTTTACACCCTTCTTTAAGAACTATTTTGTGCTCTGCACCCTTTGCTCCTCGTAGATCCTCGTACTTTGTCGCAAATAAATTTGAAAAAGAGGCACACAACTCAACATAGCCTTTTCTCTCTTTCTTGGTCAAATCTTCGCTTAGCATAGCAATTACCTCCTCTGCACCTATGCCATGAACATGTAGTTGCACCTCTCCTTTCACATGGAAGCCTTCAACAGTGACCCAAAACAAGTTTGCATCTATCTTTGGCATATCACCCTCGCTTTCCTCTTCCTCAGTATCTGTGTATCCCTCGTCATAGGCTGTCTCAGTTTCGCATTCATAGCTTGTTGTATCATCTTCATCTTTCTTTACCCTAGGGTGTCTTTAGTCTTTAAATCAAGCACCACCTGTCTCCCTCTCTCTTTGTCAGGCAGGGTAAACACCCTGCTTCCCCAATCTTGCTTAGCCCATATTGCAAGTAGCCATGGCCTACCCAAGATGATTGGATAAGCATTATCACCTGCTTTCATCACAAAGAAATCGATTAGGCACTCAATGCCCATCACTTTCACTCTTACATCTTGAGCCACACCTAAACACCTGGCCTTTTGTATGGTTAGCCATCCTCATACGTATATTTGATTGTTTTCTTAAAGTTTATCTTTCTTTCTCTACTCTCTCTCTCTCTCTCTCTCTCTCTCTCTCTCTCTCTCTCTCTCTCTCTCTCTCTCATAGTCTTCTTTGCATACACTATTTTAGAGCTTTCATTTATCACCATTACTAGGCAGGCCTTGTGATTTTATCACTGGTTTTATTTGAAAAACTCTCTCTCTCTGCTCGCAAGCCATTATCTCCCCAACTCCCCCTCCTCCAAGCTCACTCTTCGCACCTGCCATGACACACCTCATAGCTCAAGGTACTCAAAGCACCCCTATCCTCTCAAACACACCTTCAAAACACGCACGGCTTGTTAGCAGAGCTCCACCTTCACCTCACCTAATAACACGCACGGTTGGCAGTACCACAATCGAACACACCTATGCCACAATGTTCAATCCTTGCCCTTCAACACAGACAACACCTCTCGCTCTCTCTCTCTCTCTCTCTCTCTCTCTCTCTCTCTCTCTCTCTCTCTCTCTCTCTCTGTGTGCAAATCCACACATCGATGGCTCGAGGCACACATACACTCGTACGCGACACCGCAAATTGCACAAGAGCATAAGACGAGAGCAGGGGGAAAGGGGGAATCGACACCAAGAAGCGGGCAATGTTCCTTCACTTTACTCAAGATGATCTAGTACAACCGGCTCCGTCGGCACAACCTTGACGAGCACCCAAAAAAAACCAGACCTCAACAGCCTTGTTGACGTCGTCCTGATGGTAGAGATTCTTCCTTTGCTTCCTTGCTGCCACGAATAGGCGAGAGCTTTTCTCCTTGAATTTTCTTCCCTCCTCGATGAGTCAAAAAACCCTTCCGCCTCCCCAGAAAGAAAACCCCCCTTCTTTGTAAAAAAAACCCAAGTCCCTCCTTTTCTTTTTTCCCTCTTGATCTTTTTTTCGCCAAAGGGGCAACGACGACGTCATCGTCGTCGTCCCCCCCTTCTCTCTTTGGCTAAAAAATTTGCCCTCTCTTCTTTTTTAATTTGAGCCAAACCCTTCAACCTTCTTTTTTCCAAAAAGGGTTTCACAGAGACAATTGGGTTGAGTATGTGCCTCTATCTTTTTTAGAGCTGCTTATTAACGAGTATCTTGGGAGATGCTGCTGTGCTTGGAGGGGGGAAAGGAAGGGAGTCGACAAGTGCAGGGAGAGAGAATTTGCTTTTGTTTCCACGCGTCAAAAAATATGAGGTATTTTATGCAGGAGGCGGTTTGGTTAGCACTTGTGGGAGGCGATAATGGCGCAGGAGACTGTATATGCACGCGTGGTTTGGGGAAGAATCAGACGCATGCCAATTAAAGCAAAATCGGCAGACCAAGAGGGAGGTTCAAAGGGGTGGGCAAGCCATGAGCCCGAGTTGCTACTCGCGCAGTTAGAGTAGGCCATGATCTCCAAGAGCGCAGGGGACGAGGCGTGCAGTCCATAAGGCATGCAAGGCTAACTGTGTCTCGTCGTTACGGAAGGACCAAGTACACCTGTAGGGCGGTGAGCTGATGATGCGAAAGCAGGCTGTTTTGCAGCAAGGTCGAGCAGTGCACATGAGAACAGCGAGAGGTGCACAAGGGTAGGGGAGTGCGCGATTGGTGAAGGGGATGGTGGACAGATGAGCGCAGAGGAGAGGGGTGATGGCGACAACTCAAAGACTTTACCTTTCAAATGAGAGATTCCTTGAGAATCTCTCGGAGAAATTAATTAATGAATGTGGTTTCGACCAAGTAATATAGTATATCATATAGTATATCTTTGTGCTGAGTTACATATCTTTGTGAACCCACTTAAGCTTTTTTTATTTCCCTTCACTTTTTAACTTTGGAGCTCCACCCCTTTATTTTTAGCCTTTACAAATAATAACCACGGGGTTTTTAAAACCCTCATTCCCCACATTGCCGGTGTCCTGTGCACTGATTCTCGAGTTGCAAAAAGATACTGAAGGTCGCCGACGACCCGGAGTCCGAACTTGCCATCCTACACCACACTTGAACCTTGGTCACAAATCAAGGTTGCAAAACAAGAAAATCACCTGGTGATGCCTTGCCGGCAATTGTCATCAAATTCCCACCTAGCAAAACTCAATCACCGCAACTCCAATTGTTGAGCCGTTAATTTTTTGTAAACTTCACGTAACATGATCCACCCTCCAGAACATGGTCGAAGCTCAAAACACATCGGATGGTGTGTCTTTTGATGTTGCCAAGTGGGCACACACTCAACCCCCGGCTAATTTTCAATTGGCCATAACTTGCCTGTCTGAGCTCCAAAGGCCAATCTGAAAAGACCGGCATGCTCCACAATTCAAGCGTTACGCGTGTTTTCAGTGATTCCAATTTTCACCACATGTCTATACCTGCCCTGCTCGTCAGAGATCTGCAAAGCATTCCATCTTCAGACAATCATAACTTTCACACCGGGACTCCATTTGACAAGCCATCTGGATGGACCCATAGAGCATCTCAAAGACTACATTTTAGAACATTGACTCAACATTCCGGGCACCTTTACCTGCTATTCCACCTGGACCATTCTGGGGTCTTTTTGGCCTTAAAAACCGCATTAGACATACACTTCTGCCCCGACATGCTCTCCCAAGGCCTTCGTCCTTGCTTTAGCCCTTTGCCATGCGCGTGCTAGCACCTATCGCTCGCCGTAGAGAACTTCCCTTCATAGACCAAATTTGGTTGCACCATCATTGCCCACCCCCCTGTTGAACATTCATGTTCAACCAAAAGTAGCTTTATTGAACTTGAAACTTGCAACACTCTGCAAACACTCAAGCACACTGGAAAACACACCACCATATGTACAATATGTGTAATATGTACAAAATTGTATGTCTGCTACTCTTGAGCCCTTTCAAGTGGGTTGCCCAAACCCCCTGGTCACAATCTGACTTACATCTGGCACCACTCCCCTATCAAAGTAGAGCTTACACCAGACTTGAACCTTGGTCACAAATTAGGGTTGCAAAACAAGAAAATCACCTGGTGATGCCTTGCCGGCAATTGTCATCAAATTCCCACCTAGCGGAACTCAATCACCGCAACTCCGATTGTTGAGCCGTTAATTTTTTGTAAACTTCACGTAACATGATCCACCCTCCAGAACATGGTCGAAGCTCAAAACCCATCGGATGGTGTGTCTTTTGATGCTGCCAAGTGGGCACACACTCAACCCCCGGCTGGTCACAATCTGACTTACATCTGGCACCACTCCCCTATCAAAGTACAGCTTGAGCCGTACACCATTTACCTTGTGCATGAGAAGCTTACCATTGGCTCTCACCAACTGATAGGTCCCATTCAAAAATGCCTTCTGCACTTTGTACGGACCTGTCCATTTCTTTTGAACTTCTTCTGGAAGGTGAAGTCCAAGTAGCTCTATACTTCATTACTAGGTCCCCTTCTTCTATCTTTTTTCTGGCAAACTCTCATTGACTTTGGCCATTCGCCTTTCCCGATGCTTCACGTAGTAGTCTGTTGATGCCTCTCTATCCATCTGCAATGCTTCAAGGCCAACAATTCTAAATTGTAAGACAGCTTGTGGAGTGCCATTTATGTGCCACATACCTTTCAAAGCACCCAATTGTGCATGCACTCACAGCACTGCCTCCTTACCATAAACCAATTCAAATGGAGTTAAGTTGGTCGCCACTTTGTAGGACGTCCTATAGGCCCATAGACAGTTCTCTAGATTGATCTCCCATTCTGTCTCCTGCTTACACACATACTTCGTGAGCATTTTGATGATTTGTCCATTGGCACTCTCCACAAGATCATTGCATTGGGGATGGTAAGGCGAAGAATCCTTGCCCTCTATCAGAAATGAGTACCCACGGATCTCCAAAACGACAACAAATGTTATCGAAAACAAAGTGGGCCACAACTGGTGCATTTACCCGTTCACAGCTTTGGCCTCGACCCACCTGGTGAGGTAGTCAATGGCTACCACAACATATTTCTTGCCACTTGTAGACTTAGGGAGTGGACCGATGGCATCCAAACCCCACTTCTCAAAAGCATTCTGAGCAATAATGGCTCCCTGTGACTCAGCTACCACAACATATTTCTTGCCACTTGTAGACTTAGGGAGTGGACCGATGGCATCCAAACCCCACTTCTCAAAAGCATTCTGAGCAATAATGGCTCCCTGTGACTCAGCTACCAAACGTCTCTCTCCTATAGTCTGACATTCATCGCAGGTCTTGTACCAATAGTGCACAACCTTCACCATTGAAGGCCACCAAAAGCCCGTTCTCAATACTCGAAACAATACTTGACCTTTCCCCTAGTATCCGTTCTCCTGATGACATTGCTCTAGCACCAAGTTAATCTCATCTTTATAGAGCACTCTCCTTAGCACCCCGTCTCTATCATAGGTCATCAGGTCTTCACCTACTAACATAAATTTGCGAGCTTTCTGAACTATCCTCCTCCTCTGTAGTTTAGACAAACCTTGAGGACACTGCCCTGTATTCAAAAAATCTTCCACTTCCTTCAATGACTCCCTACCTGTGTATGTGGCCGGGGCCACATATATACCTCTGATATGTACCTGCACCTTACTACTTGCTAGCTGGTCTGCCTCTTGGTTGTGCTCTCTCTTCACATGTTTGAACTGGATCTCCCTAAAGGACTTCAATAACTTTTTGATGGCAAAGAACTAATGTTTTAAGGAATCGCGCTTTACCTGCCATTGACCTAGGAGTTTCTTGATGACCAATAACGCATCACCTTTACCACCAACCTGGAAACACAGAACTCGACACGTTGTTCCAAACCTAGATAGAGGGCGAGATATTCTGCTTCATTGTTGGTATGAACATCCTCCAAATCATATGCTTTTGAGAAGATTACCTTGCCGTGTGGATCATGCATCACCACACCTCCACCATCTTTCTTAATTATCCTTCTATATGCACCATCAAACCACATGGTAAAAGCTCCGACCAGGTCTGGCTCCTCTCTGGCTTCATCTCGTACTACTCGTGGATAAATTGGCAAATCCACGGCATTGTTGACCAAAACATCCTCCAAATGGGACCAGCTTGTATGGTCGATCTTGAACTCGAACTCGAATTCCTGCAACTCTCACCCCCCTAGCTTTAAGTGTAACACCACTTCAGGCAACAAATTATTAGCCGTTAACACTTAAAACTTACGCACAATGAGGTGCACTTTGAACTTTCTACAAGCAAAAACCAATGCCATGACCCACTGCTCCGCTTCAGTGTAAGCCACCTCTCCAGGACTTATCACCCTGCTTTCAAAGTAGATAGGTTTATAGCTCCTTCCTCCCTTCTGCAGAAACACCACCCCAATAGCCACGGTACCTACCATCATTGCCACATAGAAATCATCCTCTTGGCTTGGAGGGCACACAGTTGGCAACTGACACAAAATTTCTTTTACAATGTCAAAATCTTCTTAAGCATCTTCATCCCATTCAAAGCCATGCACCTGTTGAGCCCTCTTTTGGAGAGGATACACATAATGCGACAGCATCCAAAAAAAATGCAACAAGTACTTTAGCTTATGCATAAAGGAGGCCAAGTCTTGTGCACTAGAGGGAGGCTCCATCAAGACTAGCACCTTGACCTTTTTCGTATCTGCCTCAATTCCATTTTGTGACACCACATGGCCTAGCAACTGCACTCGAGGTTGTGCTAGCTTGCACTTCTTAGAGTTTAACTGACCTCCTTCTTCGTCTAGCCTTTGAAAACATAGCCAAGGAAAAGATTTTGGGTTACCCAATGCCTTTGAAAGCACGAATGAATTGTGTAAATCTAATGATGGACATGTCTTGAGTTTTGAAATATGGAATAAACTCTCGTATATCAAGAAAAAGATTTTGGGTTACCCAATGCCTTTGAAAGCATAGAACGTTGAGAGCTTACTTGTTAAATGATAAAGCCTTAGAGCTCCACAGATCCCAAGAGTGACCTTTTCATTTTGAAATTTAAGAAGTTCTTTTAGCCACCTTTCATTTTGAGAATTTACTTAACCCCTTGAAACTTGAGGTAATAGATTAAAGTTATCATTTTTTTTAGTTAAAACTTTATGAAAGGAATTTATCATTTAGGACTTTAATCTTTAAAGATTTTTTGTTTTTATTTTTAAACATTTTAAAGCTAAGTTTAGAACTTGAAGATGTAGAACTTTTAAAGGAAGGTCTCCAATGATCCAATGAGGACCTAGAGTTCTTTTTTATTTGAAGGTAAAACTTTGAATTAAAGAAATTGAAAATGTTACATGGATCCACAGTTAAGGGAAGGGACACTCCGAGACGTTAGAGTTTTGGGACTTAGAACTTTAAAGCTTTTAAAGTGGGATTTACAACTTAGGGATCACTATTTTAAATTTGTAAAAAGGGCTCTAGAGCTTAAAAATGTAGAATTTTAAAAGTGGGGTGTAGAGCATAGACATCTAAAGCTTAGGGTGGAGAGTTTAAGGGTGCTTTTTAATTCAATTCTATGTGCTTATGTTTTTTTTTTTAAAGCTTAAAGATGTAGTGATTTTAAAGTGGGATTTAGCCTCAGAATTTCAAGGCCTAAAATTGACGCCTATTTTTTTTGTCAAGGGCTATTTTTCCTACCAAAACAATCTCAAAATTGCCTGTCATTTTTTGTATTTATATCCTTAAGTTAACGTTATATATAGCAAACTATATAAGTTGATTGCATTGCACAAAGCATATGAAAGGGGGCTTGAAAAATTGCATGTCAAAAAGAAATTTTCATCATGCGTGGCAAGCCTGGTGATTTTATCACCAAACCCTTCAACCTTCTTTTTCCCAAAAAGGGTTTCACAGTGACAGCTAGGCTGGGTTACATATCTTTGTGAACCCACTGAAGCTTTTTCTATTTCCCTTCACTTTTTAACTTTGGAGCTCCACCCCCTTATTTTTAGCCTTTACAAATAATAACCAAGGATTTTTTAAACCCTCGTTCCCCACAGTGCCGGTGTCTTGTGCACTGATTCTCGAGTTGCAAAAAGTTATTGAAGATCGTCGACCTGGAGTCCGAACTTGCTATCCTATGCCACACTTGAACCTTGCCGAGGTCGCAAATCGGGGTTGCAAAAATCAAGAAAATCACTTGGTACTGCCTTGCCTGCAATTGTCGTCAAATTCTCACCTAGAGAAACTCGATTACCGCAACTCCGATTGTTGAGCCGTTAATATTTCATAAACTTCACGTAACATGATCCACCCTCCAGAACCTGGTCGAAGCTCAAAACCCATCGGATGGCATGTCTTTTAATGCTGCCAAGTGGGCACACACTCGATCCCCAGCTAATTTTCAATTGGCCATAACTTGCCCGTCTAAGCTCCAAATGCCAATCCAAAAAGACCGGCATGCTCCATAGTTCTAACTTTACACATGTTTCTAGTGAGTTCAATTTCACCACCTATTTGTACCCCTACTCGTCGGAGATCTGCAAAGCATTCCATCTTTGGACAATCATAACTTTCACATCGGGACTCTGTTTGACAAGCCGTCTGGACGGGCCCATAGAGCATCTCAAAGACCACATTTTAGAACACTGACTCAGCATTCCGGGCACCTTTACCTGCTATTCCACCTGGATCATTCTGGGGCCTTTTGGGCCTTAAAAACCGCATTAGACATACACTTATGTCCCGACATGCTCTCTCGAGGCCTTCGTTCCTGCTTTAGCCCTTTGCCATGCACATGCTAGCACCCATAGCTCGCTATAGAGCACTTCCCTTCATATACCATCTTTGGTTTCACCAACGTCTACTCTTAGCAGCTCTGAAAAACAAAAGAATATCTTGACACTTGGATGTTCACGAATTTACCTCTTGGTATTAAATCCAAAACTAGCACTTGATTAATTGAACATACCTACTCGTTAAGCAAGCATACATCGACCAAATCTCCCTTTATATGTTGGCACGACAATGTCCAATAAAATATATTTCTCTCTGTGCCCCTCTCTCTGTCTCCTCCAAGTGCCCTTCCCCCCCTTTTTCACCTCAAGGTCAAATAAAGCATCTCATGAGATTCTACCTAAATAGAACAACTTCAAAGATTTTGGCCATAAAATTTAAATGGCTCTAAATTTAAACTTAGTCATTAGTTTAAGGCCTAGATTCCCTCTCATTCTTTTGGAACAAGTATAAGGTCCCCTTTTCACCCCGTTCTCATGCACACAGACACCCCCATCATTTTTGTGCCTTGCTACTGCAAATGCGTCCTTGCCAAGCTCTTGATTCCAATGATGTTGGAGGCTCCCTCCCCTTGCTTTGGTGCCCCGCTCCACCTGCGTATACATCCTCGTCTTATCATGATTAATTGCAGCAATTGCAGACACAAGAAGTTGTTGGCTCTGTCGAAATTGATTCCCATTCAAAGGGCAAAGATACAAGGAGTCTCTTCTCAACTTAGATGAGGGCATGGGCCAATGGGCAGCATGTAGGACTTGCACAAGAGTAGCCATGGCAAACTCAAGCTATTTCCACGCAACTCTTTCTCTACAAAATCACTAGAGTTTCCACCACCATATCGATATAAGTTTTATCATGCTAAAACTATACATAGAGAGAGAGAGAGAGAGAGATACTCTATGTAGCATCTGCCACATCTTGTGCCACCTTCCCATGCTGCATGTCAGACCCCAACTTGCACACATCGTTTTCCTTCCTCTCTCATGGGCCAGCTCATGAACAATGTCTCTTTATTTTTCCTTGTCCCCTGCATGTATCATGTGCACCCTTTTCCTTCATCAAAGACCCTCTAGGAAAAAGTTTGGCAAACCTACTCTCTTTTTGTGGTAGATACAAAAGTGATTATAGTTTTCTTCTTACTTTCTCTCTCTCTCTTTCTTTGTGTACCAAATGCAAAAGTGAATAGTCTTTTCTCATGGGTGGGGGCCTCGATAGAAATTATTGCAGAAGAGCATGGAGGTGCCTCACACTTCCTCTTCGGTGGTGTCAATAGCACATGTGGCATGCATCCTTGCATCATGGATTTACTCCAAGTTTGGAGGATCCGACTGGCAATGATGTTGCTGTCAACTCGCTCCCTCTCAAAACTCCTCCATTTTGGAAACATAGTCATGGAGACTGCCTACTCCTGTTCTTTTAGGGGAGAAAGCTCGCCCAGTCTAGGTCAGGTTGGTTCCTCTAAGGGTGGATCAACCAATGTCTGGTGCTCTCTCAGTATATGGTTCTTCCAATTTTCTTGTGGTGGCTTCTCTATTAGCCAAAGTATATGATGGTTGGGGTCTGTTGGTTGTTCTGTGATGGGCCTGTTGTTTGGTCTATGGATCTTCATGGTAATTGCGGCTCATGTTGAGCATGGACGTTGATGCAAGTTTTTTCAATTTTGTATACTATCACCCACATATTGTGGGTTTTGCAAAAAATAAAGAGTGAGGGCATGCGAGAGGAGAGACAGAGAGCATGTGGCATGTTTGTACCCTACAACTCTTGGAGTCAAAGACTCACAAATCACGTTGGATGGGGGGAAAGGGGAACACACCCGGCACACAAGTAGCAAGCCTCTCTATAGCCTAGGATAACCACTGCACCCCGATCCACTAGAGTTCACCTTTGCAAGTCGACAATTTGTCTACACATCTTGCACAAGACCGTGCACACACAACCTTTGCACTAACCTAGCCTTCTCTCAGCTCCCACACAACACAAACCACTCTCTCTTTCTCTCCCACTCACACCACAGGTCCGGAGAGGCACACACTTCTCAAACCGACACCACACGGTAGGGACAGAGCAAAGACAAGAAGTGGGAAAATAGGGGAAGGAGATGACACCAAACTCGCCTATGGCTTCCTTCAATTAATGACAAAAAAAAAATTTACTACAACTCCATGAATTCCCTGCTATGACAGGGCTTAGTCGTCTCCAATACGACGAGAAACAAGGGGTTTAGAAGATCACTGATGCCGCCTCGGAATGGTTCCCTTCTTGAGAACGCAAGCAAGAGAGTCTTCATTGGCTTGAAAAGGCCTCAACACCTCCTCTACACGACCGTCAAAGGCTTCTCCTCAAGCCCTATATCCAAAACAACTCCACCTCCAGTGCTAGGGGAGAGCCCCTCCTCTCCTTCTTCTTCCTCGCTCCAAAACCGCTCCTCCTCATGCAAAAAGTCGGCCCCCTTCATGGCGTGTGGGAGTCCTCTTTCACTTCTACTTCCCTCGTCTATTTTTAGACCACTTGCTTTTGCATGTGATGCGCCCCCTATAGACTTGCCTTAAGCCCAACACTCTCCGTGTGAACCCCTCCTTCAAGCGGGGCATAGACGGTGCCGTCCGTGCTCTCGCTACTTGGTCTTCAAAAGGCTTGGCACGAAACATGACCCCCACTAGCCTGCCACATCATCATCTTCCTCCCGCTGGCGAGGACGCCAAATGCATCATCATGCGCCACTGAACTGCCGGCTAGGACACCCAACGCGTGCAGTGCCCGCAGGCTCGCTATCGCCAGCACACCAAGAAGCTCGCGCTCCCACTGCTATGTTTATGTCTGGTAACGCTGCAGTAGATGATGCCTTTGAGTTCGCTCATTGAGCTCGCATGTGGGATTAGCCAGTGCCATGTGGCACCTGCATGTGGCTTGCCCCCCATAAGCCTCCAAGATTTTCAAAAGAACCCACCAAAAAAGCTCAAAAACCTCCTTTTTCTTGCCCTTTTTGCTCTGCCTGCCACTTATGGCCCGGTAATCTGACCATCGAGCCGTGAAGCCATGATGGTAGACCTCGTCCCCGGCTACAATCTCAATTGCTTACTCGGGACCACACCTTTCCCAAGGCCACAATCTCACGCCGCCAAAACCGGCAACATTTATCTGTTAGTTCCCCGCAAGCAACTCATACCAATTTTAACTTGTAATAACTTCGTGCCGCGGAACCCGTTTGAGACACTATAATTTCTTCTAGCCTTCACTTTCCGCATAGAACACCTACAATCCCTAGCCAAGCTCCAAAATCCTCACATGGAACATCTCCCGAGTCAGCCAACCCGGCATACCTCGCCCCCGGTGAAACTTTGACTGGCCGTAACTTGGTATCCCTAGCTATGATGGATGATCTGAAAAGACGGACATGCTCCATAAACCAAGCACTACACATCCATAGCTCCAAATTGACTTGAACCACGTGGCATCACTTGGCCTATTTATCTCAAGTCTGCAACCACCTCCAACTTCAAAGCCTTGTATCTTGCACACTATGGCTCCATTTGACGAGTCATCTGGACCTCTTCCTTCAGCACCTCAAGGTCTACATACTAGGGCCAAAAAATAGAACTTTGGTCACCCTTCATCTGCCATCCTGTCAGGCCTTAGTTGGAGCCCTTCTGGCCTAGAAAACCACATAAAGCATACATCTCCACTGCCATTTATCTGCCCAGGCTCTTCCCATTTGCTTCCCACTCTTCTACATGCTTATATATATACTTTGTAAGCATTTTGACTATCTATCTATTTGCACTTTCAACCAAACCATTGCACTAAGGATGGCATGGAGATGAAAATCTATGTTGAATCCCCAACTTTTTCACTAGTGCACGCACCAACTTGCTTCTAAAACCTTGACCCCAATCGGAAATGAGCACCCAAGGCACTCTAAAGCGGCAACATATGCAATCAAAAACAAACTGAGCAACTGTATGGGCATTTACCTCCTTTACCGCTTTTGCTTCAACCCACCTGGTAAGATAATCAATGGCCACCACAATGTACGTCTTACCACTTGCAGACTTGGGCAATGGACTGATGGCATCCAACCCCCACTTTTCAAACACATCCTGAGCTATGATAGCCCCTTGTGGTTTAGGAAAGATAATCAATGGCCACCACAATGTACGTCTTACCACTTGCAGACTTGGGCAATGGACTGATGGCATCCAACCCCCACTTTTCAAACACATCCTGAGCTATGATAGCCCCTTGTGGTTTAGGTACTAGTCTCCTTTCACCAATTGTTTGGCACAGATGGCATGTCTTGCACCAGTAGTCCACATCTTGCACAATTGAAGGCCACCAAAAACTACCTCTTAAAATGCAAAACAACACCTGATCCTTACCCTGATGACCGCTTTCCTCATGACATTGTTCCAATACCATGCCGATCTCCTCCTTGTAAAGAACTCTTCTCAACACTCCGTCTCTTCCTTAGGTCAACAAATCTTCTCCCACTAGAGTGAACTTCCATGCCTTTCGAACAACTCTTCTCTTGTGCAGCTTTGATAGCCCCTCTGAACATTGCCCTGTACTCAAAAAATCATCAGCCTCCTTGAGAGTTTCCCTACCTGCATAAGTAGCCGGTGCCACATATAGACTTGATACTTGAGTCTGCACTCGACTACTAGCTAAACGATCCGCCTCTTGGTTTTGTTCTCTCCTGACATGCTTGAACTGCACTTCTTCAAAGAACTTTAACAGCTTCTTCATGGGAAAAAAAATTCAGAGAATCTCTTTTTACGTGCCACTGTCCCAAGAGTTTCTTTATAACTAGGAGGGCATAACCCTTAGCTACCAACCTGAGGATGCCAAATTTGACACATTGCTTGAGCCCCAAGTGAAGTGTCAAGTATTCTGCTTCATTATTCGTATGAACGCCCTCCAAATCATAGGCCTTGGAAAAAAGTACGGCACCATGGGGATCCTGAATAACCACACCACCTCCTACCTTCTGCACAACTCTTCTATAAGTGCCATCAAACCATATGGTAAAATCTTCCTTCAAATCTGGTTCCTCTGCAACATCCTCTTTCACCACCCTCAAGTAGATGGGTAGGTCCGCATCCTTGTTGACCAAGATATCCGCCAAATGAGACCTACTCGTATGATCAATTTTAATTTCAAATTCAAACTCCTGCAATTCCAATACCCACTTCCATATTCTTCTCCCTGGCTGTAGATGAAGCACCACTTCATGCAACAAATTGTTAAAAGTGAGCACATAAAACTTTCACATGATTGAATGCACTTTGAACTTGCGACAGGAAAAGACCAAGGTCATCACCCACTATTCAGCCTCCGTATATGATCTCTCCCCTTGGCTGATCACTCTACTATCAAAGTAGATCGGCTTGTAGCACTTACCCACCTTTTGCATTAATACCATGCCTATAGCAATCGTACCCACCGTCATGGCCACATAAAAGGCATCCTTATTGTTAGGAAGACACACCATAGGCAACTGATACAATATTTCCTTCACCTTTTCAAAGGCTACCTATGCATCTTCAGTCCATTGGAAACCATGAACCTATTGGCTCAACTTTTGAAGGGGTACACATACTGGGAGAGTATTGAGAAGAACCTAGCCAAATACTTGAGTTTGTGAACAAAAGAAGCCAAACATGTCGCATCGGTGGGAGGCTCCATCAAAACTAAAGCCTTCACTTTTTCAGGATTTAGTGGGAGGCTCTATCAAAACTAAAGCCTTCACTTTTTCAGGATCCGCTTCAATACCATTCTGTGATACCACATGGCCCAAAAGATGAGCGCCCGCGGCTGTGCCAATTTGCACTTCTTTAGGTTCAATTGCCCTCCTTCTTCATCTAGTCTTTAAAAACACAACTTTAACTTGGACAAGTTCTCTGCCCTAGAACTATAGCAACCAATATCATCCAAAAAAACTCTGATAAATTTACCCAGATATGGCCCAAATACCCTATTCATCCAATCTTGAAATGTCGCATATGCATTCACCAATCCCATCCGACGATAGGCAAAGCACCCCCATGGTGCGATAAACGTAGTCTTTAATTGGTCCTTCAGCATGATACCAATCTGAAAGTAACCTGAAAAACCATCCATAATAGAATACCACTCATGTCATGCGACTTGGTTCAAAATCTCATCCTAAAACGGCAAAGGGTAGCGGTTCCGCTTGGTAGCAACATTCAATGGTTTATGTCTACACAAACCCTCCATTTCCCGTTCTTCTTTGGGGTAATGACAACAGGGGAGACCCACTCAACCTCTTTCACAGGATAGATAATACCTGCCTCCAACAGCTTGTTGATCTCCTACCACAAAGCCTCCTTCTGAATATCTCTCCTAGCCTTCTCAATTTTTGTGCCTTTGGCTTGCATCCGGGCTTAAGAAGAAGTCAATGCTCCACTTCTTTAGCTCCCTGCAAATCCTTGTACTTTGTGATGAAAAAATTAGGATACGATGCACATAGCTCCACATAGCTTTCCTTTTCCTGCTTGGTCAAGTCCTTTCCCAACATATTCCTCTACTTCCCCAGCTTCCAGACCACAAATTGGAGCTTGCATACCTCTAGAGGGTTTAGTAGAATCAACAGTGACTCCAAATAGGTCCGTGTCCAATTTTAGCAGGTCTTCATCACTCTCTTCCTCTTCCACACTACTTGAGCCCTCATCATAAGTCAATTCTATTTCATACTCGTAGCTTGTAGTAGAGTCGTCTTGACCATCCTCAGCCCCTGGGTGAATGCGGCTTTCTGTGATCTTCAAGTCAAGCACAATTTGCCCGCCATTTTCTCGATCTGGCAAGGTAAAAAACCATGTTCCCTAATCTTGTTTGGACCCAATTTCCAACAACCACGCCTCCCCAGTATGATTGGATATGCATTTTCACATGCTTTCATAACAAAAAAGTAAATGAGGCATTCAATGCCCATAACTTTTACCTTCACATCTTGGGCCACTCCCAAACACCGAGCTTTGGCATGGTTGGCCATTTTCATTTGAACATTAGACTTGACCATAGACTTGATGCCTATATCTTTCATAGCAGACTCCTTTATCACGCAAACATGGGCACCACCATCAATATAGGCTTGCACCTACTTCTTCCTTTCCACCAAAACCTCCACCACTGGAAGCACATCCGTGGGACTTCCCATCCTCAAGGCCAGATTCTACACAGCATGTGCATCACCACTTGCACGGGGTAGCCTTGTACTAACACTAGTCAACCACTGTCTCCTGAATCTGGGGTTCAATGCAAGCAACTGTCCAAAAGTGATATTAGCTTTTCGGTTTTGAACATCACTCACCAGATCGTATTTTGGGTGACCTTGTCCAAGCTGAAAATCTGCCTGTTTTATCTTCCATCTCCATCTCTGTCTACTTGGCTCTGGTTGCTCTTTCCTCTCATCCACTTTCTCTTTCCCTTTCCTAGCTCTGGCTTCCCACTCTGTTTCGATCTCCCTTCCACCTCTTGCTCTTTTATTGGCCATAACATCAACCTCGTGATGATCAACCCCAATAATGTTCAATCTTTGCACTTCATCATTTCCTGCCGGAACCAGTGGTGCCTAATTTTCAATAGCTTGCTGCTCCCTTCGACCATTGAATTGTGCTTGTCCTCTGCCTCAACCAAATAGAGGGTACATGCCACCTCTTTTCCTTGGCAGATGAGGGCAGTCTGGAGCATAATGGCCCTCTTCTCTGCAATTATAACACCTACCAGGTAGCTGCCTGGCCCTGCCTCTTCCTGCTATTGGCTGCCCTCTGTCCATTAAACTCAAGCATAATTCTTGTGTTTGCTCACTTAAATCTTGGGTAGTACGTACCCATTGTTGAGGAATTTGCTGCCACCCCTCAGTTCCCTATGTTATCCGCCTGAGCTTCCTCCCTTGGATTTGGAGCAAGGTTCGGGACCATCAACTCATACCCCAATATGCCTTGCTTGATCTTCTTTTCTATTTTCCTGCTTTTGGCCTGTGCAATAGCAACAACCCTGTTGTAATTTTCCAGGATTTCAAAATCCACCTTTTCTCGAACCTTGGGATGCAAACACGTTGTGACGTGTTTTGGCGGAATGGTGCCGGACAGCCCAAAGCCTTTGAGAAATGTTTTCTAATGCTTTTTCAGGCCTTAGATGTAAATAAATCTTGCTTGTACAATGTGTACAAAGGCGGTGTGTGCCAGCTGTCTCTACGCATGCGGGCCAGTTGTGCGGGGTACATAGTTTTGCTGTTTTTGTACATAGAAGTGTCGAGACTTCAAAGTATGAGTAAGTGATTTTAAAATATGAAGAAAAACTGAACTTTTATCAGCTTGGGGTCGTGAGTGAAGAGGGATATTCAGCTGTGAAGAAGAAACTATGTGTTGCTGCAGCCTGCGGTGAAGGGTGGGGGTTTTGGTGTAGAGGTGCCCCTCTTGCCTTGCGAGAACCTGGTGTGGTGAGTTGAGAGTGTGTCTCTCCTCAATGGTCTGATGAAAGTGGGTGATTAGCTCTGCATATTGACCTCTCTTCATCTTGGTTTGAGGTATGGCAGCCATGTTGTGTGTGGTTCCCTTTGGTGTAGCTAGTCGAGGGTAGACTATGCGCTGCAATTCCTTGCTTGTACATACGCAATAGGGCAAGGTTTTCCCCAAGTTTTCCATCACTTTTTCTGAGTTTTTTTTCTGAGCTTTGTGGGTTTTCAAGTGAGCTTGATTTGGATGGGTTTTGGTCAAGCTATGTGTATATATGAGAGCGCCTATGGAGTCTCTACTAGCACATGGAAGGGCGTTTGAAAAGAAGTGAAGCTCTTGGTTTTATGAGGAAAAGTGCAGAGATTTCCATTGTTTTTCTTTAATTTTTTACTTTGGTTTTCTTGGTTCCCTTGCTTCCTTTGGTGCATCCAAGTATAGTGGGAGTTGTAGCGGTGTAGAGGGAAGCAAGTCGAAGCTAGCTGAGGCTGAGTGTGAGTGAGGCTGTCAAAATTTGTGAGAGAAGATCAGCCCATATTACTCTTGAGAGAGCTATACTCTTCATCCTCTTTTCTTGGTGTTGGTTTGAGGTGTTGTAGAGGCCAGCCCCCCAATCCTTCACAACTTCTCTAACTTGAAGTACTCACAGCCACCTGCCAACTGCATGGCAACTGCAAAATCCCTCCAATGCTCTTCAAAACGGGTGAGAAAAACCCCAAATTCTTTGTTCACATCCTACTTCAAATTCTTCAATTTTGCATCTAAATCAACAGGAGATACCTCTTTTCAAAAGTCTTGCAGAAACCGAGTCTGCAATGCTAGCCAAATAAATCTCGGTTCGGCCTCCAAAGCATAGAACCAAGTCTTTTCCCTTCCTCGCATCAACAATGGAACCGTCTGCATCTTGTTATCCTCCGTCAACATATGCAACAACAGCATATATAACTCAAAGACGGCCATCCACTCCTCCGGATCTTCTTCTCCGATGAAAATCGGACCATAACCTCCCGTTGCCATCTTTCCTTGATGAAAAAAGCTTCTATGATCAAACCCGAAGAGCACTCAGATGCTCCTCAGTGGGGGCACCATAAGATGGATGGGGGGAAAGGGGAACACACCCAGCACACAAGTAGCAAGCCTCTATTTAGCCCAGGATAACCACTGCACCCTAATCCACTAGAGGTTACCTTTGAAACTCAACAATTCGTCTACAAATCTTGCACACGACCATGCACACACAACCTTTGCACTAACCTAGCCTGCTATCAGCTCCCACACAACACAAACCACTCTCTCTTTCTCTCCCACTCACACCACAGGTTCGAAGATGCACACACTTCTCAAACCGACACCACACAGTAGGGACAGAGCAAAGATGACAAGGGGGAAAATAGCGGAAGGAGATGACACCAAACTCGGCTATGGATTCCTTCAGTTAATGACAAAAAAATTTACTACAACTCCACAAATTCCTTGCTATCACACGGCTTAGTCGTCTCCAATACGACAAGCAACAAGGAGTTTAGAAGGTCACTGATGCCGCCTTGGAATGATTCCCTTCTTGAGGATGCAAGCAAGAGAGTCTTTGTTGTCTCAAAAAGGCCTCAACACCTCCTTTACAGATCGTTGGAGGCTTCTCCTCAAGCCCTATATACAAAAAACACTCCGCCTCCAGTGCTAGGGGAGAGTCTCCTCTCCTTCTTCTTCCTCGCTCCAAAATCCCTCCTCCTCATGCAAAAAGTCGGCCCCCTTCATGGCGTGTGGGATTTCTCTTCCACTTCTAGTTCCCTCGTCTATTTTTAGACCGATTGCTTTTACATGTGATGCACCCCCTGTAGACTTGCCTTGAGCCCGACACTCTCTGTGTGAACCCCTCCTTCAAGCGGGGCCATCGGTGCTCTCGCTACTTGGTCTTCAAAAGGCTTGGCACGAGACTCGACCACCACTAACCTACCACGTCATCATCTTCCTCCCACTAGTGGGGACGCCAAACATGCCACCGTGCGCCACTGAACTGCCAGCCAGCACACCCTACGTGCCACCGCGCGCAGTGCCTACAAGCCCGCCATCGCCAGCACACCAAGAAGCTCGCGCTCCCACTCAAGCTTATGTCTAATAACACTATAGTATATGATGCCTTCGAGTCTGCTCACTGAGCCCGCATGTGGGACTAGCGGATGCCACGTGGCAGGTGCATGTGTCTTGCCCCCCATAAGCCTCCAAGATTTTCAAAAGAACCCACCACAAAAGCTCAAAAACCTCCTTTTTCTTGCCCTTTTTTCTCTGCCTGCCACTTATGGCCCGGTGATTCGACCATCAAGCCGTGAAGCCATGACGGTAGACCGCGTCCCCAGCTACAATCTCACTTGCTTACTCGGCACCACACCTTTCCCAAGGCTACAATCTCAGGCCATTAAAACCGGCAACATTTATCTATCAGTTCCCCACAAGCAACTCGTACCAATTTTAACTTGCAATAACTTCGTGCCTCGAAACCCGTTTGAGACACTGTAACATCCTGTATTTTCACTTGCCACATAGAACGCCTGCAATCCCTAGCCAAACTCAAAAATCCCCACATGACACGTCTCCCGAGGCGACCAACCCGGCACCAACCTAGCCCCCCGTGAAACTTTGATTGGCCGTAACTTGGTATCCGTAGCTCTGATGGACAATCTAAAAAGACCGACATGCTCCCATAAATCAAGCACTACACAGCCATAGCTTCAAAGTGACTCAGACCACCTGGCATCACTTGGCCTATCCGTCTCAAATCTGCAATCACCTCCAACTTCAAAGCCCCGTATCTTGCACACTATGGCTCTGTTTGACGAGCTGTCTAGGCCTGTTCCTTCAGCACTTTAAGCTCTACATACTAGGGCAAAAAATTAGCACTTTTTTCACCCTTCATCTGCCCAATTGTCAAGCCTTATCTGGAGCCTTTCTGGCCTAGAGAACCACATAAAGCATACATCTCTGCTGCCATTTGTCTACCCAGACTCTTCCCATCTGTTCTAGCCCTCTGCTATGTAGATGTACGCGTACACATCAATGCTTGTGTCCTCTGTTAGGATCAACACACTTTGACTACATCAACGTGTCTCAATAAGGACGTGAAGACAAGAATTGGCACACATAGATCACTACTCTATTAGGCTTTGAAGGCGGTTTTGCATATGCTATGGCAAGAGAGAGAGAGAGAGAGAGAGAGAGAGAGAGAGAAAGAATATAGAAGAAACCTTTAGACATGGTCCCTAGGTGGCATGCCCCCTCTACTTCTAGTAATGCTGAGTAGAGAGGTTGTCAACTATTACATATTGGAAAACATGGGCCCATGTCGTACAAATAATCGCTCGAATTTTGGTTCTCTCAAAACAATGTCTCTCGGTGTATGGTAAAAACTCTTGTAAAAGAGGCCTTGTTGGTAGCAATTCTCTGCATCTTTCATTACCTCTTGATAAGCCTTACAATTGTCAACTAGATACAAAGCTTCATTAGTGACTTACTCAAATTTGGTGTATGCTTTCAAGTGCAAGGCCTTTTTGAGAGTCTTGTTTCTCAATCACTTTATGAAGAAAACTAATAGCCTCTTGTCTTGCAGTAACTCCCTTGTAGGAAATCTCTTGATATATTGTTTGAAGCAAAGCGAACCTTCCTTCACTTTCTCATTCTCCTTCTGGTTGAAATCTTAGATTTGGGACATTGTGTTGTGCTTGATTCACCTTTTAGAGAATTCCTCAAAAAAATCTTCCAGAAGTTTCTCAATATCAGGAAAATCTTTGTTGTTCAAAGGTTGGAGCCACATTAAGGTTGTTCCTTCCAATGTTAACCCAAATCCCTAAGTATGAAAATTTGCCACCTACTCAGCTCTCAAAACTTGTTTAAAGAGTGAAATGTGTGCATATGGATCCCTTGACCCATTATACTTCTTGGAAACACATTTAGCAAGTTGAAATGGTTGCATTTTTCATGTTTCAGCAACCATTCTCACAATTTCACGTTCTCTTGCTAAGATATCTCTAGCCTTGTAACCCCCACTAGGAACTCTAGATGGAGTTCTCTCTATAGCTCTCTCCTCTGGATGCACATCTGTTTCTTCCATCAAGGTTTTGAAATCCTTGTCATATAGATTTCTTGGAGCTTCACTGCTTTTGAATGTGCTCATTCGAACCCTTGAACCCAAGGATCCCATTGGTCTCAACACTGAAAACTATTGTCAACTAAATGAGTTAGCAATCCTTGTTCTATCCGGACTCAATGTTTTTTTTTGTCTAGTCTTTGTTACAATAGGTCTAAACGTACTTAGACTGACATAATAATGATGGAGTGGGTCTCCAAAGTATGTATCTCTCTCAAGTGCTTTATGGTCTACTATGGAGTATCTTATACCCATACTTATCAAGCATGATGATAAAGGTGTCTCTGTCTTCAATATATGTAAAAAATACAACCATTTGTGCTCTCACAACTCTCTAATGTAGGTCTCTTCACGTTTGTAATAGTGCATCTGATCACCATTATCCTACTTGAACAATCCCACATGAGTGTTGTCTATGTTGACTCATATTGTTTCATTCACTCGCCTTAGCTTTGCATTTGGAATGTCCAACTTAGGCGGCTTATCCTTAGGCTCTACACCCATCATCCCCCATTTAGGGATTTTGCACATCTAGATACTTTATTTCCACATCATCAAAGTATCAATCACCATCATAGTCCACATCATCAAAGTATCAATCACCACTATAGTCCATAAGCACTAGGTCCTTGAACTCACTAGGTCTCTCTTCTAACTTCACCTAGTAGCAATCCATACCATCCTTGTAAATTTTTGTGCTTTGCTCATTTTCAAATTGATATTTTAAGTAAAATGGTTTCATTGTTGGTGCTAGTTGGGATGGTCCTACTCCCATGTTTGCTCTCTCTTTAAAAGTTTCTCTTTTGAATCCCTCAGCAATGTAGATATAAGATATCTCTGATGATGTATCACATAGACTTTTCTCTGTCATTGGCTCTAAGGGAGCCAATGGCCTTTGATTCACACTTTCTTTGGTAGGACTGTTTCTTACTTGGTCTCCTACGATAGGGTTTCTAATTGAGTAGAGCTGTTGGATCTCATATACGTCAAGGAAAAGCACTCTTATAGAACCCTTACGTGTTACCTCTTTAGTTCCTTCCAAGTCTTTGGCTCGAATTCACTTCAAGCTGCAATACTCTAGCCCTTGCAATCTGTATAGCAAATACTCAATGTCTATGAGCTCAAAGCCACTTTGTTAGTCAAAAAATTTTGAATTGACAGAACAATTGCACTTTTGGTAGAAAACATATTTTAGCTTGCAAAATCCTCAAATGAAGTCCAAATTCAATTTTGAAAAGACCACGGCTTCTTGTCACTAGATCCAGCTATGGTACAATTCAATTCTCAATCTGTGATAGGGGGGCACATGGACCGTGATCCATGTACCTCACTAGAAAAATGTGATGAAACTTGACACACAGCTTGCCCTTGGTACCTTGACACCACCTATATGTTTTTTGTATAATTTGAACTTGATTAAGTCAGATGAAAGTCAACAAACCCTAAGTCCGACTTTACAATGTTTACTTTGAAGTGTTTTGGCCCCTTTGATCTACCTTTTGGACTCTTTTGGCTATCTTGCTTTGGAAAATATAGTTTCTAATGGTCTATGGTATAGACTGGAAAAGGCTTCAATGCGTGTTTTGTCAGCTCTTACTCGCTCCAGCCATGAGGGGTAAAGTTCCTAACTATAACATGAAGCATTTTGATCACCACTTTGTCCACCACCAAGGTCGTAGGGGGCACGGAAACACCGGGTAATCGGAGAGTTTTTTAGAAGAACAACACTTGCAGCGGCCACATCGGGCTTCCAAATCACACAAGACTTGGACCATGGGCTCACCTCAAGTAAATGAACACATAGGTGCAGTCAAAGGTGAAATTGCAAGCAAATTTCTTGACCTAGAATCTTCGACACACATAAGATAAAGCACTCCAATTGGGACCATATTTGACCCAATTGAAGTTAGAATCATGTAGAAGGTTGGTAGAGAATTGGGGATTTATAAGAGGTCTCCTCATCAAGTTATGCAAAAATGAACAGATCTTTGCTGCGAAGTGACATTTTTCACTTCCGTGCAAAATATTGACCCGTTTAGATTCAAACTCGGAGGGACACTCTAACAGCTATATCTAACCTGCACTAACCTCTTGGAGGTCAACAATCACAAGTTGGTACCCTAAAATCCGTGCTCTACCACTCTCTCCCTTCTCATTCCCCTACCCTATGCTCCCCATTTCATCGCCTAGTTCTCTAAATAAAGCTTGAGGTTTTGTGAGTATGTTTTCTTGCAATGTTTTTCCCATGTGAGGTGTGCGGAATCGCCACCTAGTCTTGTGTTTTGGAGTGAGCTGGTGTATGTGTGAAGGGTGTGCGGATTCGCCATCCTTTTGTGGTGCCTAAGTACTAAGCCGCTATACCCCCTCCCTCACTCTCTCTCTCTCTCTCACTTGATCTCATTCCCTTTCCTCTTCATCATTACTCCCAAGCATCCATCTCTCTTGGATGAAAACTTTGTTATGGTGGTGTGTTGTTTGCGTCCTAGCCGCTGAAGCTAGGTGGTGCCCTCCCTGTTTGCTTTACCATGACAGGCTCGAGGCGTGCCATTCGGTCCCCGGTGTTTTAGAGGCCGTCGGGGTTTGGGGTTCGCTTTGCTCCCGTCACTATATAGGGGCAACTGTATGTGTGTCACGTGTGTTCCCCATCCCCCCTCTCCATCTTCTGGTGCCCCTATTGAGGAGCGGCTGATTGCTCCAATTTGAAAGTGAAAAGGTGGTTTTGACACTGCAAGATGCACGAGCTTTGAAGGGTAGGTGCTACTAGAGATGGCGTGGTTAGGATTTTTGATGTTCACTGGGTTGAAGATGTGGAAACCTGGCTCCAAGATTATGGTTTGTTTCTACTGGAGAGTAGCGTGCCTAGAGAAGAAGGAGTGGTTCAAGCTTTCCCACTCCTGGTTCATGACAAAGTGATTCTACTCAAGCAAGGGCCATCAGTTTCAAGGGAGTCAACATCAAGTGCAAAACATGCGACGAGGGCCACATTTAACCTTAACTACACTAGTAGAAGCTATCTATAGCAAACTGGGGGCAAAAGATACTAATTCAATCAAAATTTATCTTTGGTGTGCCTAAGATAATGATTCTCACATAAAGCTCTTTTTGCACGTCTATTTGCACAATCATGATCTCCATAGCCTTCACACACCTTGCATCAACCTGGCACCCACACATCATGCATTCATTTCACTCTGTTGCACTTGTCCATCAAAGATATGCAAAAGGGTGCACACAAAGGACTTTTGGACCACATTTTAAGCTCAAAATTTCCATATAGCTTAGTTAGCACCTATTGGAGTTACCCAAGAGCCATCAAGCCAAAAAAAGGTCCAATTCATGAATCATTGCAAGTTTATCTTCAAAGCACTGAAGATAGACCTATGGCATATTGAACTTTTTCTCATCAAATTTCATCATGAATGTGTTTATATGGTCTATGTGAATCTCCATATCAAGTTTCATCAAGTTGGACAAAGATTAACTCCTAAAAGCAAACACAAACTCTAATTGCAAAAAAAATTGGACACATATTTGCCTCTAACTCTCACTACAGAGCCCAGAAAGCCATCCAACTTCATAAATATCATCTACAGCATCAACAAAACTTGTGCATTTACTTTGGCACAAATATCCAATCAGATGCACACATATGCACCTTCAGCGTGCCAAAGATGAACTTTGCTAGGTTTTGTATTTTTTGCACTTCACTTGTAGTTATAGCATTTCTACATGTTAGTGAAGGTTGAGACAAGTTTGACATGAACTTTTTCATGCTCTCATGATAGGATCTCTCTCATCATCCTTGGGGGCTCCAAAGAAGAAAATCATGAAGGCCAAGTTGGCAGAGTGACCACCATACCAACTAGAAGAACAATCTCTCAAAGAAGCTACTGTTACTTGATTGGCTAAGCACCAGTTGGAGCATCAACATGTCAGTGTATACCATGGGACTTTCAAAAGTGCTAAAGGGGAAAAGGTGGAAGTACAAATGTTGTTGCCAAAAGAAGCCACAAACCTAGCAAAAGAAGATACAATTAGATTATTGTGGGAAAAGCTAGGCCTTAAAGATTATATACAGTTGGAACCATGTGGAGTTGACTACCAAAGAGCATACAAGCTAATGCACAGCATCAATGAAGACGATCGAGCCACAATATCGGATCTTAACAATACCCCTGTGGAAGTGAATATCAGAGAGGAGAAAATAGCTGATGCATTGAAGCTACCAAAGGGTGGAATGCCGATGAGAGACCACCAACTAACAACCACGGCTATCTTCACACACAAATCAACATCTTTTGTTGATCTTCGACAAAGGAAAATAGACCGGTCACTTAGGCTATATCAACATCATTTCCATTTCACAGCAAAGAGGCCACCCCGGTATACTTTCCCTAATCATGCATTAGCATCTACTTTTACCTAGGCATGGAAGAAGGAAGGGTCGACCGATGTCAATCATGCCCAGTCTATCCATACTACCTTAACACATGTCAAGAAGCCAGAGCAAATATTGTTCTTGGGGGCTCCTGAGTTACTTACTAGAATAGCCTATCAAAATATAGTCCAAGCAAAGGATTTACCACCAGTCCCTGAGAAGAACCTATGGGTGCCAGTAAGATGGACCAAGAGGAAGAAGAGGTACCACCTAGGGCACCACCTATTTCTACAAGATTGAGGCACAAACTTGTCAAGTCTCCAAAGAGGAGCCAAGAAAGGAAATGACCAATGCATCTGTGGAATCAGAGAGTGACAAAGGCTAAGAAAGTGAAGAAGAGGATCATCTAGAAAAAAGAGAAAAGGAAAAAGAAAAGGCCAAGGTTGAAGAGACAGATAACAAAAAGTGACCACGTCCTACAGTACAAATCAAGGAACCACCACAAAGGGCAACCAAAATTGAAAGAAATGCGGCGGCCTTTGAGCTCAAAAGAGGTCTAAAAGGGGATCTTCCAGAAACATGGCAACCCAAACCAAATTTAAGAAAATCCTCTCTAAAAACACCATGTACCCTTAGCACGATGACCCTCTAGCTGGGTTGGATTCACTCTATGAGGAGGAAGAGACTCAAAGAGAGTAGGCCAAGGCACGGACCATTGAGACGACACTATCAATGGACACAATGCCCGAAGACATGCCTGAAAAAAAGAAGGAAACCACAACCACCATCATCCCTACAATGAATGAAGAGCATCCTCCACAAGAGGTACCACTAGCTCATTTTGAGGAATCTTTTAAAGATCAAAGAGAGGTTCTAGAAGTGTTGCAAGATCCCATGGAGATTGAACATATACCCACTGATCAGCTGCAAGTGGAGCTACCAAAACAAGAGATGGTTGAACCATCACACCAACAAGAAGCAAGTAGTCCTTGCACAAGTTGAGAACTTGGAAGAAATCAATGAATTTTCTAGATATGCGCATGAGGCTATGGAAAAAATGAAAGATGAACTTTATACTCTTCACCAGAAGATCCATCATTTTGGGTAGCAACTAAAGCTCACAATGGCAAGGCTTGAGGTGGTGGAATCTTTCAACGAGGCATGTAACGAGGCAATAGAGACCACCAACAAGAAAAATTGACGAAATGACTGCCAAATCTGAAGCAAAAATAGATCCTTTAGGCTAACAATGCAACAACAAGAGCGGCACTTGAAAGAGGTGACCACATCATTACAAAATACAATCTCTTTGTCTCAAAAAGTATAGGTCTAGCTTAATGTGGCCAATGCTTTATTAGCACAGTTGGAGTCTAGATGCCAAGAGCAGACTCAGCTACTCAATCAACTGAGGAAAAATACCATCGTTGCTACATTGCCAAATACTAATGAAGCCTACTGTCTAGGTGTCCACATAGGTCAACACCTATCACATCTTTGAAAGAGACAAAACCAAGATGAAATATCAATCTTGGAAAGCAAATGACTTGACTAGGGCATGGAGGCATGCCAAGAGGTTGCAAGATCTTGTTTGAACATAAAACATTCCACTATGACACTCAAAATCTATGATCCTCTTTACAAGATCTATCACCAAACTACATACAAATCCTTAAACAAATAATCTCCGAATGACTCCAAACTTGCTAGGCACTATGCTGGGACTTTGTTGAACAAAACGGTGCAGTGTGAGCAATTCAAAAACACAATGAACGTGAGAACACATGACGTACAAAGAGAAACCTTATCTATTCTTCTTAATAATATTCATCGTCCCAAAAAACATGCAAGATTTCCATTTATAACCTGGCTCGGGGTTTTATGGTACAAAAGCAAGAATTACCATTCTTCTCATCCATAATGACATCCTTGGCTTCTCATTACAATCAGTTTCAGATTCAAATTGTGGGGAAGTCTACATCATTGGGAAGTACACTTACAATTACCTAGGAGATAGAGTAAAGTGGAGAATCTTCATTGGAATCTTCCAATACTCCCTCCTCCTATTTCATGTCGTCCCTGACATGAATCAAGAGCGTGGTTGGAATCACAGATAAGGTTGCCTTTTTGATAGCACATTTTTGTTTCTTTTGCAGTCTTGTTTGGTATTCTCTTGCCAAATCTCTATCATCTGAAGCAAAAATCCACATAGTGTCAATTGAAAGGAGCTCCATTGCATGGTACCTCACAAAACGCGCTTTGATGTTGTTGACTTCAGGCCCAAACATTTTAGTGTTCATTGTAAAGAATCTAGTGTAGAACGCTTCTTCACACATGTTCATGAAATAAGATGGCATGAAGTTTAGGTGAGCAAAGAAGCCGTACAAAATCTATTCATCAGGCTACTGACTGGGATCATAAACCAACCCTGTTTTTCCTTTTGGGAAAGACATCCATGATGTTTTGGATATCCAGGGTCTATGGTAAACAGCTATACAGGCCACCACATTTTGTAGATCTTTCGTAGCATTTGACATGACAGATCTAGAAGCCCATCATATTTCTTAACTTTTGCATGTAGCGTACTAAGGTGGTACCTTTCTTCCTTCTCTTTGGGTCCTTGCAAAATTGGGTAATTTAACGGATTGTGGTGCTTCTTTTGGATTGTTTCCTATCAAATCCAAGTCCTCACTTTGGGTACTAGACAAAAAGTAACATCTTTCTCTATGGCTATTGGCGCTCTGACCATATGAATCCTATACTTGGGTGTTTCTCTAGCCATGCTAGATGCCATTTGGGTTTTTTTCCTGGCGGTTGAGCTTCCAACACCTCTTGTTCTATTGTAGCTTTCCTGCGAATGCTGGAAATGCATTCATATTTTATGAGTGTGAGTGGAACAGAGCAAGTATACCACTCTTCATTGATTGTAGAGGGTTGGAGGAGCTATAAATCGAATGAGTGGAGAATACAAATCTCCCATTCCATAGCTCTTTTCCATTGTTCTTCTCTTGTCCAACTATCCTCTCTTTCATCTCTTTTATAGCTTCTTCAGTCATGCAATAAGCTCTTCCACTCATCGTTTCAGGCACTAGTCTTTCTTCTGTTCTACTGGGTGCCAAGATACTTTGTGAAATATCATGTGTGGTTCATTGCTTTCCCTTACTTTGATCTTTGTTGTTTGTTGAGTGGGTGGCTTGAGATGCTAGCCCTTGTCGTTGAGTCGGTGATAGTCCCTATCTGGCCACTTTCTCTCTTTGAGTGTCTTCTTGCCCTCCCTAGTCATCATGTCCATGTTCATTTGTGTCCTGGAATTCTTGTTGTTTGCAATCCAGCTTTGCCATCAATGCGGCTATTTGTGCCTTTAAAGCTTTGTTCTCCTTTTTGAGGGCAGTATTTTCCACTTGTAGCTCCTCCTCTCTGGCTAGGGCTGCATTGGTGGCATCTTAATGCATTCTTTCATGCACATTGATGGCTCTTTCTAGCTATGAAATTTGTGAGCATGCATCAGATGGAGTTGTGCTTGTCTCTGCCAATGTTGTCAAGCGAGGATTAGCCTTGATCTTTTCTACAATTTGGTGTTGAACCATGAGCTCTTCCCTGGTGTCGATTAATTGTATTTCTACCATGGCCAATTGATTCTCTAGTGCATCTACTTGGTTGTACACATCTGTAAATAATGATTGCAATTCATTGATGACATCCTATTGAACGGCAACAACTCTTTTTGTAGCCATGATTTCTTCACGAGCTTCAACTAACTTCTGTCTCTATGATATTAGTTGATTTTGTGATTCATGTGCTTCTTGTCGAGCTATTTGGGCATCTACTATCAATTCCTCCTGTTCATTTTGGAGCATTTGAAGCTCAGCATAGATCTTTGTGAGTTCCTTTTGTAGTGTGTTGACTGCATTTCAATCATGGGCGTGTTTTTGTATAGCTACATTGTACAAATCTGCAGCCACCCATTGCAGCACTTGGTAGTAGGGATCTAGCATGATCCACCTGACGTAGCGAGGTGCTGGGGATTGGCACTATTTTTTGTACTTCTTCTTGTATTGCAGGTGGATTTTATGGCGTGAAGAAGCTATTCTAGTCTTTAGTTTCACCTCGCATGTGTTGCTCTTGTGAGGTTTTGGGTTGAGAGTCTTGAGTGTGTGTCATTTCAAATCCAAAATCCCCTTGGGACCTATTGTCAAAGCCAAGGTAGGAAATTTCAGTGGAGTTGTCTGACTATGGTCTCTCCTCTGTACTCTTTGTTTCCTCCGCAACCTTTTTTTCTTTTTCCTTTGCAAGGTTTTCTTCCTCCATTTCTGCCCACATGGCCTCTAACTATTCTTGAGTGACACGTGGTGCTGATGGGTTTTTGGTGCAAACTTTGCGTGGCACCCACTTTTTTGCAAAGTGTCCCTCATCCATTCGTTGCTTTTTGAATTCTCCACTAGTCTTTGCTCTCGTGCTTGCTTTTAAGCTTTCTCCTCTTTGCCCAATTTTGGCATTGGCATGGGCTTTTTACCCTTTCTATCTATTGGCTTCTCTTGTCCTTCTTGCTCTTCTTCAAAAGAAATTGGTCCCGTTATTTCTGCTTAGAGCGAGTTCTTGCAGTGGTTTGAGTTGAGCCTAACTTTGTTATCCCCTCCTTACTATCTTCTTCTTGGAGTCGAATCCAATCGTTTTGTGAACGAGCTGCAGGGAGATCTGGATCTGCTCCAATGGCCTAATACGCAATTCTTGTCAGAATTTCTGGAGCTAATAGGCATGTGGGATTGGAATGCTTCTTTTTCTTTATCAGGAGCTCTAGCACGTATTGGGCATGGTCCATGGTTACCAACGTATTTTGTTGGTAGGCCCGGGTGTATGTTGTAGCTGCTACATGATTAGGGGTGGTGTACCTTCCTGGCCGTTTGTCGTTGATATGGAAGAATTGCGTGAACATTCGAGTGGGTAGCTCGGCTTCCCAACATGTCATATCTACAAAGGTAGTAGCCGCTCCCTTTTTCATGAACACTTCTATTTTATTTCTTTTTTCTCTTTTATAATTTCTCCTTTGTCTGATAGCCTCAGGGCTTCTAAAATTAGCTATATGTGATCTTAACTTGTACTTTGTCATTGTCAAGGGTTGAGATTTTTGTTGTACCCTCCTCTATGATGCTGTTGTAGAGCTTGTGGGCTCTTTAAATATCGATTCTGCAAGGGGACAAGTGGAAGTAGTTGAGCATGTCTGTCTTTTCCAATGCTTCTTTGATAGGTATGCCTCTCGAGGGATCTTGGGGATGATGATTACATTGTTTTCCATATCTCTGTAAGCTGCTTCATAGACCACTGCTCCTTCAAGCTTGAGTCTTTCTCCCTCTAGATAAGTAGAGGCTTCCTTAAGAGAGTCCTTGAGCAGGGTGAACGGGGGAATTTGCTCAAGTTTCTTCTTGTGACTCATTCTCTTCTTGCCACTTTTAGCTTCAAATTCATTGCTCATGTGTGGTTATCAATGAGTTTGTACCATGTAGTAGGCGTTGCATTTCGATAGCTTGTTGGAAAATTATCAGAAGTGGTTGTCGATTGAAGGTTTGAGTTTGTGATTGAAGTAGAAGCCATGATTCTTCGCTCATGAGTTTTAACTTCTTTGGTTGGGCCGGTTGTATTGTTTGCTTTTGTTTCTTTGGAACCCATGTCGGTCTTGGAAATTGCTACTTTTCTTTTAGCATTGGTATCCAACTTTTTGTGTTTTTTTGTATTCCTGGCATTGGTTGATGATTAGTTCATTGAAAAATTGGATCTTTCAGGGATGATGAAGGAGAGTGATCACGTTGTTTGGCAGACTATAGTTCAACTTTTGGGATCCAAACAAAATTCCCATGAATGTGTGGGGTTCCCTTTGATATCCAGAGTTTGTGTATAGGGTCTGTCTTGTTTCACATTGATTGTACTTGTTCAGCTAGTGCTTTAGGTATGCACATCTGCTTCATTTTTTGGTGTGGCCATGAATGGGGAGTGTTTGGGATGTTGACTAAAATTGTTGATTTTGCCTGTGCGACTTGCTTGGGAAGGAGCAGGTGATTGGTAGTATTCCCTTCAATCTTGTCTTTGGTTGTCACGTCTAGAATGTTCTACATCTATTGTTGATTCTCGTTTTTGGGTATCTCCTTAGTTGCATTTCCATCTTGGTTATTATCTACCTTGGCTGAAGATTTGAGTCCTTATTTTAACATGCACTTGGTTGGTGAGCCATTGGATATGAGCATTATATCTCCATTGCCATGGTGTTCCCATTATCAGTTGATTATAGGATGCACTGGGTTGGAGTACAAAAAAGTTGTGAGGGCATTCGTATCCGTTGATGTATACTGTGACCTCAACAAATCCAGTAGCAGTACTAATAGCTCCATTGACTCCTGTAAATGATCTTTGCAGGGTTTGTAATTTTAATTCTGGAATCTACTTAAAAAGATTTCAGTTGATTGTATTCATCTGAGCGTTGAAGTCGATCAGTGCATGAGTAGATAACATTCTAGATCCTAGCTTTACAGCAATGTATGGGTCCACGTCATCGTTATCTTCCTCCCTCCTAGTGATCTGGTAAACCTTGTATTTTGTCTTAGTTGCCCTTTCTTTCGCTTCTTGTAGTACGTGTTTAGCCTTGAGGTTGTGCATCTCCCTTCTGTGTTTAGTTGCATGTGCTCTCCCAAGCATCTCTTGTGTAAGCGCCAGGTGATATTTCTTTAGTCTGCATCCACATATCCAGTTTGGCATTTCTTGTCCATCTACTGTAGTGAGCTTAATGGCTTCACTTGGTGATATTGAATGAATCACAAAGGGTCACATTCCACGCTTTTTCAATTTTCTCATTTTTTGCTTAAGAGTATAGACAAGCAAGTGATCCCCTAGTGCAAAGTCCTTGGATTTCATATGTTTGTCATGAAACTCCTTCATGCGTCTTTTTGGGTGTAAATTGCGACTACAACCTTTAGTCAAATTTTGTCCAACTTTTCTAGTTCATCCAAATGATCACAACTTTCCTGTCCAGTCCATTCAAGTTCTTTGGCTATTCGCAATGTAGGGATCAAAAACCCTACATGTAATATGGCCTTAAGTTTAGACACCATGTTGTACGGCGTGTTTCCCAATATCGTCTTATATGCAACTCTACAAGCCCAAATAGCAGAGTGCAACCTTTGATCCCAATTAGACATATTGTCATTCACAATCTTAGTAAGTACTATGTACAAGACTTTGTTGGTGCTTTTAGCCTGACCATTCGCTTGTGGTGATAAGGGGCTAATTTTTTATGTGTAATCATAAACTCATCAAGTAAATATTCAATGACTTCATTAAAAAAATGAGCTCCTCGATTACTAACAATTTCTATCGGCAAGCCATACCTTGTAAGTACAATTTCATATAAGAATTGTGTAGTAGTTTGTGCATCATTTTTTTGTGTAGCTTTAGCTTCGATCCACTTAGTCAAGTAGTATGTGGCTATAGTGATATATTCCACATGAGTTCTATAAGTCGGTGGTGCTATGGGACCCACGAAGTCTAGACCCTAGTTAGCCAATGTGCATGCTCTTATCATGTCTCATCAGCATTTTGTCCTTCTTGATTGGGAGTTTTGTTCTTTGACATTCATCACATCATTTTACAAATGCGTCAGTATCCAAGAATAGCGTAGGCCACCAAATTTTGGAAAGCATTATATATAGCCTTAGCCGTTTTGATTACTTTCATGATCACTTTCACAACCTTCTGAATTCTCGCCATCTGCATTTTTGGGTTGATTCCACTTTTCTATTTCTAGGTCTAAAGTCTCTACTGGTCTTTTCAAACCCATTCTCAAGATATTTCTCAATATATGTCCACATGTGTGATCTGACTTTCAAAACTTCTACCACCGTTTGAGTGAATCCACAATTGGTTGTATGGTCCTTCGGTGTGATGGTAGGATTCTAACATCCAATTTTTCTTCATAAGGACCCAAGTAAGAAGGTGATTCCTTAAATGTGTCCTCTCAACTATTGTCTGCTCATTTCTCTGTGTCTTGATCCCCGTACATAGATTGAATATCATTTGGAGAACTTTCGACTCACTTTTGAGCCATGTAAGAAGTTCCACGTCATTTTAGAGAGAGAAAATGAAAATGTTAAATAGTACATTTTAGGTGATGCTTTTTTGCACCAACAAACAACCAAAATGACATTCATTGTTAGGTAGCCGCCACCTTCTTTTCTTGTCATTCGTTCTCTTGTCAAGAATCTAAATAACCGTATGATTAATGATAAGAAGCACCAATCTACAAGTGTTCCCTCTAAAAACATAAGCTTCAAGAACTCTATCAACTCTAAACATGGGGCTACAGTGATTTCAAATGCAAGCTTCCAAGTCTTCACTGCCAAAACTTGAGATATTTTGTTAATCATAGTGTATGTCTTTCTCTCTATCAACTCTAGGAATGGACAACACTTTTTTTTCTAATGAAAACATCAATTTGAACTTGCAATCCTCAACCCCTTCATCTTCAACACTTACCCAAAGAAAGAACTGTTAGCAGTGGCTAACATAGGCTACACCAGTTATGCATCAAGCGGGAGATATGCTATAGTTGTGCATAATATTTCCTACCCAGTTTGTAAAGTCTTGGGCTCTCTTGGAGTTCCAAAGTTGTATATGCTAGCTTAGATGGCTCAAGATTTAACCCATAGTAGAAGGGATTGTGGGAAAAGCATTTAAAAGGAAGCCTTTATGCAAGGAGGCTTCATTCTTGAGTATCCACTCTTGAGGATACACTTTTGAGAGCTCCCTCTCTCTTGAGTGTTCACTCTATGGCCTACCCTTGAGCTTAATGTCTATGCTTGAGAGGCTAGTGCTAACCATTGTAATTAGCGTAAGCTCTTCTTGATTAATCTAATTCATATTTTCTCATTAGTCTTATCTTCTCTACATTTCATTATGTCATGAGGTAGTATTACACTCTCATTGTTCTAGATTTGAGAGATGTATGTACTTCTTGCTATTAACCTCTCTTATCTCTCTACGAGCAATGGATTTGTGATATTTAGCATCACAAATTAGGTTGATTGAGTTGGGTCTTAATCTTGTAATTTGTGTGTGTGCCCTATTCTTTGCTTGTGCGTAGATAAGTTTTATGAAACTCTAGCACCATTCACCTCGTGTGTGTAGCTATTGATGAAGTGTCGTGATTGACCTATGGTAATTAGTGTGTGCTTATCATTAGTGTGCTTGGGGTTTTTAGTCTATGGCAAATCGGACTTTGGTGGACTTGATGTGTGTAGGAGTTGTTAGATTAGTGATTAGAGAATGATTAGAGTTAGTCTTGCAATGGCTAATCTCTACTTGCATTGGAGAGTTGATCTCTTGAATCCTCTATTCCTATTCATCCGATGCTTGTGCTTCCATGCCCTAGCCGGGTTTCCGATCCATGGATTTGATCATTTTGTGTGGGTTGCGATTAGGTCGTGTTACAATGCCTCCCAACATTTGGCGCCATTTCTGGGGATAGATAACCTAAGCTAGTGAGTTT
Source organism: Adiantum capillus-veneris (assembly GCF_014529385.1). Classification (NCBI taxonomy): domain Eukaryota; kingdom Viridiplantae; phylum Streptophyta; class Polypodiopsida; order Polypodiales; family Pteridaceae; genus Adiantum; species Adiantum capillus-veneris. The sequence continues at coordinate 147,606,257 of NC_140952.1, forward strand.
AGGATGTGTAGAATAGAGTAATTTCATTACTAATTTCATTGGTTTTTGAGTGTGTGTAACTCAATTTTTGGTGTGATTTGATGATGTTTATGCAAGAAATTGATGCTAATGTTGAGTTATGAATACCCCAAACCCTCAATTTCATACTAACCCTTGTTAATTTCGCTTCATTTCCATGCTAATTGTACTAATTTCATGTTAATTTCTACTAATATTGACTAACTTTTCTAACATAACCACTATTATTTGAAGTGTAAAGTATGTTAAATCCCCTTGCAAGAGGTGGAATCATCACTCTAATCAAGTTAATTGTGCTAATTTATGCCTAATTTGATGATTTGAGTGTTTGAATTTTGGCCTAAAATGGTCAATTTTGGAGCCGATTTAATGGTGCACACACTTGTGTGTATAATGATGCGTCTTTGCGTGGAGCAAAGGAATAGCTTGAAGTGTAATTATGATGTAAGTGCACTCACTTGTTATGTCAATTCTTGATTGATTAATGAGGTTCAATGTTGCTAATTATTTGCTAAAATTAGGTGTGTAATACAATTGACCTACACTTTGCACCTAATTTGATACACTTGGAATGAAATTGATGGTAAAATCTTGACTAATGAACTTTGTGTGTGTCAAAATAATGCTTAATTCTCATCAAGAATTCATGTGTGTGCATAAAAATCATTGTGTGTGTGCATGCATCAAAGAGGAAAAAAAACTGTCCAAAATTTCAAGTGTGTGTGCACCTAATCTCGAGTGTGTGCATGCATAGAAAGTGATGGAATTGATGAAATGTGAGTATGCAATCATGTAATTGATGTGTATGCTAGGCTAATTCAATCATTGGATAAGCCTAGTTGCCAAAAAATTGGGCAAAGATTGAGTATGTATGCCCATCTAAGGCCACTTGATTTTCAATGATTGATGGTCAATTGGAGCACCAAAATGATTTTTGATTGTAAAATGTTCATAAAAAGTGTATGCAGTCATTAGGTGTAAGCCTAAATGCATTGCCAATTGAGCCAAATTTGAACTTTTGTGCTTAATTTTTTAGTGTGTGCATTGCTTGATTGGGTCAAAATAGTGTTATTTTTTCCGAAATTAAGCATGCATGCATTCGCTTATGCTTGATTAAGTGTGCAATTTGAATATTGCAATGTGCAATTGATGTATTTGTTGCATAAACTTTTGGCCTAAATTTGGGTGTGTGCCTACTGAATGGCATGTGCAATCCAAGGTGTTTGAATGAATAATTGGTATTTTTTACCAATTATGATGATTAATTTGGCCAAATAATTGATGTATGTGCCACAGTTGGCTTTGAGAATTGAAATAGATCCCTCAATTGTGTAAATGTTAGTGTATGCCATGCTAATGTTTGAACAATGTAATGAAGATGGAAATTTTGCATTCATTTGTGTGTGTAATTATACTCAAATTCACTCATATATAGCCATGCAAACCATAATGACAAATTCAATTGAATTTGGACGATGAGGGCCTTTAGACATGAACAATTTAAGATTGCATTGATGCCAATTGGGAATGGTTTTGCAAATGGGAGAATTAGTGCAATATGTTGTGAGCTATGCTATGCCTCATAGAGTATAAGATGCATCAATTTCATATGGTTTACCCATTGGATAATCAATGGCTCGAACTTTTGATATGCATTACATTAAATGGCTAACAAACTCTCAATGTAGACCAAAATGTGTATTAGCTTGCAACCAAATTTTTTGATATCAATTGAGGATTTGATCATAACTTTGAGATATTGGCACTTAATTGATTGAAATAAGCATGTTATGATCAAGATGTTTTTTTTGCACTCAAAATTCATTTTGAGTGGCATTGGGAGTTAAATTCGGGAGTAAGGACAAGCATGTGTTGGTAGGTGCTAGCTCTAAAAGGATCACGAGCATAGGAGCTATGTGGTGAGAGGGATTGCGAGAATTATCAGTTAAAGGCACCATGAATCATGACAATTGCGCTCAAAGGAATGGTAGGAATGCCCCGTAAGTGAGCTTTTAATTAAAAAAATGCTAATTCAAAATGGCCCACACACACAAGCCTTTTTTGGCTTCCTTGCTGGCAGCTTTGGCGCTAATCACACACACCCACGATGCCCTGTCAACCAACCCCACCCAGTTGCCTCACCCGTCTTGGCTTGTAGCACTCTCACACACATACACACAACGTGCCCAACTTCAGGAGCTCAATACTTTTTGACCATTTGCATGGCTCAACGAGCATCTACACAGCGCATAATGGCACTAGTCTTATGGACCCCAGACACACACAAACACACGCATGTGCGCGTTGATTACTGCGCCTTTTCTGCACACTATATCTACTCCCTAGTCATTGGGTGCCACTGATGCATTGAACACCATGACTGCAACCACTGCTTGTAGCCAATCCGCTAGACCCTTGCCAAGTTGCCCGTGCAGGGTTGACCCATGCAGCCCTGCTCCACTTACCCGATTTGACAGGTCTTGTCCCTGTCCACAGACGAAGACCCACCTTAGATGATTTCCAGCGTAGACAAATCGTTGCCCGCCCTGGTCTTCGCATCTCGCACGCGATCACTACACTACAGTCTGCGTCTTCAAATGCTGTCAAATCCCAATTATAACTGCAGTCAGCTCATGCCAGCACGCATACACACCCTGTTTGGAGTATCAAAACCCCACAAGCATGGGCCCTTAGACTGCCTTGGGGTCTTGGGACTCACACACACACAGTCTTTCCAAATTCCTGGGCCTCGAGTCCTGGACCTATAGCTGGTTTTTCTCCCGTGTAGGTAGCTATGATTGCCGGGATCCTCACATGGGGCACATGGGCCACATGCCGCTACTTTCAGCTGTAGCCAACCCTTCAAGGCAATTCATCAAGTCGCAGGCCTATCGATCTCTCCCACTTGCCTGGCTTGGCGTAACCCCACACTCACACACACACACACACAATTTTCCCGCTATTCGCATTGGCTCTCACACGCATACACATCGTTTGCTCCCTCAGGCCCACACACACACACATGCCCTATAAGAGGTTTCAACACCTACCTCACTCGCTTACAGCAAAACAAAAAAGAAGGGCCCGCATTTTTTTAAATGAAAAAAATAATAATTTAGGGGAAGGAATGGTTCCCACCCCTCTCCTCTTTCCAAATTGAAAAAAAAAAGGGTGGTATAATCGAGAAAAAAACCATATTGACCGAGAACTCCCTCGAGCATATTGTTGGGGTATAGGCGCCTATGCCTTGCCCTACCGCCCAGAGTCTGGGCGCCCACTGACTTGTATACCTTATACATAGCATAAGTGTATAGGGGACTGCTCACTCATTGAGTCTCCCCACCCATATCTGTGTGTCGTGTGTCTCCTTCTCTCTCTCACTCTCCGTCTGTAGTGCTCTCCGATCCCCTTCAATTGGTATCAGAGCGACAGGTGTGAGAGCGTAGATGGACGGCTTCGCGATGAACTCGTCGGCTATGGCGGAGAGGTCACAGATCTGAGCAAAGAAATAGAGGAGGCTTGTGGACAGCCATACACAGGCTTGCAGGAGAGCTCTCAGGAGCTTCTTAGTGCTCACAGATCAGTCCACAGTTCCTCTACAGATCAGCCCACTGTGTACAACATCTTCCCTCTTGTCGGCAAGCTTTGCAATGGCTACATCGGCAACAGATTGGAGCTTAGAGCTTCCATAGACATGGAAGCGTTGTGAGATTGATACATTCAGCTCACGCATCGAGGTGGGAAGTGAGTTTGAGCCTTTCTATGAGCTCAAAGAAGCACAGAAGAAAGTCGTTCAGTTTTTGGCAGTTTGACAGTAGTCTATTGTTTTGTTCATAACTTGAGCTACAAAGCTCCGATTCCAAAACTCTTCGGTTCAAAATGGAGCTGGCTTCAAGCTCTACGAGTTTGTAGAAGGAACTGTTTTCTGATTCGGAGTGCAAGTGGGTCTGAAATTAAAAACACAGAGACTATTTTTCAGGACAGTTTTGGGCTCTGTTGTTTTCTTTGCTGCAGACAGCTTACCCATGCACACTGCAGGTAGCAGGCACATATGAGGTGTTACAAGATCGGGTTTAACTCCCAGGTACAGGTTGAGTCTAGTACTCCCACAGGTGTTGCCAGTTGCAGTTGAGTGGTTCTTTTGCAGTGTTGTGGCTTGCATACATGGTCTTTGAGCGGGTAATGCTCTATGTATGCTTATGTGGTGAGCAGTAGATCTTGTGAGCAAGTGCAAAGGTTGGTTGTGGATGACATGTATGGTCACCTGTGGTACTCTTTGTGAGCATTTGTTGGACACAGGTTTGCAGAGCTTATGCATGTATGTTGAGTGTAGTTTGATGCGCGTTGATTGCTCATTGTATTGAGCTTGCAGGACAATGGTTATTTTGTGTTGATAGCCATTGTGTGTCGAAACTCTGGCGAAATTTTCCCAGGAGTTTTATGCGCATCATTTATGCGATCTAGGTAGAGATTGCCGGTTGCACTCAACATTTGCGTGCGGTGTTCTCTGCAAGTGGGATATTTGTGCGTGTGTATGCATCGATACCGCACAGTGTGGGCTTGGTGATTAGCTCACGGTTTGACAGGCGTACCGTTATCTTGGCACACTCACAGGAGTGAATATTGTGATGTATTCTTGTGTGGCTACGAGCTAGGTAGCCGGATTACAGTCATATTGACGTGTGATTTTGTGCAAGGTTTTGCACGGTTATTGGTGCAATTTTGCATTAGGTTTTGAGCCATATTTGCAAACTTTTGTTGATGTGATTCGAGCTACTTTAGGGCTGATTTGGTTGACATTTGCTACTCATTGTTGGTTGCTCTTTTGCGAGCATTATGGCTGATTTTTCATTTGACTTCCAGCGTTATGGTCTGACACAGTTTGATGGTGCAGATTTTGTTGCTTGGAAGGAGCATATGCTTGTTGCATTGGCGGATTTGGGACAGGATAAAACCTTGCATGGTTTATCGGCGAAGCCCAAGTCTATGCGTGACGATGATTGGCAGGATCTTGATGACTTAGCCATGTCTACGATTCGTTTGCATCTGGTTGAGTCTGTTTATTGGCAGGTCTCGAGGGAGACTACAACTCATGCTTTATGGTAGAGTTTACATGCTATGTATGCGACATCCATGTCTACAGGGGAGTCTAGTCCCACTTCTATGTCCATGGGAGAGATTGGTCCCACACGCAAGTCTCGACAGCATAGAGACTTGACATGTTGGCATTGTGGACATAGAGGGCACATTAGGCATCAATGTTTCAGGCGTTTGAGACAACGGAGGCGACAGATGCGTGATGCAGATTTGGGCATGACAAATGCTAGTGAGATCAATACGGTGGTTATTGAGTATGCTTGTGACGGCGATGTCACATTTACATCTAGCTTGTCTTCAGACGATCTTATGTCTACGGATTGCATATCGGATTGCACATTGTCTTCACATTGGTTACTAGATTCAGATGCTACTTTCCATGTCACGTCGCATCGTGAGTGGTTTAGCACGTTTTCTGTGGGAGACTTGGTTGTGTGCACATGGCTGATGGTGTTGTGTATGACATTGAAGGTGCAGGAGATGTATGTTTGTCCTTGCCCAGTGGTATGAGATTTACCCTACGTCATGTGCGTTATGTGCCAGATCTGAGATGGGATTTGATCTCAGTCAGACATTTACGGGATAGTGGATGTCAGGTATCGCTGCTTGAGCGATCTTTTGCGTTGCATTTGGGTTCGCTGGTGATTGCAAGAGGTGCTCGAGTTGGCACATGGTACCCATTTCACGTAGTACTGGTGCGAGATGGTCGAGTCTCAATCTTGTTACAGCCATGCGAAGAGCGAGAGACCCGAACAGTCTCTTTTGCTCGTGGGTTGCAGGGTGCTTTGCATGGAGTGCAAAGTAGTGAGCTCGTTGTGCACACAGTTGGGGCACGACTTGAGCAGTCACACAGAGAGGTGACAGAGTCAGACATGCATGATTTGCTAGTGATTGAGCAAAGGAGAGAGTCATTTGTGCGAGATACTTCTGTGCAGGATAGACAGGTAGAGTGGTCTTGCTCTAGTGAGTCACAACAGGAGGAAGTTGTGCAAGAGTCTATGCATAAGGAGTTAGAGCATGAAAGCTCCAGTGAGTCACAGCAGATTGAGTGGTCATGTTTACAGTGGATGATTGCAGAGGAGGCTGAGATGTCAACGATTATGCAGTCATTCCTTTCTATGCTCGACAGTGAGCATGGGGATATAGTTGTGCAGGATATGTCTTCCAACAGACACCTAGAGCAGCTGGTTTGCTCTCAGGTTGCACGACAGGTTGATGCGTCTTTTGCGGAGAGTCACGAGATGCATGTGACTGACACGCCTTGTCAGTCAAAGATGCCTATTGCCAGGGATATATATGTTGATGCATGCTCCGTTGAGCTAGCAGGGCCCGCTAGCATTGCATCGGCATTCGGTGGTCTCATGTATGAGATGCTGATCTTGAGACCGGATATCGCAGCTACAGTGGGAGCATTTGCAGTTGGGGTTGTCAGTCGTTTGTTGACTGATGATGGCATAGTGCACGAGGGAGATATGCAGGTATTGCGTACATACTTGCAGTTCGTGTGCAGTACGTCTAGTGGTGTATGGACTTACAAGGGAGCAGGACAGCCGAATGCACACGATCACAGCCAACTAGTGGGCATCGGTTGAGAGCGGTTTTCTCTCGCCTTTTGTAGTCTTTAGACTAGGTTCCCTTGCTTAAAGGCACAGTCACCTTTAAGTGGGAGGTTGTTGGGGTATAGGCGCATGTGCCTTGCCCGGCCGCCCAGAGTCTGGGCGCCCACTGACTTGTATACCTTATACATAGCATAAGTGTATAGGAGGTTTCTCACTCATTGAGTCTCCCCAACCATATCTGTGTGTCGTGTGTCTCCTTCTCTCTCTCACTCTCCGTCTGTGGTGCTCTCCGATCCCCTTCACATATAGACTGAGATCCAAACTTCATAGAGTGTGGTCCATGGTTCTACACATTGACGATCAAATTAATCATGGCTCAGGATCTACTAGCAAATATTGATACAACCTAGAAATTTGTCCATTTTGCTACACTCATTGACGAGATTTATGAGCATGACCTACGACTCATGGGAGCTTTTAAAATTGCAAATTGCTTTGTGATCATGAAAAGGTCTCTCTCACTCACTGCTATGTATGCCAAATGCTCTTATTTTGAGCATCAATTTTGTGCCAATTGGGATGGTTCATTGAAAATTTTACAATAATGGCATTAAAATTTTGAAATTCATAAGGGATCGTGGACTTCTTTAATGCTTGGCTTGATTGAATTTCACATTGCATTAAATGAAAATTTCTTTTTGAAATGCATGTAAGTTTTCATTGTGAGAGCTACATTGGGCAATGATGCGATGTTTGTTTGAAGACATTTTTGCAATTTAGTGCTGCATCGAATGTAAATCTCTTTTAAAAGCACTAACAAATGGGCTTTTGTGAAAGGGTTGATTGGCAGAGCAAGATCGAGGGTCCATTTGCCTAATAAGAGGCACAAAATTGAATTGTAAATGTAAATTTTTCTTCATGTGTGCTATGAATTGTGTGAGCACTTCCATGCATAAATGAATCTCATTGCACTTAATCTTGGCTTATGCATAGGGGAAAAGTTCTTTGTGATTTGCATGAGAATTTTTTTAATTTTGAGAGTTACAGTGGATGAGGAGTTGTGCTTGGTTGGAATTTTATGTTAAAAATGGCATTGGATATGCATTTTAATGCTTGACTTGAATGCAAAAATCATTGCAAAGCACTAACATTGTGCTTGCTAGATGGCCACGAGATAGCATTAAAAATTTCAAGCTTGTGATTGAGCATGCTTTTAGTGCTTGTATTGGATGTTCATATGCTTAAAAGCACTAACAATTGAGCTTCATTTTGAAGGGTTGTGGGCAACAAGAACTTTCATTGATCCAAGAAGGGGTCATCATCGCAAAAAAATGCAAAATGTGGCTATTTAGAGCCATTCCATTTGTTTGGATTAAAAGTTGTATATTTGCTAGCTCATAGCCTTGTCAAAAGTTAATTTTTTTCATTTTGATCTAGTATTTACCCAGCTTTTGTGAGCTTTAAGTACATAAGTTGGCTATTAAGAGCCATTTACATTCATTTCATTTCATCAAATTGTAGTCATCTTTAGCTCATAGCGTGCTCTAAAATTGTAGAATCTCATGAGCTAGTTGTTAGCTAACTTTTTGGAAAGCTTTGAATTGTAAAATTCAGCTTTCAAAAGCCACTTCATTTCATTCAAAAGTTGCATTATTTTCAGCTCTTGGCTTGTTTTTTAATTCCATATTTTCCATTGAGCTAGAAATTAATCAAACTTTTGAATCATGCATGAGAGATAGTAAAAATTGTAAAATTTGCTTATGTAGAAGCTCATTTTATCTCTCAATGTTGATGTGTATGCATAAATTTGCTATCAAAGAGCATCATGTGCATAACCGAAGGCACTTTTTTCCCTTGGGATTTTTCCCTTTGGCAAATTCGGGTATGCAAGACCCTAGCTTTAGGTTTTCATTTATGTTTTTTTTTTTTGTGCTTTTGGCTTTCAATAAAAGGCTTCGGAGCTTGTGTTCACACTTGGCTTCAAATCAGCTTCTTTTGCAAATAAAAAGATCAAGAGACTTCTCTACACAAAGGAGATGCTTGCTCAAGGATGTACAAAGAGCATGAATAGGTGTAATCCTTCCATGATTTTGCTCTTTTGTTCATCTCTCCATTCTCTATGCTTGGCTTAAGTAACTTTTGCTTCTAAGCTATAGTTCTTTCATGTTCAAAAGCTAGGCATCCTAAACTTTCAATAGTTTTCTTTGTGAAAATTAAATCATCAAAAAATTAGGTTTTATATGTGCTAATCATAGGTAATTGGCCTTGACCTTAGATTAATAGAGGCTCATTTCTCATTAGTCCTAGACTCTTAGTGATAGTCTTAATACTCCATTTATTTTTAACATGACCTAGGGCTATGATTAGGCTTTAGTCCTTTAGTCCAATTGCCATTAGCATCTCAAGTTGGAAGCAATAAAAAAGTGTTAAAATATGAATCAATGAAGCAAAAAAGTGTCAAAAAAAAGTAGCAAAAAGTGCTACTAGACACATGAAAAGAAAATTTATATGTTATGTTGTGTCTATGTGAGGCCTAGCACCTTATTGGCACTTGGCAGGCAAGGGAAATCACCTTGGCTCGCTTGGACAAGGCCTTAAACCGATGGATTGGACTAATAGGGGTTAGCCGTCGCCTTGGTAGGCTAGTAGGCTTTTTGGAACACCTTCTTGAGGGTTCAAGGAGCCGAGAGTCGCACCTAGACTTGCCTTGGGGTGGTAGCTTTGTGTTTATAGCCCATAGACATGATAAACTTGAATGATTTATTACTATTGGTCACATAGTTTTTAAGCTAGTAAGTTTATGAACTTGCATTAGCCTAGGGTCATGAATGATTGCTTGTGTTTCATACATAAAACTAAAATTTCAAGTCGTTTAATCTTCACGATAGTTTAGGTGTCTTTTTTGCTTTATGTTGTCTAGTTTTTTACTATGATTCACCCATCTTTTAGAAGCAAAAATTTCACTTTGCATGATTGTTCATTATGCTTCATGTTTTATTCATTCTTGGTGGCCTTTGATGCTCATTACTTGTTCTTATGTTTTGCAGCTCAACATTTCTTACATGGACTTGCTTTCTACCATGTCATCGTGTCTTGCTTCACCGGCACACGAGGACGTGCACCAAATTAGGAAGGGGAGAATGTTAGCAGCGGCTAACACAGGCTACGCCGGTTATGCATCAAGCGGGAGATATGCTATGGTTGTGCATAATATTTCCTACTCACTTTGTAAAGTCTTGAGCTCACTTGGAGTTCCAAAGTTGTATATGCTAGCCTAGAGGGCTCAAGCTTAAACCCATAGTAGAAGGGATTGTGGGGAAAGCCTTTAAAAGGAAGCCTTTATGCAAGGAGGCTTCATTCTTGAGTATCCACTCTTGAGGATCCACTTTTGAAAGCTCCCTCTCTCTTGAGTGTTCACTCTATGGCCTACCCTTGAGCTTAATGTCTATGCTTGAGAGGCTAGTGTTAACCATTGTAATTAGAGTAATCTCTTCTTGATTAATCTAATTCATATTTTCTTATTAGTCTTATCTTCTCTACATTTCATTATGTCATGAGGTAGTATTACACTCTCATTGTTCTAGATTTGAGAGATGTATGTACTTCTTGCTATTACCACTCTTATCTCTCTACAAGCAATGGATTTGTGATATTTAGCATCACAAATTAGGTTGATTAAGTTGGGTCTTAATCTTGTAATTTGTGTGTGCGTCCTATTCTTTGCTTGCGTGTAGAAATTCTAGCACCATTCACCTCGTGTGTGTAGCTATTGATGAAGTGCCGTGATTGACATGTGGTAATTAGTGTTATCATTAGTGTGCTTGGGGTTTCTAGTCTATGGCAAGTCGGACTTCAGTGAACTTGATGTGTGTAGGAGTTGTTAGATTAGTGATTAGAGAATGATTAGAGTTAGTACTGCAGTGGCTAATCTCTACTTGCATTGGAGAGTTGATCTCTTGAATCCTCTATTCCACGGGCAATGCCAAGGATGGGCTACTGGGATACACTGGAAATGTAAGGATTGAATGCAAAAAATCATATAAACCTCCTAGCAATGGAGAACATGCAGCTGAAGAAACTTAATGAAGCATTCGCTTAGAAGATTTCATCAAACAGAGAGACAATCCAAAGCCTTGAGAAGAAGATCACAATTTGCGTATGAAAGACACCGTGCTTGGGAGTCAGAAGAGAAAATCAAATCTATGTAACATAGAGAATATATGAAGATTGGTAATGGCGGCCTCAAAAAACAAATACGAGCTTTTAAGGTAACTCAAAGTTTGGTTTTGCTTTTGTATCATATATATGCTTTACACTTTCTTATTACTGATCATGACGCATGGTGCTTTCTTTCTAGGTCTTTGCTACATCCAAATTGAAATGGAGTAGGTTCCAATGTCAGAGTAGGTTCTAATACTGGAGCAGGTTCCAATGCCAGTGTGCATTAGAGTCGTCTAGTTCAAAACATGCAGTTGAAGAGATGATAACTCAGAAAAAATTTGATAAATTAAAAGGGAGGCTCCTTACCTCCTTCATGAAGGAGAATCAACTGGAGCCGATGGAAGTGCAAAGCAATACTTGATGAGAGTGTCATCTTACAAATGGGATAGAGGGCTCTCTTCAAAGTAGTAGCTAAAAGGTCTCAAAATAAATTACAGAGAGGATCATTGTTGCCAAAGCCATCACATGTAAAGGCTGCACGTTGACACGTAAACAATGAGGTGTTTGAGAAACTTGGATCACCATTCCATATTGAAGCAACATTCATAGGCAAGGGGGGGAGAGAGGTACTGTATAACGAGCATTGCAAAGGTATGTAGTTCACTTCTTTGATATGAGCCAAGAGGAGTGCAATGGGGTTCTCAAGTTTGCTTTGAAGCTCGACAAGTGTGAGGTCCTGAAGAACAAGAAGCTAGTGAGAGTCATAATCACCCTCATGAATAAAGCTTTGGATCCATCAATAGCCAAAGAGGACCCATGATATTATAGCGTGCTATCCGAAAATAATATTCTGACGCTAGGTTCATTTGAGATATCCATCTATAATAACAAAAATATTGCATGTATGGTTCTTGGCTTTATGTTCCTTTGTTTTACATACAGGTTGATAAAGAAGATTTTGAAATCCTCCATTGGGTTTTTAAGCAAACCCAGATTCCTTCTATCATCAATGACCAAAGAGACGGAGGTGTGCTTTCATTGAAAGGATTTGGTGACTACAAAGTTGAATGGCACATGGTAGGTGACTTAAATACTCTTAGTGCATGTACAACATAACACACAATGCATCTGTGGCAAATCCATGTTTATATTGCATGATCGATGCACAATCTCTTGAGAGTGTGCAATGGAGTAGAGCTCCCAACAGATATCTTCAAGATAAATCTTTTCGGCCAGTGCTTGATATTCCTCTGTGTAGAGTTCACATTGTACACTCCATGCACTCTGCAGAATAATTGAAAAGGTGATTCATTTGTACATATGTTTTTCATGGACCATAAATCCACTGAGTGAGTCAAAAAGAGTCATCAAAGAATTAGACGAAGTGCTCTTAGACATTGGTTTGCATGGAGGCAATGTCAAAATGGAAGAGGACCCTAAGATGTCTCAAGGTCGTTACAAGGTACCAAAAAAAAAAGCGTTGATAGGCGGCATGAAGGCCATAAGGTTTCTTGGGTTTAGCCTCAAGAGTTCAACAAATGGAAACAGTTACATAGAGTGGTTAAAGGCAATGCTGGTGGTGAGGCAATCCAAATCACAAGGCAAACGTGTGGAAATCACTTGATAAAATCTTCCACTATGTTGAGCAACATTCGTGGGACAAAATTAAGCTCACCTCATTTCAAGCAGCATTGCTGGATTGGAAGAAGGCATACATGGTAGGGTGGCATGGGCAACATATCACTCATTACATGGTGAGTTAGCATGTTCCATATGCAAACAATATATGCTCCATAAATCCCTATCTACTCACCATTTTGTTTTATTCCAATGTAGCACATATTGTTCAACCATGGTCCGTATTTTGCCAAAACATACGGCTCATTGTCAATATGGTCCACACCAAGGCATGGAAAAGAACCACTACATGGCAAGAATAGGTTATTTTAAGCACGCCATACACGGGGGAGGCAAAGATAGAGCCAATAGTCTATTAGTGTTACACCAATGGACTTATAGACTACTTATACATAGAGCAAGGAAAAAGGAGCTTCTAAAGAGCTCAAAAATTACACGTTCTTTACAACTCATCCACAAAGAGACGAAGCAAAAGGCTTGGGTAAACTCAGATGCGGGAGAGTGCCATGCAAGGTGACAACAGTCAAGAGTCCGGAGCGGGAGAAGATGGGCATGATCTCATCTTTTTTATTCTCTTTTCTACACCCCCTTCTTCCTCATGATGTACCTCTTTGACGTGCACGCCCCTTAGCCGAATTCTTTCCTCTATTGATGGCAGCATCCCCGCAAGCATCAAGCATATTCTATCCCTTAAAAATAGCCTTTTGTTGTATGGATCCAGGCTCTCCGAGTCTTCAACTCCTGCCGCCAAGGCATGAGCTATGTACGACATGAAATAGGGGGCCCTGAACGCTTGGCACCCATACCCGATGCCAAAAATGCGTAGAGTAAATTGTTTCTCTATCAAGATTATCCTTTATGCGTTAGTGGCACGGGATATCCACCACACAATCTTGTAATAACTTTCATTGCAAACAAAAGGAACTTTGCATTGTCCTTGGGGTATTCCTTGTGGTATATTATGATCTACAAAACAATATCAAAACATTCATGGGTTATTATTGATATGCGTACAATAGTGTCAAGTACTTGAATTGTTTCTACAAACCTTTTTGTGGTTAAAACACCCTATGTAGTGAGACAACGCCGCATTTTTGCCTTGCACTCCAATGACAAGTCCTTGCCTTGAGCCTCCTGCTCTTCTAAGGAAACTATCGTCATACAAAAGCACTTGTCAACAATCAAATTGATCTTAATATTGCATCATAGGGACTTGAGCAAAACCATCTGCATGCCTAAAAGAAATTACCATGTGATTCTCGTCCATTTCTAGCATGGACCTTCCCCACAAGTGAATTGAGTGGCTTTTGATCATCTAGGCTAGGGGTGCCATAGGGATACTCATGTTTTCCAAGCCAAGTTGTCTTGTGGTCAATTGGAACTGCTCCTCTGTTGGCAATTTGGATTCTCCTAACTTTGGTTCATTGAATATGTCTTTGCTCAGTTGACCCCCTGAAGTGAATTGTGTGTTGTGGAAAAATGTGTTATCAAGGAGATGTTTGTCCACTCCATACTCCACAAATCCCATGTCTATCTTACAAAAATTCACAATTGCAGCTAGCCAGTAGTCCTCCTGTATATTCAGCTCATGCATAATATCTACGAGGAGAATGTAGTGAATGTTGTCGGCCCTAGCAAAACTGCACACTTCAGAGGCAAATACCCTTCTCATTTGGGCTTTCTTGCTTGCTTCCAAGTGCTACATTCGCAAGAGAAGCAAGAGTTAAGCCTGCATCAAATGTCTCCTTCAATACCTCTACTCACTCTTCTTCTCGATCAAACTGTAACTCCACATCCTCTACCTCTTCCTCTAGCGCCAATGAGCAACTACCAAAATTTGACGATTGGGAAGTCTCTCGCCATCCGTCAATAGGTACAAGTAAATCCCACTAACAGACACTTTTTTGAGTGCCTAGGACTTTCTTTGACAAGCAGTGAATTGGAGGGACACTTTTCCAGATAGTGATTCAACCTTCTTGCAGCTCGCTTCTCAAGGTCAAGATCGGTTGGGTGCACAAATTGCATGCCATCAATTGTCAGGGAGCTATCACAAATGACTCCTTCATACTATTGCAAATGTGTTTGTAGGTACTCAATTGACCAATCAACAATCCATTGGATACAAAACTTTGCATTACACATTTTTGATTGCTCTGGTGCACGGTGATGAGCACGGGTGTTGTATAGGAATGTGTAAAGTTTTTTTTCACATGTATCCTCCCCTACATTATTCGTCTCTAGGACTATGTTTTGCATGTCTAAAAGAAACAGCAAGACAAAGCTACTACTACATATTGAACGGTATTTGGGGCCAAAACCAAGCAAATATGGAGCCTTGGGATTCCCTAAAGGTTTTTATTTGCTTTGTTTTGACCCGCTTGTTTAGTACAACCGATGACGTGGTAAGAGTCAAAACCAAGCAAGTAAGGGCTTGGAGAATCCCGTAGGGCCCATATTTGCTTGGTTCTTACCAATGTGATCATCTCGGTACAATCCACATTGTACCCATGCCCATTTGGGTTAGAACCAAGCAAAGAGAGGGCTTGAAGGATTCTTCAGGCCCTTCTTCTCCAGGTTCTAACCAAACTATCAATGTCAAAACAGGTAGCGTGATGTGGGTCGAATAATAGATTTGAAGAATCCCCCAGTCCTCTGTTTGCTTGGATCTGACCCAAGAGATTATATCAGTACAATTCATAGTATACCCACGTCCATTTAGCACAGAGGGTCAGAACCAAGCGAAGGGGGCCCTTGGGAAATTATTCAAGCCCCTATTTGTCTGGTTTACCCGTGTGTTGAGAGGCCTGGTCAGAACCATGCAAGAGGCTTAGTTATTCATTTAATACATTAAAAAATGTCACATATAAAAATAAAATTTAGTTATAGAAACAAGTTAATTTCCTTATGTCTTCTGTCATCCACATACACATTCTAGTGTGCCTATGGATCAAGATATCATTCGTTAGGGGAATCCTTCATTAATCAATTCTCATAAATTTCAACATAAACACTATTGACACCAAATCATCATAAACCAAATTCAATTCCAACTCCAATTTCATAATCATTATATACCTAGGTGACAAAATCATACAAGGGGCAATGGTGGCCAACCATTATAGCATGATTTTGTAGTTGATTCTGCTTAAATTGGCAAATCAACACCAATCAAATGTGCTACGTAAACTAGCAAATCTGCTTTGTTATTGTTTAAACTAGTAAAAATCTGATGTTTGCGGATGTGTTGTCTAAATAAAAAAATCTATAGTCGTGCTACCTAAATTGATGGATCTGTACGGATAATTAGTGTTTCGTAAATCGACAAATCTACATCAAAATGAGTATATATACACTACCTAAATTGGCAAATCTATGTGCATGTGACCAATGGACTAGGCAAGGTATAAACAACAAAACATTTACTATTTGTTTGACACCAAGTTGGAGTATACAGCTTCTCAGCTCGTGTAAGAGAGAAGGTGTTCTCACCAATCAAAACTACTCTTATCATCGTTTCCTCCAAAGCCATTTAGGTGGGGTTGCTTTCCACAATGGGAAAAAATGCTCAAAGAATAAAGGGTAGAGAAAAAGGGAAAATAAGAATGTAGCCTTTCCTTCCCCTTTTGCTCTTTCTTCTCCTTCTTGTTCTAATTTATTATGTGTGTGAGTGGCTATGCTGATAAAATTGCTTTTATTCTTCTTCAAGCTTTTCTAATTCTTAATAGAAAGATTTGTCACCCTCTTAAATTTGAAGAAATATATTGCAAAATCTTTTATTCCCTTTGTTTATTAAATTGTATTGAAGCTTATAAACATTTTTGGGTTCTTTTTCTTCTTCTACCTTAGAAGGAACTAGTTTGACCTCCTCCACTTATAATTCTACCATTTGTAGATTTAACCAATCCGACCTCCTCCACTTATAATTCTACCATTTTTAGATTTAGCTAATACAAGCAATTTGATAGCCTAGACTCTTTCTCTCTTGAGATTGATTATATGCATCATGTTCACTGCTACTATGCTCTAAATTGTACTAATCATATGACCAATTATACTCATCTACGTAGATTTTCATTCAACCATTATGGATTCTCATTCAACCATGAGAATCCATAATTCCTAAACAATCCAAAATACTTGTGATCCAAGGAGATTCATAATAATCACATATATACAATTTTAAATAAGAAAAATTAAGTTTAAGTAATCATGACTTATCTTTGTTCACAATAATCTCTATAGGCTCAGGGATTTTAAATTCACGTGATCACGTGTTTTTTTTTGTGATCACACTATTAATTAACAAAATCCTCTATTCACAAGTCTTCACATTCACAAAAAATGGCATGGTGACTTGAAGGGGACTGAGAGATCCGGTGCGATTTACCTGTCGGTATAGGTCCATAGTCCGCCGGGCCCCGACGGGCTACAAGGAAAGCCCGGAGAGCTGCAAGCCCCCATGGTATCTATAAATAGGGCCCCATTTTCTTCACAATTCTCATGCTCTGCACTCTGACTTGCCCAAGTATCCAACCATAGAATTGTCATAATTTTCAAAGCCTTCACAAGGAAGACAATAAATTAAGGTATAAATTTTAGCTTAATTTCATAAGCTCTTTAACTACTTTGTTTTTAAGTTGGTATACTTTTTTTTTAATAATTGTTTTTTTGTAGTTTTAATGCTACAAACGAAAGCGTGATGGCCCTGCGAAATAGCAAAATAACATATTGCACAACATAAAATGATAGATTTGCATACCTGGACAACTGCAACTAGCACATAATCGAATGATATGCAAGCACAGAGAGAGAGAGAGAGAGAGAGAGAGAGAGAGAGAGAGAGAGAGAGTAGCCAGTACATGCAGACGCACCTCCTAGAGCGGAGTGCTATGTCAGCATGGCAAGAAAGAAGAGAGGAGAGGAGAGAAGAATAATGCAGACACTGGGTGCAATCTCCCTCGCGCAAGAGTGAGCATTTTCCTCTTGCACATATTTACTTTCTTCAATGCTCAAAATGAGTACAAACTGGTCGACTGGACGTAAACGGTCAAAGCTCATAAAGAGCACTTAAATAATTAAATATACATAAATATGATAATATCCTTTCGCATAGGCCATAGCTCGACATGCTTTTTCCACCTGTCAATTACAGTAAATAATAAAAAATCAATTTCCATAACATACCTCTCCGTTAGAAAGCAATTGTCCTCAGTTGCGAAGATAAAAATGTGCAAACAATACTTGTCAAAAACAGTGATTAGAAATCTGTATTGAAACTATCACATAGTAAAATAAAAATTCATAAAATTAGACAACATTACTTATGCATGTCGTCATCCATGTACTGCCTATTCTAGTATCCCATACCACTAGAATAAGTAGTATATGTCATATCCTGATGAATCAAGATATCATTGGTCACACTCATCATCAATCTCATAAATCTCAATTCTAATTTGATAAACACTATCGCGACAGGATGTTATCATATACCAGGTCCAAATCCAATTTCAAATATAACTCAAAATCCAAATCACTTTCATTGTATACCCAGTTAACAAAATCATACTAGGGATAGTGGTGGCCAGCCACGGCAGCATGATTTTGTGATCGGCGTTGCCTCAACCGGCGAGTCTACACCAATATGACGTGTTGCCTAAATCGGTGACTCTGCACTAATGCTTCCTAAATCGGTGGATCTGCATTCATCATTGTGAATCTGTAATTTTCCAGTGTGTTGCCTAAATCGGTGGATCTACACGGATAACTGGTGTTGCCTAAATCGACGACTCTACACCAGGATGAGCATTTACACACTACTTAAATCGGAAAATCTATGTGCACATGACCAATGGACTAGACAAAGCATAAAAAAACAGCATAAATTACATCTTTGATATCAAATTGGACTATACTGTAGTGTTAAACCATGTACCAAATGTTGACGATCATCCCAAATGAACTGCTCATGTAAGTAGTTGTATGACAAGTTGTCTCAATAGAGATTCCAATCAAAGTAAGCACAAGCCATAACATTAGAAATAATGGATTTTGCAGCTTATAACATAGGTAAACAAGTAAAGAAACTATGTTCTTCTAAAAGTGTTCGGTGATATGCTTACTTGTTGAAAAGTTCTTGGGTATAGTCTTGTGAAAACATCTGCAAAGCGAATCACTTTAAAGAAATATAAGTAAAAAAATTAAGGAGCATTGATTTATCAAACGATATTAACGTGGGGGAATGTTGTATAAGAATTTGTTGGAATAGGCAATGGAGAATTCAGTGATTTTAAGGTAAGAAGGGAAGTAGAGTAAGCAGTAGAGTGGTGTATTATATATATGGTATGTGGTTCTAAGTAGACATAGAGAGAGATCTTACTTATCAGAGATAATTTAAAGAACCTTGTTAAATGCAAATTATTTAAAAGTATGTAGAAATTTCATAACTGGAGCTTGAAATGAGAATATTGGATTTAGCTTTATCTGCAAAAGTGTTACTTACAAATATCCATATCTCACAGTGAAACCCAAACCTTGTACGTGATCCTTCAAGTAAAATTGGGATCTTAGAGTCTTGCCTAAACTTGGAAGACATGGAGTATTATGTGCATACTTGAAGTGCCCTACAGAATGAGGCGGATGCTCCCCTTGAGTGTACTTTTACCTTGTTCAGCAAGCACTCTGAAGATTTGTTAAGTATTAAAGATAGAATATTGGTATTTTCAGTATAAAAAGCTCGTGTTTTCTAGACTAGAGTGTTAGATGCATGCAGTTAAATGGTGGAACCCCTGGTCATTATGGTCTACTCAATGCTTTAAGCTAAATGTGATATGAAGATCCAGAAAGAGGATGGAACCCGACCAAAGTCTTCGAAGCCATGTATAGCTAAGCTTCTTGATCGGCTACATATCTTAATTGTAAAAAGTGAATAAGGTATTACTGCAACAATGTTTAGTGGCCAAACCCGTAAACAAGTGTAGCCATTTTTAAAAATGTGAAACTCATTATTGACGTGAATGGGCCATTGATAGCTACTCTAAGGGGCATTGACTAGTGTTTAGTCATGATATCACAAGCATACTTTTTGTATATCATGTAAAGGCCAGACTACAAACAATAGATTGGGCCAACAAAATAAAACAAAAAGAACGCAAAGGTTATCCGTACGTAACGCTCTCCTAAATATACTACATCAAGAACTCTAAAAGAATCTAGATTTTTTACGCATCCAAAAAATGCCATGCAAAAAGAGATACTCAAGGTTTTCTTTTAATGTTGTAGTGGGTAGCATGGGAGTCTGCAATGTACCATTTACCTAAACTAAGCTAACTAATGCCTTGAAAGTGAGATAACGTAGATTACACGAGGTATATCCCTGTCATTCAAAATTAGGGCAAAGTAAATGTCTAGCTAGCTTGAATATAAGAAGAAAAATACAGCAAGTAGGGATGTTGGTTTGCACATTAACAAGACACTCACAGCATGTGTGTGTGTGTGTGTGTGTGTGTGTGTGTGTGTGTGCATATGCCTATATCATCCAAATTGACAAGTGAGTGAGTGTGTGGGTGGCAAGAAGTCATTAACTTGTGTGGTTGTGGACAATCGAATACAAGGATAGGGCTCGCAGTTTGGTTTGATATTGATATCGATCGCCGTCCAAAAGGAAAGGGGGAGAGGGGGGAAAGAGAGAAAGAGAAATGAAAGATAATATTATATTAAATGTCTTCAAAAGGCCAAAATAAAATATGAGACCCAAGTGATACAATCCTTGTGAATCTAATCCAATGCCCAGGGGTACAAAAATCAAATGAAGTAAAGTGAAAGATTGGAAGGACTAAAACGTTGTCCGAGAAATTATTGCATTGGCCACCAAAGAGCTTCCTCAATGTACACCACTGTAAGGAGTCGTAGTGGGAGAGGGAAGAGAGAGAGCAAAATGAAATGAAATGTTATATTACCCGTCTTCCAAAGGCCTATGGGACCAAACTGATACAATCCTTATGGATCTAATACAATGTCTGGGTACAAAAATAAAATGAAGTAAAGTGAAAGATTAAATTGAAATCCTAAAAATGCATCATTATCATCATTGTGAATGCCTGAGGATGTCTTACAACCGGCCTTGTCGGAGAAAATATTGCAGCCGTCGCTTATTTTCAGCAGTCGCTGAAGAGCTTCATCACTGTCCGTCGCTGAAGAGCTTTGTCAATGTCTACCGTTGCGACGCGCATATGATGTTGATCATGGTGATGTTGATGATAATGGGATCAACCTGATCCACTCTGGATGAAAACATCTTTTTGAGTGCATGAGCTGTAACTGGACAGTGGTGCACATGGTGCAACTGCTGCCTCTTGAGTCCTCCTCTCTTTTCTCCAATGTGGAGGTAACACACACCGTAGTCGTGCACGAGTGATGTATCACGGCCTTAATGTGGCATCTGACTTTTGGTCCACATGAGTTGGTGCATATGCATGGTTCTATCCAAGGTCACAAGGTGTGAATCTTGGTGGACAATGGTGCTTCTCACAATTTCATCAACTATAAGTTAGTGAAATGGCTCAAGTTGCCCCAGACTCCGAATTTGCATCGTTACACGAGGTTCTATCCAAGGTCACAAGGTGTGAATCTTGGTGGACAATGGTGCTTCTCACAATTTCATTAACTATAAGTTAGTGAAACGGCTCAAGTTGCCCCAGACTCCGAGTTTGCATCGTTACACGATAGTGAGATGATGAATGGATGACAATGAGGTGTGGGATACTCAAGTGAAAGATGTACCACTGGAGATTCAAGGGTATCACACATCCTTGAATTTTCAAGTCATGAATCTAGATCAGCGAACATATGTAGTCCTTAGTTAGGAGTGGTTACATAGTCTAGGATCATCACTTAAATGTAGCTACGAGCACAATAATTTGATGTTTGAATCCAATGGTGTGCACGTGTTGTTGTTGGGGGAGAAGGATGTTCCTTCCTTGCCACTCATTTGTACATCTGGCTTATGAAGCTCTCTTCTCAAGATGAAATAGAAGAACTCTTTTTTTGTTACTCATTGTGTAATTTTTTGCCAAATGTTGATAATGTTTTGAATGACACTTCCTCAATGCTGCATGCTTCTCTCTCTTCTCTTTCAACTCTCTCTCTCTCTCTCTCTCTCTCTCTCTCTCTCCCAAAACGATCAAATGTTGCTAATAAGTTAAAATATTTATTAATGGAATACAAAGATATACTCCTAGATTATTTGCCACCAAGGTTACTACCGACACGAGCTGTGTAACATGGAATAGATGTGGTTGCAAGCAGTAAGCCGAAATTAAACCACCTTACAGAATGAGTCATTATGAGGTTATCAAGGTGGAAGGATAGTATGTGCATGTGTGTAGATTACCGTGGACTGAATGCGATTACTATTAAGAACAAGTATCTGTTGTCGAGAGTAGATGAGTTATTTGATAAGCTTACCCACGCTCGTATCTTTACAAAGATAGAATTGCGATTAGGATATCATCAAGTACGCATTAGGCTTGCAGATATACCCAAAACTGCATTCTGAACATTGTTGAACTCTATGAGTTTTGGTTTATGCCCTTTGGGTTGATCAATGCGCTCGTAACTTTCAAGCTTATGGATAGTGTCATGAAACCATATTTGGGCAAGTTTTTTATCATTTTTCTCGATGAAATTCTAGTGTATAGCGTCTCTGAGGAAGAGCACTTACAACATCTAAAGTAGGTGTTTGAATTGCTACAAGAAAATAAGTTATATGCCAAAGAATCAAAGTGTGATTTTCTCAAGGAGGAAATTCACTCCTTAGGGCATTGTTATTTCAACTGATAAGCTACATATGGATAAATCCAAAGTGGATGCCACTAGGAGATGACCTTCTCCCAAAAATATAGAAGAGTTACATATCTTCTTGGGATTTGCAGGTTTTTATCGAAGCTTCGTTAAAAACTATGCTCATATTGTTGTTTCGATTAGGGACCAATTGAAAGCCAAAGGAAAAACCTTTCAATGAGAAGAAGCTCAACATCAAAGTTTTGATGCTCTCAAGGACTCATTAGCTACAACTCCTATATTGGCTATTGTAGATCCTTTGAAACTATTTATTTTAGAAACGGATGTTAGTAATCATGCTATTGGAGCAATCCTTCTGCAGGGGGAAGGCCAATTGCATTTGAAAAGCAAGAAGCTTGATTCAACACATTAGAATTATTCTACTTACGAAAGAGAACTCTATGCAATAGTGTCTACCTTGAAAATGTGGCAACATTATTTGTATGGAGCTTAGTTCGAGATTGTATTTCACCATGAAAGTATCAAACGGTTTACACAACAAATAGATTTGAAGTGTCAAAAGGCCAGGTAGGGACTAAGATTCTTCAAGAGTATGATGCAAAGCTCTGTATCGTAAAGGATGATACAATTTTGGGATCTCTCAAGGGAAAATATGAACATAATGATGCATAATCCAAAGTGTGGAGCCATGTGCAAAAGAGGGATCCTTCTCACTCCAATGTTTGTAGTGTGTCTTTGACCTACATACTTAGTTCTCCTCTTTTGAGTGATGAGTTACAGAGATGGAAGATGATTTTTTTCCAAAGATGATGGGTACCTACTCCACAAGGCGAGAGTTTGTAAACTGATGGATGTGGACATTCGACACCAAATTCTTTATGAATCTCATGACAGTCCAAGTGCAGGGCATCTAGGCAGAAAGAAAACGTATGCACTTGTATGATGACAATTTTACTAGCTAGGCTTACATGGCTATGTTCAAGATTATGTCTTGCATTGCCAGATATGTCAAGTAAATAAAGCAAAGCGCATGAAGGCAAGAGGTCTCTAACATCCATTGGATATTCCTAATGGTAAGTGCAAAAGTATCTCTATGGACTTCATTGTGGGTTTACCAACCACTGTACGAGGTCATGACTTGATATGGGTGGTCGTAGATCGATTGACTAAACTTTGCAAGTTCATTCCAACCAAATCCACAATTAAGGCTCCACAGTTAGCTAAATTATTTATTGACAATATGTATGGATTGTATGGGTTGCCAAGTAACATTGTGAATGATTGTGATCCCAATTTTAACAGCCATTTTTGGAGGGTTGTGTTTAAACGATTGGGTACACAACTCAACATCAATATTACAGATCATCTTGAAACAGATGGTCAGACTTAATGTGCCAACCAAGTACTAGAGGATATGCTATGAGCATACATTAGCAAGAAGCAATTGGATTGGGAAGATTATCTCCCTATTCTTGAGTTTGCCTACAATAGTGCTAAGCATGTGACAACTAGTTTTAGTCCTTTCATGCTTATGCATGGTTTTGAACCTAGGTCACCAGTTATGGTGGGCTTGGCGACTAAGAAGCTTCAATAGGTCAAGGACTTCCTCCAAGACCATATGGAAATGTTGAGACTCGCTCATCAAAATGTTCGACAAGCACATGATTGGTATAAAAAGTATTTTAATGAGAAACATCGGCAAGTTAACTTCATGAAAGGGAAAGAGGTATTTTTGCGTGTGCAAGAGCATTCAGAAAGTTTGAAGACTACGTCTATACCTAAATTATGTTCGAGATATTGTGGGCCTTTGAAGATACTCAAGCGCGTTGGTGATATGGCCTACAAACTCTCATTACATGTGCACTCTTGCATTCATCTTGTATTCCATATAAGTCGTTTACGTAAACACTTACATAAGGACAACAATGTTATTGACCAACATATTTTGGTTGATTTCACTGAACCTCCAACTCAGCCACATGAGTTTGAGCATATTATCGATTATCATGATCTATGTACGCGTCATCATGTATGTCAACAAGCATTAGTCAAGTGGAAAGATAAACCTGAGGAAGGTGCCACTTGGGAAAACATTAGTGTTCTTAAGAAATTTTCCACTTTTGTTTTCGAGGATGAAAAAAATTCTCTAAGGGGAGAGTAATATCAGGCCAGAGGCCATGGACCGATTTGAACGCAGCTCGGGGGTGCTTATAAAGGGCAAAGGTTGGATGGAAAGTAGGCATTCAGAATCCCTATGGTCTATCATGAGCCAGCAAGCTCTTTACACTACCGCTGGTCCGATGCTTCCTTTGTTGGGTCATAGGTTATTGGAGCAACCTATGGAATCTACAGAGGGGTTGCCGCTCATCCGAGAGAGATTGATGAGACCATTCCACCCAACTGGCATGCCTCCATAGAGGGAGAGATTCCTGGGTGTACTGTGATCCTCTTGCACGAGACCCGATTGTCGCTAAGTAGGGGACTCTATTCGTCTTGCATCGCTGAGACTGGCCATCATGAACATCACATCAGATTGGATTTTTAGTGTGAGGTTCCACATGATCAACAATTGAATGTCCATTGGTAGCGTGTTGGAGTGGTAGGCTCTTTCTAGAGACATTAATATAACATTTCATTTCATATATATATATATATCTCTCTCTATGTATGTGTGAGTGTTTCTTATTCTCTCTCTCTCTCTCTCTCTCTCTCTCTCACACACACACACACACACACACACACACACCTTTTCTTGCATGTGTGTGTGTGTCTCTCTAGTCCTCCCAATGGAGATACATCATGTTGGTATGCACAGATGGAAACATGGTTTCAGCTACATGATTTCTCTATGGACATGCTCTCCCCTTTCAGTATTTTCTAGATGCACCTCTCTCTCTCTCTCTCTCTCTCTCTCTCTCTCTTCTCGGAGGGAGGTCACTAGACTTATACGACATGATCTGTTTGAATTTGATACGCAGAGGGCATGTACACGACCTATATAGGAGCTGGGCACAAAGATGACAACATATAGAGAGCATTTTCTCTAGTTCACAGAGGATGGGTTCTTATCTAGGCCTGAGATAGACCTGAGGAAGGTGCCACTTGGGAAAACATCAGTGTTCTTAAGACATTTTCCACTTTTGTTTTCGAGGACGAAAAAATTCTCTAAGGGGAGAGTAATATCAGGCCAGAGGCCATGGGCCGGTTTAAATGCAGCTCAGGGGTGCTTATAAAGGGCAAAGGTTGGATGGAGAGTAGGCATTCAGAATCCCTACGGTCTATCATGAGCCAACAAACTCTTTACACCGTTGGTCCGATGCTTCCTTTGTTGGGTTATAGGTTATTGGAGCAACCTACTAGATCTGCAGAGGGGTTGCCGCTCATCCGAGAGAGATTGATGAGACCATTCCACCCAACTGGCATGCCTCCCTAGAGGGAAAGATTCCTTTGGGTGTACTTTGATCCTCTTGCACAAGACCCGATTGTCGCTAAGTAGGGGATTCTATTCGTCTTTAGCATCACTGAGACTTGCCATCATGAACATCACATCAGATTGGATTTTTAGTGTGAGGTTCCACCTGATCAACAATTGACTGTCCATTGGTAGCGTGTTGGAGTGGTAGGCTCTTTCTAGAGACATTAATATAACATTTCATTTCATATATACATATATATCTCTCTCTCTATGTATGTGTGAATGTTTCTTATTCTCTCTCTCTCTCTCTCTCTCTCTCTCTCTCTCTCTCACACACACACACACACACACACACACACACACACACACACACCTTTTCTTGCATTTGTGTGTGTGTCTCTCTAGTCCTCCCAACACTTGATAGCACAGGGAGATACATCATGTTGGTATGCACAGATGGCAACATGGTTTGAGCTACATGATTTCTCTATGGACATGCTCTCCCCTTTAAGTATTTTCTATATGCACCTCTCTCTCTCTCTCTCTCTCTCTCTCTCTCTCTCTCTCTCTCTCTCTCTCTCTCTCTCTCTCTCTCTCTCTCTCAGGGAGATCACTAACTTATACCACATGATCTGTTTGAATTTGATACGCAGAGGACATGTACACAACCTATATAGGAACTGGGCACAAAGATGACTACATATAGAGAGCATTTTCTCTAGCTTACAGAGGATGGGTTCTTATCTACGCCTGCCTACATGGACACTCACTTTTCCCATGGATTATGATGTGCTATAGGACAAATTTGGGCATCATCACATTGATTGGATATTGAGACGGACCAATATCAAGACATTTTAGCTGAGGCTATGTTGTGCCAATTGTCTGAGAGAGAGCTAGAGACAAAGATTCACTATATATGCCATTGTACAACATACAATGAGATAAGTGGCTACCTTCACTGCCCCTTTAGAGAGGGTTTTGGCCTTCTATCTAGAGTTATGAAATACTAGGATTATAGATGTCTTGGTCTCTATATATTAGTGGAGATTCAATGATATCGAACAAGGTTAGTAAGAGAGAGGCTCACACATCAGGAGACACATTTCAGAGACAACTCACGATGCTCTTCCATCTAGAAATTGAGCAATGCCTCTTCCATCCAGAGTTTGAACAAAGACGAGACCAACCAAAGAGGAGGGATACGAGGCACAATCACTAGCAGAGGTATATTGTAGCAGAGCTTGGGAGATCCATGAGGCACAAGATGACGGGATACTCCCATCGACGAAGGAGGCTGCAACATAGGATCATATCTATATTGGTGAGACATGGGAGATGCTCTGTGCAGACTCTCACCATGGAGGACATAGGCACAATCATGCATCACAACCGATGCAAGTCATCTCTAGATTTTGATACATATATTCACCAGTTTGTTTCTGTTCTCTGAGATACACACCCACTTTTTGTATATATACATGTGTGTGTGTGTGTGTGTGTGTGTGAGAGAGAGAGAGAGAGAGAGAGAGAGAGAGAGAGAGAGAGAGAGAGAGAGAGAGAGAGAGAGAGAGAGAGAGAGAGAGAATGAAATGTTATATTAACTTCTTCTAAAAGGCCAAGTTGACCTATGAGACCATAGAGTTGCATCATGGTGAATCTAATACAAGGTTTGGATAAAAGGAAAGAAAGAAACTGACTAAACAGAAACACTACTAGGACTGTAAAAGGTGGGTATCAAGAGCCTAAGATGTGTGTGTGTGTGTGTGTGTGTGTGTGTGAGAGAGAGAGAGAGAGAGAGAGAGAGAGAGAGAGAGAGAGAATGAAATGTTATATTAACTTCTTCTAAAAGGCCATATTGACCTATGAGACCATAGAGTTGCATCATGGTGAATCTAATACAAGGTTTGGATAAAAGGAAAGAAAGAAATTGACTAAACAGAAACACTACTAGGACTGTAAAAGGTGGGTATCAAGAGCCTAAGATGTTTGTGTGTGTGTGTGTGTGTGTGTGTGTGTGAGAGAGAGAGAGAGAGAGAGAGAGAGAGAGAGAGAGAGAGAGAGAGAGAATGAAATGTATATTAACTTCTTCTAAAAGGCCATATTGACATATGAGACCATAGAGTTGCATCATGGTGAATCTAATACAATGTTTGGATAAAAGGAAAGAAAGAAACTGACTAAACAGAAACACTACTAGGACCGTAAAAGGTGGGTATCAAGAGCCTAAGATGTGTGTGTGTGTGTGTGTGAATGGACTATGTTTTCTTCTTTAAGACATCTCTTCTACAGTCTCTCCAAGTGGCCTATGACTTGTATGAGATTCCTGTTACCCATTACCAGCTCTACTTTGACTTTTTCTGATTTCCCGTTTGTAGTATTTTTCATGGGTTTTCCTCGTCTTGAGGTTTCCCATTGGTAATTCAAAATGACATTACAAAAAAAGAGAGTGTGTGTGTGCATGCTTGTGTTGTGTGAATGCATGTGTGTGCGTGCGCTGGGGGGGGGGGGGGGGGGGGGGGGAGCTTACCTTGGCGCACACACATCTATGGAACTCTTCAATCTATTTGTCGAAGTACTCGCGGGAGCAAATGTTCCCAGTGGCTTCTTCACAAATATTATTTGAAATTGCAAGCGTCTCTTATGCGACACTCAACTGGAAAGATAGACATGAGGAAGGTGCCACTTGGCAAAACATTAGTGTTCTTAAGAAATTTTCCACTTTTGTTTTCGAGGACGAAAAAAATTCTCTAAGGGGAGAGTAATATTAGGCTAGAGGCCATGGGCCGGTTTGAACGTAGCTCGGGGGTGCTTATAAAGGGCAAAGGTTGGATGGAGAGTATGCATTCAGAATCCCTATGGTCTATCATGAGCCAGCAAGCTCTTTACACCGCTGGTCCGATGCTTCCTTTGTTGGGTCATAGGTTATTAGAGCAACCTACGAGATCTGCAGAGGGGTTGCCACTCATCCGAGAGAGATTGATGAGACCATTCCACCCAACTGGCATGCCTCCATAGAGGGAGAGATTCCTTTGGGTGTACTTTGATTCTCTTGCACGAGACCCGATTGTCGTTAAGTAGGGGACTCTATTCGTCTTTAGCATCGCCGAGACTGGCCATCATGAACATCACATCAAATTGGATTTTTAGTGTGAGGTTCCACCTGATGATAACAATTGAGTGTCCATTGGTAGTGTGTTGGAGTGGTAGCCTCTTTCTAGAGACATTAATATAACATTTCATTTCATATATATATATATATATATATATATATATATATCTATGTATGTGTGAGTGTTTCTTATTCTCTCTCTCTCTCTCTCTCTTACCTTTTCTTGCATTTGTGTGTGTGTCTCTCTAGTCCTCCCAACACTTGATAGCACAGGGAGATACATCATGTTGGTATGCGCATATGGCAACATGGTTTGAGCTACATGATTTCTCTATGGACATGCTCTCCCCTTTCAGTATTTTTAGATGCACCCTCTCTCTCTCTCTCTCTCTCTCTCTCTCTCTCTCTCTCTCTCTCTCTCTCTCTCTCAGGGAGGTCACTAGACTTCAACGACATGATCTTTGAATTTGATACGCAGAGGACATGTACACAACCTATATAGGAACTGGGCACAAAGATGACTACATATAGAGAGCATTTTCTCTAGTTCACAGAGGATGGATTCTTATCTAGGCCTGCCTACATGGACACTCACTTTTCCCATGGATTATGATGTGCTATTGGACAAATTTGGACATCATCACATCAATTGGAGGTTGAGACGGACCAATATCAAGGCATTTTAGCTGAGGCTAGGTTGTGCAATTGTCTGAGAGAGAGCTAGAGACAAAGATCAACTATATATGCCATTGTACAACATACAATGAGATATGTGGCTGTCTTCACTGCCTCTTTAGAGAGGGTTTTGCCCTTCTATCTAGAGTTATGAAATACCAGGATTATAGATGTCTTGGTCTCTATCTATTAGTGGAGATTCAATGATATCGAGCAGGGTTGGAGAGAGAGAGAGAGAGAGAGAGAGAGAGAGAGAGAGAGAGAGAGAGAGAGAGAGAGAGAGAGAGAGAGAGAGAGAGAGAGAGAGAGAGAGAGAGAGAGAGAGAGAGAGAGAGAGGCTCACACATCGGGAGACACATTCAGAGACAACTCACAATGCTCTTCCATCTAGAAATTGAGCAATGCTCTTCCATCCAGAGTTTGAACAAAGACAAGACTAGCCACTCCAGAGAGGAGGGATAGGAGGCATAATCAGTAGCAGAGGTATATTGAGTGATCGAGTAGCAGAGCTTGGGACATCCAGGGGGCCCAAGATAACAAGATACTCCCATCGATGAAGGAGGCTGCAACATAGGATCAGGTCTATATTGGTGAGACATGGGAGATGCTCTGTGCAGACTCTCACCATGGAGGACATAGGCACAATCATGCATCACAATCGATGCGAGTCATCTCTAGATTTTGATACATATATTCACCAGTTTGTATCTGTTCTCTGAGATACACACCCACTTTTTGTATATATACATATGTGTGTGTGTGTGTGTGTGTGTGTGTGTGAGAGAGAGAGAGAGAGAGAGAGAGAGAGAGAGAGAGAGAGAGAGAGAGAGAGAGAGAGAGAGAGAGAGAGAGAGAGAGAGAGAGAGAGAGAGAGAGAATGAAATGAAATATTATATTAACTTCTTCTAAAAGGCCATATTCTCCTATGAGACCATAGAGTTACATCATGGTGAATCTAATACGAGGTTTGGATAAAAAGGAAAGAAAGAAACTGACTAAACAGAAACACTACTAGGACTGTAAAAGGTGGGTATCAAGAGCCTAAGAGATGTGTGTGTGTGTGTGAAGGGACTATGTTTTCTTCTTCAAGACATCTCTTCTATAGTCTCTCCGAGTGGCCTATGACTTGGATGAGATTCCTGTTAGCCATTACGAGCTCTACTTTGACTGTTTCTGATTTCCCGTTTGTAGTTTTTCATAGGTTTTCCTCGTCTTGAGGTTTCCCATTGGTAATTCAAAATGACATTACAAAAAAAAAGAGTGTGTGTGTTGTGTGAATGCATGTGTGCGTGTGTGCGCTGGGGGGGGGGGGGGGGGGGGAGGGAACTCACCTTGGCGCACACACATCTATGGAACTCTTCAATGCTCTATCTGTCGAAGTGCTCGCGAGAGCAAATGTTCCCAGTGGCTTTTTCACAAATATTATTTGAAATTGCAAGCGTCGCTTATGTGACACTTGTTGCTTAAGTGACACAAGACAATTTGTAAATGTCGCTAAAGGTGGCACAAATTAACAACACTTATCATGCACTATTTGTGACACTTGTAACAATGCTTTAGCGACATTTTTATTAATTTGCTAACATTGTGCAAGCGACGATCAAGCGATGCCCATTGCGTCACAACAAGAAAAGGCCCCTTGTGGTGTGTGTTCCCAACTCTTGCGATATGTTGAGCATCTTCTTGTTGAAAAAGTACCACTAGAGTATTATGTAGTCATATTCCAAAGCTTTTCAGGGAGTAAGTAGTGTAACCTCTATGATTTCACTGTTGTAGAACGAAAATTCTCATTTCGTTAAATCTTTATCTATCCTCTGCTTATTTGTAGTTTCTCTCTTTCTCACTAGTATATTATCAACATTGAAATGTTGACTTTTACTTTGAGTCCTGTGTGTGAGAAAATTTGGGGGGGATCCCGCCTAGAGTGTCGAACCACTAGTTGTCCGTTGATGCAGAATCATATATACATATGCGTCGTCAATTAAGTATTGAAACTAACCCTCATTGTCTGTTAATACTAACCCTCATTTTCTATACAGTAGTCGATGTTTCTTCAAGGTGCTTGGAGCCTGCCAATTTGGAGTACAGCCCATAGCCAGTGCAGTGGCGTATTCAGGTGCTCTCTCTCTCTCTCTCTCTCTCTCTCTCTCTCTCACACACACACACACACACACACACACACACACACACACACACACACACACACACACAGAGTGTTGCAGTGGCGCACACAATCAAATTTCCTGTCTCGATGCAGCCCAAGTGTACCTGTTTAAGAGAATGCAGTGAGATTATGTGTTGAACACTGCTTTTGAAGAGAGCGACATGAGGCAGTCAGCCTTTGAAATACCTTGGTGTTGTCGCACCCTGCTTGTATATACAGACAAGGATGTCTTGTAAGGCCAAATATACCGAGATGTCCAACACTTCTCTTATGCCTGGCAGGGTGCTGCTCTGATCTGTTGATGGGTATTCTGAGCTTTGAAGTGATGGCAAGGGAAAATCTTGGGGTTCGAGTGCTTCGCTCTGAACTGGCACTCAAAGTGCAAGGTGGGAAACTACCTGGAGTTAGCCACCATAGTGGGGTGCTGAGAAGTCATGTAATTGGATGTGGGAGGAGGATTGAAATTGAGTGTGCTGACATTGTAAGAGAGTAGACTAAAGTTGAATCATATTTATCCTGGATTCATCTAGGTATATAAAGACTTGAGAGAATTACGAGATTAGGTAAACCACAATTCATAATGAAACCATAGATCTAGAACCCTCATTGCTACCCTTTGTAAGTGGGGCAATTGGTAGGCAAAAGAATCCCACCTAAAGAGAGGCTTTACAAGAGATACCATCTTTGTGTTGCGTGAAAAAGGTCCTTTCTGTTAGTATTTTGAAATTGTGCAATGGACTACATCTCCCATAGCAATAGGGTACATTGTACAAGAGAAAAACGGGAGACTCTCCCATGCTCACAAAAATATAAAGACTAAATCACGAAAGGAGGTTTGGTGGGGGGGGGGGGGGGGGGAGCCACGTAGGTGGTCGATAGTGCATCTGGATACCCTGGCCAATCGTGAAGAATGGCCATGGCCGCCATTGCTGTATGAAAGCTCGGCATTGTCTTTGTGCTCCATCAGAGCTACCTTGTATTGTGCCATACTGGCCTTGAAGTGTGTATATTAGCTCCAACTAAAGTCTTCAAGGCACGTACTGCCATTGCTAGAGGCTTAGGTGTCCCCTCAAAAACTTTGTAGCGATATCCCCGGCGTGCAGACAAGTGGCCAGGCTACTAATAAGCTGACTGGACTTTGGGCAAGTCCATAGGTAGTGTCTTTGTGTCTGTAAAGGATGCGCACACCAAGAGCAAACCAAGGGGTGTCTGATTCAGCAGTGTCTTTTGAGTCTTTATAGGATGTCCACACCGAGGGCAAATCGAGGGGTGTCCACCATGTGCAAGCTAGATCCCCATGCAATCCCTCTGTATGTGTGAATTGTCAAAGTCGACGATGCGGAAGTATAGAGCTATGGAGAGTGTGCACGAGAGAGAGAAAGAGAGAGAGAGTTTTGCTGAACCAACCAACCATGGCAATGGATTGATAAAATACTAGGTGACCCAACATACACATGCCTTTTCTAAAAACATTTTTAAGTTAATAATGTTTTGTTTTATCTAGTTTTGTTTCATAGCAAACAAAGTGATTTAGTTTGGTTGTTTGTTTGTTTTTGTTTTTCTTTTCTTTTCTTGTGTCCCTTGCTTTTATAGTTTATGAGTGCTTTATTCCCTCTTATAATTCGTGAGTTCAGACTATTCTGAACTTATGAAGGTATATATATAAATTGCCCTAACTAGAATCTTGTCAAATAAGTAAAATAAATACTGAAAGGACAAATTAATAACTAGGATCACATTGGGCATTCACTTGAGATGCATAAACTTTAACACCATCTCTGCATCTCATAGTGGACATATATAGGAAGACCAAGTAGATGTAGAAGCTACCATGGACACCCCAACACCGGTTGGGATACTTGTGAACTTTGAACACATCACGTCCAAGCTTTCCAAGATAATGAATTTTGGAACACATCCTATCCATAAGCCGGCTAACAACAATGAATTTTGCACATGTCCATAGTGTTTTATACATGTCACGTTGGTTTCTTATAGCATCTAAGGTACGGGACGGGACGTTTTGTACGGGGCTTTTAATACGCGTACTAGACATATTTTTCGAGGATCAAAATAAAATACGTCGGGTTTTCTTGAAATGTATATTTTTTACAAGTATTATATTATATGGGTCCACACAGAGGTATATAATTTATTGAAGTCAAATGTTGCACATATTTAAATGGAAAGTTAACATTTATAGACCCTAAACTCTAAGGCAAGCCAACTTTAATTAAGGTCTATAAACTGCCCACGTTTTTTTAACAAGGCAAACATACTTAACGTTTTAAAACGTCCCGTTCTGTACACTATTTAAAAAACACGTTTTTTAGGTGCTACTTTCTTGCCAAATGTAGTGTGCCTTGAACTCTGACACACAGATTCAAACATCAATAACTTGAACTTCGACACACGAGTCCCAATATGTAAAATGCAGCGGAAGTGGATGTTGATATTGCTCAAGACGAGTGCTCCGAAATGTGCTCAAGGGTTCCTTTTACTTTCGGAAGGGAGAGCCTTCCGTCCTTTAGAGAGAGAGTGCGATGATCACAAACAAAGTGAATGCTACTATGAATGAAAGTGCAGAGAGACAGAGAGAGAGAGAGAGAGAGAGAGAGAGAGAGAGAGAGAGAGAGAGAGAGAGAGAGAGAGAGAGAGAAGAATACGACACCAGATGGTTCTCAAACCCTCCTCCAAGGGCCCCCCTCTTTATGGCGAGAGGTCTATAGATTGCACAAATCTGGTACAATGGTCTAGATGCAATGGACTTGCCGACGATGTTGACGACAATGATGACGGGCTGAAAATTGAAAACGCTAGGGCTAAACTGTTGAAATCTGCAAAATGTTGACTTTTTTCTGATATCTGACATTGTGTCGGCGAGGATGACGACGACGACGACTTGACGACGATGCGTTGAAAACGCAGATGCTGAAAACTGAAAACAACGGGCTGAAACTGTAAATGTTGGCTGACTCGTTGGTACTACGAGGATCTGCTGCGGGTAGGTGAGATCTGCGAGGCTAAGGGCTGAATCTGCTGTGGCTAGTTGCTGGAAACTGAAAACGCTGATGTGGTAGGCTGATTTGGCGTCGAAAACGCTAGGCTTGATCTGGGAACCGGAAACGCCAGGCTGGATCTGTTGTTGATGAAAACGCTAGGCTAGATCTGTAAACTGGAAACGCCAGGCTGATCTGTAATAAAAATGCTAGAGAATTTGCATCCAAAAACGCTATCTGCTTTTGTTGACTGAAAACGCTAGGCTATCTTCTACCGGTCTTGCCGAGGAGAGAACACTGCAAGTTGCTGGAACTTCTGTCTCTTTTGCTAAAAAATGCTAGCGCTAGGATTCTTTGATAGTGCCTTAGCAATTTGCCCTACTCACTTTTCCTACTAAAGTTACTTATTACTACTAAAGTTACTTATTAAATAATAAGTGAAAAATGTGTATTTTTGGCAAAAAGGGTTCTATGCTCTGGAAAATGCTCATGATGGAGACTGCATGTCATGCTAATGATTCTGCTATGTGCAATGAGAGGATATGCAACTACTGTAAGTGCCTGGACGTGCACGGCCTGCGCACAGGCTCACAAGAGTGCCAGAACACTTCCTGGGTTGAGCTGAACCCTAGACTTGAGATAGCTTATCCACATGCACATAGGTTAGTTGTGCACGTGACATCCCCTCCTTTTCAAAGTGAGGTACTTGTACCGAGCTGTATGGAGTCGAGGGGGTGCGCCAACAACATGTGGAATCCTGTGAAAAACTCTTCGCCGGCCCACTCTAATGCGTGGGTCGTGCGATACTTGAACTTCATGAAGGTTTGCAGTGCTTGCTTCTTTGGGCTGCATCGAAAGCGACACAAAATGATCTGTTGTGGCTTCAATGCTCTAACTTTGGCTATGGTAGTGGGTCTACCTTCTTCAAGAATCCCCGAGGAGGAAAATTCCTGAAACCACTTCCAACACAAAATCATAATCGTACCCATTCCATGGAGAGTAACTGGGAAAATACTATTCTTCCTAAAAGACTGTGCATGCAATGCAGATGAACAAAGTGATGGAGTGCCAAACCGTTCACCAAACGCACGTAAAAAGTGGGATCAAAACTTGACTTTTCGACCTAAATTTTTCAACTGCGGCAAATCACAACGGAAATGCCGATGCTTGATGGCCAATCTTTCTCGCGCTCTTTCTAAGACTGTGTCATGCCAAGGAAGAGACATGTAAAAGCGATTGACGAAACGGACCATCGCTAAACAATGTGAATTCCTTGAATGCAAACTTTTTTTCTTTTCGAGAGTGATCCGCATACATCCGTGAGTTAGTTATACGCATCGTACAATACGGCATGCCTGTGAAAAGGGAACAGATAAAGAGTGTGACGAAAATACAAGAAATTGTCACGAATGAAAAACTCGAACAATGCGTGCTGACCAATCATGCGAACACACAATACTTCCTGAGTGGGTTTTTGGACCTCGACTCGAGAGCGAAGATCGGTCCCTTGTGACTGATCGTATCTGCAATGAGGTTAGCTTCACTAGAAATATCATCATTCAAACCATCATCCTTGCGAACAATCACATCTCTATCATGCAAACATGTGTGTCGTGCTTTGGAGAAGAAAGGACTGAGAGAGTCTCCTTCTCCTTGTTAGGTGCTGCGGAATGAATGTTTGCGCTTTGCTCAAGATGAGTGCTCCGAACTGTGCTCAAGGTTTTTTTTTGTTCTTATGGAAGGTAGAACCTTCCGTTCTTAATGAGAGAATGCTATGATCACAAACAAAGTGAATAGACACTGTGAATGGAAGTGTATGGGACTGAGAGATAGAGAGAGAAGAGAGATACCACACCAGACGTAAAACCCTCCTCCGAAGGCCCCACTCTCGTCGGCGAGAGTGGTCTACTTATGATTGCACAATCTGGTACAAATGGAATGCATGAGACTGATGCAAGTCTAGGCTATGTCGACGATGACGACGGGGATGACGAAGTCGACCTAAGGGCTGAAATCTGCAATCTTTCTACTGCTGTCCAAAAACGCTATGGGCTGAAATCTGCGACTAGTCCAAAAACGCTGATTTGGGGGCTGTTTTCTGTGGGTCTTTGACGTTGAAGATCTGCAGGTTTAGGGCTGAAAACTGATGATCTTCAAGGCTGAAAACTGAGGTCTTTTTGGGGCTGAATCTGCTACTGTTCTAGGGTCGTACTTGCGGGTTCTCCATGCTGAAAAATGCTGCTGATGCAGATAAAAAACGCGAGCTTGCTGGTTTCAAAAACGCTAGATGGCTGGCTGAATCTTTTGGCGATGAAGGCTTGTGGAAGGAAAAACGCTAGGGACTGAATTTCTTCTTGCTTGGTGGGGGAAACCGCCAAGGTCTTGTGCTAGCTCTAGTTTGCTTATATACAAACTTAGCAAAATTGCCCTACCTACTCTCCAACAAAAGTCACTTAAAAATAATAAGTGAAAAATGTCAAAAATAGGCAAAATAGGCTAAATGCACTGGAAAATTCCCCTGAAGGATGCTGATGGATGCTTATGATCATGTTGTGTGCAACCAGAGGATATGCATCTACACTAAGTGACTGGGCATGCACGGTCTACGAATAGACTCACAAAAGTGCCAGATCACTTCTAATCTAGATTGATTGGACTGACTGAATCCTGTTATGCTGTAGCTTGTCCATGTACACATAGGGTTGGATGTGTCACGTGACATCCTCGCCTTTTCAAAGTGAGGTACTGGTACAAAACTGAATGGCATCGAGGGAGATCGCCAATAGTATCGAGAATCCTGGAAGGGACTCTTCGCCGGCCCACTCTGATGTGTGGGTCGTGCGGTACTTGAACTTCATAAAGGTCTGCAACGCTTGCTTCTTTGGGCCGCGCCGAAAGCGACAGTCTCGTGTGGCTCCTTCGATGCTTCAATCGTCGAGAGTCATGCTTCTTTTTTCTTCAAGAATCTCCATGGTTGAAAATTCCTGAAACCATTTCCAACACAAAACCATAAACATACCTATTCCATGTAAAGTGAGTGGAAAAAATCTTGTCTTCTCTAAAGACTGTGTATGCAATGTAGATGAACATAAAGACGGAGTGACAAACCGTTCATCAAACACATG
The DNA here is from genome assembly GCF_014529385.1 of Adiantum capillus-veneris. Lineage (NCBI taxonomy): Eukaryota > Viridiplantae > Streptophyta > Polypodiopsida > Polypodiales > Pteridaceae > Adiantum > Adiantum capillus-veneris. Next base: position 147,644,021 of record NC_140952.1, read on the forward strand.
CAAACAATGATATCGAATCTTTCTCTTATGATCTAGAGCAATCAACCGTGGCAATTCACAACGCATGCCCATGCTTGGTGCTCATTCTTTCATGTGCTCTTTCTACAAATGTGTTATGCCAAGGAAGAGATGAAACCGGCCTGTTCAATCCAAAAAGGGCGGTAGACTTTACTTCAAACCTTGATTTAGCTTTCACCCATTATTAGTCGTCTATTTTACCTGTACTTTCAAGACACAACAAAGGGGAGAGGGATACAGGCTGCTAGATTGCACCTGTATGAGTAGACGGACACCAGATTGGCCCCTAACTTAGGCGCCCCTTTCGGTATTTCTTTATTGTTCAAAAGAGGGAATAAACGCTGTGGTTCCTACAAGCTGCCCCGCACAAACTCGGCTGAATTTCCACTGTTCCAGCCCGATTTCGGCAGCATAACTGTACTAGAACCCTTCACAGTCAGTATTCCCACGCATTGGTCGACTTTCCCGACGCATACGGGCACTTTGCAAAACCTGGCGAGAATCTGCAGCACGCTGAATTCTCTGTTTTCAGCCCTGAAAATGTGCCAGATCCTCTGTACAGCGGTCCCCTTGCATCCCCGAACCTCCTGGGGGTATTAGGGTCCGTTTAGGGCCAAAACCCTAAACCTGCAAAAATACACAGCAGGCTGTAATTTACTGTTTCGGGCTCCGTTTCGCGTGCCGGTCGCATCCCTAGCAAGTCCTCGAGCTCCCGCACCTGTAGGGCTACTTGCCCTTTGAATCGGACGAGGTTTCTGGCATGAAACCTCTCCGAATTCACCTGTACCTGTGGGGGGATTAGCCGCTAGCTAATCCAGTACCTGTACAAGAGGCTCTTGCCTCGGCAATCGTGCATGAACCCACACAACTGTACATTGGTCAAATGAAGAGCCCACTAGAGGGGCATAACATATTGCCAAAGGGGAGAGAGAGGGCAGTGCGTAGCGTGCAGGGCATCACTCCTGGCACCGCACTGTGCATAAGAGGGAAAGCAAGCACTCCATAGCTCTTAACCTGTGACAAAATCTGAAAATGAGGCTCTCCCCCTCCTAAATTCAGCGCCACTTCTTGTTGCATGAGGCAAGTGCACCAGAAGGTGCCACTTGGCACATTTATAAGCATTTTCCCGTTTCGGGGTTGCCGCCTAAAAATCTCCCAACCGGCTGCCCAATTGACTTCACGGCAGACCAAGAAAATGTTCCCTTTGTCATTCCGGAGGTAATGACGTCAACACATTTTCAGGTCCCAAAATAGCAGTTCCCTAAATTTTAGGAGATGCTGCCATTGTATCTTTCTAGGTCATCCGACCCTCTTTGTACACTGCGGCCACATCCAGAAGTGAAATGTAGCCTCTGTAGCAAAGGATTCCACTTTGGCTAGTCAATGACCCCACTTGGCTAACCATAGTCCTTGTCCAACCTTAGTGCTCTCTTGCCCTCAGGCCTGGACTCCCTCTGGACAGTTCCACACTAGCTATGCAATGCAGGGCAGTTAGATTTCCCGAGGGGTGTTTCCAAAAAGTGAAAGTAAATAGATAATAAGAAAGAAATCAACAAAAAGGATAGATAGTAGTCACACGCTGGTGACAAGAGACATGGAATGTGACTTCCTTACATACATACTTTTCTGCTTTTCATGAAAAATCCGCATACATTTGTGCTCATCCACGAGTGAAACGTGCTCAACGTACAATATGTCATGCCTAGTAAAAGGGATCACATAAAGACGCTGACTAAAATACAGGAAACGATCATGAATGAAACACTCGTACAATGCGTGCGTATCAATCATGCGAACACATAATACTTCCTTTGAAGGTTCTTTGGATTTAGGCTCGAGAGCTAAGATCGGTTCTTCGGGATCTATCGAATCTTCTTGTGGGGGATCTATGGACCTCGACTCGAAAGCCAAGATCGATTCTTCGTGATTGATCGAATCTGCAACGAGGTTAGCTTCGCTAAAGCATCCACTAACACATCATCCTTGTGAACAATCACATCATCTTCATGCAACTCATCATGCTTGTGAGAAATCACATCTTGATCATGCAAAACATCATGCTTGTGAGAAATCACATCTTGATCATCATGCAAATCATCATGCTTGTTCTTATCATCCAAATCATCATGCTCATCATTATCATGCAATTCATCATGCTTATCATCATGCAAATCGTGTGTGTCATGCTTTGGAGAAGAAGAGACCGAGAGAGTCTCCTTTTCCCGAATTTCTTGCATTTGTGTCTGAACTTGAGAAAAGAGTCGCAACATCTCTTTCATGTGTCGAGCGCTTTGTTCGGCCGCCAAGTGCGCTTGCTCACGCTCACGCTCCTCTCTTTCTGCTTTTCTTACTTTGGCTTCCAAGCGGGCTTGCTCGCTCGCTCGGGCTATGACTGCCATTCTTTCTTGGTACTTACGCTCTATGGCTGCGATTCTTTCTTCGCTTTCTAACTTCTTGTCCATCATCCTCTTGTCGAAAGCCTCCATAGGAGTTGGTACAACTCGTTGGGGAAGGGGGAGGGTCGGAAAAACCTCCCGGTGGGGAAAATTCTTCTTCGCCTCTCTCATGCTCATCACCTCCAAGCGAAGTAGCCATTCCGCTTCGAGTGATGACCATCCAGTGAAGTTGTGGGTTCTTGTGGTCTTGGGTTCTTAAGTTCACGAGGAACTTGGGTTCTTGGGGGTCTTGGGTTCTTAAGTTCACGAGGAACTTGGGTTCTTGGGGTTCTTGAGGTTCTTGAGGTTTTCTTTCGCTTGCAAACCGTGTTGAGAAGGATCTTCTCTTCACCCGAGTTCTACTCCTTTCTGCAGGCGCACCCCTTTGCGGCCTTGCACTCACACCAAGGTTGCTTTTTCCCACCTCACGTCGATTGGCCGGCCGCTAAGTGCACGGTCCGCTCTCAATGAGTGAAAAGAAACACAAGGGGAGGCTGGACAAGCCCTTCTTTTTGGGGATTCCTATCACTCTTCAAAAACACGATTAGGAATCGACACGCCCAAGCGAACTTGGGTTCACACGATCACAACAAGAAAAAAAATTTCTTGTGATTCTTTCCTTGAGTGATACAAAACACTGCCAAAGCTCTGATACCAATGTTAGGTGCAACGGAATGAATGTTTGCGCTTTGCTCAAGATGAGTGCTCCGAATTGTGCTCAAGGTTTTTTTTGTTCTTATGTGAAACGAACAAAGAGAGGATCTCTCGGCTACACGGACTGCCTACAGATACGCGTCGAACGAACCACCCGACCATAGCCACCATCCAGCAGTCCCCCCGTGCTGGGCCAGCGTCCGAGGACGTAGGCGTGCACCTGTAAGACCGAGCGTCCCATACCACCCGGCCTCACCTCCTCGAGGTGACCTCACGCACTCCTAGCCTCGCGGGCTAACCACTGGCACTCTGCCAATGGGGGTCGATAATTGTAAATGAGGCCTTGGCCTTCCTTTTTTAATAATGGCCGGCCACACTGGCCGGGTTCACACTATGTCCGCCCGGACACTGGACGCCCATCTCGACGGCATCTGGGCTAGATCCCCTCTCCTGTGAGCGGGACATAACATACTTCCCCCCTTAAGAATCATTGATATCCTCATCAATGAAGTGGGGATACTGAGCCTTTAAAGCTCTAACAGGTTCCCAAGTAGCAAATCTTTCAGATTGACCCTTCCATTTAATTAAGTACTCGTCATAAGCCTTTTGACGTGAATGACGGGTACGATGATCTAAAACCGCTTCTAATTCTCGAGGAATATACTCAGTTTGCATATATTGCCATACATTTTCCTCGATAGGCACCACAACGTCAGCTTCGCCCAATTTCACTTTAAGGTGGCTGACATGAAACACTGGATGTACACTAACATCCGAAGGAAGAGCCAGCTTGTAGGCAACTTGGCCAATCTTCTTTGTGATTAAGAACGGACCACAATATCTAGCTAAAAGCTTATAATGCTTTCCTGTTCGCATAGTCTTGGAATCCTTGGGTATCTTCGATAGACCCATTGTCCCACATCTAGAGTCCTTGGGGACCTCTTTTGATTAGCATAAGTAGTGACTCGATCACGAGCCGTTCTTATACTATCCTTAGCCAATTCGAGCATTTCCTGCATGTCATACAGGAAATCACGAGCTTGGCGTTCCTTGACTTTCTCTAAGCCAATAACTTTTGGGGATTTAGGCTCAAATCCATACATCAGCATGAACGGGCTAAATCCAGTAGCAGAATGCTTGCTACTATTATAGGCAAACTCTAATTGTGGAAGATACCCTTCCCAGTCAGACTGCCTATGAGAGACATAGGCTCTCAACATGTCCTCTAACGTCTGATTCATCCTCTCAGTTTGTCCGTCGGACTCAGGATGGTCAGAAGACGACATACTCAACTTCGTCTGAAGGTGAGCAAAGACATCTCGCCAAAATCGGCCAGTGAACTTAGTATCACGATCACTGACGATATCTTCTAGGAGACCATACAGCTTATAAAGCTGATCGACAAATAAAACCGCCAACTCATGGCTTTTTACTGTCGACTTCGTTGGTATAAACTTCGCCATTTTTGTGGGTCTATCGACTACAACCCAAATAGCGTCATTACCCCAACTAGTATTTGGCAAACCAACAATGAAGTCCATGGAAACACTGCCACTTGGCATCTGGGATTTCCAATGGGTGTAGCAGGCCAGCTTTTCTAAGGCGCTCCGCCTTATTGACCTGACACTAAGCGCATCTCTTCACATAGCTCTCTATGTAAGAGCGCATCCTTGGCCAATAGAAATATCGCTTGACCAAAGCCAAAGTTCTCTGGATGCCTGGGTGCCCAGTGCTAGGAACATCGTGGCATTCGCACAAAATCCTTTGTCGAATCTAATTGATTTTCGGCACGCAGACTTTACCATTTCTGAACAATAGTCCACCTCTAATGGAATATTGTCGCTGTCTCGTCTCTCCAGTACGACTCACTTGGGTCTCCGAACCACCCAAGCTTGTATGCGAGTCATGCCCCGCTTCGACCTGGTTCCATATCTTGCCAAAATGGCCATCGGAACGACATAGCCCTTGGAGAGAGAGATAGAAATCTGTCGAGATTTCAGCCATAGACAAGGCATTGACCTCCTGCTGAGCGCATCGGCAACTCGATTGCTGGATCCTTTTCTATAACGGATCTCAAAGTCAAACTCTTGCATAAGCTCAACCCATCTAGCCTTTTGGCCTCTGAGATCACCCTGATTACAAACATAGCGCAAGGAATGATGATCTGTCCATGCAACAAACGTAGAGCCATACAAGTAGTGCCGCCATTTCCTCAGGGCGTGGACTACGGCGTAAAGCTCCTTTTCATACGTTGGATAACGCATCTCAGCGTCAGAAAGCTTCTTACTTTCAAATGCAACAGGATGTCCATCTTGGTATAATGCCGCACCAATAGCATAATCACTAGCATCCGTTTCAACCACAAACGGTTTGCTAGGATCCACAATGTGCAATATTGGCGCAGTAGTCACCAAGTGCTTTAGTGTCCGAAAGCTCTCGTCGAGATGCTCATTCCAGACAACAGGGGGATTACCTTTACGACGAGGACCCAAAAGTCTTCGGCCCTTTCACCCCTCCTTTTAAAAGTTGCGTAAGCGGAGCAACAACTTTTGAGTAATCCTTGATAAACTTGCGAAAGAATCCAGTAAAGCCTAAAAAGGACTTGGCGCACATTCTTCAGAATGGGCCAATTTCGCACTTTATCCAATTTTTTAGGGTCGACGCGAATTCCATCGCCAGTAATGATGTGACCTAAGTATAGAAGCTCTTTCTTAAAGAATTCACACTTAGAAGCCTTAGGATAAAGCTTCTCAGTTCTCAGTACTTCGAGAACAGTGCGTATATGCATTAGGTGCTCAGACAAACTTCGGCTATAGATCAAGATATGATCGAGAAATACAACAATGAAGTTTCCTAAGAATGGTCTCAACAGATCATTCATCATCTGTTGGAACGTAGCTGGAGCATTGGTCAAACCAAAAGGCAAGACCGAAAACTCGTAGTGACCATAACGCGTATGGAAGCCTGTCTTAGGAATATCTTCCAGTTTGATCCGTATCTAATGATAGCCTGATCGCAGGTCTATCTTCGTAAAATACAACGCTCTATGGAGCCGATCAATCAGATCGTCCATGCGCGGGAGCGGATACTTGTTCTTGACAGTGAGTTTATTCAACCCCTTGTAATCCACGCAGAAGCGCTTAGTGTTATCCTTCTTTCGAGAAAGTAGCACTGGCGCTCCCCACTGGGATTTGCTAGGCCAAACAAAACCCCTGTCGAGATAATCCTTCAGCTATCGCTGAATCTCGTCCTCCTCGGTTTTCCTAAACCGATAGGGTTGCTTTGAGAAGGGCTGACTATCAGCCACCAACTCAATACCATGATCTACTCCTCTCGAAGGCGGCAAGCCAGGAGGTAGATCATTAGGAAAAACATCCTTGAAATCAGTCATGATTTCTCGGATAAGATTGGATTCGTCGGAATCCCCAAGTTCAACAGAAGAACATGAAACATTTGTACGAAATTCAGTGACAGAAGTACCAAGCACTAATGAATCAAACCAAGCAGATGGTACACATTGATAAAAGTCAACATCAGAAGACTTTATTTCTTTATACATTTCCAAAGCAGTAACAACTGGTATTGCAAAACCATTATTTACAGACTTCTGATTACAAAGCGACACAGATACATGAGGCATGTTCTGCTTAACAAAAACAAGAGAGGTGATGTACATAGTCTATATACAATGAGTCTTGTTTATCATAAAACCATGGAATTCCTAAAATAACATCTGCTCTGTCCATGTGCATGATGTGGAAATCCAGGTTCTCTTTGTAATCAGCCAGCTCGAGCGACAAGTTTGGAACCATCCGATTGCATACATCCGTATCCACGCCACAAGCCATCTTCACGCGATACTCATGGTCACTGTCCCGCTTCTGCAGGCTCAGTTTCTGCACCAATTTTGCATCCACAAAATTGTGTGAGCTTCCATTATCAAGGAGTACGGTCACATCGTGACCATTGATCTTCCCGAGAAAACGGAGAAGATCGTGCTTATCAAACACTTTGGTGCTAAAAGTACAATGAGTGCATGAATTGTGCGCTAAATGATGGATTCAAACTTGAACAACATCAGAGTTACCTGAGATCTCGTGGATTTGAACCGAAGGACGGAGTTGCGGTTTCTGCGTCTTTTTCTTCTTGGGGCAATCCTTGATTTGGTGACCCGTCTGGCCACATCCGAAGCAAGCCCCCTTCTTCACTGCATCAGCAACTGAAGCATTTCTGGCTTTCTTATTTTCCTGAGAAGATCTCGGCGGTGATTTGGACTTATGCTGGAATCGGGGTCGCTTCCTCGAAGCACCCTCACTGGATTGATGGTCTGCAGTTCTTTTCTTCTCATAGTTCGCTCCATTTATCAAATGGAACGTCCTGGCCTTTGCCACTGCATCGTCGACATCAGTCGGGGCTTTGTCCTTGATAATCTTCATGTAACCCTAGCAAGTACATGTGCACGGTGTGCGTAGAATCCACCTTGCAGAAGGTGAGCGCCTCTTTGAAAGCTGTCGTATATTTATCAAAAGATAGAGTTTTCATCGAAAGACTGCAGTTTGGCATAAGCTTTCAAAGGGTCCATTTTGGCGAAATCCCTCTTGAATTTCACACAAAAATCAGTCCACGTCGTACGCTTCTCTGTCATGTCACGCAACCAGGTAAGCGCCTTACTGTGCAGATAGAGAGGAATCATCTGAATCCTCCAGTCATCATGCTCCCCATGGAGATCAAAGTATGTGGTCCACTGGTGCAGCCAGTTATTTACGGCCAATTCCGTACACTCCTTCTCTTCACCTGAGAAATTTGTAGTTTTGTACAGAATTGTGGCAGTCGGACCACCTTGCGAACGTCCAAAAGCAGCAATCTGCATCCGCAATTGCTAGAGATGGGTTTCCCCCTCGGAAATACACGCAGTCGTCGATTGGGCCATATTTTCGAGAGTGGAAAGTCGGGAACTGAGCCCCTGTACGATCCCTTCGAGAGAGGCCAAGCGAAGGTTCGTCTGAACATTCACGTTTTCTAGAGCGGTAACACGTAGGTCGAAACTCTGGAAAGTGCTTGTAATCCATGTGTAGAGAGCATGCGTGAATGGAATTTGGATGTTACCTGGCGCGTCGTCACGTTGCACATCTGAGCTGGAGGAATCCATGGCGAAGTGCGTGAAAAAACTAGAATTTGTACGCAAACCGGGCCTTTTCTGCACTTTTCGGTTGCGAAAAAGTGAAGTTCGAGGAGCTGCACGCGTCGGCGTGAGCGTCTGAAGGCGAGCAGGTGATAGCGGGAGCGCGGGAGCGCAAGCAGGTGAGAGAGAGGAAGCGCGAGGGAGAAGCAGGAGACTGAAGAAATAAGGTCTCTGTAAGTTTCTGCAACTCTGTAAGTGAGTTTATTAACAATATGCAGGGTTCACATTTAACTTAAAAAAAATGAAGTGTCCAGACCATACTTCAAAAAAAAATGTAAGTGTCCTTGGCCACATAACATAATGGGCACCCCCTTTAAAAAAAAATCAACGCAAATTCTGCAGCGTAAAAAAAAAGAAGCTGCGCGCTGATGGTGCCGCGTGGAGGTCACGAAGGAGAGGAGAGGGCGTGTGGTTGCCCGTGGCCAACACGCACAAGGGGCCTCCAGCAGCACGCGAAGGGGCCTCTAGCTAGGAGCCAACGCAAAAAAAAAAGTCCGCTGGACCCGTGTGCGCTCTCTCTTTGTGCCCACTTGCGCAACCCGTCTCCCCTCTTGTGCAGCGCAAGAGCTTAGCTCTCTCTCCTCTTTGCTGCAAATCAAGGGCAGCACCCCTCCCTTCGCTCCACACTGGAGACTGCAAGGGGAATCAATGCGCCCTTTCTCTCTCTCTCTCTCTCTCTCTATGTATTTACTCACTGCAGCACTTCAGAGAGAGGAATACAAAGGGAGTTCAATAAACTATGCTAAATTTAATGCCCAGTGAGCAAATTAAACAGCATAAAGTGATTTTCATCGAAACTCACAAAAGAAATCAGTAAATTAACAAATAACTTCCTGACTTTCAACATTCCCGCCTGTCAGATTACTGAATTTTATAAAAAAAACAGCAAAGAAACATTAATTTTCACCTATACGCACACTCATGAGAAGAAAAATGATTAATTAAATAACTATTTCATCAAAAATTGCATGAAACAAAGACTATCCGACTTGAACCTATCCATAGGTGTGCACACAGTCCCTCGTGCAGCCAAGCCGGCTCTGATACCATGAAACGAACAAAGAGAAAGGATCTCTCGGCTACACAGACCGCCTACAGATACGCGTCGGATGAACCACCCGACCATAGCCACCATCCGGCAACTCCCCCGTGCTGGGGCCAGCGTCCTAGGACGTAGGCGTGTACCTGTAAGACCGAGCGTCCCATACCACCCGGCCTCACCTCCTCGAGGTGACCTCGCGCACTCCTAGCCTTGCGGGCTAACCACTGGCACACTGCCAATGGGGGTCGATAATTGTAAATGAGGCCTTGGCCTCCCTTTTATAATAATGGCCGGCCACACTGGCCGGGTTCACACTACGTCCGCCCCGGACACTGGACGCCCATCTCGACAGCATCTGGGCTAGATCCCCTCTCCTGTGAGCGGGACATAACATTATGGAAGGTAGAACCTTCTGTTCTTAATGAGAGAATGCTATGATCACAAATAAAGTGAATGGACACTGTGAATGGAAGTGTATGAGACTGAGAGATAGAGAGAGAATAGAGATACGACACTAGAGACGTCGTCAAACCCTCCTCCGAAGGCCCCACTCTCGTCGGCAAAAGTGGTCTACTTATGATTGCACAATCTGGTACAAATGGAATGCATGAGACTAATGCAAGTTGTCATAAAATCTAATATCTAACCAACCCAAATGATTTTCTCATATTAAATTGATCACTTAATGTGGGAGAATAAACGGGAACAAGTGTTAAGATATAGATATGTGTTTATAGATCTATCTCAACACGGGGCCAATGGTAAAGGGGCCCAAAAGGGAGATGGTCTATCAAAGAGCAAGGCTAACCAATGGAGCATAAGACCTTAGGGTTAGCTTCATTGAAGACCTCCAATAAATGTGTGTAAAAGTCCTTTGACCTTAGGTAAGCCAGGGCTGAGCTTGAGGTGGGAACCCGGCCCAAGCTCGAGGTGCTTGTCCTGCTTGAGGTGCTTGTCGTGCTTGAGGTGTTTGTCATGCTTGAGGTGCTTGATTAAGATGCTTGAGGTGCTTGACTGGCTCCATGCTTGAGGTGCTTGACTTGCTGCATGATTAAAGTACTTGAGGTGCCTTGAGAAGCTTGCCTGAGATGCTTGTGGGAACACCCCCTAGTTCAAGTGCTTTGTCATGCTTGGTGAGTAAGGTGCTTGATCACCTAAAGTCAAAAGCATTCCTACAAGAGGGGGGGCGAGCCCTTTTCCTAGGGGCTAGAGAGAGAACACCCACTCACACACACAAGGGAAGCCCCAACTTGAAGAGGCAGCAAGGACACATGTCAGGCCCTACCCATGTTACCTTCATGTGTTGCTTGAAGCCTATTGGCTAGGCTTCAAAGGGGTCTAATGATAAATTACATGAATTATCTAATTGTTTTAGCATTTATCAAGTCCTCTCTCTCAAAGGGGAAAGGGGGACACTTGTCCCAAGGCTACCCATGTTGCTTGTAATGGCTCCTGCTTGTGATTGGCCAGGCCTGGAGGGGTCCAATGAGCTTCAAGCATGAGCTACAAGGGGGGGTCGACCCAAGCAAGCTAGGGGGGTGCCTAGGGGGTATACTCACCCACACACACTCACAAGCACTCTCATTGTGTACTATGCAAAGTGCAAGAGCTCCCTCTCCTTCTCCAAGCAAGTAGAGGTTGAGAGCCTACACCAACACTCTTGGCTATGGAGTGCAAATCCAACCAAGAGCCATGCTTCAATGCTTAAGCTTGCCATCTCCTTCTTCTTCATTACTATGCTATTATGTATGCTAGCAACAAGAGTATGATAAGTGAGGAACTAATTCTTTCTCCTACGAAATGTTTCTTCTTCCTCTTCCCTACCCTCATTCCCTGCTAGCTCTCTCCACCTTCGAAGGTGTTTGAGGTCTTGGGACTGAGGCTTGGGATAGTTAAAGCTTTCTTCGAGTTTATGTTATGTTTGTGATGCATGAAGCCTTCCATCTTCATGGCATCACCTAGGTCACAAGGAACACAAAGACTGTATTGTAACAAGTCTCTCTTTATGGGAGAAATCATAATACAAATGCCTATTGGAGGGGGGACCGGCTCCACATAAGTCCGGTCCTTAACTGTTGTCATGTTCTCTAAACTCTCTCTCTTGCAAAAGTATTGTCTATGCCAAGTTAACTAATTGCTATGATTATGTTGCTATCTTCAATTATGTCTACCCGCTATGCTCACAAAATCATTTCTTGAAAGTACTCTCATTAAATTCCGCTATTCTCAAATTGAATAGGCAAATTCCATTACACAAGTCTAGGCTATGTCGACGATGACGACAGGGATGACGGAGTCGACCTAAGGGCTGAAATCTGCAGTCTTTCTACTGCTGTCCAAAAATGCTATGGGTTGAAATCTGCGACTAGTCCAAAAACGCTGATTTGGGGGCTTTTTTCTAGGGTCTTTGACGTTGAAAATCTGCAGGTTTAGGGCTGAAAACTGATGATCTTCAAGGCTGAAAACTGAGGTCTTGCTGGGGCTGAATCTGCTACTTCTTCATGGGCTGAGTCTAATACCTTTAGGGGCTGAATCTGCTACTGTTCTAGGGTCGTACTTGCGGGTTCTCCATGCTGAAAAATGCTGCTGATGCAGATGAAAAACGCGAGCTTGCTGGTTTCAAAAACGCTAGATGGCTGGTTGAATCTTCTGGCGATGAAGGCTTGTGGAAGGAAAAACACTAGGGGCTGAAGTTCTTCTTGCTTGGTGGGGGCAACCGCCAAGGTCTTGTTGAGAAGTTGCCTGTTGAGCTTGGCTCCTGTTGCCTCTTCTGCCAAATAGTGTTAGCTCTAGTTTGCTTATATACAAACTTAGCAAAATTGCCCTACCTACTTGCCAACAAAAGTAATCAAAAAATAATGAGTGAAAAATGTCAAAAATAGGTAAAATAGGTTAAATGCACTGGAAAATTCCGGAAGGATTCTGATGGGAATGCTTATGATCATGCTGTGTGTAACCAGAGGATATGCATCTACACTAAGTGATTGGGCATGCACGGTCTACGAATAGACTCACAAAAGTGCCAGATCACTTCTAATCTAGACTAACTGGACTGACTGAACCCTGTTATGTTTTAGCTTGTCCATGAACACATAGGGTTGGATGTGTCACGTGACACTTTTGTTTCTTTGCAAGCTTCGCTTGCACATTAGAAATGAGAGGTAAAGAACGAAGATCCCCCTCACCACGAATGATAATGGGAGATTCACTTTTGGCATTTAGAGTGAGAGTATTGTTTGCCCAATCAATGAGAGGGTTATGCTCACGAAACCATGGAATGCCTAAAGTCATATCACATTTTGAGAGAGAGGAGACACTACAAATTTTCTACGGAAGGAACACATCAAGGCACTCTCGTGTAATGAGAGAGTCCATACCGGGAGCGAAGCCTGACACCTCGAGAGTTGTCGTATGGCTAACCTCCAAGCGGGCTCTTTCTACAAGAGGCACCAATCACATAATGCATATTGCCGGAATCAAACAAGATTACCATGCGTTGACCATTCACATGACCATAACACTTCATGAGAGACTCATCAACTAGATGATCGTGAGAAACTTGGGACACGCTAGTGTTCTCATTTATGGCATTAACAGAGGATGTGGGTTTTGTGGGTTCTTTAGGTTCGTTGGATTCATTCTTAGGACATGTCTTCTTTATATGAGCCTTGATGTGACATTGATAACATCGACTTCCTTAGCATAAATGACTTGTTCTTTTGGCGTCATGTATCCTCCTAAAATTCCTTGTGCAGCTTTTTCATATGGGGTTAGCTTAGGTTTAGTAGGTGTTTTAGCTTTACCCTTAGATTCATTTTGAGAGTTCTTTTCTGAAGGATTAGAGAAAGATTTGCTAGAAGAGTTACTATTCTTACCGTTCTTACCGTTCTGTGGGTTGTAAGGAGTCTGAGAGGTACTGTGAGAAGACTTATTCTCCTCAGGCTTTCCTTTGTTGTGCTTCATCTCCTATGCGAGAGCAATCGCTACCGCCTTGTTGAGATCCATGGAATCGAGTACTTCGACATCAAACTTGATATACTCGTTCAACCCAAAAAGGAATGCCTCTTTGCGCTCATTATCCGATTTGCGTAATTGGGTGCCGAACTACAAAACCCAGTTAGAAAAAGACATGATTGTCATACCATTTTGCTTGAGATTGCGCCAGTCTTCTTTCAACCGTGCTAAGTACTAAGGTGGCATAAACCGTGCCTTGAGCTTGTCTTGGAAGTCGGCCCAATTGAAAGAAAGAGGCACGTCTTCTTCGGCTTCCTCTAGGTGCGCGGCCAACTGTGCCTCTTGCCATGCTTGATACCAATTAATGGCATCATCGGTAAGATACATGGTTGCCGCCAAAACTTTGCTATTCCTTGTTTTCTTTGTTGTTGCAAAGTAAGTATTAAATTGATGCAAGCAAGAATGAATAACATTAGCATCCATCTTACCATCATACTTACTGAACGTCAATTTCTTAGTGATTGGATTGTTGGAGTTCGAATCTCTTGCTACCTGATGAACTGCCCACATCTTTGACCGGCTCGGATTTCGAGGTGAGTACTTGTAGGACCAACTCTTGCATGCGTTGGTCTCTCTCCACCTCACGCTCTAATTCCAAGGCCGTTCGCCTTTCTTTGGCCGTTATTGGTTGGGCTTCACGTGCTTGCTCACGCTCAAGATCCATAGCTGCCTTTCTTTCTTTGATTGCCAAGCACGCTTGCTCACGCTCACGCTCCAAGGCTGCCTTTCTTTCTTCGCGCTTGGGATCCAAGGCAGCGCGTTGCACCTCTTGTTGTAGCATCATGTCCCATCATCGGCTTGACCAAAGCCTCCATAGGATTTGGTGCAATCCGTGGCGTAGATGGGGAAGGGGGAGGGTTGGAAAAAAATCCTCCTGGTGGGGAAAATTCTTCGTTACCACCTCCACTCTCATCACCTTCACGCAAAGTATCCATTCCGCTTTGGGTGATGACCATACATTGAGATCTTGGGTTCTTGGGTTCTTGAGTTCTTGAGGTTCTTGAGTTCTTGAGGTTCTTTAGCTTGCAATCGGTGTTTGAGAAGGCTTTTCTCTTACTCGAGCTCGACTCTTCCGTGTGGGCGTACCCCTTGGCGGCCTTGCGCTCACACCAAAGTTGCTTTTTCCCACCTCACGTCAATTGGCCGGTCGCTAAGTGCATGGTCCTCTCTCAATAAGTAAAAAGAGGAACAAGGGGAGGTTGGACAAGCCCTTCTTTCTTGGGTTACCTGTCAATCTTCAAAAACACCATTAGGAATCGACACGCCCAACTGGACTTGGGTTGCGTGCGATCGCAACAAGCAAATTTTTTTTTGTGGTTCTTTCCTTGAGTAATATTGAACACTACCAAAGCTCTGATACCAATGTAAGGTGCAATGGAAGTGAATGTTGATATTGCTCAAGATGAGTGCTCCGAACTGTGCTCAAGGGTTCCTTTTACTTACGGAAGGGAGAGCCTTCCGTCCTTTAGAGAGAGAGAGAGTGCAATGATCACAAACAAAGTGAATGCTACTGTGAATGAAAGTGCTGAGACTGAGAGAGAGAGAAGAATACGACACTAGATGGTTCTCAAACCCTCCTCCAAGGGCCCCCCTCTCTAGGTCTATGCTATAGATTGCACAAATGTGGTACAATGGTCTAGATGCAATGGACTTACCGATGATGTCGACGACAATGAGAACGACGACGAGGACGGGCTGAAAGCTGAAAACGCTAGGATGAACTGTTGAAATCTGCAAAAACGTTGACTTTCTGCTGATCTCTGACACTGTGTTGGCCAGGATGGCGATGACGACGACTCGATGACGATGCACTGAAAACGCAGATACTGAAAACTGAAAACAGCGGGTTGAACTGTAAATGCTGGCTGACTAGATGGTACGGCGAGGATCTGCTGCGGGTAGGTGAGATCTGCGAGGCTAAGGACTGAACTGCTGAAATCTGCAAAAACGCTGACTTTTTGCTGATCTGTGACACTGTGTCGGCAAGGATGGCGATGACGACGACTCAACGATGATGCGCTGAAAACTGAAAACAGCGGGCTGAAACTGTAAACACTGGCTGACTTGATGGTACGGCGAGGGTCTGCTGCATGTAGGTGAGATCTGCGAGGCTAAGGGCTGAATCTGATGTGGCTAGGTGCTGAAAACTGAAAACGCTGATGTGCTAGGCTGATCTGGCGTCGGAAACGCTATGCTTGATTTGGGAACTGGAAACGCCAGGCTAGATCTGTTGTTAATGAAAACACTAGGCTAGATCTGCAAACTGAAAACGCCAGGCTGATCTGCAACAAAAACGCTAGAGGATCTGCATCCAAAAACGCTATCTGCTTCTGTTTACTGAAAACGCTAGGCTGTCTTTTGCCGGTCTTGTGGAGGAGAGAAGACTGCAAGTTGCTGGAACTTCTTCTCTCTTCTGCTAAAAAATGCTAGTGTTAGGTTTCTTTTATAGTGCCTTAGCAATTTGCCTTACTCACTGTTTCAACAAAAGCTACTTAGTAAATAATAAATGAAAAATGTGTATTTTGGCAAAGAGGGTCCTATGCTCTGGAAAATGCTCATGATGGATATTGAATGTCATGCTAATGATCCTGCTATGTGCAATGAGAGGATATGCAACTACTGTAAGTGCTTGGACATGCACGGCCTTCGCACAGGCTCACAAGGGTGCCAGAACACTTCCTAAGCTGAGCTGAACCGTAGACCTGAGATAGCTTGTCTACATGCACATACGGTTAGATGTACACGTGACAAAATAGGGAGCTCCAATTGCTCGTCTTTCCTGCTCACATGCCTCTCTGTGCCTGAAGAAAGTTATGACCACCGGGCTAGAAATCTGGGTGTCACAAATTGCTGATGTGTCAAGCTACTGAAGACCCAGTGGGTTAGGACTCCCTGAGCCTAACCCTAGCTAACGTGTAGGTATCGATCGAGGGGCCTAAACCCTAGCAGAAGCAAAAGGATTTACCAACTTATGGATTCTTGCCGAGTGGCCCAAATTTAAAGATGGGTTAGGATTAAAGATCTTAACCCCGAATAACGTGCAAAACCTTTGTCGAGGGGCCGTAATAATTTAAATAAAACAGGTCTCTCTCTCTCTCTCTCTCTCTCTCTCTCTCACACACACACACACACACACACACACACACACACACACACACACACACACACACACACACACACACACACACACACACACACACACACACACACACTAATTGGCGTAAAAGACTGATGGCGTGGCTGTTGTACGGAATTCTGCGAATTGTGCTAGTTGTAGATGACGTGGCATCGCTATACGAACAACCCCAAGGGCACTTGCTTTTGGGACCAGTTGCTTTTAGAACCCAATGCTTTTCATGTAATTGCTTTTGGATAGGCCTAGGGTCTCTAAATATGTGTTGTGGGCTCTCTATCTCTCTCTGGCATTTTACCCGCGGGAGATGCAGAGTAGAGCCACAGGTGTTGTATCTCGTTGAAGGAATATAAAAAAATTCCGAAAGGAGCACCATAGTTTGGGGCCAATGCACTAGGGGTGGGACTTGGCCACTCTGTGTCGTGTGAATTCTCTCTCTTTTAGGTCAGATGTTTTGAAGTGCTCAAAGTCTATCTCAGTCTGTTCTTTCAGTTGTCACATGGTACCGTCCTGTTACTGGTCCTCCTAAGAACAAACAGAGCAAGATGGCGTTTCTGGATTCTACAAAGTACTTATACTTTCTCTTTGACGAGCTCCGCGACATACTTTCGCGGCATCCTCAATAGAATCTCTCGGTTCTACAAAGTTTCCAGCAGTTTTTGAATTACATGTTACCCCCTCTGTTGCCTCCGGCAGTACCACCTTCTGCCGCACCAAAAAGCACGAGGGCCTCTAACCGACAACCTACTCAGTCCTTATTTCAATTGGGGGAGTTTTTAGGAACATGGTTCAACCTTTTGATCTTGATCCAGTGCAATTGTCTCTTGCCACCACCATTGCCCCTACCTCGCCCATCACCACCTCCCGAAACAATGGTTGGAGCCCATATGGATATCCTTGTTACTATCCACATCCTGGATTTGCACCAAACGAGTCAAAGGATTTCAAGGATGGTGGATGTACAGTAAAATTTTTCACCTCTTTAGGCGTGAAAGATAAGAAGAAAGCTTTACAGTTTTTACAATAGTTTGATAATTTTCACGCTCCAAGGAATTATACTGAAGAATCCAAAATTTCTCGAGCCGCTGGTTCTCTCAAAGATAATGCTATGGAGTGGTGGAGTTCTATAGCTACTAATCCGCACGCTCCAAGGACTTGTCAGGCTTTCAAGAATTTTATTGCCTGGAGCCACATGACATCCGTTTTTGAAGTACACCTTTGTCGGAATGGAATAACTTGAAGATGCTTGCCACAGAAACCATGGAAGATTACAATCAAAGGTTTCTTGATGTTTATCTTCCGGTGTCATTCTTCAAATTGATCACCTTGGAGGATCGGCCATCCGTTACCGTCTCGTTAGTGGTATCAACGCTTGGACGATTCTTCTTCTACGGAGGATCTGAGCCTTTCTGCAACACACATGGGTTCTCGCGGAGAATTTGATAGATGACACTCCTTTGATTGTTAGTCTACGGGGAGATAAAGAAGAGCCTAATTCGAGCGGGAGAACAAAGGAAAATAATAGAGATTCCAACGGGAGTAAGACTTCTTCTGAGGAGTCCGGAGATTTTGGCAAATTTTCGATAGGGAATCTCGATAGAGTGGAGTACAAACGTCAATTGCACGTTGACACATGCATGAAAAGATTGATCAAGGACTTCAAGAACCCGAAATATGTGAAACACCTAAAGAATTACTTGCTTGACGTGTCATGTGCGCATCTAACCGTATGTGCATGTGAACAAGCTGTAACTTCAATTTCTAGGGTTTAGGACAGCTTAGGAAGTGTTTTGGCACTGTGTGGCACTGTAGAGTAGCTGCATACCTACCCTCTGATTGCACATGAGCATAGACACTGTCTGCTAGGTATAGGCATTGGGGAGAGTTCCCATACAGCACCATTAGTACCAAGAACCTAGGTAATAAGTGCATATGAAGCACCTCTTATTAGTAGTTCATCAACTTATTAATAAGTGACACTTGAGCATCATTTTAGAAATCGTGGGATTTTTAAGTTGCATTGCCCAACCCAGTTTTAATTTTCTATATAAGCGATCCTAGGGTTCACTTCTCAAGCATAAGTCCAGTACCCTGAGTAGCAACACCGAGCACCCATAGTACCTCAGCCTCTATGATGTTTTCAGTTTTCAGTCATAGCCTCACCGCACCGTCGCAAGTCGAGCCATCAGCACTAACGTTTTGAGTTTTCAACCCAAGACAACAGATCAGCAAGCATTTTCGGATTCCGCCCTCAGATGAGCGAGCGACGAGCGTTCTTAAGTTTTTAGCATCATTTTATAAATCGTGGGATTTTTAAGTTGCATTGCCCAACCCAGTTTTAATTTTCTATATAAGTGATCCTAGGGTTCACTTCTGAAGCATAAGTCCAATACCCTCAGTACCAGCACCAAGCACCCGTAGCACCTCAGCCTCTCTGACGTTTTCAGTTTTCAGCCATAGCCTCACCGCACTGTCGCAAGTCGAGCCATCGGCACTAGCATTTTCAGTTTTCAACCCAAGACAACAAATCAGTTTTCAGATTCAGCCCTCAGATCAGCGAGCGTTTTTCAGTTTTCAGCCCATTGCCAACAGAAGATCAGCCCATAGCCTCATCGCAATTGCAGATCCCATTCAGCATCCCTAGCATTTTGCATTTTCTGCCCTTAGCCTCGTAGATCCAAGCATCTACCCCAAGATCCCATCAACATCTCAGCATCTAGGACCAATCTATCAGCATTTCTGCAATCTAAAGAAAATACCTCTAGCGATAGAGAGGGGAGGCCCTTGGAGGGGGGTTTGGGACCCCATCTGGTGTTAGTCCTCTCTCTCTCTCTCTCTATCACTCACATAGCCTTCATTCACAGTATCATTCTCACTTCTATCTGTCTAGTCTTTGCACATCTGTCATGAAGTAAAAGGAACTCTCTCATTTAGTTAAAGGAACCTTGAGTATGCACTGAGCATATCCTGAGCATTCACCATCAATCACTTCTGCTTCACATTACATTGGTATCAGAGCTCTTTGGCAGTGTTCGATATCATCACTCAAGAAAAGAACCTAAAGATTCTTTCTTAGACTTTTGCTCTCAAAGAATCTTTGTGTCCTTGCCAGGAGAAAGGAACCTAAAGAATCTCTCTTAGTGTCACAAAGTGATGACATGGCATGACTTAAAGGACGGACGTTTGATAGAGAGGGGTCAAATCGCTAGAAAAAGACGCAAAAGAAGTTTTACGAACTTTCAAGTCTTGCCGAGTGGCTAGTTTTTAAAGTTCAGTTCCTACCAACTTATGGACCTTGTCCGATGGGGCCTAAGGGACACAAGGATTTAAAAATTGCGTGGAGTTGATGACATGGCACTGCTGTACAGATAGCCCTTATTTCGCGCTGACACACTAATATGGCACTGTACGGACCTCCGTGATTTGTGTTGCCGATATGGCACCTGTACGGACTTTTGCAAATCACGTTGGCAGCTCTAGCGCTAGCTTTTGGGGCCCAAATGCTTTTAGACTTGAAGCTTTTCATGTACATTGCTTTTAGAAGGCCCAGGCCTATAATATAAATTCATTGCCAGGGCCTCAGTCTCATATATATTAGCTTGGGAGCGCTGCTGAGACGAGGAACCTCGGACAATATACTTTGTGAAGTATTGTCACAAGGCGGGCACCACGTGCCAATAGAAAAGAACAGACTGGGCGGACTTTTAGCACTTCAATAACAACAGAACTCTGAGAGAGAGAGAGAGAGAGAGAGAGAGAGAGAGAGAGAGAGAGAGAGAGAGAGAGAGAGAGAGAGAGAGAGAGAGAGAGAGAGAGAGAGAGACGACACGCGACACGGAGTGGCGGAATTCCACCCCAGAGTATTGGCCCCAAACCTTGGCGCCCCTTTTGGTATTTCTTTATATTGCATCCTCAAAGTACAAGCCGGTACTCCAGACTCTGCACCTTCTCCAAGAAGCATGCCAGAGAATGAGTCCTAGCCTCATATTTAAAGGCCCTTGGCCTAAAAAGCAGTTTACATGAAAAGCTTTCAAACTCAAAAGCTTCTGGTTCAAAAAGCAATGCCAAAAGCTGCCAGCGCAATTTACGGAAATCCGTACAGCTTGCCACATCATCAGCCAGCGCAAAATGCGGAAATCCGTACAGCTTGCCACGTCATCAGCCAACGCAAAACGCGGAAATCCGTACAGCTTGCCACATCATCATGTCAGCGCAATTTTCGGAATTTGTTTGCTGCCTTAGGGTTAGGGTTTCTGGCAGAAATTAGGGTTTGCAGGTTTTAGGGTTAGGGTTTTCAGAATTAGGGTTTGCAGCAATTAGGGTTTAGGCCCCTCGGCCACATCTGTACGTTGACTCCATTCTTTAGGCTGACACGTCAGTAGTTTGTTACATCTCCCCTTCTTGAAAGAGAGTAATTGTCCGCGATTGCAAAACAACTCAAGTTAGCTAAAAAATTTTCGAGGGTCATTCTGAGGGACAATCGGTTTGCTCTTTTTATTAAGGAGTTAGCTTCTCCTTTCTGCTCTTTTGATCAAGGAGTTAGCTGCTCCTATCGGCTGTTTTGATCAAGGAGTTAGCTTCTCCTTTCGTCCAGATCGGAACTCTTGATATTCTGGCGTAGTAAAATTAGCCATCATACCCAGACCGTACCGATCTTCCTCGGGTGTCTTGATGCACTAAAATTACATACCCAGGCAATCTCATCCAATTAGGAATATTCAGTGGTTGGCACATCACAATGCAACACAAATGCTCACATATGCATGTTACAAGACATAGAAACATAAAGCCGCCGATGAACACTCCCCCCGCAAATAACCATCCAGGTCCGGGCCATGAGCTGTTCAACGACTCCCTCATCACTCCTCCCGCAAATAACCTAAAAAGGTCCGGGCCATGAGATATAGAGGCCTTTTACAACCAAACGCCCCCCAGACCGTAGCCTGCGTCGTTTGGAGGTGCTGAGAGTAACCACTGCTCAGACTTCTTAATACTCCTCCCGCATAACCATCCAGGTCCGGGCCATGAGTAACAACAACAATACTCCCCCCGTAAATAACCACAAGGGTCCGGGCCATGAGTAAAAAAAAACAGCACTTTTCAAACGTTCAATACTCCCCCCGCAAATAACCACAAGGGTCCGGGCCATGAGTATGAACAAGCATTCTCAAACATCATTTCTCACTTCTCCACCCGGGAGTAAAATCACCAATCATTGAAACCAGTATCTAACTAGAGTCAAACAATTCAAATCGGCACCAAGACAGGTTCTAAATAGATAGCATCCATTTCAAACAAATTTCAAACAATACTTTCTCAAACAAAGTTCAAAAGTATCTAACTATAGAACAACTAGAGAGTTCATTCAAGGTTTTGTTCGGACAACCGAACTTTGAGGACGACTGGCTTGCCCTTTTGCATCACAGTGATGGTTCGGTTCCGAACTTGGAGAGTCGCATCATTCTTGTCATGCCAAGGCATGCCTAATAGAACGTCACAATTGCCCAACTTCATAATGTGGAAATTGGCTTTTCCATGATAATCTTGGATAGTCATTGGAAGAGCACCAATGAGTGGTACCACTTTCTGAGTTTGCCCCGTGGCTAGCTCAGCTTCAATTTCTCCACCCTCTGTATCATACTCAAAGTCTATCTGCTTCAAGAATTGTGGATGGATAAAGTTCTCTGTAGCTCCTGGGTCAAAGAAAATTAGGGCTTTCAAACCGTTGACTTTGCCATATGCTCGACACAATTCATTTGTACTTTCAAGGCGTATGCCATAGATGTCAGGTACTAATCCAATGGCCGGTTTAGCTCGTTTGGTTGGAGATGGTCTTGGGTTTCTGTCGACCGTCGACGCGGGAGTCAGCTCCGCAAGTCTGTCAGTGCGTTGGGGACAACCAAAATAGTTATGTCCTGTTTGAAAGCATCCAAAACATTGGCCTTCTTGTAGTAAGGTGTCTCGTTGTTGAGGTGTCAAACGAGGCCTTTGTGGTTGACTTTCACGAGACTCTCGAGAATTTGTTCGTTGTTGCTGAGAGTTGTGGTTAGCGGCCGGAGATTCTTCTGTGGTAAACTCTAGCTTTCCCTTCATCAGTTTGTAGCCGACCGCGGCATGGTCCATAAGTTCTTGCATGGTAGAGAC
Organism: Adiantum capillus-veneris; assembly: GCF_014529385.1. Taxonomy (NCBI): domain Eukaryota; kingdom Viridiplantae; phylum Streptophyta; class Polypodiopsida; order Polypodiales; family Pteridaceae; genus Adiantum; species Adiantum capillus-veneris. The sequence goes on from NC_140952.1 coordinate 147,666,643, forward strand.
TTGCTTGGATAGACAATATTCTTGCAATGGTGATGGTAGTCCAATGGTGTATCGCTCGCACTGGGCCTCCAAGGGAACAGATCTAAAAAAAGGACACCGGAAGGTACATGTCGAGAAACCTTTGGTTATATTCGTCCATGGTTTCGGTGGCAAGCATTTTCAAGTTGCCCCACTCTGCCAAAATCCAGACTTCAAACATCGAAGTCATGTAACTATGTGCAAAAACTGTCTTGAAAGCTTGCCAGGTCCTTGGAGCATGTTGTTGTGTCGCGATTGAACTCCACCATTGCATAGCATTGTCTTTAAGAAATCCCGCTGCTCGAGAAATCTTGGATTCTTCTGTATAGTTCCCCAAAGCATAGATGTTGTCGAATTGCTGTAGGAACTGCAATGCTTTCTTGCGATCTTTCACCCCAGAAAAAGTGAAAAATTTGATTGTCGTGCCACCATCCTTGAAATCTTTGGGTTGGTTAGGTGCATATCCCGAGTACGGATAATAAGGGTATCCATATGGGCTCCAACCATTGTACCCTGGTGGCGGTGGTGGTGGAGATGGAGGCAATGGCGGTGGCAAAGGCGGTTGCACTGGATCAGGGTCAGATGGTTGCACCATATTCTTGAAGACTCCCCCGATTGGAACAGACGGCTGAGAAGGTTGCCGGTTAGAAGCTCTCGTACTTTCTGGTGCCGGAGGAGGAGGTACCACCTGGGGCATCAGAGGGGGTAACATGTAGTTCAAAAATTGTTGAAAACTTTGCAGCATCGGAAGATTGTGCTGAGGATGCCGCGAAAGAATGTCCCGGAGTTCGTTGAGCAGGAACTGCAAATATTTTGCTGAATCCATGAATTCCAAGTATTGGGTTCTTAATTGGCTTATGCCCTGTAAGACACTGCGGTGAAGACGGGAGCGCGCCTGATGCGCGATGAAGTAAGGGTGGGGGTGGCTAATAATCTCGGGTTGGAGGGCGAAGATACCTCGAATCAAATTCCAATAGCTCTGTCTGCTCTTTTGTAGGACCGGTATGCTTTTAGAAAAGCACACGCCTGATGCTCTGATACCACTGTCACAAGGCGGGCACCACGTGCCAATAGAAAAGAACAGACTGAGCAGACCTTTAGCACTTCAATAACAACAGAACTCTGAGAGAGAGAGAGAGAGAGAGAGAGAGAGAGAGAGAGAGAGAGAGAGAGAGAGAGAGACGACACGCGACAAGCCGGTACTCCAGACTCTGCACCTTCTCCAGGAAGCATGCTAGAGAATGAGTCCTAGCCTCATATTTAAAGGCCCTTGGCCTAAAAAGCAGTTTACATGAAAAGCTTTCAAACTCAAAAGCTTCTGGTCCAAAAAGCAATGCCAAAAGCTGCCAGCGCAATTTACGGAAATCCGTACAGCCTGCCACGTCATCAGCCAACGCAAAACGTGGAAATCCGTACAGCCTGCCACGTCATCATGTCAACGCAATTTTCGGAATTTGTCGCCTGCCTTAGGGTTAGGGTTTCTGGCAGAAATTAGGGTTTGCAGCAATTAGGGTTTTTGGCAGAAATTAGGGTTTGCAGGTTTTAGGGTTAGGGTTTCCAGAATTAGGGTTTGCAGGTTTTAGGGTTAGGGTTTTCAGCAGCAATTATGGTTTAGGCCCCTCGGCCACATCTGTACGTTGACTCCATTCTTTAGGCTGACACGTCAACAGTTTGTTACAAGCATTAATAATAAAGAAATACCAAGAGGGGCGCCAGATTTTGGAACCAGTTTCTTTGGGCGCGGAACTTCGTCGTGCCGTGTGGTCTCTCTCTTAGTTTTGTTCAACTCTTTCAGTTTTCTCTTGTGTGTTGTGGTAGATTCTCGGCTTGGAGTGTCCACAGTGGTATCAAAGCTCAATCGATTCTTCTTCTACGAATGATCGGATCCCCTCACTTGCAGCACACAGGGATTCAATCGAAGAATCCCGCCATGAGGAAACTGTGGTACCCGACCACTTTGGTTCGAGAGAGAATAATGAGGATTCCAATGGACATGTTCCACCTTCGGAAGATTCGGAACAGTACGGGCCATCTCCATCTACGGAGTACAAAAGGATGGAGATGTAGCGTCAACAGCAGGTTGATGCTTGTTGTAATAAGATGGGCACCACGTGCCAACAGAAAAGAATAACTTTGAGCACTTCAAATAACACCAAACTGAAAGAGATGCACGACACACGAGACGCGGAGTTTCATTCCAAGAGAGCACTGGCCTCAAACTTTGGCGTCCCTTTAGGTATTTCTTTATATTGCTTCAACATGGTACAACTCCCATTGCTCTGCTTTGCATCTCGCGCCGATAGATTGCCAAAGTGAGAGCCCATGGGTCATATTTGAAGGCTCTTGCCTCTAAAAGCAGTTACATGAAAAGCTGTGAGTTCTGAAAGCATCTGGTCTCAAAAGCTGACACGGTGAAAGCTGCCAGCTCGTTTCATGGAAGTCCGTACACCTGCCACGTCAACAACGCAAATCGCGGTAAAAGGCTTGGACACTCCAAGCATGAAATCAATAGCAACACACGAATAGAAACTTAAAAATCACTGAACTTTGAGAGAGAGAGAGAGAGAGAGAGAGAGAGAGAGAGAGAGAGAGAGAGAGAGAGAGAGAGAGAGAGAGAGAGAGAGAGAGAGAGAGAGAGAGAGAGAGAGTCGACACGGCCCGGCGTAGTTCCGTGCTTAGAGGTAATGGTCCCAAAGTTTGGCACCCCTTTCGGTATTTCTTTATCATTAATCATTGCAAAGTACAACTCCCAAGGGACCTCTGCTCTCAGACTCCGCGTCCAAATGCTCTGCAGAGTGAGGCCCCAAGGGCTCTTTTAAACAGTACAAGGGATGCCAAAAGCAAAGCCCCAAAAGCAGTCAGTTCAAAAGCTTCAAGTTCCACAAGCATCTAGTCCAAAAACTCGCGTGGCAGCGCAAATGGCGGAATTCCGTATAGTACCACTTGAGCAGCTAGCGCGATTTGCGGGATTGTACGGCCTGCCAAGTCAGCATCTTTGCGCTAGTTCTCTTTTTAATAAGTCTTGTGTCCCCATGGAGGCTTTGCTCAAGTCGATGATGGACATGATGCTACAACAAGAGGCGCAATGTGCCGCCTTGGATTGTGACCGCGAAGAAAGAAAGGCAGCCTTGGAGCGTGAGCGTGAGCAAGCGCGCTTGGAGGCCGAAGAAAGAAGGGTAGCCTTGGAGCGTGAGCCTGAGCGTGAGCAAGCGTGCCTGGCGGCCGAAGAAAGAGGAGGTGCCTTGGAATTAGAACGTGAGGCGTAGAGAGACCAACGCATGCAAGAGTTGGTCCTACAGGTACTCAACTCGAAGTCCGAGCCACTCAAGGACGTGGCGAATCATCAGGCAGCATAAGTCGAGAAGCGGATTCTAACAACCCCGTCATTGAGAAGTTGACGTTCAGTAAGTATGACGGTAAGATGGATGCTAATGTTATTCATTCTTGGTTGCATCAGTTTAATGCTTACTTTACGACAACTAAGAAAACAAGAAATAACAAAGTTTTGACGGCAGCCATGTATCTTGCCGGTGATGCCATTAATTGGTGTCAAGCGTGGCAAGAGGCACAGTTGGCCGCGCACCTAGAAGAAGCCAAGGAAGGCGTGCCCCTTTCTTTCAATTGGGCCGGCTTCCAAGACAAGCTCACGGCGGGGTTCATGCCACCTTAGTACCTAGCACGGTTAAAGGAAGATTGGCGCAATCTCAAGCAAAATGGTCTCCATGGGGAGCATGATGAACGGAGGATTTAGACGATTCGTCTTTATCTGCGCAGTAAGGCGCTTACCTGGTGGCGTGATATGACAGAAAAGCCTACGACGTGGGCAGATTTTTGTGTGAAATTCAAGAAGGATTTTGCTAAAATGGACCCTTTGAAAGCGTATGCCAAACTGCGTCTTTCGATGAAAACTCTGTCTTTTGATAAATATACGATAGCTTTCAAGGAGGCGCTCACCTTCTGCAAGGTGGATTCGACACACATCGTGCACATGTACTTGTTGGGGTTCCATGAAGATTACCGTTGGGCCTTAATCAAAGACAAAGCCCCGATTGATGTCGAGGATGCAGTGGCCAAGGCCAGGACGTTCCATTTGATAAATGGAGCGAATTATGAGAAGAAAAGATCTGCAGACCATCAATCCGGTGAGGGTGCTTCGAGGAAGCGACCTCGATTCCAGCATAAGTCTAAATCACCGCCGAGATCCTCTCAGGAAAAGAAGAAAGCCAGAAATGCTTCAGTTGCTGATGCATTGAAGAAGGGGGCTTGCTTCGGATGTGGCCAGATGGGTCACCAAATCAAGGATTGCCCTAAGAAGAAAAAGATGCAGAAACCTCAAGGCCGTCCTTCGGTTCAGATTCACGAGATCTCAGGTAACTCTGATGTTGTTCAAGTTGAAATCCATCATTTAGCACACAGTTCATGCACAAATTGAACTTTCAGCACCAAAGTGTTTGGTAAACACGATCTTCAAGAAATGGTACCCGAGTCATGTCCTTTTCTAACCGTGTTTGCGGCCTGGCACCCAATTACGCAAATCGGATGCGAAGCGCAAAGAGGCTTTTATTTTTCGGGTTGGACAAGTATATTAGGTTCAATGTCGAAGTCTTCGACCCTGTAGATCTCAACAAGGCGGTAGCGATTGCTCTCTCCTAAGAGATGAAGCACAACAAAGGAAAGCCTAAGGAGAACAAGTCTTCTCACAGTACCTCGCAGACTCCTTAGAACCCACAGAACGGTAACTCTTCTAGCCAATCTTCCTCTAACCCTTCGGAAAAGAACTCTCAAAATGAATCTAAGGGTAAAGCTAACTCACTTGCTAAACCTAATCTCACCCCAAATGAAAAAGGTGCACAAGGAATTATAGGTGGATACATAACGGCAGAAGAACAAGTCATTTATTCTAAGGAAGGTGGATGTTATCAGTGTCACACTAAGGGTCACATAAGACGAGATTGTCCTAAGAATGAACCTAAAGAACCCACAGAATTCACATCTTCTATTAATGCAATCAACGACCACACTAATGTGTCCCAAGTTTCTACGATCATGCTGATGCATCTCTCATGCATTGTTACGGTTATGTGAATGGTAAACGCATTGTGGTCTTCTTTGATTATGGTAGTATGCATGGTGTGGTTAGCAACTCTCTCGTGAAGAGCGCACGTCTAGAAGCTCGACCTATTGATCCCATTGCGGCCTCTAGGTTTGCTCTTGGCATGCACTCTTCGTTTACACATGAATATCCTGATGTGACCGTGTCCATTCAAAATGTCCGTTTTCGTCGAAAGTTTGTGATTTCTCCTCTCTCGGGATACGATTTGATTTTTGGCATTAAGTGGTTTAAAGGTCATAATCCACAAGTTTGTTGGCAAGAGAACACTCTCAGTCTCACAGTTGAAGGAGCACCTCTTGTGGTTCTTCAATGTGACACTTAGATTCCATCTATGTCACTAATCTCTCACTCATGTTTTGGACGAGGATAAAACATGTAGTCTCATTTTAGAGAAGCATGATTTGTTGCATGACAAAGAACATGAAAAGACACATGAAACGGAGCACGAAAAAGAACAAGGAAAGGAGACACTCTCAATCCTTTCTTCTCCAAAGCACGACACACATGTTTTGCATGATAGAGATGTGATTGTTCACAAGGATGATGGTTTAGATGATGATTTTTCTAGTGAAGCTAACCTCATTGCAGATACGATCAGTCACGAAGACCCGATCTTGGCTCTCGAGTCGAGGTCCAAAGAACCCACTCAAGAAGTATTTATGTTCGTATGATTAGTCAGTACGCATTGTTCGAGTTTTTCAATCGTGACGGTTTCTTGTGTTTTCGTCGCCGTCTTTACGTATTTACTTGAGCACGGATATATGCGGATCACTCTCGAAGAGAAAAAAAAGTTTACATTCAAGGAATTCACATTGTTTTCCGATTGTCCGTTTCGTCAATCGCTTCTTCATGTCTCTTCCTTGGCATGACACAGTCTTAGAAAGAGCATGAGACAAATTGTCTATCAAGCATCGGCATTTCCCTTGTGATTTGCCATAGTTGATAGGTTTAGGTCGAAAGTCAAGATTCGATCCCACTTTTTGCGTGTGTTTGGTGAACGCTTTGGCACTCTTCTACTTTGTTCATCTGCATTACATGCACAGTCATTTAGGGAGAATCGTCTTTTTTTAGTTACTCTACATGGAATGGGTATGATTATGATTTTGTGTTGGACATGGTTTCAAGAAATTTCCTCCTCGGAGATTCTTGATAAAGGTGGACCTACGTCCATAGACGCAATTGGAGCATTGAAACCTCCACATATCACTTTGTGTTTCTTTCGACGCGGCCCACGCATCAGAGTGGGCCGACGAAGCGTTCTTGGCAGGATTCCACGAGTTGTTGGCACACTCCGTCGATGCCATACAACTCGGTACCAGTACCTCACTTTGAAAAGGAGGGGATGTTACGTGCACATCTAACCCTATGCGCATGTGGAAAAGCTATCTCAGGTCTAGGGTTCAGGTCAGCTTAGGAAGTGTTTTGGCACCTTTGTGAGCCTGTGCGCAGGCCGTGCATGTCGAGACACTTAAAGTAGTTGCATATCCTCTGGTTGCACACAACATGATCATTAGCATGACATTCAATACCGGTACATCATGAGCATTTTATAGTGCATAGAACCCATTTTTCCTATTTACTCATTTTTCACTTATTATTTAATAAGTGACTTTGTTGGAAAAGTGAGTAGGGCAAATTTGCTAAGCTAATATAAAAGAAACCTAGCGCTAACACTTTCTGGCAGAAGAGGCAACAGAAGTTCCAACAACTTGTAGTGCACCTTCTCAACAAGACCGGCAAGAGGCCCTAGTGTTTTCAGCCAACAGAAGCAGCCAGCATTTTTGGATTCCCTTTATCAGCGTTTCTGCAACAGATTCAGCCTAGCGTTTTCATTAGTAGCAGATTCAGCCTGGCGTTTTCAGTTTGCAGCACTTAGCCTAGCGTTTGTAGATTCCGGCGTTAGATCATTCCAAGTACATCAGCGTTTTCAGATTTCAGCACTTAGACACCGCAGATTCAGCCATTAGCCTCGCAGATCTCACTTACCCGCAGCCAGCATAACCGCAAAACGTTTTAGACCCGAAATGTTTCACCCCGAAACGTGGCGTTTCACCCAGAAACATTTCACCTTGGGCTAAGGCCTCACTGAAACGTTTGACCGAAACGCCAATTTTGTATATATATAGAGTTATGTATCGACAAAATAAGTGTTCACAGTGCAGTGAGTAGAGACATATGCTATGTTAACCTTGAAATAGCATATACATAATAAATAAATAACTATTTAATGGCTAAATTCTCTAAAGGCAATTTTTCATTTCAGGCGTTTCACTCCGGGCGCTTCACCTTGCAAGTGAAACTTTTCGGCCGTTTCACCCGTTTCGCGGTTCATGCTTGCTGAAACGCGTTTCGCGGTTACGTTGCCCGCAGCAGATCCTCGCGGTACCGTCAGATCAGCGAGCATTTTCAGATTCAGCCCGCAGTCGGCAGATTTCAGCATCTGCGTTTTCAGCACATCGTCGTCGCGTCGTCGCCATCGCCGTCCTCGTCGACACAATGTTAGAGATCAACAGAAAGTCAACGTTTTTGCAGATTTCAGCAATTCAGTCCTAGCGTTTTCAAATTTCAGCCTGTCTTCGTCGTTGTCGTCATTGTCTTCGACATCGTCGGCAAGTCCATTCCATCTAGACCATTGTACCAAATTTGTGCAATCGATAGCATAGAACTCTCTCGCCATAGAGAGGGGGGCCTGTTATGTCCCACTCACAGGAGAAGGGATCTAGCCTAGATGCTGTCGGGATGGGCGTCCAGTGTCCGGGCGGACGTGGTGTGAACCCGGCGAGTGTGGCCGGCCATTATTATAAAAGGGAAGCCAAGGCCTCATTTGCAGTTATCGACTCCCACTGGCAGAGTGCCAGTGGTTAGCCCGGAGGCTAGGAGTGCACGAGGTCACCTCGAGGAGGTGAGGCCGGGTGGTATGGGATGCCCCGTCTTACAGGTGCACGCCTACGTCCTCGGACGCTGGCCCCAGCACGGGGGAGCTGCCGGATGGTGGCTATGGAAATCAGTATGTTCTTTATTAATTTGCTAATTTTGGATTAAATTCAGCATGCAGTATGTTCTTTTTAATGAAAAAAAACCTTCTCTGTAACCTCCTCCTCTCTGTGCGAAGCATGGAGAGAGAGAGAGAGAGAGAGAGAGAGAGAGAGAGAGAGAGAGAGAGTTACCTCTCTCTATGGCAGCCTGCAGAGAATTGTTTCGGAGCACTCAGAGGCCAGCGTGGCTTTGTTTGTAGTGCTGGCTCCTAGTTGGAGCCTCTTGTGCGTGCTAGACACAAGCTTCCACGAGCCAAGATATTCTCTCACTTCTTGCGCTGCCTGCAGGCTTCTCTCTCCACGTGGCAGCCTCAGCGCTCGCCTTCTTTCTTTTTACGCTGGGAGTATTTCAGTGCTGGTCTTCTTTTTTTTAACGCTAGGAGTTTAGAGGGGGCGCCCATTAGGTAGTGTGGCCAAGGACATTTGAGTTTTTTTTAAACTATAGTCTGGACACTTTAAGTTTTTTAATTTAAAGTGTGAACTCTGCAGCTTATTACAAAAGTCACTTATAGAGACTTGCAACTTTACAGAAACCTCCCATTTGCTTCTCTTGCTCCTCTCCAAAGCCTGCTCTCTCTCACCTGCTCGCGCTCCCGCCATCACCTGCTCGCGTTCTGACGCTCACGTCGACGTGTAGAGCTCTTTGCAACTTCAACTTTTTGCGATCGAAAAGTGCAGAAAAGGCTCGGTTTCGCGTGAATTTTCCAGTTTTTTCACGCACTTCGCCATGGATTCCTCCAGCTCGGATGTGCAGCGTGATGACGCGCCAGGTAACATTCAAATTCCATTCACGCATGCTCTCTACACATGGATTACAAGCACTTTCCAGAGCTTCGACGAGCGTGTTACCGCTCTGGAAAACACGAATGTTCATACGAACCTTGGCTTGGCCTCTCTCGAAGGGGTCGTACAGGGACTCAGTTCCCGACTTTCTACTCTCGAAAATATTGCTCAGTCGACGACTGCGCGTATTTCCGAGGGCGAAACCCATCCCCAACATTTGCGGACGCAGATTGCTGCTTTTGGGCGTTCGCCGGGTGGTTCGACTGCCACAATTCCGTATAAAACTACAAATTTCTCAGGTGAAGAGAAAGAGTGTACGGAATTGGCTATAAATAACTGGCTGCACCAGTGGACCACATACTTTGATCTCCATGGGGAGCATGATGAACGGAGGATTTAGACTATTCGTCTTTATCTGCGCAGTAAGGCGCTTACCTGGTGGCGTGATATGACAGAAAAGCCTACGACGTGGACATATTTTTTTGTGAAATTCAAGAAGGATTTTGCTAAAATGGATCCTTTGAAAGCGTATGCCAAACTGCAAAGTCTTTCGATGAAAACTCTGTCTTTTGATAAATATACGACAGCTTTGAAGGAGGCGCTCACCTTCTGCAAGGTGGATTCCACACGCGCCGTGCACATGTACTTGCTGGGGTTACATGAAGATTACCGTTGGGCCTTAATCAAAGACAAAGCCCCGACTGATGTCGAGGATGTAGTGGCCAAGGTCAGGACGTTCCATTTGATAAATGGAGCGAATTATGAGAAGAAAAGAACTGCAGACCATCAATCCGGTGAGGGTGCTTCGAGGAAGCGACCCCGATTCCAGCATAAGTCTAAATCACCGCCGAGATCCTCTCAGGAAAAGAAGAAAGCCAGAAATGCTTCAGTTGCTAATGCAGCGAAGAAGGGGGCTTGCTTCAGATGTGGCCAAATGGGTCACCAAATCAAGGATTGTCCTAAGAAGAAAAAGATGCAGAAACCGCAAGGCCGTCCTTCGGTTCAGATTCACGAGATCTCAGGTAACTCTGATGTTGTTCAAGTTGAAATCCATCATTTAGCGCACAGTTCATGCATAAATTGAACTTTCAGCACCAAAGTGTTTGGTAAACACGATCTTCTCCGTTTCCCCGGGAAGATCAATGGTCACGACATGACCGTACTCCTTGATAATGGAAGCTCACACAATTTTGTGGATGCAAAATTGGTGCAGAAACTGAACCTGCGGACGCAAAACAGTGACCATGAGTATCGCGTGAAGATGGCTCGTGGCGTGGATACGGATGTATGCAATCGGATGGTTCCAGACTTGTCGCTCGAGTTGGCTGATTACAAAGAGAACCCGGACTTCCACATCATGCGCCTGGACAGAGCAGATGTTATTTTAGGAATTCCATGGTTTTATGATAAACAAGACTCATTGTATATGGACTATGTACATCACTCTCTTGTTTTTGTTAAACAGAACATGCCTCATGTATCTCTGTCGCTTTGTAATCAGAAGTCTGTAAATAATGGTTTTGCAATACCAGTTGTTACTGCTTTGGAAATGTATAAAGAAATAAAGTCTTCTGATGTTGACTTTTATCAATGTGTACCATCTGCTTGGTTTGATTCATTAGTGCTTGGTACTTCTGTCACTGAATTTCGTAAAAATGTTTCATGTTCTTCTGTTGAACTTGGGGATTCCGACGAATCTAACCTTATCCGAGAAATCATGACTGATTTCAAGGATGTTTTTCCTGATGATCTACCTCCTGGCTTGCCGCCTTCGAGAGGAGTAGATCATGGTATTGAGTTGGTGGCTGGTAGGCAGCCCTTCTCAAAGCAACCCTATCGGTTTAGGAAAACCGAGCAGGACGAGATTTAGCGATAGCTGAAGGATTATCTCGACAGGGGTTTTGTTTGGCCTAGCAAATCCCCGTGGGGAGCGCCGGTGCTACTTTCTCGAAAGAAGGATAACACTAAGTTCTTCTGCGTGGATTACAAGGGGTTGAATAAGCTCACTGTCAAGAACAAGTATCCGCTCCTACGCATGGATGATCTGGTAGATCGGCTCCATGGAGCGTTGTATTTTACGAAGATAGACCTGCGATCAGGCTATCATCAGATACGGATCAAACTGGAAGATATTCCTAAGACAGGCTTCCATACGCGTTATGGTCACTACGAGTTTTTGGTCTTGCCTTTTGGTTTGACCAATGCTCCAGCTACGTTCCAACAGATGATGAATGATCTGCTGAGACCATTTTTACGCAACTTCGTTGTTGTATTTCTTGATGATATCTTGATCTACAACCGAAGTTTGTCTGAGCACCTAGTGCATATACGCACTGTTCTCGAAGTACTGAGAACTGAGAAGCTTTACGCTAAGGATTCGAAGTGTGAATTCTTTTAAAAAGAGCTTCTATACTTGGGTCACATCAGTACTCACGATGGAATTCGCATTGACCCTCAAAAGTTAGATAAAGTGTGAAATTGGCCCATTGTGAAGAATGTACGCCAAGTAAAGTCCTTTTTAGGCTTTACTGGATTCTTTCGCAAGTTTATCAAGGATTACTCTAAGGTTGCTGCTGTGCTTACGTATCTTTTAAAAGGAGGGGTGAAATGGCCCAAGACTTCGGGTCCTCATCGTCAAGGTAATCCCTCTGTTGTTTGGAATGAGCGTCTCGAGGAGTGCTTTCGGACACTAAAGCACTTGGTGACTACTACGACGAGAGCTTTCGAACACTAAAGCACTTGGTGACTACTACGCCAATCTTACACATTGTGGATCCTAGCAAACCGTTTGTTGTTGAAACGGATGCTAGTCATTATGCTATTGGTGCGGCATTATACCAGGATGGACGTCCTGTCGCGTTTGAAAGTAAGAAGCTTTCCGACGATGAGATGCCTTATCCAACGTATGAAAAGGAGCTTTACGCCGTAGTCCACGCCCTGAGGAAATGGCGGCACTACTTGTATGGCTCTAAGTTTGTTGCATGGACAGATCATCATTCCTTGCGCTATATCTGTGATCAGGGTGATCTCAGAGGCCGGAAGACTAGATGGGTTGAGCTTATGCAAGAGTTTGACTTTGAGATCCGCTATAGAAAAGGATCCAGCAATCGAGTTGCCGATGCACGCAACAGGATTCCTGAGGTCAATGCCTTGTCTATGGCTGAAATCTCGACGGATTTCTATCTCTCTCTCCGGGGGCTATATCATTCCGATGGCCATTTTCACAAGATATGGAACGAGGTCGAAGTGGGGCATGACTCGCATACAAGCTTGGGTGGTCGGGAGACCCAATTGAGTCGTGCTGGAGAGACGAGACAACGACAATATTCCATTAGACGTGGACTATTGTTTAGAAATGGTAAAGTCTGCGTGCCGGAAATCGATGAGATTCAACAAAGGATTTTGTGCGAATGCCACGATGTTCCTAGCGCTGGGCACCGAGGCATCCAAAGAACTTTGGCTTTGGTCAAGTGATATTTCTATTGGCCAAGAATGCGCTCTTACATAGAGAGCTATGTGAAGAGATGCGCTCAGTGTCAGGTCAATAAGGCAGAGCGCCTTAGGAAAGCTGGCCTGTTACATCCATTGGAAATCCCAGATGCCAAGTGGCAGCGTATTTCCATGGACTTCATCGTTGGTTTGCCAAATACTAGTCGGGGCAATGACGCTATTTGGGTTGTGGTCGATAGACTCACAAAAATGGCGAAGTTTATACCAACGAAGTCGACAGTAAAAAGCCATGAGTTGGCGGTTTTATTTATCGATCAGCTTTATAAGCTGTATGGTCTCCCAGAAGATATCGTCAGTGATCGAGATACTAAGTTCACTGGCCGATTTTGGCGAGATGTCTTTGCTCACCTTCAGACGAAGTTGAGTATGTCGTCTTCTGACCATCCCGAGCCCGACGGACAAACTGAGAGGATGAATCAAACGTTAGAGGACATGTTGAGAGCCTATGTCTCTCATAGGCAGTCTGACTGGGAAAGGTATCTTCCACAGTTAGAGTTTGCCTATAATAGTAGCAAGCATTCTGCTACTGGATTTAGCCCGTTCATGCTGATGTATGGATTTGAGCCTAAATCCCCGATTGCTATTGGCTTAGAGAAAGTCAAGGACCGCAAAGCTCGTGATTTCCTGTATGACATGCAGGAAATGCTCGAATTGGCCAAGGATAGCATAAGAACGGCTCGTGATCGAGTCACTACTTATGCTAATCAAAAGAGATCTCCAAGGACTCTAGATGTGGGACAATGGGTTTATCTGAAGATACCCAAGGATTCCAAGACTATGCGAACAGGAAAGCATTATAAGCTTTCAGCTAGATATTGTGGTCCGTTCTTGATCACAAAGAAAATTTGCCAGGTTGCCTACAATCTGGCTCTTCCTTCGGATGTTAGTGTACATCCAGTGTTTCATGTCAGCCGCCTTAAAATGAAATTAGGCGAAGCTGATGTTGTTGTGCCTATCGAGGAAAATGTATGGCAAGATATGGAAACTGAGTATATTCCTCGAGAACCAGAAGCAGTTTTGGATCATCGTACCCGTCATTCGTGCCAAAAGGCTTATGACGAGTACTTAATCAAATGGAAGGGTCAATCTGAAAGGTTTGCTACTTGGGAACCTGTTAGAGCTTTGAAAGCTCAGTATCCCCACTTCATTGATGAGGACATCAATGGTTCTTAAGGGGGGAAGTATGTTATGTCCCACTCACAGGAGAAGGGATCTAGCCCAGATGCCGTCGGGATGGGCGTCCAATGTCCGGGCAGACGTGGTGTGAACCCGGCCAGTGTGGCCGTCCACTATTATAAAAGGGAGGCCAAGGCCTCATTTGCAGTTATCGACCCCCACTGGCAGAGTGCGAGTGGTTAGCCCGGAGGCTAGGAGTGCGGGAGGTCACCTCGAGGAGGTGAGGCCGGGTGGGATGGGACGCCCGGTCTTACAGGTGCACGCCTACGTCCTCAGACGCTGGCCCCATCACGGGGGAGTTGCCGGATGGTGGCTATGGTCGGGTGGTTCGTTCTACGCGCATCTGTAGGCGGTCTGTGTGGCCGAGAGATCCTATCTCCTCATTCGTTTCAGGGCCCTTGGAGGAGGGTTTGAGAACCATTTGGTGTCGTATTCTTCTCTATCTCTCACTCTTAGTCTCAGCATCTTCATTCACAGTAGCACACTTTGTTTGCGATCATTGCACTCTCTCACTGAAGGAACAGAAGGCTCTCCCTTCCGTAAGTAAAAGGAAACCTAGAGCACAGTTCGGAGCACTCATGTTGAGCAAGATCAACATTGACTTCGACTGCACCTTACAATGGCCCAGGAAGACACAATGGATACGTACTGTCAGAGATTTTGGGACACTTTTCTACCAACCCCTCCTTTCAAGACAACCATGTTTAAGCAACAGATTGAGCGATTTTGCTGTGTTCTACCTAAAGAGATGTGGGATTATTGTCTGTTGCAGAAGTTCGAGTCCATGCAATGATTGATGGGGCACGCAAAGCAAGGGTTTGCAATGCATAGGGGCACTCTTACGTACCCTATAGATAGATTGGTCAGAGTTTGGACCGATGAGAAATGAACAACCGTATCAAGAGGAAGAGAAAACAATAGTAAAAGAAGCCTTCAAGCCCTCGGTTGTCAGCAGAGCAACGAGCCAAATACTTCAAAGAGGATAAATAAATGTTGCGGTTGTGGGGAACAAGGGCATGTTTTTGCTAAGTGCCCTACTAACAAAGCACCTAAAGAAGATTCAGAGGACAAGCCAGAGAGTTCTAAAGCAGCGTAGGAGCGAGCAAAGAGAGGAAAGACCAAAGTAGGACTAGTAACAGATTTTGTGGGGACCGACCCGATCTCTGCAGAGCATGGGGCAAAGTACAAGATCAAGAAGCCCTCATCTTCTTCGACGGAGGAGCCAAGGTCAACCTCATCTTGACTGAATTGGCGACTCGACTTGGAATTATGACAGATGAAATGGGACCTCTGGCTCAGGCAGTTCTAGCGGCACCAGAACGGGATGTTGCCATTACAATTTACACGTGTTATAGGCTAACTTTGGTTGCATTGTCAGGGGTATCTATGGCACGAGGACTTTCACATCATGCCTTTGGAGGGGTGTGATGTGACACGTCCTTTTGGGAATCCCTTGATTCCATAAGAACAATGTGGTGGTTGATTACAGGGCGAGAAAAGGAACTTTGAAGAATGAAAAGGATAGAGAAATAGTACTTGATGTAATGAGTTTGATCCTAGCAAGGTGTATAAGAGCAAGGATAGGACACTGGTTATGGATAGGACCAGAAAGGCCATGCCAGAGATGGGTTGTTAGTAGTTTAGGCACTCTGTGATGGAGCATTGGAATGCTCAGGATTAGGAGAAGAAGAATTACACTATTGATACCATTCAAAGAGAGTACATGCCAAGAGATGGTACGATCCAGTTTCCAATGTCTGGATCTTGAGCATGAATATTGCGATGATGTCACATCATCGATTAGAGGCAAGAAAGGGTACAAGAATAATGAACCAAAGCGAGCATGGTTGGACGCAGAGGAGTGGGTGGGGATCGTGCTAGAGGTGCAAGAGCATCTTGACAAGCGATGCCACACCGAGAGGGTGTGCACATGGCAAGGGAAAGGGGAGCGCTAGCAAGGGGGAGAGAGTTCGTTGGAGAAAACGCCACAGAGAGAGAGAGAGAGAGAGAGAGAGAGAGAGAGAGAGAGAGAGAGAGAGAGAGAGAGAGAGAGAGAGAGAGAGAGAGAGAGAGAGAGAGAGAGAGAGAGAGAAAGAAAGAAAGAAAGATTTTTAACGTCTATGTAAGGCCGAAATCGGCCTATGAGACAAATCAAATGTACATGGTGTGTATGTCATCCGTCTATCGGAAAGACAAATGAAACAAAACTGATACAAAACTGAACTGAATGTAGGTAGTGGAGTATCTGAGGAGGGATGGAGTTCTATCTCTAGGGGTGTATGCATGTCTATATGCTCAAGGTAGTACAATCATGAGAGTGCATCAAGCTATCTAGCTCCATCCTGTACTAATGGGGGGATGTAAGATGTGGTACATGGGCGGGTCTGGTGCCAAGGCTACCCGGATGAAGGCTCTCATTAAGTCAAGGAAGGCTCTTCCTTCCCGTCAGTAAAATGAACCTTAAGCACACACTAACGACGCATCTTGAGCTATACACCATCATTCACTTCCGCTGCACACTACATTGGTATCAGAGCTCAGCTCTTTGGCAGTGTTCGGTATCATCACTCAAGGAAAGCAGCACAAGGAAACCACAAGAATTTTTGTCTGCCAAGGCCACTTGGGCGTGTCGATCCCTAATCTGTGTTTTTGAAGAGTGGCAGGTAACCCAAGAAAGAAGGGCTTGTCCAGCCTTCCCTCGTTCCTCTTTTCCACTCATTGAGAGTAGCGGCGGGCCAATCGACGTGAGATGGGAAAAAGCAACCTTGGTGTGAGTGCAAGGCCGCCAAGGGGTGCACTCACAGGAAGTAGTTGAGCTTGTGTAAGAGAAATCCCTTTTGACCAATTGACGTCAAACCACCCGTTTGGAGATTTTTAAAGCCATGTACAAAGGCCGCCTCAAAAAAATCGATAGATTTTTTGACGCTCATGCACATCTAGATTATGTATATTCAATGTCTTGACAAATGAATTTGTATGTATATTCAATGTATAATTATAGGTACATACATGTAAAACGAAACATGTGTTTCGCTTTCTTTGTGCTCCGAAACTAAACGTTTCAGAAACCTTGAAACCGCGAAACCCTTGAAACCGCGAAACGTTACATGTCACACTGTTTCAAAACCGATTGTTTTGGAGAGATCCCTAATTATTAATACACTCGTTAATGTTTTTAAACAATCTTGAGTGGACACAGTTTATTGATAAAAAAACTCAGGTACATTGCAAAGATGTCGGAGCAGGATGCTCATGTACATAGTCGGTGGCCTCGAATTGCCACTATCAACGGCCCTTCCTCTTTTGATACAAAGTCAGAAGATTGAAGCCTGAAATTTGAGTAGAGTTGTTCAAGGAATCACGCCACAACAATCCCCAGAATCTCTGGGGGTATGAAGTGTACACTAGAGGTAGGCTTTGGGGACAGCTTTGAGGACTTGCAACAATAGCAAGTTCCCCAAAAAGCAGGGACACCCTAAAACATCCCCCCCCCCCTCTTCCCTTTGAGAGAGAGAGAGAGAGAGAGAGAGAGAGAGAGAGAGAGAGAGAGAGAGAGAGAGAGAGAGAGAGAGAGAGAGAGAGAGAGAGAGAGGAAGAAGAAGAAGAATAGTTTTTTAATGTTGTAGGAAACTATCCCAAGAGACCTTAAAGATCTATTCTACGAGGAGAGTTGAACTCAAGACGTGTTATTCAAGAGGGAAATGGCATAACCAATCTACCACACTTGGGTGATAGAAAGGTTATACTAAATTTTCCTCTTTTTATTAGTGCACATACACACACACACCCACCCACCCACCCACCCGAAAAGAAAAGTTTTTAAATGTCGTAGGAGAGAGAGAGAGAGAGAGAGAGAGAGAGAGAGAGAGAGAGAGAGAGAGAGAGAGAGAGCTTTTTAACATCTATGTGAGGCCGAAGTCGGCCCATGAGACAAATCAAGTATGCATGTGTGTATGTCCTTTGTCTATCGGAAAAGACAAAATAGTTCAGATTGGTACAAAATAAAAGAGAGAAAGAGGTTTGGTAGGTGACGAGATCTATGGGAATGGGTGGAGCTCTTGTACTAGGGATATGTTCATGTCTATATGTTGAAGGTAGTACAACCATGCAAATGCATCAATCTAGCTAGCTCCATCTCTGTGTTATTGGGGGGGTGTAAAATGTAGTACATGAGAGGGTTGGGAGCAACGCCTGCCTTGATGAACGCCTCTGGGTGAGCCATCATCTGGGCTCGTTGTCACGAGGACGTGGCAATTGCTAACTTGAGCCGTTGGTTTCTTTTTGATGATTTTTGTTTAATTTTTAGGACCCTCTTTTTGAAGTTGAAAATGGTCGGACATTGTATGGCCAGTGTGAAACGGCCGACGGCCTAGAGTTTCACCCGCAGTCGGGAAGTGCAAGTCACCACGAGTTGGTCGGGCCAATCGGCACTGGAATCTGAGCAGTAAAAGGGTGTCTAGGCTCAGTTCAAAGTCATATAGGCCCCTCGCGACACTTATAAGTTGGTGGGTACTAGGGAATTAACTCAAAAGAGGCATATGGGACACATGGCAGCTCCAGATCATTCTGCCAGATCAACATGAAGAGGGGGCGCCCAAATTGAGAGAGGAGGCTGATTTTGTGCATTAAGTGCTACAGTGTGTGCGAGTAGTGGATGAAAGTGCTAATGGAAAGCTTGCCTTCTCCCTTGCTCTATGTAGCGCGATGATTTGCTCTCGTGCATCTCTCTCTCCCCTTTGCACATATGGTAATGCCCCACTAGTTGGGCTTCTCAGATGACCATGTACAATTCTGGGGTTTTTATGCATGTTTGCCAAGGCAAGAGCCTTCTGTACAGGAACCGGATTAGCTAATTGCTAATCCCCTTTAAGTACGCACAACTCCATCGCGAAGGAATGCAAAAACGGAGGGTTTCTCGCGTGAAAACTTGTCCGATTTATAGGGGAACTGTCCCATTGCGTGCAGGAGCACTCGAGACACGCATAGGCGTGCTCGCTCCGCTCGAAACGGTCCAAAACAGAGGATTACAGCCTGCTGTGTTTTTCTGCAGGTTTAGGGTTTCGCACCTAAACTGCAGGGAATCGCCAGGGGAGCTTCGGAAAGGCCTTGGGATGCGTGTATAGGGCAGTAGGCTCCTAACAGTGGCAAAACAGAAACTTACAGCATGCTGAAATTGACGTGCAGCTCATTGGAAAGCTTCTATATCGCAAGGGAAAGTGTCCTTGACGTGTACTTTTGACCTACAGGGATTTTTGCGTTGTTATGTTGGCAAAATTGGGTCAAAAACTTGCAATTGTAGCCATGGACAGGTTTGGACAGCTTGGTGAGGGTTCGGTGCCAGCGTTCGGATCGTTTATTTGCAAGGGGAGCCTCGGGAAAGCATTGGGTGCTTGTACAAGACAATTTAGAGAGATTTCCCACAAGGAATTTCGTTTAATTCAAGGGGCAAGTGACTCTACAGGTGCGAGAGCTCAAGGGCTACCCAGAAAAGTGATCGGCATGCGGATCGGAGCGCAAAACAGAGAATTCAGCGAGCTGCAATTTCTTGGCAGGTTTTGCAAAGAGCTCTAAAGTGCGTGGAAAGTCTATGTTTGCCTTGGATTTTGTTCGTGGAGACTTCTACTGTGGTTATGTTGCTGAATTCGGGCTGGAGTAGAGGAATTTCAGCCCGATAAAAGTGGGATAGCTTGTAGAAGTTTACAGGTTTTTCTCAAGTATAATAAGAAAAAAAAAATACCGAAAGGGGTGCCAGTCTTTGGGGCCAATAGGGTGTCGTTGTCTGCTTGGTAGCGCTCTAGCTGCCAGCCCGTGGTTTCTCTTGAAGTGTTGAATTCCAGTCACAGGCTTATTCGTGAAGTTCCTTTGTGTCCTAAAGTCTAAAGTAAAGAATTTCGAGTGAAAGCCAAAGCCTAGCGCCCTACGGGCCGGTTTCACTCCTCTCCTCGACAGCTCGATGTGCTGGGGTCCGGATCTCTTCGATTTGTCTGCGGTGGAGTCGTGGGGCCTAGCCTTTAGTAGCCTGTGGGCGTCGTCGGGCTCGCCTCGCCTCAGCCTGCTGAAGGGTCACCCCCCTCGGTGGGTCCGGGAGTGGAAGGAATGTAGCTCTCTGAAAGAATTCTGTAAGTTGTGACTGTCTCCCCCCCGCCCCCCAAAGGGTCTCTGTAGGTGGCTACAGAAGTGTGTCCCTGTGGCTCTGTATCTCTGATTTAAAGAGTGCATGATAGCTCAGAAGGTAGGCTGCCCTCTGAATAGGGGCTCGTATCGGCCTCTGATATCCGCATAAGCTATGCATCTGCAAACAAAATGCTCCTCGCTCTCCACTTCGTCTCTGCATACTCTACACACTCTCTCTCCTCCATGGGAATGTCATGAGCTCGCCCCACCTCAATCTCTAGTCTGTGTGATGACACTTTTAGCTGACCAATTGCCAGTCGTGAGTTGTGTGGCATGTAGGTGTCCATATAGCGTGGTCGTTGTATGAACCCGTTCTCCAATATGGTAAGAAAATGGTCTCTGTAGTGTGACATCTTCCGTCGTAGGGGGGATGTGATCCAAGTTTGTCTGATATAGAGGTGCCATAGATCGTGTTGGATCACTATGTTTCTCTCACTACGTAAGAGATGAAGCTGGGGGGAGTCGGGTTCGTACTGGAAAGGTGGCAAACTCTCCTGGTCAAGGCCGTGTGCTCCGAACCATGCTCTGATCTGTGTGTACCATGCTCTATTGTATTTGGTCTCTGATATCTGTATAGCTGACTCAAATGCTCGTCGTGGGAGTCTGTTGGTCGAGAGCTCTCGCACTCTCTGGATGAAGCAGACTATCTAGAAGAGTGCCTCCATTACCATGGGGGGGGGTGGCAAGCTCTGCCTTGATGATGTCCGACGGCACTATGTGCGTGCCTCTAAACAACCGATAAATCATATAAATCTGTGGTCTCTCAATCCGTGCCCATTGGCTATCTGTCGATTTGGGTGCCCACACTGCAACTGCATACATCAGGGTTGGAGTGACTAACGTGTTGAATAACTACCCCTTCGTGTGGGGCTCTTGAAAGTGTGCCTGATGGCATCTTTGCTTGAGCATGGGGAGTGCTGCATATCCTTTGGTGAGTCTATTAGTGGTAGCCTGTACCATGGAGAAGGGCCCCTGTTTGTTGGTGAATGTGACTCCCAGGTAGATGTATGAGTGACCACCTCTACTGGTCCTCTTATTTCTATAAATGTGGGTGCTCGTTGAACTGCTTTGGAGGTGTGGAAGATCATGATCTTGATTTTTCCAAGATTCACTGTGAGTCCCTTGTCTGTACAAAACTCATCCAAAGCTCTCAGATGGCTCTGCAGGCCCTCTGGTGACTCTGAAATCAGTAAAATGTCATCAGCATATAGCATAATGGTCTATTGCATTGTGAACTTGAATTATCATGCTATTTTTGGAGCCTCCTCACATGTGGATCTAGTGGTCAATTGACTAGCTCTCTACTCTTAGGGTGTGTGATCTTAAAAGGTGCCGAAGTCAAGGCTAGGCCGATTCTTTTGGCAAGATTTCTAGGTGTGACCACTGTTCTGAATCCAGCACAGTGAGCACCAAGCCAATCGACATAACCGTCATGCCAACTCTTTGCCTTGCGAGCGAAAGATTCTTCAACAAAGGCCATTTTAGCTTACGCTTGTCTTTGACCATGCCCCGACCACCTCTTGGCATCATCTGGCGGCTCATGATCATGCTCGTTGTCTTCTGGACTGCGCCGTTTACTGCACAAAACCTTGCCAAGATGGCACTGGCAACCCTCGTTCTTGCTGCAGCTCACCACACAACTTGCCATCGACGTTCTCTTCGTCGTCTATGAGCAACTGATTGGTTCCACCCCAAAGGGCCATTCCCATGCTGCAAGAGCACACAGACTAGATTCCTTGCTAAGGATTGTTTTCCACAGTTGGTCCCTCAAAAAGGCCTTGCCACAAATCTTTGAGCCCCATCCATTCAAGAGCCTTTTCTCACGGTGCCAATATCTTAAGTGCTCGGTAGGTCTGTTGGAGGTCTTTCCCATGTTGAGGGGAGAATACCTCAAGGGCCCTGGCATGAACCCTCTTACCACGGGCCTGTACATCAAGACAATCCCTTTCGGCCACCAACCTTGGTCATCAAGCTCCATGAGCTGCCACATAAGCTCAAGTGCCCAAATTGATGTGTATGAAATACCTAATTTCAAGACTGTAAAAACCCGCAAAGCACCAATAGCATACACAAATTTGTCTTCACATTTGCACGGCCACTTGCATACACATTTGCATGGACACAAAGCACAACCACTTGGCTTCATAAGAACAAGATTTGTACGGGATCAGACACTGCCCGACATTGGGTAAGACCATCCTCACTCACATTTGCATTAAACTGTGACACACATCCCATGCCGACATCGGCATTTGCTTTCAAGATTTTGAGGATTCATTTGAAGGGGAGGAGCATCAACGACGACGACAATTTACAGCCAACATCGGCAAACTTTGACAATTTGCAGCAGGACTTCACCTTTGTCAAAAGCCCCATTTGTATTTTGATTTGGCCTACCACCTAGTTGCCTACCATTCTCTAGGGGAGGTGCACACTTTGATCCTACACCCAATTGACAATTCTCTGGGGTGGATGTTTTGACTTTTAGTCCTGCACCCAGTTGACAATTCTCTTGGGAGGACAGCTTTGTACTTTTGGGTGCTACTATGTTGACAATTCTCTGGGGAGGACAGCTTTGTACTTTTTGGTTGCTACTATATCACACATGGGGAGGCTTGTTGGGGTGTGTGACACATCCACACCACCACAAGTGAGAACCCCCTCTACTTCGGAAGCCTACATACTTGACATCATTGATTAGGTCATCAGATGCCCTCTCTCAACCCTATAAAGAAGCCAAACTACACACTTTGTATCCTCTCACTCACTACCATCATTAGCCTACTTTGTATCCATCATTGCATATTAATTTATTAATCAATCTACTTATGGTTTTCTACTTCCATTAGTGTTAATCTCTCTCTCTCTCTAATCTCTTGTAGTTAACCTACTAATTGTGCCATGAATGGCTCACTCACGTTTCCGTCATAATCGCACGAAATAGCTTTTTATTCTATAAACAGCCACAAGAGATTTAAATTCAGTTTTAAAGAGAGAGAAGCTCTGTTTTAGCGAGAAAATTATGTAGATTTTCAGAGGGAAATCAGAAGATTCTAGAGAGAGAATCTGTCAAGAGAAGAAAGAAAGAATTCAGCTCTATCTAGAGTGGAGGAAAAATTTAGAGAGAGAAAGTCAGTAGGCAATATAAAAGGATTACGGATTTCACGAAGAGATTGGCATGGACTACCTGCTGAGATAGAGAGAGAGTGTGACTGGCCAAACAAATGCAATGACCAATTGTATCTATGACCTCAATGCATATACCCTAACCATAGAACTGTCACAATTTGGCCTTTCCTCATTTTTATGTCATGGGGTGACATGAGTGTATGCATGTCAATGCATAAAGCGCCCCCCCCCTCCGCCCCCACCACCCCCGCACCCCCAGCAAAAAAAAGGAGAGCTTGCTGGCCCAAGGAGAGCTTGTCTTGTGTGAGTGCGCGTGCACGCATGTGCATATGAGGGGACATCTTTCTTTAAGCCATGAGAGGGTATAGGTTGACCATGAACCTCTGTTTTTTTGGTGGCAATTCATGGATGAGCATTTTTATGATCTGTTTGATGTTCTCTTGAGGTTGTAGAGGTTGTTCTTGAAGATTGGCAGCGCTG
The DNA here is from genome assembly GCF_014529385.1 of Adiantum capillus-veneris. Classification (NCBI taxonomy): domain Eukaryota; kingdom Viridiplantae; phylum Streptophyta; class Polypodiopsida; order Polypodiales; family Pteridaceae; genus Adiantum; species Adiantum capillus-veneris. The sequence goes on from NC_140952.1 coordinate 147,690,061, forward strand.
ATTTTTTTTGATGACTTATTCACACTCTTTGCTGATTTTAAAAGTACGTTTCTAGATTGTAGGAGGAAAGCCTTGTAAAAGCATCTAAAAGCATGGTACCTGGAACTCTAATCCAACCGCCGAAGTCACTTATCTGGCTCGAGACGGCAGAGGGCCTACAAGAAGAAGTTGAACAAGAAGTAGCCATGATGTGTCCATACATCTGCAAGGAGGCGTACCAAAAAGGAAAAGGATCATCCAGAAAATTGCCTATCGTACTTCCTTCACAAGTCTCACTCAGTGTTCTGAAGTCCATTTTGGAGTATTGCAGATTCCATCAGCTACCAGGAAGGTCCAATAAGGTTACTTTCACATGGTGTCTTTCTGTCTTATTAAATAGTTTTTAGAATCTTACCTGGTTTCTGCAGTTCTTGTATTGTTTGCTTTTACGTTTCTATTCTTTTTACTATGTTTTTTCCCTTTGTTGTCCTGTCCGCTGTCTAGTTTGTAGACGTGGTTTATTTCAAGTAGTCTTATTACTATTTCCTTAAATTTTAATTACAGGTTCAAGTCATTTTGCATTATGATTGTCTTTGGATTTTTTTTAATTAAAAAAATTATATTCTAGGTAGCATATATTTTTCTCTGGAATCCCAAATGTAATGGTCTGATGTAAGCTACACCTTTGCAATCACCTCTGTTTTAGTTTTGGATATTCTAGTGTCTTTTTTGTCTTGAAGCTGTATGCATCTTCGAGGGTAATGAGTGTAGCTGTCCTAGAGGCTTCAGGAATGTTTGCTTAATCATTGTCATTGAGGTTTCCTAGTTGTTTAAGAGGTAGCAGAGTCTTGTATTTCTGAAGTTGCAAATTATTTGATTCCCCTCTCCTTTTGATAATTCAATCATAGTAGGGTTGTACAAATTAATGAATCACCTCAAGTCATAAAAGGCTTGGGTTTGCAAATGGTTTTTATGCATGTTGTCTTGTTAATCTTTTCTTTGAAGTTTTTTTCTTCTGACTTTCTCCCTCCTTGCTTTGAGACTGTAAATAATGTAAGGCTCGATACCAATTATTGAATCAACGTGGTCATAGCAGGCTTGAGTCTACATGTTTTCTTGTTATTCTTTTCTCCTTGTTTTGAGACTCTAAGTATTTGTATCCTTTCTTGCAGGAACGCAAGCTTTTTGACGAGAAATTTATTAGGCTGGATACAAAAAGGTTGTGTGAATTAACTGCAGCAGCAGATAGCCTGCAAATGAAGGCATTGGTGGATTTGACAAGTAGAGCCCTGGCACGTATGATAGAGGGGAAGACTCCAGAGGAGATCCGAGAAACTTTCCATTTGCCTGATGATCTCACAGAAGTGAGTTTTATTTTTAGGTTCTCTCAGCTATTAAGGTCTGATTTTTCCTTTTTATTTGGTTTTGTTTTGCTTTGTCTTGTTTTGTTAGTTGTTTTTGTGTGTTAAACAGTGTCAACTTTCTTATATGAATAGGAGGAGAAGCTTGAACCATTAAAAAATACAACAGATGATCCACGGATTAGATTACTGAATCGTCTTTATGCAAAGAAAAGGAGAGAATTGCAGGAGAGGGAGAAGCTTAAGGTGGTTTGATAATACCGCTTTCTGCTCTAGAACTCAATTTTGGAAGAAATGTTTCTCATCCATTGTGCTGTTTGCACGAACAGAGCATTACTCAAGCAGAAGTTCAGGATGAGCGTCCTTTGGAAGAATTATTGTCGTTTATCAACGGTGAAGGAGAGGGTAATTTTTTGGCACTTAAACGTGTATGTTGATCTTTTTATGCAATAAGCGCTTCAGTTTTACTTTTTTGTTCTTGTTTGTGTGCTACATATGCATGTTCATGGTTCTTTAAAGCTCAGAATTAGCATTTCCAATTACCTCTCGAGCTAACACCACACACACACACACATGAGCATACATCAACACAAAGTTCAGCGTATTGAGTTTCTGTCATGACTCCGGAGACCAAGGGCAGACTCAGCCATAATGAAGCCTAGCACTAAAAGAAGCATTAATTAGCACAAAAATGAGGTAGTTGATAGGGTCGTAACTCGGACGAAAACTTCACATGTCAACTCTCTCTCTCTCTCTCTCTCTCTCTCTCTCTCTCTCTCTCTCTCTCTCGTCAAGTTCAGTTATTTGCAGATTTTGTTCGTGTGTTGCTATTCATTTCTCGCTTGGAGTGTCCAAGGTTGTAATAAGGGAGCCGTGTCACAGTGGAAAATCAATCTACTGCGTCCAAGGCCCACCATGTGGGGGTCGCCCCCCTTGGGACCCAGGGCTTGCGCCTCTCTCTCTCTCTCTCTCTCTCTCTCTCTCTCTCTCTCGTTACCTTGTCACCACTTGTTCCGCTGTATCTCAACAGCGTTTAGCATGTAAGGGTGAATTGGTTTTTATTCAAGACTCTAGAACTGGGGGTTTATTTATACCTCAGAAGAATGAAACTATCTAGTCACGACTCATTTCCTCGTTAGTCGTTAGTTCTTATAGCAGCTTGTTGGAAGGATGCAATGCCTCTATGGGCCATATCTCAGATTCCTACGCTTTCTTGTTAGTCCATACATCCTCTTCCATTGATGTTTGCTAATGCATTTTTGACATGTTCCCATAAGTAAAAAACACTAAGGGCTCTGTTCTTGTTGATGAGCTTGATTACAATGGTAAGGATGGACCCTTGGTTTTGATGGAAGAGTGACACATTCAAAAGAGCCTTTAAATTCGTCACTATCTGTGGACATTGTCTTCTCTACTGGGTTTCGTTGAAGGCATTTGATTGCAGGGGACAAAGGGAAGGCCCTAGCCTTTAGCATTTGGAGTGGACTGAGGAAAGATTCATTGAGCAGGGGTTTACAAGTAGCATAGCTTGGTGCAATGTGTTTAGTTAAATGGTTTTTACCAAAGTTTCCATTTTCAAGGCTACAAGGCGAGTTTTCTTGTGGATGTTACTCACTGCTATTATTTTGTGCGTGTTTTTGTGTACATTTGGATTGTGCATCAGTGATAAATTCACTTATTGAAAATGCTCTTTTAGTATATGGTGTTGTGCAATGCTCATTGTTGTCTAGCGTAATTTTGTGGGTGCTACTCACTGTTATTTTTTGTGCTTGTTTTTGTGTGTGAGCTAATATGGACATTTGGATTGTGCATCAGTGATAAATTCACATTCTAAAGATTGTCTTTTAGTATATGGTGTTGTGCAATGCTCATTGTTGTCTAGCATAATTGTTGTTGGTTTATGAGTGTAGAGACCAAAAGTGGGAAGGTTGGACGATGCAAAAAAAAGCGCAATCATAGAAAGAAGAAGGAACTCTCAAAGGGTGAACTGTCTGAGAGTGCCTCAAGTAGTAGGATGGATCTGGTGAGCACTCGTCTTTTGTTGAAAAGTAGAGATTGTAGTTATGCGCATGGCTCGTGATAACAGATAACACTGCAGTGCTGGATTTTTCTTATGTTCGAACTGGTACTTCGACTAAAACAAGGCCCTCAGTAAAATGCCAACTCTTTGCGACTTGATGTTAGACCAGGTTGCAAGGTGACGGCAGGGATTTAAAAATTAACATCTACAGAGCAGAGGCATGTAACAGCAGTTGCTGCAGTTGCCTACAAACTTTTCAATGACATAGTCTGGAGATTTGTAGACTCAACTAGATGGGGAAGCCCCTATATTTTGAAGGCAAAGGCTTCTTCTTACATGTAGATATCACAAACATTTGTTCTTTCATAGGTGTATTTGTATGTGCTCTTATTGTGAGTCAGAAGAAGGCTTAAAGAAATTGTCCATTCTTTGTCCTCCTCAGCCTGTGAATGCAGCTGAAAGTTTGTTATCCTTCCCTCATACTTCTGATTTAAAGTGGAACTTGTACTTGTTTTTCACGTTTTCTTCAGTGAGTAGTACGTAGTATTTTGAGAAGACTGGTACTGGCATACCACATTTTGTTTATGCACCTTAAAAAGCTTAGCTCACATGGAAAGGGAGAGCAATTGCTCAATTTTTTTTCATTCAAGAGCCTTGATTGGAAAACATTTTTATTATCATGAATGACTTGTTTCTGGCAGAACGTGTTTATGTGTTGTGTCTTTTCAGAAGTCAGATGATGCCTTTATATTCGATGTGGTGTGCTTTTTCAGGAGTCAGATGAGACCTTTACGTTCGATGCGGAGCTTGATGGAGATGATGGCTTGGATCCACTAATGAAGGAGGAGTTGGACAGGTATACTCCGTACGCTGAACTTTGTGTTGATGTATGCTCATGTGTGTGCGCGTGTGGTGTGTGTTGTGCTGGGGAGCATATGTTAGTACCTAGTTCTACACGCACTATTGGGCACTGACGACGTTAGTGGGGATGTCGTGGTATTTAGTCAATACTATGCATGATGGAGCTGATGGTTATATTGTCTTGTGGGTGACTACCATGAGTCTATACCTTGCACTTTCCTTCAAGGGTGAATCTGGGCTTATCTTGGATTCGTCTAGGTATATTTGTAAGCAGTCTGTATCCCATTTCTTTCTTGTCTTTCTGATTACTTCATTTATATTTCAATGAAATTAAGAATGCATAAATACTTATTGCAAATGGCAGAGAATAAGTTCGACTTTGGTATGTAGGGCTAGGGAGGATTAGTGAGTGTAGCATTCATGGTATGTGTGTGTGTGTGTGTAATCAAAGAGAGTAGAGAGACATGTAAACTCTAAAAGTACTCTTAAGTATGCATTAGAAAAGAGAGATTACATGCCTCTTATATAGGCTTCATAGAGGTTGACATCTTGGCTACATAATGGGGTGAAACCTCACCATATACATCACAATCGTAGGTGGAAAGCTACACATGCTATCACATGGAGCATCACATGGTTTATGCCACACAGGGTGTGATTGGACAAGGGGTGGTGCACGTCACAGTTGGGGCCAAAGACTAGATGCCCAATAAACCTCCCCTTGGGATTTGGACTAATGAACAACTGCATAGAGATCAGTGCCACATAGGCTCTACCGCACATGCTAATGAAAGTCACACAAGCTGGTAGACCACATGCCCAATAAACCTCCCCTTGGGATTTGGACTAATGAACAACTGCATAGAGGTCATTGCCACATAGGCTTTGCCGCACATGCTAATGAAAGCCACAGAAATTGGTAGTCCCATAGACTAATGCCACACATGCTACAAATTATCTGAGCGGATCATGGTATCACACATACTAAAAATCCCTCCCTTCGAACAAAGGATGAGAATCACCCATATACTTTACATTTGTCATCATCACTCATTGCTGCTGCCACTGCCGTCAGTGTAACAGGGAACGGGGGGAACACAACCCAAACGTTCCGAAACAGCGTTCCGCACGAGTCCTGTTCCCGAAACGGAGATGGGAACGAAACGCCGTTCCGGTACACGGAATGGTGTTTCGGAATGGGGGGAATGAGGCGGAACATGAGACGGAATGGCGAAACGCGGGGCGCAACGGACCAAAGTAGGCACTTGGGGGGCAAAAAAGTGAGCTTTTTGGGGCAGATTTGGGGCTGTTTGGGGAACATATTTGGTGCAGTTTGAGGGCAGGTTAGGGGGCAGTTTTGGGGTTGTTTAGGAGTTTATTTGGGACTAAGCTGAATGGAGGTAATTCAAGCCTTACTTTAGTGGACCGTTCCGGCCCCCCCCCCCCTCCTCCCCGTTCCCGTCCCGTTCCGGACCCTCCCGTTCCTGTTCCCAGTTCCCGTTCCAGGTAACTATGACTGCCATAGCTCGTTGTCAGGTGCACCATAATTGAAATGGTTGACAAGATCTAGACTATATACTTCCGCAAATCTTTACTTCTTTCCTTACCTGAATTTGTGCTACTTAGCATGAATGATGGTTCCTGAGAGAGAGAGAGAGAGAGAGAGAGAGAGAGAGAGAGAGAGAGAGAGAGAGAGAGAGAGAGAGAGAGAGAGAGAGAGAGATGCGATGGGGTCAACCAACCCTCTCAAGGGCCCCCCACACCGTTGCCGATGTGGTATTTGCTTTTGATTGCGTAAATGGAATGTGCACACATGCAATACCTCAAATGTAGACACTATTGACTCGAAGGGGGAATGTCGTCGCTGTAACTCTTCAGAAAGCACCTCCGGGCTGATTTGATGCACCTTTGGCTCCGTCTAGATGAGGGGTTGCTGATGGACACCAAGGGGTAGATCTAGGGCTGATTTGCGCTCCCGATGTGAGAATGAAGGGCTAAAGACAGCCTGCAAAAATGCAACCGATTTGACGCGTTAAGCATGGCTGAAAACGCAGCTGATGATGGAGCAGATGCTGGACAGCGATGGGAGCACTTGATGTGCCGAGAAAATGGCCGAGAAGAGACTCAACGGGCTGCTGAAGGTTCGGTCTGTTGCAGGGAGATTAGCGTTAGCGGATCCAACACTTTTCCGGCAAGGGAACGGACAAACAACTGAAAACGCTGGGGTTATTGGGCTGATCCGGCTCGTGCTCGCGATGGAAGACCAAAACGCCAAGGGTTGTAGATACAAAACGCTAGGGCTGATGTAGTGCTGATTGATCTGATGAAAAAAACACTACGGTTGATGCTTCTTTTATAGGGGATTTTTAGTGCCAAGTCGAAAAAATCGTGTCAGGTCAAGAAAATGTGCAAATGTGCGCACATGGGAGTTTTCCAATGGTAACTCAATGTTCTGTGAACCACTTGACGAAAGAATTGGGCCGACATGTTCCTCTAACCTAGACCTACATGCACGTCATGTCAAATGTCCAGTGAAGTATAATAACATCTGTCAAAATGCGTGTACAAACCACTTATGCAAGAGGGTTCCAAAACTGAAAAACTTAATCTAATGGGCTCGTCTGGACATGGAGGTCCTGCAAGCAGGCTCACAAAATTGCCGATACTAATTTTCCTAGGATTCTAGACACTCTATCTAGGGATATGTACAGAATTGGCTTTGGAAGTCGATGAAGCATGCCCATGTGGTACACAGAGCCATGTGCATGTGACATCCCCTCCTTGTTAAGATGAGGTACGGGTATCGAGCTGCATGGTCTCCTTGTATGAGGCTAGCAAATCTGGATAGTTGATGAAAAATTCCTCGTCCACTCAAGTAGCTTCATGTGTCCCTCGATCCTTGAACTTCAGGAAGTATTGCCTAGCTCTTTTCTTTGTTCCTGCTTGAATCGATGCAAAAGGATCTATTACAGCTTCATAACTTGGGCTTCGTCAATTATCTCCGGTTGCTCCTCGTGAAATGCTCCTTGAAAAATCACCCTGAAAAAGTTTAAGCCAAGAAACATGGAAAACATTATGCATTGTCCAAGAATTTGGTAAACGGAATTGCATGGAAATATCATTTACCTTTATGACGATGCCATATATACAAAATGAATTTTAAGGACACCTTTTACCAACTTAGTCACCTTCCTTGAATGAGAGATCCTATCGATGCTTATTATTAACATGCCTTGAATAGGACTCTCAAGCCTTGCTAAGCCGAAGCTTAACACTCTCGAGTATCTCCGTATAGGTTTGACTAACAGAATGAGCATCATGAACTTTAGTAATAGACCTAGTCAACAAAGATTGAAATAGTCGGCTAAAAGCTGCCTTATATGGAGTACGACCGATTGCACTAGAAAACGAATCATTTAGGACAGCTTGAACTAACGACAAATATTGTTCTCACTTAGATTGTTTATCATGAACATATGCTTTGAGAACATCAAATGTCAATTGGTTGTATATTTGAGTTTGCCCATCAGATTGTGGATGAAATGCAGAAGAGAAATTTAATTGAGTGCCAAAAGTTCCAAACAAAGCACCCAAAATTGGGATGTGAACTTGGTATCATGATCCGTCACAATTGATTTAGAGAGACTAGACAATCAATACCAATTGACACCAATGCTTTATAAACAATTATGCAACATCTTGTGCAATAACATTGGCCTTGCAAGGGATTAACATGCAAAATAGTAAGAGATTAGTTAACATGCAACGATAGTAAGAGATTGCGTGTTCCGTGCAGATGAGGAAGGAGGTAAATTAGTTACAAAATCCATACTTATATCCTCAAAGGATCCTTCAGGAAGAGGCAAAGACATGAGTAGCCCTTCTTTCTTACCATGAGGGACTTTAGCTTTTTGACATACATCACGCTTAGTAACATAGTTATACACATCCTTACGCATCTTTAGCCAATAGAAAATTGTTGAATCTTTTCTAATGTAGCATTTATACCTCTGTGATCACCCGTTAATGCATCATGTGTGTCATTCAAAATTGGTGCTTTGTGAGGAGACAACACACAAACAGTTTCTAAAGAAAAGCCAATCATCACGGATGACATAATTGCACGGACTTGGTGCATTATGTGCCTGTAACTAATGCTTTTCAAAATTTGAATCTACGTAATTATGTTTGAGATCATCAAAATCAACACCTTGAATAGAGAGAAAAGAATGTGTTTCTAATGAGAGAATCTGCCCTTTCCTACTCAATGCATTAGCAACAAGATTAGCTTTTGCAGGTACTCAAATCATACCACCAAATTGCTAAAAAAATTGAGGCTATCGTGCTTGTCTATCACTCCAATGTGTACTAGGCATAGATTGAAGCCACTCAAGTGTATGGTGATTTGGGCGAGCGATGAATTCAGGCCCATAAATGAAATGCTTTCAATGCTTCAATGCATGAATGACACAAAGAAGTTTTCATCATAAACAAATAATTCTTCTCAACATGATGGGCCTAGACATGCAAGTCCTGCTAGAGGGTGCCAGGCTAGGTCCTAAGCGAAGACTGACTCTAGACTGTAGCAGAAGCTTGTCCACGTGCTGCAAGTGTAGTGCGCACGTGACATCCCCCCCTTGTTAAAGGTGAGGCACAACTGTCGCAGTTCTACCTTGGATGCTTCGTGTACTTCTGATGCTGAATGCTTCTGATGCTTGTGGATGCATGAGCCTATGAAAACACCTCCAAACTGGTGGATACTGCGGATGTAGGTATTGTTGCGATGTGAACACCAACCAACCGAGTTACTAGGTAGCCTTACTACTGTCGCAGAATACCAGCCTAGGTGCTGACTCTGCCTGTAGGTGAAGCTGAAAGGTAAGGGTGCTCATAGGTATTTCCAATGGTTGTTGGCCGACGTAAGTAAATGCACGCTATATGCTAATATGAATGCAGAAGAGGGTTAGGGATCCTTCTCCAACTCCTTCAATATCCGCATAGGAGGCAAGTAGATCGTGGCACTCAAGATTTGGATTTTCGTGTATCTGATGTCGATCTTCGTTTTCAGACATAGCGGTGAAGACGGGAGCGCGCCCAATGCGCGATGGACTAAGGGTGGAAGTGGCTAACAAGTCTGGGATCGGGACACGAAGATTCTTTCAGGAAAGGAAAACTGGGAGAGGTTCTCTTGGGTTCTTTGTTTGGCTTGCGTTCTTGATTTTGCTTGGTTCTTTGGGTCCTTGGTGTCCTTGGGATACTTGGGGTTCTTCCCTTGAGTACGCGAAGCTGAAACATGCACAAAGCTTTGATACAAATGTCAGGTGTTACTCGGAACTAGTACTCCGCACAAACATAAGGTTACTTTCCTTCACTTGAAAGAGAAATTGACTTGAAAACAATAAAGGAGAGAGTGAGGCAAAGAGAGAGAAAAGAGAGACGACATGGCATGTAGGGTCCAACCATCCTCACGGACCCCCTTGCTGTGTTGCCAGAGCAAGTACTTGCTTTATTTCTTGCACAAAATGCTGATACAATGATGCTAAATGATGAATGCTGACGGGAACTTGATGCAGATGCTTGGTACTGCTGAGATACTGAAGGGTATTGCTGTGGGTGCTGAGGGGTACGGCGGTGGATGCTTGGTACTTTAGAGGCTAAGTGCTAGGTACTGCAGGTACTTGGTGCTTGATACCGTGGGTATTGCTGGGTATTGAAGGTACTCTGGTGCTAAGGACACGGAGGTCGTGATGATCCCTACGTTGAGCTAGGTAGGAGCCAAGCCAAAACGCAAGGGGTGCTAGATGCTGGGGTAGTGCATCGACGACGACGATGAGGGGTACTTGTGCTGCGGTCCTGGTGAGGTGCTAATGGGTACTGCTGGAGATGCTTGGTACTGCGACAAAGATAACGATGACGACGACGACGACGACGAAGCTGTGGGTTGATTTGCTATCGCCGAGGGCTGAAAACTGAAATGCTGGTGATGACGGCTGGAATCTGAAACGGCTGGTCTTCAGGGCTGAAATCCATTAACGCTTGGCTGATCTGGATGCTAAAAGGTAGAAACGCTGATGGGTGAAATTTCTGGAGGTAATAGGCTGAAAACGTTGGGGTGAGGAGGCTGAAAACGCTGGGGTGCTGATACGGCGAGTACTGATGCTGCAGGTACTTCTTCTTTTGCTTCCTCTTCTCCTCCTAGTGCCCCCATAGGGCTGCCTATATAGCCTCAAAAGGCTGGGTCGAGCAGGCATTTCTCCAACCCCACGATTGAGGAAATAATGCCAAAATCCACTTATAATTAAGTGAGCACATAAGAGGTGGTTCTCACGCTTGAATGCCTATATGCCGACTGAATGTACTGTGCAAGAGAGGGTATGCAACTATGACCGGCCTGGAAATGCTAATGGGTACCAATGAGGTGCTAATGGGTATTGCTTGAGATGCTTGGTACTTTGACAACGAGGACGACGATGACGACGACGACGAAGCTGTGGGTTGATTTGCTATTGCCGAGGGCTGAAAACTGAAATGCTGGTGATGACGGCTGGAATCTGAAAACGCTGGTCTTTAGGGCTGAAATCCACTAATGCTTGGCTGGTCTGGATGTTGAAAGGTAGAAACTTTGATGAATGAAATTTTTGGAGGTAATAGGCTGAAAACGCTGGGGTGATGTCACGGACACATCCAACCCTGTGTGTCCATGGACAAGCTACATCATGACAAGAGTTCAGTTCAGTCAAGTCAATCTAGAATAGGAAGTGATCTGGCACTTTTGTGAGTCTCTTCGCAGACCGTGCATGTCCAGACACTTAGATTAGATGCATATCCTCCGGTTGCACATAGCATGATCATTAGGTTTTAGTCAGAACCCATCAAGAGCATTTTCACAGTGCATAGACCTATTTTCCGTATTTTTGACATTTTTCACTTATTATTTTTAAGTTACTCTTGTTGAAAAGTAGGTAGGGCAATTTTGCTAAGTTTGTATATATAGAAACCTAGCGCTAGCACTTTCTGGCAGAAGAGGCAGCAGGAGCACTTCTCAACAGGCACCTTCTCAGCAGGACCCCCGACTGCATGACCTAGCGTTTTTGCAACTTAGCATCAAGCTAGCGTTTTTGCTACAGCATGACAAGGATTCAATTCAATCAAGTCAGTCTAGAATAGGAAGTGATTTGGCACTTTTGTGAGCTGTTCGCAGACCGTGCATGTCCAGACACTTAGATTAGATGCATATCCTCCGGTTGCACATAGCATGACCATCAGATTTCAGTTTGAACCCATCGGGAGCATTTTTACAGTGCATAGACCTATTTTTCCTATTTTTGACATTTTTTACTTATTATTTTTAAGTGACTTCTGTTTGAAAGTAGGTAGGGCAATTTTACTAAGTTTGTTACATAGAAACCTAGCACTGGCACTTTCTGGCAAAAGAGGCAGTAGGAGCACCGCTCAACAGACACCTTCTCAGCAGCACCCCCACTGCATGACCTAGCGTTTTTGCAACTCAGTATGAAGCTAGCGTTTCTGCAAGGATAGATCGGCTTTGGTGTCACAAAAATACGGAAGCGAAAATTGACTGTTAAATGCAATTTATATAGTGAAGAGACTTTGGACAGAAAGAGAGGAAGCTTGACACATCATTGGGGACCAAAAGATGGGTTGGTCCCCCCCATAAAGGGAATATCTTTATTACTAAGGGAGAATCTTTCCAAGCACACGAACGGGGCAAAAGCCAGTCCTCTATTCTTTCTTGTGCTTTTTCTACTTCTGACTGAGAGAGTAGAAGAACTGCTCTTTGACTACTAAGGATCTTTCCTCTTCTGTGAGATATTGGGAAGCCCTCGTTGGCGAGAGTCTACCTTACACAAAACTCATCGGAAGCTCTCATACATAAAAGTCTATCTTCCGCTAACTGTGTCCCTTCGGATATAATCATTCCTGCAGTCAACCCACGAAAGAAACATGCAAAACGCACGCACACACGCTTGCTGTAATTTTCTGCATATAACCAGAAATAGTTACCTGAGCGCGTTCCAATGTCGAAATGGAGGTCTTTTCCACGATGGAAACGCTCCAAATTTTGTGTATGTGTAGAGTAGGTAGAGAGGATTAAGATTCTATTAAGACTTTGCTGAAATTCACCCTAATACAGGTGATTAGGGACTGAAAACAGAGAATTTGCAGTAGCTAGACGAGGGAGAAAGAGAGTTTTCCACTACTTTACGCGATGAAACTTCTCCCACAGTTGCCTACAACCATGAGAGGCCTTGTTCTAGGTGATCGGTGCTCAGAGGGCTCCACATACACCACAAGGTGCTGCTCTCAAGCTTCAATGGAGAGCTTCACTGAGTAGAGGATGTTCAACTTAGGGAGGGTAGTGCACTGCCAACCTCGCAAGAGGGAGAGGGGATGCTCTCATATAGCCAGCCAGAAGAGGGGACGCGAGAGAGAGAGAGAGAGAGAGAGAGAGAGAGAGAGAGAGAGAGAGAGAGAGAGAGAGAGAGAGAGAGAGATTGCATGGGTAAGTGTGCCACTTGGCACACTTACTTAATAATTTAAAAACCATTCAACTTTTGACTTTAAAAGTCCTATGCTAATTAATGAAATGTGCAAGTAAGTGCACAACTGCACACATAGATGCAACCATGAAAATGTTAGTTGGTTCCCAGCGCAATGCCGTACCAGCAGTGCTCTGGCATTACATGTTCGCACTTGTCCGACCATTTGGTCCAGCATAGACAATTTAAAATAATTTAATTGACTTATCCTAAGGCTGTAAAAAAAATTCAGGCCTTAGGGTTACTGTTGTTCTAAGGACCCCATCTCATTCCTGTGCTTGCACTAGCGTGCGTAAGTTTTGTTGGGTTAAATAACCCCTTTTTGTACATTTTTGAACCTGTACACATTTTTTAAAGGTCACTTATAATAAAAGTGGGAAAACCCAAAACTCACTTATTGAGTTTTCCCCAAAAACGTGAGCTCCCTCTCTCTCCCTCTTCGTTCTGCTAGCGCTTCTCTTCTGCAGCACAGTGCCTCCGCTTCAAGCCTCAAGGCCTGCATATCTTCGCGTGCTCTATCACTTGCACACACCGCCGCGCGCTCATCAACTGGTATCAGAGCCAGATTAGGGTTTCAGAAGCTTTGCGCAGGTGGCTGGACAGGAGGCAAAAGGCTTCTCTCGCGTCAAATTTCCGCTTTCATCGTGAAGCCCCTTGCTTCCGGTGTCACCTAGGGTGATTTGGGTTCCCAAAACAGCCTAAAACAGGCTGAAATTAGGTCAAACAGGTAAAAACCAGAAAATTACAGGTCAAAACAGCAAAACGCAGGTGTTCTAAATCGATTCCCATGAATGTCCCTTGCTTTTCCCACTCAAAACAGGTCCATTTGATGCAAATTGATGCGCCAAAACAGTAAATTTGCAGAAAATTCAGAATTGGACCGTGTTTATGTACACAAATTGAGGTTTATGTACGCCTTTTGTGGGTTTATGCAAGTACGCATTGGGGATACTTGTTAATTGCTGAAATTTTCAGCACATTGTATGCAACGTGCGGTACATTGTGATCACTGGAAATTTTTCAAATTTTGTGTAGACACTTTCTGCTGTATTTTTATCCGTGCAAACGGCCTCTGCTTCCTCGTCGTCTGATGCCAAGAGCTTGATGGAAATCAAGCGATTTGACGGTACAGGTTTCGACCTATGGCAGGACAGGATGCAGGGGATTTTGTTCCTCAAGGATTGTGAGGACGCCCTTTTGGCTGTAAAGCCTGAGGATATGCCGGATGAGGATTGGGCCAAGCTCAACAAGAGGGCAAAGGCCTACATCAAAATGGCTGTGACCGATGACATTCTGGTGGACATAAAGGGCTTGGACAGTGCACATGCAATTTGGCATAAGTTGAAGGCCACTTATGAGGATGCCACGCCCTTGAATTAGGTGCATTGGATGCGCAAACTGGTGAACATGATGCTTGACGAAGCCAAGTCGGCTTCTGAGCACTTAAGTGCTTTCACCGGTGTTATGAGTCAGCTACAGGATAGTGGGCTTCAACCTTTTGATGACAAGTTGAAAGCCATATTTTTGTTGATGACTTTGCCAGACTCTTGGGAAACGCTTGTGGTTTCTTTGAGTAATAGCCCCAACCTCACATATGATGGAGTGCGAGGCTCCATCTTAAATGAGAAAATTAGACGCAAGTCTAGTGGTGGGGAAGGTGGTAGTTCTGCTTACAATGCGAGAGGCAGAAGTCAAAAGCAAAATACAGGTACCAAGACTCAAAACAGGAGCAAAAGCAAGTCTAGGGATAAGGATGTGACTTGTTATCAGTGTGGCAGAAAAGGCCATAAGAAGCCAGATTGCAGGTATTTCAAGAAAGAGCAGGAAAGAAAGAAGGAATCACAGGAGAAGAAGAAGACAGAGGATAAGAAAGGGGAAAAATCAGCAGGTACCTCCTCCAAGGATTCGGAAACTGTCAATGTATCCTCTAGTGTGGTTATCACAGAGTTATCCGACAGTGAAGAGATCTTGGTTGCAGCTTCATGCCCCTCAGATTTTGTTGTAGCAAATGCAGAAGACATGCTTATCTCACGTAGAGATGTCATTGATGCATTGCTAAGTGCAAATGATGGCCTTACACAGTCTTGGATAGTAGACTCAGGTGCCTCATTTCATGTGACTCCATTTGTGGAGTGTTTTGCTTCTTATCATGCAGGCAAGTATGGCAAGGTTTACCTTGGGATAACCATGCTTGTGACATTGAAGGAATGGGCACTGTGCGCTTGGTATTAAACAATGGCCAAGAGTTTATGCTTAAAAATGTCAGGTATGTGCCAGGCATCAAGAAGAGTCTATTGTCTGTTGGCCAGATGGATGCACAGGGTTATACAACCATTTTTGCTGGGGGTTCATGGAAGTTGCTTAAGGTATCAATGCTCATTGTCAAGGGATGCAAGAGTGGTACATTGTACTATTTACATGGCAAAGCTTTGCCTGGCAAGTTTCTTGCAGTGGCTGAAGTTGCTTCTCATTTGGAGTTGTGGCACAAAAGACTTGCCATATGAGCCAGAAGGGACTTGATGTGTTCTCCTCTTTGAAGAGGGTTGATGTAAAGGGCACCAAGTTAGATTTCTGTAATGACTGTTTGTATGGTAAACAAAAGAATTCTTCTTATTATTCTGGTGTCTCGTGCAAAGCTAATGCTCTTGATTTAATTCACTCCGATGTATGTACAATGCCTGTTAAGTCTTTTGGTGGTGCATTATACTTTGTTACATTCATTGATGATTGCAGTAGGAAAGGCTGGGCATATTTGTTAAAGAATAAGAGTGAGACATTTAATGCATTTAAGAGGTTTCATGCTTTTGTGACCACACAAAAGGGTAGTAAGCTTAAATGTCTGAGATGTGACAATGGGGGAGAGTACACGTCTGCTGAATTTCAGGGTTATTGCGAAGAATATGGGATTAAAAGGGAGTTGACAGCCCCTTATAATCCATCTTCTAATGGTGTGGCTGAGAGGTATAACCGTACTTTATGTGAGAGAGTGTGTTGCATGTTGTCCACTGCTAATCTCCCTCATGGGTTTTGAGGAGAGGCTTTGAAAACTCCAGTTCATGTACGCAATCGCTCTCCTAACAGTACACTGAAAAATGACATTCCAGAGGAGGTTTGGTCTGGCAAACCTGCCTCTTATGATCATTTGAGAGTGTTTGGCTGCGAGGCTTTTGTCCATGTTCGTAATGACTTGAGGACAAAGCTAGATGCCAAGTCCATCCAAGGACTCTTCCTAGGTTATGGGGAGGAGGGTGAAATGGGCTACAAGATATGGTTGCCTCAGTTTAAGAGGGTAGTACGCAGCCGAGATGTAGTGTTCAATGAGGCTAAATTGCTGAAAAATGCTACATCTTCTGAAATTTACAAGAAATCGGTCAAATTTCAGCCTCTCTTGCCACCTATTGATGTTGAAAAGGAGCCTCAGGATGCATTACCGCAAGCTGAAATTGATAATCAGCCGGTTAACGTTGAGCCAGAAGAGGTAGGACATGATTTAGATGCTCCAAATGAGGATGGACAGCCACCTGTCATGGCTGAAAATGATTTTCAGCAGCATGAGCATGCTGAAATGAGTTGCCTCCTGATGTAGAACCTGTGCCTGAGAATGTAGATCATTGGGTACGCAGGTCTACTCGTGTCAGAAGGTTGAGACAGCGCTTTGAGCCCTCTTTGCATCATGTTATGTTGACAGATGAGGGAGAGCCTCTTACGTATAAAGAGGCAAAGACATGTGAGTCAAGCAGTAAGTGGGAGCTTGCAATGCAAGAGGAAATGAAATCCTTGTATGCAAATGATACTTGGGATCTTGTGCCATTGTCTAAAGGGAGAAAGGCTCTTCCTAACAAATGGGTATACAAGATTAAGATTGTGGATGAAAAACCCAAGTACAAGGCAAGATTGGTTGCAAAAGGATATGCATAGAAAGAAGGAATTGATTTTCAAGAAATCTTTTCTCCCGTTGTAAAGCTTACAACTTTACGTGTCCTTTTTGTTCTCGTTGCGGTGCTTGATTTGGAATTGAATCAAATGGATATAAAGACAGCTGTTTTGCACGGTGACATTGAAGAGGACATATACATGAAACAACCGGAAGGTTTTGTAGTTCCTACACGTGAGGAACTTGTATGCAAACTGAAAAGGGCTTTGTATGGTTGAGACAATCATCACGGCAGTGGTATAAGAAGTTTGACACTTTTATGCTGTCTCAAGGCTTTAAACGCAGCCATGCAGATCATTGTTTGTATACGAAAAGGGATGAAGATGGTAGTCCCATCATACTTGTTCTCTATGTTGATGACATGCTGCTTGCCAGGAAACATAAGACTAGTCTTGATGCTCTGAAACGTAAGCTAAATTCAACATTTGCTATGAAGGATTTGGGTGATGCAGAGCATATTTTGGGCATGCGTATTAAAAGAGATAGAAAGCTGAAATTGCTGTTTTATCTCAAGAAAGGTACATTGCAAAAGTACTTGATAGGTTTAATATGGCTGATGCTAAGCCTCTTGGAGTACCTTTACCTCCATACACTAAGCTTAGCAAAGCAGATTGCCCAAAGGATGAGGTAACATTGAAAACAATGAAGGGAATCCCTTATGCATTAGCTTGTGGTTCTCTTATGTATGCTATGGTTGCCACTCGTCCCGACATTGCTTATGCAGTTTAGTCAATACATGTCGAATCCTGGCAAAGCGCATTGGGAAGCTGTCAAATGCATTCTGAGATATTTGAAAGGTACACAATCAAAGTGTATCTGTTATGGCAAAAGTGACTTAAAGTTGCATGGATATTGTGATACAGACATGGCAGGTGACATGGATACCAGGAAATCTATCAGTGGATATGTATTTGCCATTGCCGGTGGTGCAGTTTCTTGGTGTTCTAGGTTACAGAAAATTGTGGCATTGAGTACTACTGAGGCTGAATATATTTCAGCCATAGAGGCTTCAAAAGAGGCCATTTGGTTGGGCAGACTTGCAAAAGAACTTGGCATGCCTGCTCATACACCCGTGTTGGGTTGTGATAGCCAGAGTGCTGTCTATTTAGCAAAAAATGCCATGTTTCATGCGCGTACCAAACACATAGATGTGCGGTACCACTTCATACGACAGGTATTGGAGGATGGTCTAGTCAACTTGACTAAGATCCATACACAGGATAACCCTGCAGATGTCCTCACCAAGAGTCTTGCTAAGGCTCAACATGAGCATTGCATACAGCTGGTGGGAGTTGGTTAACTTAAAGGCATCATTTATGCCTTTAAGTGGGAGGTTGTTGGGTTAAAGGCCTAAATAACCCCTTTTTGTACATTTTTATACTTTGTCCAGGTTCATATTGAACCTGGACACATTTTTTAAAGGTCACTTATAATAAAAGTGGGAAAACCCAAAACTCACTTATTGAGTTTTCCCCAAAAACGTGAGCTCCCTCTCTCTCCCTCTTCGTTCTGCTAGCGCTTCCCTTCTGCAGCACAGTGCCTCCGCTTCAAGCCTCAAGGCCTGCACATCTTCGCGTGCTCTATCACTTGCACACACTGCCGCGCGCTCATCAATTTTCTGAGCGTGAAATTTGAGGCTACTATTTACCCCTTCATTGAAGACCTGATTTCCCAATCAGTAGGGCTTCAGGGTATTTTCTGCTAGGGTCTCCCTGAGGTGCTCTGGCCCAAACTTGGGGTGCACCTGAGGCCCCAGAACTGCTAGATCTATTTTGATGTGCACACAACTTAATTAGATAATTCTTTTCTCGTAAATACATTAATTATTCACAAAGTCTGACATAGTTACATCCCTCTTGGTTCTAAACAATTGACCACTGTAGAGCATCAACATAACTGTGCAAGATGTCTGGGTAGTCCTTAAGATCGGACTCAATCATTCACTTTGCATCTAAAGGGGTGTAATTCTTGAACTTGACGAAATACTTTCGATGTAGGCTCCCGACTTTAGTTGTCTCTCAGAGTGGTGTATTATTTGTTCAGGTTGAAGGATTTCCTCAGTCTCTTCGACTTCTGGAGGATCTTCTTGTACTAGCGCCACTGGAGGAGGTCCAACATATGGTCGGAGGAGACTTACATGAAAAGCATTATGGATGTGCCAGTGAGAAGGCAAATCCAATTTAAAAGTCACGTCATTGACTTTATGTTTAATTTTGAAAGGGCCGGAAAATCTATGGGAAAGTTGTAAAACTTTCCCTTTTCCGACCCGCTTTTTCAATCTAGCTTTCTCAAACCGAAGCAGGACATATTGTCCTTTTTCAAGATTGAGATTCCTTCTGTGCTTGTCTGCTTTTCTCTTCTGCTGCTCTTGAGTACGAAGAATCGCTTGCTTTACTTGTTGATAGGCAATATCAATATTGCGCACAAATTCATCTGCGGCGAAGATGTTTTCTTTGGTAACCATAATAGGAAGTAAGAGTGGCTTCCCATAAATAATTTCGAAGGGAGCTTTACCAATTGAGGAATGTATGGTATTATTATATGCAAACTCAACTATCGCTAAATACTGTTCCCATTTGGATTGTCGTTCCGAAACATAGCACTTGAGGAGGTCTAAATCAATGGCATTAGCGATTTCGCTTTGGCCATCTGTTTGAGGATGATAAGCTGATGAAAAATCAAGCTTAGTTCCCAAGTTTTCGAACAATGCTTGCCAAAAGAGACTAGTCATGCGAGGATCTCTATCGTTGACAATAGTCTTTGGCAATCCATGGTGTTCAAAAATCTGAGCTAGAAATATTCTAGCCATGTGATTAGCTTTGATCGTCTTCTTTACTAGAAGGAAATGTGCTTGCTTACTGAATTTGTCTATCATAGTCGAGATTGCATCATTTCCATTCTTCGATCTAGAAAGATCCGTAATAAAATCCATGGCAATACTTTCCCATGGCGTGTTAGGCACAGCAAGTGGCTGAAGCTTGCCATAAACTTTATGTTTGTCATATTTTACTTTTTGGTAGACTAAACACTCAAGTACATGTTTTTCAATGTTCGCACGGAGTGTTGACCAAAAGAAATATCTTTCGAGGGCACTAGTGGTAGCAGCAATTCCTTGATGCTCGGCATAAGGAGAATTATGTGCTTCTTCCATCACCTTCTGTTGTAAGGGCTGAGCTGTGCATATTGCTTGTTGACGATAGAGCGTATTATCCCTAATGGAATAAAGTGGCCTTGAGTGAACAGCTTGAAGATTTGCCCAAATTGTAGCGAAGTTTGGATCTTGAGGATACATCTCACTGAGAGATTCTAGTTCCTCATGATAAATTGTTGTCAGTGCATTGATCTTTGGATGCCTGGAGAGAGCATCTGCAACTGCATTCTTTGTTCCAGAAGTGTGTAAAATCTGAAAATGGAACATCGAAAGAAAGTTGGCCCATCTTATCTGCTTTACTGATAACTTTCTCTGTGTGAGAAAGTAGCGAAGACTCTGATGATCTGTCTTGATAATAAAATCAGCTCCTAACAGATGATGTTTCCAAATAGAAAGAGCATGAATTATTGCCATTAGCTCTTTCTCATATATGGAAGCATGCAACTCTGCATCTTTAAGGCGCTAACTTTCGTAGGCTATGGCATGACCCTCTTGGTTCAAGACTGCTCCTACACAATCTCGAGATGCATCGCAGTATACCTCGAAAGGTTTGCGAAGATCAGGGACGGTGAGAATAGGTCCGTGACTGAGTGAATACTTAAGCTTTTCAAAAGCTTGTTTTTGTCCAGGCCCCCAATGGAATGGAATCCGCTTCTTTGTCAGGTCATGGAGGGGATTTGCTATAGCGGCAAAGGCTTGAATGAAACGCCGATAATAGGAACAGAGGCCGAGGAAACTTTGTACATCATGTACTGTAGTTGGCGTAGGCCATTCTACAACTGCTTGAATCTTATGAGGGTTCATTCTCACCTGGTTGTGAGATACTATATGGCCCAAATAGTGGATTTCTTTTAGAAAGAACTCGCTCTTCTTAGCATTCACAAATAATTTGTGTTTGCCTAATTCTTCAAACACTCATGTGAGATGCTTATAGTGTTTGTCTTCCGTCTCTGAGAAGATTAAGACCTCATCGAAGAAAACGCCTGTAAATCTTCTATATGAGTGAAAGATATTCCTTTACTGTATGATTAGAGGATAAAGTTTTCTAAACATAGTCAGGAATGGGATGCATCTTGTAGTGCCAAGGCATTCCCAAGATAACATCACACCCTTCAAGTGAAGCTAGTAAGAAAGACTCTTGATTTGTGTAGTTGTCGACTTTTAAATTCAGCTTCCCTATGATTGGAATAGAACTGGAGTTCTGCCCTTTGAAAGCAGATTGTGCTTGAATAGAAACTCCAAAACGGTTGGGCTGTAAATTCAGGTCATCGGCTAGCTTTGTAGAGATGAAGTTGTCTCTACTGCCAGGATCAAAGAGAATAAGAGCCCGTTGGATGTTGATGCTACCCCATGCTTTGAGAAGAGCTCTTTCTTTTCCATCCTTGGTTATATTTCCCTGTACATCTGGGACTACATTAGAAGAGGGTGGTTGCAGGGTTTTGGTAGGACAATCACCCTTCATATGTCCAATTTGTCCACACCTGAAGCATCTTCCTTCGTTGATGTAGGTTCTCAATTCAACAGAAGAGAGATATTTTCCTTTCTTGGGCTGATTTGGCTTTGCTTCTGTATCGGAGGCGGTTCTTTTCTTCTATTGAGAAGAAGAAGTAGAGGTAGGCTGCTCATGGAGAGCCTTTTGCTTGGCATGATAGGTGCTTTGCTCCATCTTCTTGGGAATACCCTTGTCATGTATTCCATCAGCTATGCGAGCTGACATAAGTATCTGCAAGTTACCTCGAGGGTAAAGCTTCATAGCCTTTTGCAAGGCTTCATGCAATCCTGCTTCAAACTTGCGCATCTTCTCCGAATCGTCAATCTTCTTGAATGGAGTGACTTTCAAGAGAACGTCCCAAAACCTGTCCACATAGCGTGGAATAGTTTCGTTCTCTGACTGTGAAAGTCGATCCCATTCTTTCTTTACCTCTTCCTCATAATCTGGAGGAAGGAACTCTGCGTAGAACTCCTTCTTGAAAACAGTCCAATCTTGGGGTTTGCGATTTTCTAAGATCAGGGTTAACCACCAACTGCTGGCGGTGCCTTTCAGGTACATACTGACATGGCGAAGCTTGGATCTTTCTTAAAAGGTCCCTTCTGCAAATGCAACTTCAAATTGGCGGATGAAAGCCAAAGCTTTGTCATTATCACGCCGTCCATTGTAGGTGTCGAATTTTACATCTTTGTCTCCAGACTTGAATGTTTTGTGCGTGTGGTGCTTTCCTCTTATGGTGCTCCTTCTTTCTATGCTTAGACTCCTTGTGGACAAGAGTCCTTTCCCTTGAATGCACTTCTTGCTGCGACGGATCATCAAGAAACATGTCTTCTGGAGCGACTATGTCATCCAGATCCTTCGTGAAGGAAAACTGAGGAAAATTAGGAGGATCCTGCTCATGAACCTTTGGATTAAACCGCACATGACGTTCTGGAGGTTTCCTCTGCCTCTCGTGCATGTGGGATGTTCCAATTAAAGGATGTTTCCTTGGTTCTGGCGTCTTTTGGTTCTGCAGGATTTCTCCCGACCCCATCGGCACTTTCTCCTTCCCTTTTTCAAGAGTATGGAGAATCTTTTGGACTTCTGGATGGGAGAGAGCTTTTTGCAACTCTACCACCTGCTGTTGAAGAGAGGGAACTCTATCTCGCGTCCTCCCATTTCTGCAGTCTGCCACGAGTCGTCAATTCCTTAAGGAAGAGAGATGACCTTGCTCTGATACCACTGTCACAAAAATACGGAAGCGAAAACTGACGGTTAAATGCAATTTATATACTCAAGTGACTTTGGAGAGAAAGATAGAAAGCTTGACACATCATTGGGGACCAGAAGATGGGCTGGTCCACCCCCATAAAGAGAATATCTTTCTTACTAAGGGAGAATCTTTATAAGCACAGGAACGGGGCAAAAGCCCGTCCTCTATTTCTTGTCCTTTTCCTACTTCTAACTGAGAGAGTAGAAGAACTGCTCTCTGACTATTGAGGATCTTTCCTCTTCGTGAGATTTTGGGAAGCCCTCGTTGGCGAGAGTCCACCTTCCACAAAACTCATCAGAAGCTCTCATAAATAAGAGTCTATCTTCCGCTAATTGTGTCTCTTCGGACATAATCATTCTTGCAGTCAACCCACGAAAGAAACATGCAAAACGCACGCACACACGCTTGCTGTAATTTTCTGCACATAACCAGAAATTGTTACCTGAGCGTGTTCCAATGTCGAAATGGAATTCCTTTTCGCGATGGAAACACTCCAAACTTTGTGTATGTGTAGAGTAGGTAGAGAGGAATAAGATTCTATTAAGACTTTGCTGAAATTCACCCTAATACAGGTGATTAGGGGCTGAAAACAGAAAATTTGCAGCAGCTAGACGAGGGAGAAAGAGAGTTTTCCACTACTTTATGCGATGAAACTTCTCCCACAACTACTTACAACCATGAGAGCCCTTGTTCTAAGTGATGGGTGCTCAGAGGCTCCACATACACCACAAGGTGCTCCTCTCAATCTTCAATGGAGAGCTTCACTGAGTAGAGGATGTTCAACTTAGGGGGGGTAGTGCACTGCCAACCTCGCAAGAGGGAGAGGGGCTGCTCTCATATAGCCAGCCGAAAGACGGGGCTCTAGCATGGAGAGAGAGAGAGAGAGAGAGAGAGAGAGAGAGAGAGAGAGAGAGAGATTGCATGGGTAAGTGTGCCAAGTGGCACACTTAATAATTTAAAAACCATTCAACTTTTGACTTTAAAAGTCCTATGCTAATTAATGAAATGTGCAATTAAGTGCACAACTGCACGCATAGATGCAACCAATGACAATGTTAGCTGCTCCCCAGCGCAATGCCGTACCAGCAATGCTCTGGCATTACCTGTTCGCATTTGTCCGGTCATTTGGTCCAGCATAGACAATTTAAAATAATTTAATTGACTTATCCTAAGGCAGTAAAAATAGTTCAGGCCTTAGGGTTACTATTGCTCTAAGGACCCCATCTCATTCCTGTGCTTGCACTAGCGCGCGTAATTTTTTGAGCCTGAAATCTGAGGCTACTATTTACCCCTTCATTGAAGACCCGATTTCCCAATCACTAGGGCTTCATGCTATTTTCTGCTAGGGTCTCCTTGAGGTGCTCTGGCCCAAACTTGGGCGCACCTGAGGCACTAGAACTGCTAGATCTATTTTGATGTGTACACAACTTAATTAGATAATTCTTTTCTCGTAAATACATTAATTATTACAAAGTCTGACATAGTCACATTTGGCGATTTTGCATTGCAGAGGAGCTTCGGCATTAGCAGACAGAGCAGAACCACTTTACGATAGCAGATCAGCCCTAGCGTTAGTGGATTTCTTCCAGCTGCAGATTTTCAGCCCTAGCATTTTTGCATCTGCAACACACTTCAGCGTTTTGTAGATTCACCGCGACGGAACATCAAGAAACACTAGCATTTTTAGTTTTCAGCAATCAGATACCGCAGTAGAGTCTCTGAACCTCGTAGATCTCACCTTGTCGCAGTAGATCCTTGTCGTACGGTCAGATCCCGCGAAGTTTGCAGATTCAGCCTGAAAAACGTAGATTTCAGCATCTGCATTTTCAGCGTGTTGTCGTCGCATCGTCGTCATCGACATCGTCACCGACATAGAGTCAGAATTTAGCAGATACAAGGTTTGCAGATTTTAGCCATTAGCGTTTTCAGATTTCAGCCCGTCTCGTCGTCGTCCTCATCGTCGTCTACATCATCGGCAAGTCCAAGCATTGTAGAGATTTGTGCAATCAATAGTAGACCGCTCTTGCCATAGAGAGTGGGGCCTTCGGAGGAGGGTTTGACAACATCTTCGTTGTCGTATTCTCTTCTCCATTTTATCTCTCAGTCTGAGCACCTTCACTCACAGTGTCCATTCACTTTGTTCGTGTCCATTGCACTTTCTCATCAAAGGAACGGAAGGCTCTTCCTTCCGTAAGTAAAAGAAACCTTGAGCACAGTTCGGAGCACTCATCTTGAGCAAAGTTCAACATTCACTTCTGCTGCACCTTACATCGGTATAAGAGCTTTGACAGTGTTCTGTATCACTCAAGGAAAGAACCACAAGAACCACATAATTTTTTTATTTTTTTTCTTGCTTGTTTAGGTCGCACGTAACCCAAGTTCTCTTGGGCGTGTCGATTCCTAATCGTGTTTTTGAAGAGTGACAGGAAACCCAAGAAAGAAGGGCTTGCACAGCCTCCCCTTGTGTCTCTTTTCACTCATTGAGAGCGGACCGTGCACTTACCGGCCGGCGAATCGACGTGAGGTGGGAAAAGCAACCTTGGTGTGAGCGCAAGGTCGACAAGGGGTGCGCCCGTGGAAAAGAGCAGAACTCTGGTCAGGAGGTTTTTCCGACCTTTCCCCTTCCCCATCTACGACAAGGATTGCACTAACTCCTATGGAGGCTTTCGACAAGAGGATGATGGACAGGGAGTTAGAACGCAAAGCAAGAAAAGAAGAAAGAAGGGCAGCCATAGATCGTGACTATGAAGAAAGAAGGGCAGCCATAGATCATGAATACAACGCAAGAATGGAAGCCATAGAGTGTGAGAACAAAGCAAGACAAGCAAAATTTGATCGCGAGAACAAAGCAAGAAAAGAAAAGAGCGACCAACACATAAAAGAGTTCTTGCGACTCTTTTCTATTGTGCAGACGCAGTTTGCACAGAATCAGGAAAAGGAGACTCTCTCCGTCTCTTCTTCTCGCAAGCATGACACACATGATTTGAATGACAATGATAAGCATGATGATTTGAATGCTAATGACAAGCATGATGAATTGCATGATAATGACAAGCATGATGAGTTGCATGAAGATGATGTGATTGTTCACAAGGATGATGTGTTAGTTGATACTTTCTCTAGTGAAGCTAACCTCATGCAAGAACCGATCTTGTCTCTCGAGCCTAGGTCCAAAGAACCCCTCGGGAAGAACCAATCTTGGCTCTCTAGCGAACCCTTACTAGAAGTACTATGTGTACCAGAGTTACCCGGAACGCGGAACGAGAACGGCGCGGAACGGGAGGCTAAAAAAACACCCAAATATTGTTTTTTTTAGCGGTATGTGTTTGAATACAAGTAGTACTAGAGTCCTTTGACTCTAATACCCACAAAAAACACGGTTCAAAGACCATTCAACCTTATTATGACTTGATTGGGATGTGCGGCGCCCAGAGTACATAGCACATATATAACATTGAGCAAACACAATGCCCATACACAATGCTCTCAAATAATTGCAAGAGTAGTAGTCAGAGATAACACTTTGGAATTAATTGTGGCTAACAAGCCTCAAGGGCCGCCAAGGTGCTACAAAAAAACCAAAGGGGGGCAAACCAGTGACCACAATACCAAAAGATTGAAGGTGACAAATACCATAAAGATGCTAGTAGCTACAAATGGCAAAGAGGGCAAGGCTCAAGCAGCCATACAAGAAGGTACGGATAAATGGCAAAGACTCAAGACTCAAGAGCCACTAGCCTGAGAGGCCTCCCAATCCGTAGTAGCCGGCTGTAAATCATGCACATCCCCCATTCCTCATCATCGAGCTCTAGGCCCGGCTCGATCTCAACTATGGATGAAGTACCTGGTGTTGGTGGATGTGCATCTCCACCTGCCTGAGGAGCCTCTTGCTCCATCTCCCACTGTGTAAAAGGATCTGTCTGTTTGTCTGTACTCTTGCAAAGCATTTTCAAATTTGCGCTGACGAAGAGAAGATCATTAGCCTTCTCCACTCCAAGCTGATTCCTCTTCTTGAAAGCAATGTGGCTAAATTACTCCACAATTGCTCCAAGCATGAGGTACTAACTGACTGGCTAAGAATACGGATCGCCAATCTCTGAAGCTCAGGGCCATCATAGCCATAGTCCTACTACCATAGCACTGAACCTATCTTCGTGCGATCAATATGAGCATCTGGATTGCCAAATGACCCTCGCATCTCTCTGTACTGTCTCAACTGATCTCTGACAATGCGTTCGCCATCTCTGTCTCGAACCATCTTGTTTAAGATCTCTGTAAATTGGCTCATGACTTTCCTATCTGTCTCTTGCCCTGCACCTTGGAACTTTGGATCCACCATGTACGTTGCTCCGTGTAAAGGAGAGGCATATGAATTCCACCTCGAGCTGCAAAGCGCATGGATCTCCTCATATTGCTCTGCTTTCGGCTCAAGTTGTGCAAGCTGCTCAATCATGCGGTCCATTGCCTCATAAATCTTGCCAATGCAAGGATCCATGCCATCCAGAACTCGAAGCAAATGAACCACCGGTTTTACTTGTGTGTCTAGACTCTTGAGCTCCTTCCAGAACTCAAGATCCTCTGCCTTATCCTTGCACAAAATCCCTGCAACTGTCTTTGCATAGGGAGAGGTGGTGAACTCATCACTGATGAAGACCTGTCGGACCGCATTTTGACATTCAGACAGCCTGCGCACAAGAAGAAAGTTGAATGCGAAGCGGGTGTCTGAATACTTTAGAAGCACTTTGCCGCCCGACCTCTTGAGGTACTCACTCCGAACCAAGTTGTGATTGTTGATGAAAGTAACAATCTTCACTGCATCGGCAATGACTGGAGCGATCCAGTCTAGCTTGCCAATGTCTTTTAGAAGATTGTTCAAGCAGTGTGCTATGCCAAAGCACACTGTCACATGCGGATAGTGGCCCTCTATAATAGCTGCTGTTGCCCTGTTTGATGCCTCCCCATCTGTGACAAAGGCCACCACGTGCTGCTCACCGATTGGTTCTATGGCCACTGTCCACTCTGCAGAGAGGACATCGGCGGACTTGCCACTCTCGGTGGCATCATGAGAGTGCACAAAGTACATCTCTCCACTCGAGTATGCGACGAGACCATGGATAGATCTCTTCCTTGTATCGCTCCATCCGTCGGCAATGAGGGAAACGCCATGTTTTGCCCAAAGACGCTGAATATTGAGGGTTGCTTGCTCCACGATATCATTCTCTCGATCTAGCAAAGTGGTTCAGAGAGCCTTTGAAGATGGCGGCACATAGCCCGTGCTATACTCTCCTATCCGTTGCACCATGACTTTCCAATACTCCAACCTATTTCGATCAAACATAGAAGAGATTAGAATCAAAAAGGTGGAAACGACGATAACGGAAGAAATAAGAGAGAAGATTGATAAATCATAAAACAATGAACATACCTCGCCGCGACAAATGGGATATGGTCGTGATAGAAGAATCGGGCCACGGCCGCATCCACCTCCTCCTTCTTCTTTGGGTCCCAAGAGGTGGCAAGGGTCCTTTGGCAACGAATTGGACCTTGTGAAGATGAACCAACACCTACACCGGGTAGAGAGGAAGAAGGGAAAATGAGGGTCTTTGGATCAATACCTTTGCGTGCGGGCTTGGCTTTGTGGTTGAATTGCCTTTCCTTTTCCTCGAGCTCCTTCCTCTTCTTGATGGTTACGTTGGTGCAAAATCTCACCTCATGTCCCGGCACTCGAAGAAAGTGTGCCCTCACTTTGTCATGCCCCCCTTTCCGCGTGTAAGAGCATAGCTTGCATGCCCATGCACGAGAACCTCCCGCCGCGGACAAGGTGCCCTCCGAGGTCACTTCATTCCACCACGACCATTCCTTCGCCTTTTGAGTGTTGCCCGCATGAACGGAGGGGGTTGTACGAGAAGAAGAGGCCATGGAATTATCCGTGAGAGAGAGAGAGAGCTTGAGAGTGGGCTTGAGAGAGAGAGGCTTGAGCCTTGAGCAATGAGAAGTTGAAACTTGAGATAGAGAGCTTGAGAGAGAGAGGCTTGAGCCTTGAGCAATGAGAAGTTGAAACTTGAGATAGAGAGCTTGAGAGAGAGGCTTCACCTCTTGAAAGTTGAGACCGAGAGAAGGAGAGCTTGAAAGTTGAGCCTTGAGCCTTGAGCCTTGAGGGTTAGCCCAAGAGAGAGAGAGAGGTGGAGAGCTTGAGGCTTGAGCCTTCAACCTTGAGCATTGAGGGTTAGCCCAAGAGAGAGAGAGAGAGGTGGAGAGCTTGGCCTTCAACTTTGATGCATATGTGAAGAATGGGGGTAGAAGAGGCTATTATATAAGCTATGGAGGTGGGCACTATAAGTGGACGTTGCTGCCCCAAACAGTCAAATTTTTTAACTTAAAAAAAACAGCCGTTTATAGCCGTTGGCAGACATTCCGGCGTTCCGGCCGTTCCGATGGCATTTCTGGCCGTTCTTGCCCTGCCGTTCCGATCACAGGCTGCCTGCCGGAACGTCCGTCTGTTCCGGAACGTTCCCTTCATTCCGAGCCGGCCGGAACGCCATTCCGGCGTTCCAAGGCCTCTAGAATCCGTTCCCCGGTAACTCTGATGTGTACGAATGATTAGTCAACACGCATTGTTCGAGTGTTCCATTCGTGATCGTTTCTTGTATTTTAGTGAGCGTGTTGATGTGATCCCTTTTCATAGGGATCACATATTGTACGTTGAGCACGTTTCACTCATGAATCAGCACGGATGTATGCAGATTTTTCATGAAAAGCTGAATTGTTTGCATTCACGGAAGTCACATTCCGTGTCTCTTCCTTGGCACGACACAGTCATAGAAAGTGCACAAGAAAGATTGAGCATCAAGCATGGGCATGTCCATTGTGATTTGCCGCAGTTGATTGAATTAGATTGTAAAGTCAAGATTCGACCCCATTGTTTGCGTGTGTTTGATGAACGGTTTGGCACTTCGTCTCTATGTTCATCTACATTGCATACACAGTTTGTTCGACAGAGTAAATTTTTTCCAGTCACTTTACATGGAATGGGTATGTTCATGCTTTTGTGTTGGAAGTGGTTTCAGGAATTTACAGCCTCCGGAGATCCTTGAAGAAGGTAGACGCATGACTATAGACGAAGTTGAAGCATCGAAGAAGCTACCGAAGACTTTGTGTCGCTTTCGGCGCGGCCCAAAGAAGCAAGCGTTGCAAACCTTTATGAAGTTCAAGTATCGCACGACCCACACATCAGAGTGGGCCGGCGAAGAGTCCTTTCCAAGATTCCGGATGCTATTGGTGATCTCCCTCGACGCCATACAGTTTGGTAGCAGTACTTCACTTTGAAAAGGAGGGGATGTCACGTGACACATCCAACCCTATGTGTCCGTGGACAAGCTACAGCATGACAAGGATTCAATTCAGTCAAGTCAGTCTAGAATAGGAAGTGATTTGGCACTTTTGTGATCTGTTTGCAGACCGTGCATGTCCAGACACTTAGATTAGATGCATATCCTCCGGTTGCACTTAGCATGATCATCAGATTTCAGTCAGAACCCATCTGGAGCATTTTTACAGTGCATAGACCTATTTTTCCTATTTTTGACATTTTTCACTTATTATTTTTGAGTGACTTCTGTTAGAAAGTAGGTAGGGCAATTTTGCTAACTTCGTATGTATAGAAACGTAGCGCTAGCACTTTCTGGCAGAAGAGGCAGCAGGAGCACCGCTCAACAGGCACCTTCTCAGCAGGCCCCCCCGACTGCATGACCTAGCGTTTTTGCAACTCAGCATCAAGCTAGCGTGCAAGGACAGATCAGCTTTGGTGATTTTGCATTGCAGAGGAGCTTCGGCATTAGCAGACACAATAGAACCACTTGACGACAACAGATCAGCCCTAGTGTTAGTGGATTTCCTCTAGCAGTAGATTTTCAGCCCTAGCATTTTTGCATGTGCAGGACACTTTAGCGTTTTGTAGATTCACCGCGACGGAACATCAAGAAACACCAGCGTTTACAATTTTCAGCAATCAGGTATTGCAGTAGAGTCCCTGAACCTCGTAGATCTCACCTTCCCGCAACAGATTCTCGCCGTACGGTCTTATCTCGTGAAGTTTGCAGATTCAGCCTGGAAAACGCAGATGTCAGCATCTGCGTTCTCAGCGCGTCCTCGTCGCATCGTCGTCATCGACATAGTGTCAGAATTCAGCAGACACAAGATTTGAAGATTTCAGCCATTAGCGTTTCTAGATTTCAACCCGTCTCGTCGTCGTCCTCATCGTCGTCGACATAGTCGGCAAGTCCAAGCAATGTAAAGATTTGTGCAATCAATAGTAGACTGCTCTCGCCATAGAGAGTGGGGCCTTCGGAGGAGGGTTTGACAACATCTTCGGTGTCGTATTCTCTTCTCTCTCTATCTCTCAGTCTCAGCACCTTCACTCACAATGTCCATTCAATTTGTTTGTGTCCAGTGCAGTCTCTCACTAGAGGAACGGAAGGCTCTCCCTTCCGTAAGTAAAAGGAACCCTGAGCACAGTTCGGAGCACTCATCTTGAGCAAAGGGTATTGCTGGAGATGCTTGGTACTGCGACAACGAGGACGACGATGATGACGACGACGACGAAGCTGTGGGTTGATTTGCTATTGTCGAGGGCTGAAAACTAAAATGCTGGTGATGACGGCTGGAATCTGAAAACGCTGGTCTCCAGGGCTTAAATCCACTAATGCGTGGTTGGTCTGGATGCTGTAAGGTAGAAACGCTGATGGATGAAATTTTTGGAGGTAATAGGTTGAAAACGCTGGGGTGAGGAGGCTGAAAACGCTGGGATGCTGATACGCCGAGTACTGATGCTGCAGGTACTTCTTCTTTTGCTTCCTCTTCTCCTCCTATCGCCCCGATAGGGCTGCCTTCATAGCCTCAAAAGGCTGGGTCGAGCAGACCTTTCTCTAGCCCCATGATTGAGGAAATAATGCCAAAAGTCACTTATAATTAAGTGAGCGCATAAGAGGTGGTTCTCACGCTTGAATGCCTATATGCCGACTCACTGTAGTGTGCAAGAGAGAGTATGGAACTATGACCGCCTTGGACATACACGTCCTGCTAGTTGCTCACAAGGGTGCTAGGCTAGGTTCTAAGCTAAGTCTGACGCTAGACTGTAGGAGAAGCTTGGTCACACGGCGCAAGTGTAGTGCGCACGTGACATATCTTCTGCAGTTTCGGCTGTCCTTGCTGCCACTCTGCTTTACATTATGCTTGTAGTTTTATTAAATTGATTTCAAATTCCTCAAAGAGGCCCCTCTTCCCATGCAAGTATGTGCACCAAAAGGCATCTGTTGGCATAGAGCTCAACCCTTTTAAAGCTCTATTCCTGTAGCATATTCGGAATGAATTTTGAGTCTTGCATATATCTTGGAATGTATGCTTTATTCAATCTTCTGATTATCGAAAGCCCTACAAGCATCAACACTACATATTTGCACAAAATCTTTGCGTTCGCTTTTGCATGCAACAAAGCACGACCATGATTGGCTTCATTAAAATTACTTTTGTACAGGGACTAGACACTGCCCCGGCTAAAGAAAACGAGGCTGGAGATAAGACCTTCCTTCACGGATTATGAAAAGGCCCAAGTTGTTTTGTAACCTACTCTCATGAGGCTAACGGGTAATCCTAAACCCGAGGTTTAGGCGTAAACCAAAAACCCCGCATGATGGTAGCACAGTAGTAGCACTAGGTTTTGAGAAAACCTAAAACTCATGGTTGGCGAGTATACCTAAAATTTGTGGTGCCATGAGGGTGTAGAACTTAGTTCAAGGGGGTGTATGATGTGATGATGATTATGCCAAGTTTGGTTGAAGGGGGCGATTGTTAGGGTCAACCCAAACTTGGGCGGCCAACCCTTGTGTGAACTACTTGTAATTATGGTAAATTCTCTTTCATTTTTGTGGTATTCATGTGTTCTTAACTTCTCTCTCACTCTCTCTCCTCTGCGTCTCCTCGCTCTTCTCGCCATGTCCATCCGAGAAGCCATAGACTCTCATTGCCAGCTCATCACAATATGCCAAGTTGAGAAAGATCTTAACACTTGCACGGTGCAAGGTTAGTGTCTACATCTCTCACAATGATGGCAAAAACACATAGATACGTGCATAAGATTTTTTGTTTTCTTTGCCCAAAAATAGTCTTTGAAAGACTTGCTTGGAATGAAGAAATGCCCATTGAATCTTGTGAAATTTTTCTTTTGAGGATGCCAAAGTCTGGATGGCCATTTTGATTAGTGTGAAGGATCTCTTAATGAGTGAACTCTTTCCATGTGCGACTGGCCTCTTGATAAGGCAATATTTTCAATATTTATAAAAATAGAAATTTTTGATAATGAAGTGCTCGCGAGATGCCTTGCAAGTGGCTGATGCGCACCGAGTCGGTTGCTGACTTAAGCAGAAATAGCAAGTGCGGCCGGAAAAGTGGCCGATATTGATGGTGTTGGCTTTGAGAGCAAAAGGCGGTTGCAAGAAGCGCATGGCTGCCAACTCATGTTGTAACAAACTTGGACACCGAAGTCAAGATTCTACCGCGACACAGTAGAGATTTACTTCAAAAAAGTTCACAAAAGACGACACGGCCCGGTGCAGTTCCGTGCCAAAAGGTATTGGCCCCAAAGACTGGCGCCCCTTTTGCTATTTCTGTTTATATTAATCTGTTTGCAAAGTACAGGAAAGCCCTCGGGTACTCACTCTCAGACTCTGCGTACAGATGCTCTGAGAAGTGAGTCCCAAAGGACTTATTTATTCTTACAAGGGATGCCCAAAAGCAGAGCCCCAAAATCTTTTAAAAATAAAAGCAAACTTCTCCAAAAGCTGTCAGCGCTAAATCAGCCAGCAAAAAGCATTCGACGTAATTTCTCGGAAATTTCGTACGGCCTCTTAGCGCAAAAAGCGGAGCGTTTGTACTGCTATCCGTACGGTGTGCCACGTCAGCATGTCGGCGCGTTTTGTGGAGATTTGCCACGTCAGCCTGTTCAGCACGTTTTACGCAAATCTGCCACGTCAACAGGGTGTGTGTGTGTGTCCGGGGGCTTGCCACGTCGCCAGTTTGTGACATACCCATCTCTTGAAAGAATTGTAATCGCCCTTGATTACGCCTGCAAAATAGATAGGGGCCATAAACTGTCTTAGTAGACACTGATTGTTAGTACCGATGCACTAGACACGACACATCTAGCACTTGTGCAAGACGAGAGTCACATCACCGGACATCACAAGACATCACATGACAAATCACATGACAAATCACAGACAAAATCATTCCAAATCTCATGACCAATCGCAACGTATTTAGTAATCGCATCTGGATCCATTTGGGACCTCACGGATGCCCGATTAACTAATCCTCATTGCAATCATGTCTATAGAGATTTATGAGATCGAAATGCTGCAGTCATTTTGTCTTTCAGTTCTTGCACTCAAACAAGTACAAATCAATCATCTTCATTTTCGGGAATTCCTGTCATAAAGTCATACAACAAAATGCTACTCTCAGCCCATTAGTATCCCTCAAATCCAAAGGGGACATCAGTGACCTTATTCAAAAATCGGGGTAATTCGTTGACAAAGGAGCGGAGTGACTCCCCTCTTGTGCAAACCCGCAGCACTAGATTCACCCTTACTGAATTTGGGGTTCTATCGGAGTGTATTATGCTAAAGAGAATGCTTAAAGATAAAGTTCCAAAATCTGAGGAGTATTTGCTAGGTCCTCCTATTCCATCCACTTCGTATAGTTCTTGAATTTAAGCAAGAATCGTCTAATCGCTTTACCTTTTATCTTTTTGTCCTTTTGTGTCAAAATGTGTTGTGGAATGAGTATCTCGCTTTCCTCCAGTTCGGGTTGCTCATCAGGCTCCCCATCATCGGGCACATCGCCTTTAAAAGGCTTCAATAGACTCACATAAAATGCATTGTGAATCTTTCAAGTATCGTACAACTCCAGTGTAAAGGAGACATCATTTATCTTTTCTTTAATTTCAAATCGCGACGGTGTCAATCTGTTGGCTTCTTGTGGCGTTCCTGAGATTTTGCTAAAGCCTTCTGGTACTTAACAAAAGTAGTGTCCAAGTCCCTCGTGTACTGGTCGTCTTCAAAAATCTTATCTTGGGTCTGGGGAATGTTATGATCTACCAACAAATTCCCTTTTTCCTTTCTTTCCTTGTGCCTGTGGGTAGCATCTTTTGCTTCCCCTGTCCATTGGCACGTCAGTGTCAATCATTGGAATCCTAAGACACTGTTATCTGATTCCTCTTTCTCTGGAATCCTTTGATGAACTTGCATCTGATTCCCTTAGTTCGTCGGAACCCGCTGATTCTCCAGAATCATGTGATGAGCTAGCATCTGATTCCCTTAGTTCGTCGGAACCTGTTGATTCTCCAGAATCGTGTGATGAGCTATCATCTGGTTCCCTTGATTCATTCTCTTCACTGGCCGACTCTTGCCTTTTTGAGGTGGAACTATCCTACCCGTCGCATAAGTCAATGAGTCGGCATGCATTCCACATCGTTGGTTAGTCATGTCCCATAAGTCTCTGAATGGAGTCAGACTTCAGGTTTAAAGCATAGTCTTGAATCTCTTTAGCAAATTATAGCAGAACCGCTCAATCTGGTCTTTCAAAAGAATCTTCGACAAGTATCCCAAGACCTCTGGCAGTAGTCATCCAATGTATCTTTCTCAGTCATTTTCAAGTGATGCCAAGGCGTGATGACATCTCTTGCATATTCATCTAATATCCAAGTTGACTTGATTCAAAAAAAAAAACCACATCGCATGTGTTTCTTTGCGTAACAACAGAGTAATATGTTCTGAGAACTGCTACGTTGTTTCAAAAATCTTCTTCAAAAGAATCTTGTCTTAGGTGCTTAGAAATTGAAGAATCTTCTTAGCACCCTCGAACACTTCAAATGGTGCCTTCCCCGTGTGTCGGTGTAGGCAAACTCTACCAAGAGCAAATATTTTTCCCATTTAGTCTTCTGATCCGAAGATGAAGACTTTAACAAATTCAAAACCAATGAATTGTCTATTTCAAATTGCCCATCTGTCTACGGATGGAACGAGGACGAGATCTGCAACCACGTGCCAATGTTCTCCCAGATTGCTGTCCAAAACAACTAGTAGATATGGGATCTTTGTCCGAAACATTGAACTCAGACATGCCATATATTCGAACAGTTTTGCTAACTTATCGGGCTTAACTGTCTTCTTTACTGTCGAGTAGTGAGCTTGCTTACCGAATCTATTGATGACCGTCCAAATGCCATCGTGC
This sequence comes from Adiantum capillus-veneris, assembly GCF_014529385.1. Classification (NCBI taxonomy): domain Eukaryota; kingdom Viridiplantae; phylum Streptophyta; class Polypodiopsida; order Polypodiales; family Pteridaceae; genus Adiantum; species Adiantum capillus-veneris. Next base: position 147,725,956 of record NC_140952.1, read on the forward strand.
CCACTCTGTGTTTTGGGGAGATAAAAAATAAAATCCATTGCAATACTTTCCCAGGGGCGGATGGAATGGGTAAATGTAAGGTGCAGCGGAAGTGAATGTTGAACTTTGGTCAAGATGAGTGCTCCGAACTGTGCTCAAGGCTTCCTTTTACTTATGGAAGGGAGTGCCTTCCGTTCCTTCAGTGAGAGAGTGCAAATGATCACAAACAAAGTGGAAAAACACTGTGACTGAAGGTGCTGAGACTGAGAGAGAGAAGAATACAACACCAGAAAGTTGTCAAACCCTCTCCAAGGGCCCCACTCTCTATGGTGAGAAAGGTCTATGCTATTGATTGCACAAATCTGGTACAATGGTCTAGATGCAATGGACTTGCCGACAATGTCGACGACAATGATGACGACGACGAGACGGGCTGAAATCTGAAAATGCTAGGGGCTGAAATCTGCAAATCTGCTATCTGCTGAATTCTGACTCTGTGTCGGCGAGGACGGCGATGATGACGACGCGACGACAATGTGTTGAAAACGCAGATTCCGAAATCTGCGAATAGCGGGCTGAAACTGAAAACGTTGGCTGATTTGACCGTGCGGCAAGGATGTGCTGCGAGAAGGTGAGATCTGCGAGGTTTGGGGCTGCTATTGCGGAGTCTAAGTGCTGAAAATAGAAAACGCTGATGCAATGGCTGTTCAGACACCGAGAAACTGCAAAATGCTAGGGCAATCTGCAACTTGCAAAAACGCTAGGTTGATCTTGGAAATCTGCTAACGCTAGGGTTGATTCTGCAATCTACTAATGCTAGGGCTGGAATCTGGAAAACGCTGGCTGATCTGGGAAGTACGAAAATGCAAGGTTGTCTTGTGGTTTAAAACGTTGAGTCCTTTGCCGGTTCTTGCTGAGAAGGTGCACTGCCAGTTGTTGGAACTCTACTGCCTCTTCTGCCAGAAAGTGCTAGCGCTAGGTTTCTTTTATAGAGCTTAGCAAATTTTCCCTATCCAGTTTCCCAACAGAGTTACTTATTAATAATAAGTGAAAAATGGATAAAGTAGGGAAAATGGGTTCTGTGCACTGTAAAATGCTCATGATGGGTACTGATTGTAATGCTGATGAGCAGGCTGTGTGCAACCGGACGATATGCAACTACTCTAAGTGCCTGAACATGCACGGCCTTCGCACAGGCTCGCAAAGGTGCCATAACACTTCCTATGCTGACCTAAACCCTAGATCTGAAGTAGCTTGTCCACATGCACATAGGGTTAGATGTGCACGTGACAGTAAAGGTTGTAGTAATTCCTGTGCCTTATGTGTGTCAAACTTGACTTGCTAGCATACTAAACAACTATGAACAAAGTCGTCCACATCCTTCCTGAGTCTCGGCCAAAAGAAGTAACGCTCCACACCTTTTAAGATGGTGTCGATGGTGCGGTGACCTGTAAAAGGTGGACAATGACAGTCAATCAAAACCTTTTCCCTCAACGGCTGTGTGACGCACAACATTGTTTTCTTCATCAAGTAGCCATCCCATATGGAATATCCCGCTACTACCTCCCCATTCTGTATTGGAGTGAATATATTAGAAAAATCCGGATCGGTGGCATACTGATCAACCATGTCCTCAAAGCTACTATGATGAATCGCGAAAATAGCTAAGACTAGGGGTTTCCGAGACAATGCATCTTCCACCAAGTTTTTCTATCCCTGAACATGGACAATCTGGAAGCGAAACTGTGACAAGATGTTAGCCCACCACATCTGCTTTTCCGAAAGATGCTTCTGTGACAAGAAGTAGCGTAAACTCTGATGATCAGTGAAGACCGTGAAATCGGCTCCGAGTAGGTAATGTCGCCACTGAGTAAGAGCATGTACCGTTGCCACAAGCTCTTTCTCATAAATCTGTGTTGTCAATTCTGGCCTTGAAAACAATCGGCTTTCATAGGCAATCACATGGCCTTCTTGCACTAAGACCGCTCCTAGACTATGACCACAAGCATCACAATATACTGTGAATGGCTTTTGCAAGTCCAGCAAAGCCAACATTGGTCCAATAGTCAGTTTTTCTTTAAGTGTCTGAAAGGAAGTCACCTCTGTGGATTTCCACGACAAAGAGATTCCTTTCTAGAAAGGGACTCCTTTCTGAGTCAAAATGTAAAGGGGAAGCTACCTCTGCGAACTTTTGAATGAACCTTCGGTAGTAAGAACACAAGCCCAAAAAGCTTCTAACTTCATGAACATTCTTCAAGTTAGACCAATCGCGGATAGTGTCACTTTTGGCGAGATCAATCTGTACCCTTTTTGTTAGACGATGTGTCCCAAGAAATGCATCTCAGGCAAGAAAAACTCACTCTTTTTTCACATTTATAAGCAATTTATGCTTCCTCAGTGTCTGGAAAGCCCACAAATGATTGGTATTCTTTGAAAATCCAAAAAGTCATCTTGAACGCTGTCTTGTAGACGACTCCAGGAGCAATACAGATCTGATGATAATCACTCTTCATATCAATTTGGCAAGTAGAATTCTGAAGTCTGTCGAGTATATCATCGATCTTCGTTAGGTGGAAATCTGTTCTGGTTCATTGGTTCTTTATTTTGGCCTTGGCTATGTCACCAGCGTGTGACTACTATCTACCCTTTTTGTTGATTTCTTTCTTATTATCTATTTACTTTCACTTTTTGGAAACACCCCTCGGGAAATCTAATTGCCTTGCATTGCATAGCTAGTGTGGAACTGTCCAGAGGGAGTCCAGGCCTGAGGGCAAGAGAGCACTAAGGTTGGACAAAGACTATGGTTAGCCAAGTGGGGTCATTGACTAGCCAAAGTGGAATCCTTTGCTACAGAGGCTACATTTCAGTTCTGGATGTGGCCGCAGTGTACAAAGAGGGTCGGATGACCTAGACAGATACAATGGCAGTATCTCCTAAAATTTAGGGAACTGCTATTTTGGGACTTGAAAATGTGTTGGCGTCATTACCTCCGGAATGACAAGGGGAACATTTTCTTACTCTGCCGTGAAGTCAACTGGGCAGCCGGTTGGGAGATTTTTAGGCGGCAACCCCGAAACGGGAAAATGCTTGTAAATGTGCCAAGTGGCACCTTCTGGTGCACTTGCCTCATGCAACAAGAGTTGGCGCTGAATTTAGGAGGGGGAGAGCCTCATTTTCAGTTTTTGTCACAGGTTGAGAGCTATGGAGTGCTTGCTTTCCCTCTTATGCACAGTGCGGTGCCAGGAGTGATGCCCTGTACGCTACGCACTGCCCTCTCTCTCCCCTTTGGCAATATGTTATGCCCCTCTAGTGGGCTCTTCATTTGACCAATGTACAGTTGTGTGGGTTCATGCGCGATTGCCGAGGCAAGAGCCTCTTGTACAGGTACTGGATTAGCTAGCGGCTAACCCCCCCGCAGGTACAGGTGAATTCGGAGAGGTTTCACGCCAGAAATCTCGTCCGATTCAAAGGGCAAGTAGCCCTACAGGTGCAGGAGCTCGAGGACTTGCTACGGATGCGACCGGCACGCGAAACGGAGCCCAAAACAGTAAATTACAGCCTGCTGTGTATTTTTGCAGGTTTAGGGTTTTGGCCCTAAACGGTTCCTAATACCCCCAGGAGGTTCGGGGATGCGAGGGGACCGCTGTACAGGTGATCTGGAGCATTTTCAGGGCTGAAAACAGAGAATTCAGCGTGCTGCAGATTCTCGCCAGGTTTTGCAAAGTGCCCGTATGCGTCGGGAAAGTCAGTCAATGCGTGGGAATATTGACTGTGAAGGGTTCTAGTACAGTTATGCTGCCGAAATCGGGCTGGAACAGTGGAAATTCAGCCGAGTTTGTGCGGGGCAGCTTGTAGGGAACCACAGCGTTTATTCCCTCTTTTGAACAATAAAGAAATACCGAAAGGGGCGCCTAAGTTAGGGACCAATCTGGTGTCCGTCTACTCATACAGGTGCAATCTAGCAGCCTGTATCCCTCTCCCCTTTGTTGTGTCTTGAAAGTACAGGTAAAATAGACGACTAATAATGGGTGAAAGCTAAATCAAGGTTTAAAGTAAAGTCTACCGCCCTTTTTGGATCATACAGGCCGGTTTCATGGTTCCATCGACGCGATTAAATCACTTTTTCCCATAGAAGTGAGCCTTGGTCAGATTAGGCTTGAAGACACAGGGAATTGCAATTATGGCTGACAGACCAGATGATGTGACTGAAGAGGTTTCCTCTTCACAGGGTCAACAGACACATGAAGTGGGTGAGTCCTCAAGACCACCACAAACAGATGACGATGTATTCAGGACCCAGTTGGTTACTGTTGTGGCTATGTTCACACAAGTAATGTAGAATCCGAGGTTTTTAGCCTTTACTGCAACCTCCTGTTCCGTCTCAGCAAGTTGGGTCACTGGATCATATTCAAAAGCCTGTTAAGGCTCGAGCACAAGTGATTCATACTGCACAGTCAATGGAAACACCTGTACACTTGACGGAGAACATGCAGTGTCCACAACCTGTGCCTAAGGTGCAAGAACAGGTGGCTGAGATGCCAATTTTTCAAGCTGTACCAGTTCAGCCCGCCACCTTTCAGCAGCCTCTAGCTGGTTCTAATGGGCAGGGAAGCAACTTATAGGCTATGCAACAAGTCTTCCCACCACCTTCAGTACACCCTGGTTATTTTGGAGGTGGATCGGTATTCCAGAGCATGGCTGGTCATGCACCTGGAAATCAGTTTTATACGCCAAGAACAGTGTTCGGGGGTGCTCAAACGATGATGCCTAACCCCATGTACAGTGTCATGGGTATGCAACCAAGGTTTTAGAGCACTCAGGGCCAATTTGGGATGCCACATGCAAATTTTGGTATGGCTGGAATTACAAATCAGCAGCCATATATGGCATTTTCAGGTCAAGTTAATAGCGTCCAAGGAACACAGATGAACCCTAATAGTGTTCCCATGTTTCAGTCACTTCCATATGACAATTTAACGCCGCTGGAGAGGCCAACTCCGTACAAAGAAGGTGGCAAAGGTGTGTCATTCACGACCTTTACAGGGTTTGATGACAGGAAGAAGGCTCTCTCATTCCTCCAGCAGTTTGACAAGGCCTATGCAGGGGGAAACTTTACAGAGGCTTCAAAGGTCCGCAAGGCAACCACTTTCTTGACAGGGAATGGGGGACAATGGTGGACAACTGTATTGCTTCAAGGGCAAGCTTCGTCCACATGGATTTACTTCAAGCAGATTTTTGCAGCAGCATGGTTATCTGATGACTTTGAAGCAGATGTCATGACAGAATGGCACCAGCTTAATGCTGCCACTTGCAGAAATCTGGATGATTACAATCGGAAGTTTTGGAAAGCTCTACTTCCAGTAACTTCCTATAGGTTTGTGCCATTGACAGAACAGATTGAAAAATACTGTTGTGGCCTACCCAAAGGATTGAGAAAATACTGCACGAAGACCAAAGTCACTACTTTGACGCAGCTCATCGAGGTAGAAAACACTGGCAATGGTTTGCTCAAGGGAGAAGATTGTGAATTCAATACTGGCGTCAAGGAAGGATCAGCCAAGAAAAATTCAGCGAAGAAGTATGTTCCCAAGGAGGTTCCTAGAGTGACTCAGGAGCCGGCCAACGCAGGGAAAGGCAAAGCTTTGGCTGAATCAGAAAAGGGACCAGCGAAGAAATGGAAAGACGTTTTCCTCGCAAGTCTGAAGAGCAAAAGAAGGTCCTGAGGACAGAGAACAAATGCTTTATTTGTGAGCAGCCTAGCCACATGGCTTACAATTGTCCTACAAAGAAAAGGCGAGCTGATTCTGAAGACAAGGAGGACAGGAAAGGAAAGAAGCCCATGGCTGGTCTAGTGCCAGATATGGTGGGCGACAAGCCAAATACAGATGCAAGTGAGCTTTGCAGAGCATGGGGAAAGGTCAGGGATCAAACAGTGCTTATCTTCTTTGATCCAGGTGCCAAAGCCAACTTTATTTCCCCAGAATTGGCTTCAAAGTTGGGAATCAGACGTGAAGAGATGGGGTATACAGTAGAGGCAGGTTTGGCATGTCTTGGCCATACAGAGGCTGTGACGCCCATCATTGGAAAGTTGCGTCGACATATCCAGTCCTATGTAGATGCTGAAGAATTTTACATCATGCCACTGGACGGATGTGATGTGTTATTAGGTATTCCTTGGTTGTTTCGTGTACAGGGAATCATGGATGCCTACAACAAAAAGATCACTGTACAGAGCAAGGGAAAGACTCACATTCTGGATGTAAAGCTTAAAGGGGACTCTATTCCTACTGTATCAGCTTCTGCTATTACTTTTGTAATGAAAAAGCATCTTTCTGCGAACTTGGTTTTTGCACGTGAAGTGTCAGATTGTGATGAATCAAATTTATCTATGCTAGATAAAGAAAGGTCAATGTTTTTACAACAATATAGTGACTGTTTTTCCGATTCATTACCGTCTCAATTACCGCCAGAGAGACCCGAGGACCATGCGATAGATTTGGTGCCAGGCAGTAGCCCACCAAATAAGCCTCCGTACAGGGTTAGTGCGGCTCAGCAGAAAGAGATAATGGGCCAAGTACAGGAGCTGTTAGAAAAGGCACTGATTCAGCCCAGTTCATCTCCATTCTGCTCTCTAGTGTTGTTGGTTCAGAAAAAGGATGGCTCATGGCGTATGTGCATAGACTACCGTGCACTGAACAAGAATACCATCAAGAATAGGTTCCCTATACCTAGAATTGATGATATTATGGACAAATTAAAAGGAGCAGCTATGTTTAGCAGGATAGATCTAAAGAGTGGGTACCATCAGATCCGCATTAGATCAGAGGATGTACACAAGACTGCTTTTAGAACGACGTTTGGCCTTTACGAATTTTTAGTGATGCCCTTTGGTCTCACAAATGCTCCTGCTACGTTCAATAGGATGATGGACAGAATTTTCCGTCCACACCTGTAGTTTGTTGGTACATTCTTTGATGACATGATAGTCTACTCAAAGAATGAAGAGGAGCATAGGCATCACTTGGCCATTGTGTTTAAAGAGTTACGCAGTCATAGGTTGCTCATCAATGCAAAGAAAAGTGAATTTTTTCTGGAAGAGATCCACTTTCTGGGACACATTGTGTCAAAGGATGGTGTCAGAATGCATCCTGCAAAAGTTGAAGCGATTAAATCATGGCCAGATTTGAAGACGGTGCATGATGTCCGAAGCTTTTTGGGACTATGCTCCTATTACAGAAGGTTTATCCGAAATTTCGCTGAGATTGCTTCACCTTTACATGCTCTTCAAAAGAAGGCAGTCACCTTTAGATGGACACAGAAAGAGATTTCAGCTTTTAAGCTCTTAAAGGAAAAGATGACTTCAGATCCAGTCATTGTGTTGCCAGATCTTAGGAAGTCATTTGTGGTCCAGTGTGACGCCTGTGGTAGTAGCATTGGTGCAGTGCTAATGCAAGATGGCAGGGTAGTAGCCTATGAGAGAGGAATTTTGCAAGGGCCAGAGATGACCATGCAGGTCTATGAGAAAGAGTTACTGGCTGTGATTCATGCGCTCTTAAGTTGGAAACACTACCTGCTAGGTGCAGATTTCGTTGTCCAAACGGACCATCAGACCTTGCGATACTTCTTGACACAGACAAAGTTATCAGAGAAGCATATGCGATGGGCAAATATTTTGTCCATGTTCCATTTTCAGATTGTGCATGTGGAAGGCAAGAAGAACGTTGTGGCTGATGCCTTGTCAAGGAAGCCACAAATTTCAGCTGTGTCGATTCCTTATCATCATGAACTTGATGATATGAGAGAACAGTATGCAAATGATGAAGATTTTGCAAGGGTCTTTGAGCAGCTAATGAATGGACAACGTCATGAACACTATCTTCTCAAAGATGGGTTCATGATGATGCATGGCAGATTGTGTGTCACAAAGCCATTGCGCCGCAAAGTTATGGAAGAGAGTCATGTCCCACCGTATGCAGGGCATCGTGGTATCGATGCTACAGTTACAGCGGTTGAGACATTCTTCTATTGGCCTACATTGAGAAGAGATGTGGATGCCTTTGTGCGAGAATGCCTAATATGCCAAAAGGTCAAGTTAGACAGGCAAAAGGCACCAGGGTTATTGCAACCACTACCTATTCCAGATAAACCATGGGAAAGTATTGCTATGGATTTTATCTTTGATCTTCCGAGAACGCAGACAGGAAACGATGGTATTTGGACCATTATTTGCAGATTCAGCAAACAGGCTCATTTTATTCCTGTCAGGAAGAAGATAAAGCCAGATCAGATGGCACGCTTGTTTATGAGCAATATTTTCAAGTATCATGGCATGCCACAGTCGATTGTTAGCGACCGTGATCCACGCATGACAAGTTTGTTCTGGAGAGGCTTGTTTGAGAATATGGGCACCACGCTCAAATTCTCTTCGTCATTTCATCCTCAAACAGATGGGCAGTCAGAAGAGGCAAATTCTACTGTCCTAGATCTGTTGAAGTGCTATGTGTCAGAGCATAAAGGAAAGTGGGAGCAGTATTTGCCATTGGTGGAGTATGCATACAATAATACAGTGCATTCATCAACTGGCAAGGCACCCTTTGAGATAGTCGAAGGTGGCAAGAAAGTTCCTCCCATACTGCATATAAAGGACAAGATATTTGAAGCAGATAAGTATGTTCAGGACATGGATGAAATGTACAAGAAGGTCAAAGTGGCCTTAGAAAGGACTCAGGCAAAGCAAAAGAAAGCAGCTGATTGTCACCGTCGTGAAGTGGTATATTCACTTGGTGATTGGGTGCTTTTACGCTTTGAAAAGGCAAGGTTAAAGAAGATGAAGGGCAAGGAAAGACTGTTTCCAAAGCTCAGCATGCGTTACTATGGGCCTTTTCAAGTATGCGACATAATCAGTGATGTTGCATATAGGCTGAAATTGCCTGACAGTTGGAAGATTCACAATGCGTTTCATGTGAGTCTTCTCAGACCCTATGTGGGTGATGTGCCAGAAGATATGCCAGCTGAAGATCAGCCGGAAGTCGAGGAACTTGACGAGATCTTGGTCCCGGAGCAGATTTTGGCACGCAAAGAAAGGAAAGTGAAAGGCAAGGTTGCTAGGCGTTACTTGGTAAAGTTCAGAAACTATCCACCAATGGATGCTAAGTGGATGGAAGAAGGTGAACTTGCAGAGTCACCAACTGTGTTATCATTTTACCTGGAAGCCTTCGATTTGCAACCTACCTTGACCCCATGAGTTTCAGAGCTACATGGATTGTCAGTGTGACAATGGCTTTTGAAACAAATGATGTACATGGTATTTAAAGTGAGCTCAAATGAAATACCTGTTACATGAATGTTAGAGCTGTTCAGATTGTCAGTTTGGCAATTGCTCTTATGGAATGTCCAAAAGTTTGGTTAGTTCTATAGAAGTGAGTATTTCTTGTCAGTTTGTCAAGGATACAGTAATTGCTTCTATTGAAGAGTACATGTGTAACTGCATTCTTAAACTGTCGGTTTGGGTATGCTCGAAAGTGTTACGAGATCCAACGTGTAGTATCAGACAGTGGCAAAATGTGCAGCTACCATTTTGTCATTGGAAAGTTAGTGACTCAAAGCAATGGCACAGTGCGCAGCTACCACTATGTCATTGGGACAGGGTTCACACGCAAGCAATACATGAGTCAACAAGGTGTTGAATACACCAGGGTTGACAATGAGCATGTATGTGTCGTATATGTGTCGACAGGTGTTGAATACATCAGTGTTGACAGTAAGCATGTACAACATAGATGCAAACGAGGACGTTTGAGATTTCAAGAGGGGGGTATGTCACCAGCGTGTGACTACTATCTATCCTTTTTGTTGATTTCTTTCTTATTATCTATTTACTTTCACTTTTTGGAAACACCCCTCGAGAAATCTAACTGCCCTGCATTGCATAGCTAGTGTGGAACTGTTCAGAGGGAGTCCAGGCCTGAGGGCAAGAGAGCACTAAGGTTGGACAAGGACTATGGTTAGCCAAGTGGGGTCATTGACTAGCCAAAGTGGAATCCTTTGCTACAGAGGCTACATTTCAGTTCTGGATGTGGCCGCAGTGTACAAAGAGGGTCGGATGACCTAGACAGATACAATGGCAGTATCTCCTAAAATTTAGGGAACTGCTATTTTGGGACTTGAAAATGTGTTGGCGTCATTACCTCCGGAAGGACAAGGGGAACATTTTCTTACTCTGCCGTGAAGTCAACTAGGCAGCCGGTTGGGAGATTTTTAGGCGGCAACCCCGAAACGGGAAAATGCTTGTAAATGTGCCAAGTGGCACCTTCTGGTGCACTTGCCTCATGCAACAAGAGTTGGCGCTGAATTTAGGAGGGGGAGAGCCTCATTTTCAGTTTTTGTCACAGGTTGAGAGCTATGGAGTGCTTGCTTTCCCTCTTATGCACAGTGCGGTGCCAGGAGTGATGCCCTGCACGCTACGCACTGGCCTCTCTCTCCCCTTTGGCAGTATGTTATGCCCCTCTAGTGGGCTCTTCATTTGACCAATGTACAGTTGTGTGGGTTCATGCGCGATTGCCGAGGCAAGAGCCTCTTGTACAGGTACTGGATTAGCTAGCGGCTAACCCCCCCGCAGGTACAGGTGAATTCGGAGAGGTTTCACGCTAGAAATCTCGTCCGATTCAAAGGGCAAGTAGCCCTACAGGTGCAGGAGCTCGAGGACTTGCTACGGATGCGACCGGCACGCGAAACGGAGCCCAAAACAGTAAATTACAGCCTGCTGTGTATTTTTGCAGGTTTAGGGTTTTGGCCCTAAACGGTTCCTAATACCCCCAGGAGGTTCGGGGATGCAAGGGGACCGCTGTACAGGTGATCTGGCGCATTGTCAGGGCTGAAAACAGAGAATTCAGCGTGCTGCAGATTCTCGCCAGGTTTTGCAAAGTGCCCGTATGCGTCGGGAAAGTCAGTCAATGCGTGGGAATATTGACTGTGAAGGGTTCTAGTACAGTTATGTTGCCGAAATCGGGCTGGAACAGTGGAAATTCAGCCGAGTTTGTGCGGGGCAGCTTGTAGGGAACCACAGCGTTTATTCCCTCTTTTGAACAATAAAGAAATACCGAAAGGGGCGCCTAAGTTAGGGACCAATCTGGTGTCCGTCTACTCATACAGGTGCAATCTAGCAGCCTGTATCCCTCTCCCCTTTGTTGTGTCTTGAAAGTACAGGTAAAATAGACGACTAATAATGGGTGAAAGCTAAATCAAGGTTTAAAGTAAAGTCTACCGCCCTTTTTGGATCATACAGGCGGGTTTCAGCTAACTCTGTAAGGTGGCCGGTTTGGTGGTGTACTACCAGGAATCAATCATGTGATCTTCACGACGCAAAGGAGGCAACTGGCTTTGTACGCCTTTAGAGAAACAGTCAGCCCCTATTGCAGAAATCTTGTCGTTCTTTTTCGAGGTCAAACATATTCGACCTTTAATCATCATTCACCTCTCTCAAGAAAGTCGAGTAAAGAAACTGAATTTCATCAAGTACAATCTCTTTGCCCGTCATTTGTCAAAGTCGCTTTCTCAGCCCGATAGTCAACCATGGCGTTGTTCTTGTGGTACCAAGGGATTCCTCAGAGGACATCACAGCCTTCCGAAGGCATGATATAACAGTCCTCGTGCCCTAAACACCCCTGACATTGCAAACGAAGTTTGCCATTGATTGGTGTAATGGCAACATCCCGTCCGGGTGCCGCTAGAACTGCCTCCGCGTGTGGCCTCAACCTGTCAGGCGTAATTCCAAGTCGAGCCGCCAATTCAAGTGAAAACAAATTGGCCTTGGCTCCTCTCTCAAAGAGAATGAGGGCTTCCTTATCTTTCACTTTGCCCCAAGTGCGGCAAACTTGTGTACTTCTGCTCATCTGATTCTATTTGGACTCCACTCAATGTGGTACCAGTTCTGCTTTCATCTTTCCTTTTCTTCCACACTCGGCTGTTGCTCTGTAACACTCAAGTTTATCTTCTGGTGGTCCTTTGGTTCATCTTCTTTTTAAGAGTTCTTGTCCATCTCTTTCTGTGAGTACATGTTCTGCTTTTTTGCACTCCTCCATCCTTTCGGCTTTCCTCCCTTCTTGAGAGGAGAAGCAATGGCCACATGCCATCTCGAGTAAATCTTTTCAATCGGGTAATTCTTCAGGTGTTTCACCAATCTTGGGTCCCTGGAGTACTTAATCAATTTGTTCACACATATGCCAATCTACAATTGACGTTTGTACTTCGTTCTGGCAAATTTATCCGTCGATTTTTTTTTTTTTTTTTGTGTGTGCCCAAATCTTCATTCCTTTCTTCAGTTCTCGTGCCGGATTTTCAACTTTCCTTGGCCTTCCCACTGAGAGGTGTCATCTCTGTCAGACTCTCCACGAGAACCCATGTGTAATCTGGGATTCCTTATGGTTTTATGCCCTGTAAGATAGAGCGATTGAAGACGGGAGCGCGTGCCTATAAGTCCGGGTCTGGAGAGATTCACTTCAAAACAGTTCACAAAAGACGACACGGCCCGGTGTAGTTCTGTGCCAAGAGGTATTGGCCCCAAAGACTGGCACACCTTTTGATATTTCTTTTTATATTAATCTGTGTGCAAAGTACAAGAGAGCCCCCGGGTACTCACTCTCAGACTCTGTGTCCAGATGCTCTGAGAAATGAGTCCCAAAGGACTTATTTATTCGTACAAGGGATGCCCAAAAGCAGAGCCCGAAAATCTTTTAAAAATAAAAGCAAACTTCTCCAAAAGCTGCCAGCGCTAAATCAGCCAGCAAAATGCATTCAGCGTAATTTCCGGAAATTCCGTACGGCCATACATACACAAAAGTGGTGTTTCGGTCAAACGTTTCAGTGAGACATTGGACAATTGTGAAACGTTCCAGAGTCAAACACAACGTTTGGGCCTTAAGCGTTTCGCGGTCATGCTACTTGCAACAACTGTGAAAAATGCCACCTTGGTTGTGGATGCCAAAAGTAGGAGCTTCAAAATAAGGGCTTAACAGAGTTTGGAAAGCCTGCAATACACGTACATAAATATTGATGCTAAAATCTGAATGTGATGTGTAACACAAAAGATTAAGAGAAAGGGAAGTTGTTTGGTGCTACTTGAGACTATTGAATAAATTGTTCTATGCATGGTGTGATGCAGTATTGGGTGCTTCAATGGAAGTAGAACTTGCATTACAATGTTCTGTAGTGGTGCGCATATTGTATTTATGCTTTGATGATCATAATTTGGGTGGCTTGCCTTCAATGTTTGTTGTTTGTAGTTCTGCATTTGTTATACTCGAGTGTCTTTTCCAAAAAGATGAGGTCAAGGTATAGCGCTTTGTTTTTTGTTTTTGCAGTGTAATGTGATTCACCATATCAATCTTCTTTTCTGTGTTGGTGGAAGTCACATGAATTTATTCTTCTCTGACTGTAAGTTTTTGTATGTGTTGGTTGAATCAGAAAATCTTTTAAATGTAAATGAGGGTTGAATAAGTGAACATAGAATAGAGGATGTTGGTGGGTCTAGGAGCTGGTACAGGCAGAGTGTTGAATTGGATGCATTACTTTTGAAACCTGGATGGATATTATCTCCAGTTAGCATGCCGACTGAAAACTTGGGTGCTCTCTTTTTGTGTTAATGCGGGCTTACACAAAATTACTTATTTGATCATATATGACTGACTCAAATTCAAGTTTTGCTTGGGAGGGGTTGCCTGTTTTATGATTGCAACTGACACCCCATTGTAGGGTGGGGACATACATATACATCTAAATTGTTATAGACATTCATGACAAGATTTAATGTTATGTATGGGCAGAGAAGTTGAAGATTTTGCTAGACGACTGAATTCTGACTGGCCTGAACGAAGGCGAATGCCAGATTATTCAGCTGTTAGCTCGGTCGATCCGCGGCAACTAGGTCAGATTCCTTTAAGAGTAGCATCAGTCTCACTCATTGGGTCATGGAGTTCAGAAGGACAGACGAGAAGAACAAAGAGCAATATAACACAACCGCAGGAGTTTTTCCCTACTTTATCAAGTCTCTCTCTCTCTCTCTCTCTCTCTCTCTCTCTCTCTCTCTCTCTCTCTCTCTCTCTCTCTAATATTATCTCTTCTTTTCTTTCTCTTTCTCAAGTTCATTGCTATATGATGCACTAATGTGACCGTGATAACATCTTTCTGTTTTTTCAGATGGGAAGTAACAGAGTAGTCACAGCCTCGGTTTGCTTTTGTGTATTCTTGAACCAGCAGGAGTTGTGCTTCCTAGACATTCTAAGGCAGATGCATTCCTCTCAGAGCTCTGATTGGAGGAGGTATTTTGATTGTTAACCTGATGTTGGATTCAGATTATGGGCAGAGAGTTGAGAAAATAATGTGTTCGATGTGTGCAGATGCGTCTGGAGTTCTCCAATACTCAAGATGGTTTGCGCTTCATATTTACAGCACCATTTGTTGTTGATGATGATTCTTGATGTTCTATTAAATTTTACCCTTTGTATCACACTGAGGCTTTGATCTGAGCTCTTTGGGGCCGATCTGCTGGATATCTTCCTCTTTTTCCAGGTCTTCACTGGCTGGCCATTCTAGCCAGGGCCTGCATTGTAATTCTAATGAAGATTATTCTAAATTCTGTAATAAGAGGGCTGTGGTAGGTAGAGTAGTGTTCAGTATAAATGTTTGGTTTTGAAGCATATGCATTTGTCAGAAATAACGTATTTGGATTGTCTGTCAAAAAAATCGTAATTAGAGGCAGATGCGCCGTGAGATTCTTTCAATGCACCACCAAGTTTATAGCGAGAGATCGTTTATTGTATTTTTGAAGAACCAATACAATTCTACCCACTGATGTGTGTTAAGTGAGCTTTTAATTGTCTGAGCTTCAAGATGGCAGTGCTGTAGCCGAAGATCATCGTACTGTTATCGACACAGGGAGCGCTCTTATCTCCCAATTGCTTCATGCATGCCTAGTTGAGCCTTGATGCTCCTGTGGCAAAGAGTCCTTTGGGGCAGTTATACTGATAATGCTAATCCTTGTTAATCCTTGTTCGCCTATGTTAATCGCTGGCTTTTCATTATAATAGTCTTGATTCGTGTAACGTTCTCTAAGAATAAGTATAATTGGGTGTGAGTTGATTTCTTCGCGCAAGATGGTAGACAGAAGTTTTGCTGGTTATCTCAAGGAAAGGTCGACTCCTAAACTGTGTTACGCTTTTTATCATGCCTAGCTACTGTATTTCATTTATGGTAAGTTTTGTAAGGATGACTGAACTGTATTCTATAGAAGGGTCTTCATGTTCATTGTTGTGAAGCCAATGGTCAAACAACAATAGACTTATGAGAGAACACAACTGCGTAGGGTGGAGGTTAATTTTAGAGAAGTGAAATCCTTTAAAGAGGTGGATATCAAGGGCAACAAGAGTATAGACAATTCACCACTATCTTGATTACTTAATGGTCGATGAAGAGCAATGCCACCAGGAAAACATCATTGGAGGGGGAAAGAAAAAGGCAAAACATCATAGGAGGGAGAAAAACAAAGCAAAGCTTGAACTGCTGACTAAAAAGTAGGACTGTTCAAGGCTACCTAAAGCCTGACGTGTTAGTTAAAAAAATAGTGTGCTCCCTGATGCACCTTGCCTGATACGTCAAGGCTTCTTTGGGCCTCTTGAACTGTCCCTGGTGGGCTGCTGAGAACAAAGAAAGGCAAAAAGTAAAGGCTGAAGCTGTTGCCAAAGTACATGTAGTGAAGAGGATTGCAGAGGAAACAAGCCAACTAAAAAACCTCCAAATTAGAAAATGTGATTAAAGGGACCTATTGAGGAAGACAAAGGCTCTTGTAGTAGTTCAAAGGATGACGAGGAGGAGGAAGAGAAAGGTGAAGACGAGAAATAAAATGATGAGCCTTCTAAACACATGAGCCTAGACTTTGGTCTAGCCCTTTGCTAAACCCAAAAGTGAGTAGATTGTGGAAGAAAAGATACAAGATGTTCTTAAAGTTGCAAATGTTTTGCATGTGATGACAGCTGGTCCTATGAAAGTGGATGAGCCAATCCACTCATTACTTGGAGGTGGGCAAGGGATTGAGCATAGCTCACGTGAAACAATTAAAAAGGAACAAGGGAAGAGAAATGGGCCAAAGAAGCAAGTGTTGCTGATCAATTGTCTACATCCCAACATACCATAAAGCCCATTATGAAGAACCTTAAATTTTTGCAATGATTGCCCAGGCTCAAGCTCTTTTCGAGAGTATTGTACCTTTGACGTCACTAAGCGAAAAGATGTGGAGATCTTACACCTCAAGTACAAGGTAAAAGATGAAAGACTTATTAATGAGTTTTTAATTTTAGAGCTGAGCAACGAGGACTCAAGAGGCCCAAAGAAGCTCATCAAGAAGAACTAGTGTGCCATGGTAACATAAAATTGCTCGATTGGACTCAAAAATATCCATGGAGTGCAAATATTAAGGCACTACACCATGCTCTAAGAATCCTTGCACTCACATCTCACCATGAATTTGGTTATCCCATGGCAATAGTGTCCATTGTGCTACATACTTGTAGAAAGGGCCTCACCCAACATTTGTTCAAAATAATTTAGAGCCACACGACGTTATTCTTTTAAAGTATGTAGCACATTTTGTTAATCATAATGTTCCACAATATAAAATTTCATTAAGTATGGCATGCTCCAATGGAAAGTAGTAGTACTTGAAATTTGTAGTGTAAGTTATCCCAAGTGTTTGTTTACAATTCATTCAATGTCCAAACCTTGCAAGATTAGAGAAAATGAGAGCTAGAAGATTTCAATAGAAATAAAAAAATTACAGATATGGTTTTGAAAAGATCACGGTCAATGCATTACGTGCTAGTATGATGTCCCTGCCAAGAGTAAAAATCCATTCGTGTGCATGAAAAGGAGATGTCATCGTCCTCACCCAATTGTTATAAATCGTATAGAGCATGTCCTTCCCTCGCATACTTGTTATCTCCGTTAGTTTTGGAGAGTCACGACATGCTTCTCCTCTAGTGTTGAAGAGTCACTTTTTTTTTTTGCATGTACAATACATGATAAGGATTCCATTACTTTAAAGATTTGTATACCTACACATGACACCTCTTCTAGCACTAACCACATTTGCAACTCTTAGATACCCAACTTCATATTTTTGGCAATGAGGGAATGACTAGACTGGGGAGCAAAGGGAAAATTGGCGGCGGTGGTACACATATAGGAGAGGTTGAACACCTTGACAATGGTTTTGAAGGCGACCATGTCCTTTGAGGACTTAAGAGACCAAGTTGAAAGTGGTGAATGGAGGAGTTGCAATGTGTTCTAGGGAAGATTGATAAGGCGGGGGCAAAGTCACATCACCATGGAGGAGTTATAGTATAGGAAGGAAGAGCATGTTTGATTGTGGTGGTAAGAAAAACCTAGGAAAATTTCCATAGAGAAATACACCAAACTGAAAGGTAATTGATAACTTTTTGTGTACCATTTGTTCAAAACAGTCAAGTGCTTTTTTAGCATATATGCTAGAGACAAGATCGTAAGCACAAAGCTTCTCTAGCACACTTTACACCTTATAAAGAGCACCGCACTTGGCATACATATACATGACGGCTCTAGCTTGCACAATAGGATACCTCAATAACCCTTCTCTGAACATTGCATCTTGGATTTGCATTCTCCTAACGTTGGCTCCAATTATAGCACACGTTTTGAGAATGCACACACACTTTAGTTCATCTAGATGGCCCCAAGTTGCATCAATTCAAAAAAGTTAGAAGCTTGTTTCCTTGCCGTTTTCACGATTTGTATAAGTTTTCTAATTGACTAGGAGTTGGGCTCATTAGCAACTGTATAATTTTCTGTTACTGATCCCTTGGGTTTGGTTGCATTGACATTCATTTGATCAACTTTTACTCAGTCAATGGGTAAGGTTGTTAAACACATTGCATATTTGGCCTATGATATGTATTGCATTTGCACTTGCACATAATACAAGGAACCAACTCTCTCCCCGAGGAGGAATCGGTGGGTGAGCTTGTGCACCATGAGGTTGCACTTTATAGGAGCGTGTCTTTCTGATAATTTCGTGCTAAGTTATTAATACTCAATTATGGCATAGCCACAATGCATCTCATTATGCTAATTTAGGTAGAGTGGGTATCCGAACCAACAAATGGTATTATTAGAGTGGAAGATTCAAGTACCTAGTCTATTCAATTGCTCAATTGAAGGTGCACTTTTCATGCTTAAGCGATGGAGCTACTTCAACTGTTTGTAGACATAAAATCAAGGAGAAGTTTGTCAAAGAACTTTGCATTCTACATCAACTTAAGAGCACAGCTCATGGAGCTGCTTTCTAATGCTAAAACAGCCAGTAAATCACTACATTCATGCTCCAATGTCAAGTGATTACATCGCCTTGCCAAGGCAATCAGACCCTTTTGATGTTCAATTACCTTTTTAGCTCAAGGTTAAGGCAAGAATTGAGCAATGGTACTTTGTGAGAGTTAACGATGCTATCAGCTCCAATGGTGACATCGCATTGATTTTCAATCGAGGTTGCTAGTGGAGCGTTTTCTCATGAGGCCGTGAATGAGGGTGCTTTCGGCAACTAATAGCCGTACAGATCATCCATCTGGGTAGGACGATACTCGGGCATAAGGCGCTTGCGCTGCGCTCATCTAAGCCAATTGCAAGGAACGCTTCTCTTTGACGGTGCCTATTTCTGCAGAGCTCGTCTGGGTTGCTTTAAATTCATTTAACCAAGGGGCTTTAAAGGAGACGACCTTGTTTAAAATGTTTATGAAGGGGTACCAGCTGGGATTAATTCAAGAAAAGGGAAAGAATCTTCGTTGATGCAAGGCGTCAGCCATCAGGCGAGAGATATAGGAGACGAGGAAGGTGCGGGGAGGGCAGTCGTGCAAGACGCAAGGTGTAGGAGACGAGGAAGGTGCGGGGTACGAGGGGTCGCATGCAAGGGAGCTGAGGGCACTCGTGCAAGACGCAAGGTGTCGCACGCAAAGAAGGTAAGGGTGAGCGTGCAGGGATGACATTCATCTTTTTTTTAAATATAAAATTTAAAGTTGCATAGCGTAGGCGACATCTCCCGGATGCTTATGCGAGGTTGGTGGAGCTTGTGCGGGTTCGAACCTCGTGTAATAACTTTTGACGAAGGGGGGTTAATGGGATATGAGGGTTCAAGCCGTCGCATAAGGGAAGGAATCTTCCCACTACACGAAGAAACGCCTATTTGTAACACTACCCTTGACACA
Source organism: Adiantum capillus-veneris (assembly GCF_014529385.1). Taxonomy (NCBI): domain Eukaryota; kingdom Viridiplantae; phylum Streptophyta; class Polypodiopsida; order Polypodiales; family Pteridaceae; genus Adiantum; species Adiantum capillus-veneris. The sequence goes on from NC_140952.1 coordinate 147,745,218, forward strand.
ATCAAGCGATAAGACCATCTAATTGGCCAATATTAATGAGTGAAGGCATAAGAGCGCTTAGCACTCTCACTATTTAAACCCAACTACGAGTTAATAGTTAATAGCCAGAAAGAGGTGACTTCCCAAGCAATGAAACCTAAAATTTTACCTACCCGAGGGCAAAGAATCTATAGGATGGCAAGGAAGAGGCTTGTCCGGATTATAAAACTTTGTTCGTGGAAGCCGTAAAACCAAAGTGCATCTCGGTACATGAAGCCTTTAGAAACACCGATCAATTTTTTTTTGTAACGGGATCATAGACACACCCAAAGTAGTGAATCCTTGGTAGGACCGTCCGAAAATGGCTTTTAAAGAAGGAAAATAATTTTTTGTTGTGGCAATAACTTCCTTACTTGGCAAACTAAGATTAAATTTCATTTAATAGAGAATTTACTATGGGAGATCATCCAAGGGAATAATGATCCTGAGCCACAGATTGGGGAGAGCTCTATCCAAGGAGAGCTTTAAAATCATAAGGTCGTATGAATAATTGGTGACAATTTAAATGTGAATCTCATTATGCTAATCTAGCTAGGATGGTTATCTGAATTAACATCTCTAATAAAAAGCGACGTCCTTGGTCGATGCTTAATCAACCGCAACTTCCCGTTTGGTGCCTAATCAACACCACATCCTTTAGCGAAGGCTTCCCATGGAGAGGTCTCCTGCCAACCTTTCAAGAAGCCCAAATCCTCTTCCTCATTGGTTTCCACTTCACCTCACTCTCTCTTTTACACCACCCATTGTAACTAAATAAAAATCTCTTCCCCCTTCCCTCTCCCTTCCAAATTTACTATCCTTATCCCCTTGTTGTAATATCTTAATTACCCTCTTTGCACCTCTCTCCCTCTCCCAACCACCTCTACCAAGCCATCCCATAAACCAGTATAGGATACCTAATGTTCCTAAACCTTCCAAAAACTTGCAATGGATGACAAAGTAGACCTCGTGCATTCTACCTCTTGGTCCCCTCTTTCAATGGCAAAAAGTGGCTTAAATATTGTCTTCTCCTCACCAATCCACACCTTATCAAAATTCTGGCTATAGGCAAACAATCCACCTTTGCCCTAGAGCATAGAATTATCAATTTCTCCCTCCACAATCTAGCGAACCTCTCTCTTTCTCCTTTACAAAGTTGTAGGGCTAGGACTGAACTACATTTCTCCCTCTCCTTCACTTCCACTTTGTTCAATTCTTCATACTAACTCCAACTTAGAGAGAAGCTTATAGCTTATGATTTTCTTTTAAAGTTCTTTTCCTTCTTCCATTTTTCCGTTGTCACCCCTTGTGAAACTCACCTACAACTTTTGTTTCTTTTAAATTAAACATTTGACCATCTCTCTTCCCTCTTGAATCCCCTTATTTTACACATTCTCCCTTTTAGCCTAAAGATTTTTTGATTAGGTGTTGAGGGAGCAAATCACACCACGTATAAAGTGCATGCAACACTACCTAGATCCACATATGTCAATAGAGGACACAGATGCCATGATACGCGTACGGAGGCAATCTCTATAGCTTGTCAGGCTGAGACCATCCCACACATACAACACTTTGGAAGGCCAACTAAACCACAATCAAGAATCTCACCGCTCTCAACTACACCACCCAACCCACATACGCACAAACGGAAGGAAACTCACCAAACCATACCAGAATCGTACAAAACTTAAGGAACACCATCCCCTCACTAGGATACACATGTCCCAAAGCCTCCACACTCAAAACTCTCACTCTAGACCCATCTGTGAAAAACGTGTATGGAGACAGAGCAAAATTTTGGAAGTGCCCAAAACTAAAATCTATAAGTACCTATGCATAGCTTATGTCGCCACAATTCTAACGACTACTTGCAGGCAGAAAACAAACATTGTTTGATACACTTACAACCATAAATAACTCGTAGATGCGTCAGCACGCGTGCTTTGTTTCGCGAGGAATGCTTGGCGTTGTTGCCTAGCTCTCGCCGAGCCTATTGCAGTGGTGCAGTCGAATCCCCAAATGCGATGAGTGAGTAGGGAGTTGTGTCAGGATGAAGCTCACGCTCTCTCTCTTTCTCACACAATCGACAGAAGCTCTGAAATTAGATTATGATGAATTTCTCTTTACAAAATGACCTAGGTACCTTATATACTAAGGCTACCATAGGTTAAACTGAAAATAGAGTTCAAGGGGTCAAATGGATTTGCATTTACAATCTGGAAGTGCCATTGTACCCCAATTTCTGCAACTAGACTAGCTACTCATTACAAATGATGTTTATAACCATGATCCGCTCATTTCATAACTCTCAAAAAATAAGGCTTTGTTGAGTTATGTAGTATTGTTGACCCGCGGGTCAACACTCCCCCCTCCGAATTCATGTCGTCCTTGACATGACCTGTTTGTTGATGTCGGTGTGGTCTTTGTTGTCGTTTTGCTTTCTTGTGCTCCACTGCTTGTACTTTTGTCAAACCACAACAAGAACTATGATCCATGAAAACCATAATTGATGACGAACTTTATGTCCTTCACATCCAAGCCCCGAGCTGCAACATCTGTTGCTGTCATTATAGGGCTATTGCCAGATCTAAATTTAGAAAGAACCCAATCTCATTCAGCTTGACTCTTATCATCATGGATAGATAAAGCTCCATCCGTCACTCGCTCCAGTAAATCTGCCACTATTGAGTATTTCTAATTTTCAGAAACAACCTCTATAATCTATAGGTTTGAATGATTGGCTTTCAAATCTTGTGAACCAATGACTATATTGTAAGAATTTGGTAGAAGTCGTCTGGCTAAACCTTCAACTTCTTTAGGCCAAGTTTCACTCCAATACAAAGTCTGTTCGTCAGGCCAAATCTGGGAGATAATTTTTCTGATTTGAGGTTCAAAACCCATGTCTAGCATTCGATCCATCTCATCAAGGACAAGATATGTAGCCTTGTGAAGGTCGGTTTTTCTACCATTTGTGTCTGCTCTTCTTCGTTGGTGACTCCTTGGTTCTTGCATGAAGGTGATCAAAGTCGCATTTGCCACTGTTAGGTTTTGTATGCTGTGTAAATCATTATACTGCTTCTACTTGATACATAACTTAATTAAAGCTTGACAAACCCCAGTTAATTCCCCAAGTTAGTAACTTGCTTCAAAGGGTCGTATCCGACATCATTCACGATAGATGACCATCTATGAGCTATCATTGTCCATTTGTCCCGAAAGCTCATATATATGATGTACAGGGTATGTGGACGGCTATCATGGCTTCAGATTGGAAAATTGCATTGCTAGCAAGGGGTTAGATTTTTATCCCCCTTTTTCTCTCTCCCCCCCTCCCCCCCCCTTAGCTTGTATTCTCTATTCATAGCCCATTGACAAATTGGCTTGATCTGAACTTGTATTTGGCACTTTTTGGATTTTAGGCTTGAAAACGTATGATGGGCGTTTTGACACCTTCTGACTTCCAAACACATGTAGAATCAATGATGATGACCAGTTGCTCCTGCAAATATCTATCACGATAGATGACTGAACAATTAGTCCCTTTTATTAGAGGCTTCATTAAGTCACTTACAAGATAGAAGATTTACATTATCTACTTCCTGTATACGGCTTTGTAGTCGCTTGAAGTGTCCGATAGGCAACCTTACACTTGATGGGTGCTTTCGTTTAGCCGCACACCAACTTCCTTTGTCCTTGTAGTCCATCCAGGAGTTTTATGACCATTCTCAGTCATTTTTTGTCTCATATTGTTGTTGAAGATTAATCGGCATTCTTTTCTTACCTCTAACATTCTAGCCTTGTGCATATGGATTTTGAGACATTCCTCGTGAAGTTTTGTCATTTTCTTGTACCTTCTTCTGTTTATATAGCTCTGGCATCTCTTCAGTCCTTTCTTCATTTGGATTATGGAATTTTCCTCCTTTCTTTTCAATTAAGAAAATCTTCAATAATAACTAAATAAAACAAAAAATCAACTCAACAAACAACAAAAATCATTCAAACAAAATTTTAAACGCTATTACACTGTACACCTGTCCATAAGGACTCATATATGGATTTTATCCCCGTACTCCTCCTGTAACGTTATTATGAGGACATATACTCTGGATTTTGTCAAAAAATTATCACAATCAAACACAAAAATTCACTGTAGCTCACAAAACATTGCCCTCTAATATTCATAAATTAGGTCCGCATTTAGAATGCCTCCCTCCCTCCTATTTGGAGTCCTCCTAGACAACAAGGTATCACCAAGGATATGTGTTGTGCTTGGGAAATTAAAAATTGTGCCTGTGCAGGCCTTGTAATGTAGCCCTATTATGCATACACAGTCAATGCATGGAAAAAAATTATATTGTGCAAGATGTGGGTGCAAGAAATTTTCTTATTGACATTTGCTGATGAGGCTTCATATTCTAAGCGATGTGATGGTCTTTGAAGCTCCTGTGTCATTTGCTTGATTGAAGGTTGTAGAGATTTTTTGAAAGATTACTTATCTAGTTGATGCTTCTTTGGAATCCATTTTAGCCTTGTTGTTGGTTGTTGTATTTGGCACTGCTCTTGAGTAGTGGGTTATGGCTTGAAGTGAGCTCTCTTCTAACTGTACAATAACTGTAGGAGGAATTGAAAGAATTCAAGTAGCGGTGCAATGACAATAGTTTTATTGCTTTCCTTTGGGGCCCACTTCTTTGTGATTATTGGCTATTTCGTTGATGCTGCTCTTTTGTGGTCTTTGCTTCATCCCTTGTACGCTTGGCCGGGCATGGGATTTAGACTTTGGGAGTTGATATTTTAACCGTGTCAAAATCCAAATAAACTCCTGACCTCTTTGTGCTTGAATCAACTTCTTTGGAACCCAAAGATGATTTGCGAAAGCTTCCGACTTTGTGATTTTTAAAGCCGTTCTTACAGACTCTGATTGTTTTTCTTTTGGCGTTGGATCTTGTGATTTTCCATCAGAGATCTTCGTCTTCTTGATCCATTCCTGCTTTTGGCCGAGTTGGTTCTTTGTTATCCGGATTCGTCAAACTTTTTGGCTCTAACTTGTTGTTCTTTGCTTCTGGCCTTCCTTGGTTGTTTACGGAAGTTGCTAGTGAGGATGATGACCTGAGTTTCTAGTAGGGATGTCATAAGAATCATCACTATCACTACTATCCTCAGCAAGGTCGATTTATGACACTTTCCCTTGGTGGTTTGATTGGTTAGGAGAAGTTACTATTTGTTTGCTCTTGGATTGCTGTGTCTGGAATGACTTTTCTAGCCAGTTGATTAGAGCGTTCTTAGCTCGTTGTGACATGGCCGTGTTCTTCTTGGCTGAGTCTTTTCTTCCTGAATAGGAGCCACGCATGATGTGGCTTGTTGTGATTGTGTCACCACCGAGGATTTTGGAATCCACTTCTGATGCACTGTATTCTTGTAATGATGACATTGGTTCCTGGGTCTTTCATCTGGACAATCCTAAAACCATGCATTAGTTAAAGTGTCGTTTATGTCACCTATTGGGTTGTCTGGATTTCCATTGTCGGCATCTTTTTGAAGCTCCAAGTGTTCTTTAGAGTCATAGAATTTGTCTTCTTCTTCGTCTTCGTTTCTCTAGATCACACTCACCGCAAAGTAAGGAATGACATCAAAGCCATTTTTATCACAAAACTTCGTTGTTGGACCATCTTGAATAGTACACACATCTAGAGTAGCCAAGATGTGTTCCCATTCTAGTGGCTCTAATGATTCTTCACGAAATGGTTCTAGGATATAATCTTTATCTTTGATTTCCCTTTCTGGGATACATTCCTCTCGCTTTAAGCTTCCGCATTGCGGGAGCATGGGATTCATACATGACTTTCTCACAAAGAGAGTGGATAACTCATAGCCTATTTCCATGGAGAAGATAACCATCTTGCAAGGTGAATGGTTCTTCTTTCTTCCCCAAAGCAAGGGCTGACATTATGTCTTTAAAGTCAGGGTCAATAGCATACTCATCTATCATAGAAGATAGACCATTGTGAGTTGCTATAGACACCACATTAATTTTTGGTCGTCGTGAAAGTGCATCGGCCACTTGATTGTGCTTACCAGCAATGTGAGCAATATGAAAATAAAATTGCGAAAGGAAACTCGCCCACCTCATTTGTTTGTCGGAAAGCTTAGTTTGCACCATGAAGTACTTGAGACTTTGGTGGTCCATTCATAAAAATAAATGGAGTCCCCAATAGATAGTGCTTCCATGTGTCTAGGGCATGTAGAACAACTAAAAGCTCTTTTTTGTATATATCCAAGACTTGTTCATCCATATTGAGCCTTCGACTGGCTTTGAGAGATCTGGAAGCATAAGGACTGGTTGGGAGGTAAGCTTCTCTTTGAGCTTTTCAAAAGAATTTTTCTCCTTAGGAGTTCATGAGTACTTAACGTTCTTCTTTGTTAAGTCATGTAATGGTCCTCTTATTTGAGACAATTTTGCTATGAAGCGTCTATAGTATGCACACATACCAATAAAGCTTCTTAGCTATGTAGATTCCTTGGATTGGGCCATGCTTTTATTACCTCCAACTTTGATGGATCCATACAGATACCATCTTGAGAGATAATATAACCTAAGTATTGAATCTCTTGTAGGAAAACTTTGCTTTTATTTTGATTGATAAAAAGCTTGTTCTCCCTCAAAACTTGAAAAATCACCTAGAGATGTTGCTTGTGTTCCCATAAGGACTTAGAGTAGATGATGATATCATCAAAGAACACTCCAGTGAATTTGCGGTAGGGTCTAAAGATTTTCTCCATTAAACGATTGAACGTGGCTGGTGCATTAATCAAGCCAAAAGGCATGGCTAGATATTCATAAAGACCAAACATTGTACAAAACGCGGTCTTTAAGATATCTTCATTCACTATCCTTATTTGATGGTAGCTATTTTTAAGGTCAATCCTAATGAAGTAGGTAAATCCTTGTAGCTTATTAAACAGATCTTCTACCCGAGGTATGGGGAATCTGTTTTTGATAGTGATATGGTTTAGTGCTCGATAGTCCACACACATGCGGTATGCACCATCTTTCTTTTGCACTAAAAGGATTTCTACCATTTATATATGATGAAACATTAGGACCTCTTAGGGACTCTTTGAAAAAAATAATGTACGTAAAAACTGAGCTTTTCATTGATTTATCAAAAGCAAGAGGGTACAAGTGTACGACCATACTCACTAGCATCTATATACATGCTCTTTTCCCTAAAGGTGAAGTAAATTCTCCTTTTAGGGAACTTCATGTTGGCATCCATGCGGTTGAACCATGGTGCTCGTAGGATAACATCCTCATGTTGGAGAGGAGAGATAAAACAGTCTTCTTTGTCGACGTAGCTTTGGACATGAAACCTCAACTTCCCAATCAAGGGAGTAACGGAGGCTTGTTGTCCCTTGAAAGCTGTATCGGTAGTTACAATATCTTCCATCTCAAAAGCTTGAATGCCAAACTTGGTGGCCAACTTTGTTGATATGAAGTTGTGAGTAGAGCCAGGGTCAAACAAGATGAAGGCATCATTCTCCCTTACCTTTCCCCAAAAATAGGAGAGAGGTCATCCTTTGCAATGAGCATCCTCTTTTGGAGCTTTGATAGTGGAAGCTCTAGGAGTCTCATTGCACGCATTTCTCTTGGGGCAAGAACGATAGCCATGTCCTTGCTCCCCACACTTAAAACATTTGCGGTCCTTGCAAAAAGCTTCAAGCTCTTCAGGAGAGAGTTTATTTTTACCGTTGTAAACTCCCTTCTCCTTGGACCGATTGTTGTTGTTGTTGTTGTTGGAATTGCCTTGGGAAGAATTTTGGGCATTGGTTTTCTCTTTTGCATCATTTTGTCTTTGCTTTCCATGGGTTTGACATTCCTTCTAGCTCCTTGTTGGAAATTGATGCACGAAGCAACCATAGTGTGGTGGATTACTTTGGTGATAGAACTAGGCCATTGGGAGTTGACGTACTCGGCCATCTCGTCAGGTAATCTCAGATAGAATTGTTGCTTTTGCTTGGCGAAGTCTATCTTTTGAAAGAGAATATTCTTGAGATTTAAATCCCAAAACTTGTCCACGTATTTGTGGATAGACTCATGGGAGAGAAGCTTCAAAATCTGCCATTCGGTAAGCACTTTGTCCTTTGCATCGCTTGCAAGGAATTGCTTCATGATGGAAACTCGTAGAGTTTTACATGTCTTTGGGGCTTTGTCATTGCCACAAAGGCTAGCCCACCATTGACGAGCAGACTTCTGGAAGTGCATAGCTACATGGCATAGCTTGGAGTACTCCATGAAGCCCTCCTCTCCAAAGGCTGCATCAAATTGCTAGATGAAGGCCAATACTTTATTGGTAGCACCAAAGGTGCCATCATAGGTGAGAAAAGAGATACTCTTTCCTCCCTCTTTGAACTTCTTAAGCTTTTGAGACCTTTGCCATGCAGGATAAGATTTGTGATGTCCTCCCCTCTTGTATTCTCTAGGAGAATAGCTGTAGCTTTTGTTGGAAGAGGAGGAAGGTGAAGAAGAAGGAGAAGAGGGTGACCTCTTTCTTCCCCTTTTCATCCTTGGTTTTATCTCTTCCCTTTTTGAGTGATGAGGAGAAGGATTGTGGGTTGACCGTTTCCTCTTGGGAGGAGTTGGTGATCGTCTAGACCGTCGTCTTTGTGGAGCCACATCTTCAGAGGAACTTAGGGATTCACTTATTTCTTGTTCTTTGGATTCCTCCTCTCTTATGGGAGAGAGTCTTCTTTTGGGGGTCTCATCAAGAGGCCTCCTAAGCTCTCTCTCCTCTTGGAGAGGAAGGGAAATCCTATAAGCACGAAGTTGTTGAGTAACTTTGGCGTGCAAAGCAGGGTTGCCCATAGCTTGATGCAACCTAGTACCAAGGTAATTAGCAAAGATGGGGGCATCATCATTAGAACCTTCATGTGCAAAATAAAAGTTATCAATGTTCATTCTAATCTCTTGGTTATTGTCAACAACCATGCTAATTAAACTTATGTATGGATTACTTTGTGCTTTGGTACCCTCAAAAACCTTAGCTCTACTCTTCTTTACCTTTGAAAATCAGTTCTCAAGAAGTCACACTCGTGGTTTAGACACCGTTGATTGCAAAGACTAGTGGAGAGGGTCTAGCAGTGCTTGGTTGATTATGGATCTTGTTGAGCTTGCTCATAGCTCAATAATGGTGGTTAAGCCAAAGGCAATCCCCGAGAGACTCCATAATTAAGACTATAGTTCCCAATGGTGTACCTCAAACTAAGTTCTTCTCAACCAAGATAATAGATCCTTGTCCCACTTACCCTACTTCAATAAACATGCCCAAACTTTCATGGACAACTTAAAGACCTCTCTTCTTAAGCAAGAAAAGAGAAACCAATATCTCTGATACCAAGGTAATGGAAATGGCCTATGAACTTAGAGAATAGCAGAATCAAGAGAATTAGAGAGAGCATTTTTGTGAGACTACTTTGAGAACATAGAGGGTGAACTTATTTAGGGATAGCAACTTAGCCATAATACTTGATTAACTTGGCATGAAAAATACTTTTGCAAGAGAGAGAGAGAGGTTAGAGAACTTGACAACAATTTAGGACCATATTTATGTGGAGCCGGTCCCCCCTCCAATAGGCTTTTGTGTTAGTATAGATTCTCCCATCAAGAGAGACTTGGTACAATACACTATTTGTGTTCCTTGTGACCTAGGTGATGCAATAAATATGGAAAGCTTCATGCATCACGAGCATAACATAGACTTTGTACAAAGCATTAACCATCCCCAGCCTCACTCCCAAGGCCTCAAATGCCTTCAAAGGTGGAGAGATCTAGCGGGGAATGAGGGTAGGTAAGAGGAACAAGAAACATTCATATGAGAAAGAAATAGTTCCTCACTTATCATCACTCTTCTTGCTTAGCATACATAATAGCATAGTAATGAAGATGGAGAATATGGCTAGCTTAAGCATTGGAGCATGGCCCTTGGTTGGATTTGCATTCCATAGCCAAGAGTGTTGGTGTAGGCTCTCAACTTCTCTACAAGCTTGGAGAAGGAGATGGAGCTCTTGCACTTTGCAACTCACACAATGAGAGAGAGAGAGAGAGAGAGAGAGAGAGAGAGAGTATACCCCCCAAGCTATCCCCCTCCTTGCTTTGGTTGACCCCCTCTTCTAGCAGTATAGCCTACGTTTGATTGGACCTCCTCAAGCCCGCCCAACCAATCACATGCTTAGTGCATATCAAGCAACAAGGGTAGCCTTGGGACAAGTGTCCCCCTTTCCCCTTTGAGAGAGAGGAATTGATAAATGCATAAACAATTAATTAAATTAACTAAAGTATCATTGGATACCTTGGGAGGACAACCAATAGGATTTAGGCACACTATGAAGGCAGCATGAGGAGGAGCTTGACAAGTGTCCTATTTACTTTCTTTGTACCAAGCTTGCCTTGTGTGAGGGTGTGTGTGTTCTCTCTCTAGCTCCTACAAAGAGGGCTCTCCCCCTCATGAGTAGGGATGTGCTTTGAGTTTTGAACACCTTAACCCCTCAAGCACATTAGTCGTGGAGCACCTTAGCACCTTAGTCATTAAGCACCTCAAGAACCTTAGTCAGCAAGCATGGAAAGCACCTCAAGCACCTTAGTCAGCAAGCACGACAAGCACCTACAACTACTCTAATCTTTCGACCACCAACAACTACTCTAATCTACAACTAATACTACCAATTCTAACCTCCATATCAAGCCATTGTGAATCCAATATTAACTTGATTTTTCATACTTGCCAATGCTCAATTGAGTAAATTTCCATGTGATTGTGTGATATTGAGCCTATTGCCATGAGAACCCACCATCAAGAGTGTGAGCCATCTTGAATTGGCACTTTGCATGCTTAGAGAACTAGAAGCTTTACACTTACACTCTTACAAGTGTAAGATTTGCAAGAGCTAGCTCAATACTATTGGGGTTGAAGGCGGAAGTGCCTTTGCCCTAGGCTAGACGTTCGATGTTTGGCCGCCCATCGACTTTACTAACTTGTACCTTATTCTTTTATATACAAAGAAAGAGCTTGTTACTCTATTCTCCACCTGCATAGAGTGCCTTAGCTTCTGAGCCCCTTCCCTACACACACACACACACACACACACACACACACACACACACACACACACACACACACACATCGTGCACTCAGAATTGGTATCACACCTAGGGTTGCCGGTAGGGCTTGACTTCCTTGGGCGTGTGCTTATAGGAGTGGCTAAGGCTCAATTGGAGCTCTAGACTAAGTCTGTTAAGCAAGAATTTAAGCTTGACGTAGTGTACTTGAGCAAGTGAAGTGCATAGTAAAGGAGGGATTTGAGTAGAGCAGAGGGAACTTGAGGAGCTTCCTAAATTCAAGATTGAAGAGAAGCTTAATTAAATCAAAAGGGGAAAATAGAGATAATCAAAACTCTTTCTACACATAGGTAGCGACAAATGAAGAGGTGAGAAATAAACTTAAGCTCGCAGCTCGATTAGCAAAAAGGTACGTAGAAGGGGAAAAAATGTTACGTTTTGGCAACACAAATTAAATTAAAGCTGGGAAATTAAAATCAACGTTGTGAGTTTTCAAGGCAAGGCTAAACTGGCGGCGCTGGCAAAAATAGAACACTAGAGAACGTTTACTATAGTGCAATAGGAAGGCATCAAAAACTTGAAGAGAACGCGAGTACTTGAGGTAGTGCAAGAAACAAGAGAGGAAGTCCTTGGGAGGAGAGAGAGAGAGAGAGAGAGAGAGAGAGAGAGAGAGAGAGAGGGTTTGTGTGTGTGTGATACACACACGCACAACCTAACTCAACAGCGCAAGAGGTAGATCTCGAGGAGGGAGAGAGAGGAGAGGTAAAGTCGGAGCATTTTTCCTTTGGCATTGCAGACAACAAAAAATTTGGTAAAAGAGTGTGTGTGCTATCCACACTCTCCCACTACCGTAGTATTTACTTTCACTTTGACACATTTTGTTAGCTTGGAGATAGATTTAGTGTTCTTGTATCCACCCTTGCAGGAGTGATATTTATGGTATGCTCATAGAGGCTACAGATAGGTTTATGGTATGCACTATTTTTTATCAACGAACATTTTGATTGAGAGTCTATTGCATACAGTTTACAGGTAGTCACTAGTTACATGTTCTACATGCTTACAAGTGTAGATTTTACATAGTTGTCAGATTTGCAACACTATTTGTGGGATGCATCTTTGAGCACAATGCTTGCTCACGACTTGTGTGTATGGTTATGTGCTTTATACTTAGTGTTGAATTGATACTCTTTGTGCCTATGTTATCATTTGGCACTTGTTTATGCATGGATTCTGCCTGGTTTATAGATGTTGGTGGACAATGCGAGTCTATACATCCCATGGTACAACATAGTTAAGCTACGAATTGCATATTTGAGAAATGCATTGATGCAATTTTCTATTTGATTAGTGTAGTGTTTGAGTGGTCTCCCACTTTGACGCATATGTGTTTTTCTTCATGTCACTGATGTGACATCCATTATGTGTGACATATCAGAGTTGATAGTGATGATTCGTGAGAGAGGTCGGTCTTGATCTTGTTGATACATGAATTGTTGGCATTGTGGTCACACAGGGTACAATAGACATCGTTGTTTCAGAAATATGAGGCAATGACAAAGATGTATGTGTGATGTAGAGACATTTTTGACATCACAACATGCCAATGATGGTCATGCCATTTTTACCTCTATAGTACTCCTCTTGATTTTATGTCTGATAGAGATGACACTTGCTCTCATGATGGTTGCTAGATGAGTATGCAGTGTTCCACATCACATCTGAGTGGTCAGCTCTGACTTCCTTCCCTCATCAATTTCCATTACCTCTTGAACCTTCTGATGTCCTTTTCCCTTTTCTTGATTTCATATAAATGTTATCTACAAATTTTTGCATCTTAAAGTGGTTTTCATTTTCAAAATTGACCAATATTGAGATGGCAACATTGGTTCTTTGTTTATGATAATTTTTAGCCAAATGATAGATCTAAACATGCTTGGATTGACTTGGTGGAGGTTAGTAAAAGATATCCTCTCTCCTATTTAGGTGAGGGATTCTCATCCATCACTTAGATTTTGGATTTCATGCTCTACATATTATGTTAAAAAGAAAGTGACAGAGCAAGTTGAGACGTTGCAAAGTAAGATGTCTGTTCTGTCTACTTTCCTCTTTGCATGGAAGCCATAGAGACTACCTCATTTTCAAAGGTTCTCCTCTAAAATTTGGCAATGGATGTGGTTTTCTTTTCAAGGATAGTTTGTTCTAATCTTTACCTTCAATAATGATGGTTGATGTGTCTTTAAGATGATACCGTTTCTATTTTTCTTCTGAGAATATAAGTATTTGAGGAACAAGGCTTTGAGATGGTGACTCATTTGGGATTGGCAGTAGCTATGAGCCAATTTCCCCTTTTCTACAAATGGAGATTCTAAAAGGCTATGTATTAAGGTGCTTTTTGGATTTTTCTATCATTGGATGCTTGAATACAAATTCCTTGCTATGGCATACAATGGTTTTGACTTAATTTGAGTTCATGATGATGATAAATATTCAATTGGATCTTGGCCTCGATAAACTTAGTTGTGCCGAACTAGCATGGAAGGAAATGATTGTACTTTTTCATAGTGCTAGAGAATTTTTCGGAACCCTTTTGATATGTAGTTGAATGACTTGATTTTTGTTGCTAACATTGGTATTTTATTGCTCACAATGGTCTCATTTTCATGGTGGCATTTTAAGTGTAAGTTAATGGTGAACTGGTGGCTTCTACCTACCCTACCTACCTTGGTTGCTTCTTTTTTACACACTCATAGCTATGCTTGGGTTGGATTCTCTCTATGCTTTGTTGGATTCTTGGAGTGATAGTGCTTGGGCTTATGGTTTGCCTCAAGCATTGAATGGTCCTTTTAGCCTCGTTTTGCATTATTTGAATGACTATCTGTGGATGACCTTGTGGTTGCTTGATTGGTCTCTAACTTTTTCTCATGTGAGATTCTTCCTGAATAGATTTAATGGGTCGTGTCATCATTACCTACCTAATTTTCTACTATATAAAAAAGGATTTCTTGGATATTTGTACATTTAACTGGTTCTAGTCCTCTGAGCAAGGATCAAACCCTCTTGACCTTGATTGTGTGAATGGATAGCTCTATCAAAAGATGGTTGTAACATCTCACTTATCTACATTGCCTATGATTTTTGGACAACTTTACTATTTAACAACCACGTTTATCTAGAGATTCTTCTTCTTCTTGTGAATATTCAGTCTTAGTGACTCCATAACTATCATCCACTACTAGTTCAACGTGTTGTTTATCTTGCTGATGATATGACTTGTCAAGTAAAGGGTATTGGAAATTTATATCTTGGTACCTTATCTTCTTCCACTTGAATTTTGCGAGAACGATTACATGTACCATATATTTAATGTAATCTTCTTTCAGTTTCTAGACTTGTTGATCTTGGTCTCTTTCTTGAACTTGATCATACCAAATGCCAAATTGAGAAAGATGAACATATTATAGCCACTGGTCCTTGAAACGGTAATTTGTTTGAACTCTTTCTCAATGATGCTGTAGCAAATGTTGTCAGTGCTCTAGGTGATCATGATTGCAAAGTATGGCATCATTGTTTTGTTCATGCTGATTTCTCAAAACTCTTTGACCTTCAGTGTCGTGATCTTGTTCATGAAATGGATCTTAAAGCTCATCCCCAGATGGGAATTTGTGAGTTTTATGCTCTTGGGAAACATAATTTTCAATCGTTTCCTCTCTCAAATACAACTCATTCTCATGACATATTGAATCTTGTTCATACTGATATATACAGACCTCTACCTTCTTTGATATCACCTATCGCTACTTCATTATGTTCATTGATGATTTCTCACAGTATACGACTGTATTTCTATTTAGACAAAAATTTGAGGCCTTATCTATTTTCAAACAATTTCACAAAATTGCGGAACTTCAAACAAGTTGTTGACTTAAGAAGATTCGTAGTGACAATGGAGGCAAATACATTTCTCGAGAGTTTGTGACTTATTGTGCTGACAGTGGAATTCCATATTCACCTCAACAGAACGGCTTTTTTGAACAAAAGAATCCCATTATTCTCGATGCTGTAAGATGTATGTTGATTCATTCTAGGTTATCATGTGTTTTTTGGGCTGAATCTACTTTGACAGTAGTATTTATTAAGAATCATCTTCCTACTACTACACCCTCTGGTAAGATACCCATCACAGCATGGACATGTGACATTCCTTCTGTATCTCATTTTTGGACAACAGAGAAATGATATGCAGAGAGTGCAACCCTAAAGAATACGCTCAGAAGATGGTATATATATAGAAGGGACTCAGGGTTATATTTAAAGTAGCTTCACATAGCATATTAGGCCATCGAAAAGTAAAATAAAGACTTAGAGATAGAGCTTGAATTGGAATAGATGCAAAGAAGCGAGCTCTCACTCTCCTTCATGACCATGAAGGAGGAATATTAGAAGCAAATAGCTGAATTACAAGCATCCCTACAAGAATCAGTGCTGCTAGAGACAGAGGCATTACAATACTTATAGCTTGAAGAAGAAATTGATACCACTACTGCTTCCCTAGAGTCATTATCATTATAGCTCAAAGTGGCACAAGGACCTATAGATAGCTTCAGAGTTGAACTACTGCTTCCCTAGATATTGAGCCTATATGTGAAGTTACTCTTGTGGAGGTCACCTAATAAAAATGTAACCTATCACATGATTTCAACATAAGGGTATTTAAAGTTCTTGAAACTTACATAAATATAAATACAAAAGGCTAATATTTTTTCAAAATTGAAAAAATATATAAATTTTAAAAGAAAAAGATACATTATATTCCTAAAAAAATTTCACGGATAAGGGGTTTTACAAACATGTGTTGAACGTACGTAATATGGTAGTTTTACACATAGCGAATCCCTCAAGAATATAGCATTGTTGGATGCCTTGTATGTATATATCATCTTGTGTGCGTATTCTATACACTTTTGGGTTGCACTCTCTACGTATCATCTTTTTGTCCTTCTCTTTCTCTGTCTTTTCAACATGGTATCAGAGCGTGGTTACTTTTTCTTCACAAAAATAAAGTATTTTTTACCTCATGTGGCTTCGCGCAACAAAAATTTGCAATTCAGCAAAACATAAAATCATCATAACTTTCTGCTTGAAACTCAAATTTCAGTGTTTGAAGAGTCGTTCTTAAGATTTTGGGGCATTCCGAAGCTGTCGGTTTTGTCAAATTCTGTAACCAAAGGTAGTTTACAAGGAATTTGTAACTATTTTTAATACGTTTTTAATTGAGATCATGAAAAGGTATAAGCTTTTATATTTTTGAATTTATTTGTATTAAGCTTCTTGTTATGAATCTTTGATTTACCTTTCATGGATTATATTTAATTCGATAAACATATACCATCTCTCAGATACTTCTCTTTGTCTTTGAGTTATGTATAATCTGTCAATATCATAAGATCAAAGAGCACAAGATGGAAATCCTATCAATGTTAGAGAAATACACTGACATAATGTCTTTGGAGTATATTATATATATATATATATATATATATAAAATTGAAATTAATGAGAGTTATACAATCTTGACAATTTGTGTTATATTCGAGGATTCATGTTAAAGAATTATGTTTGGATAATTCTTTTTATTCTTTTTTTAGGAATATTAAAGTGTTATGTTTCAATGATTTATGTAGTTACATATAAAATACTTACGATTTTGATGATTTATTTTATAATTTTTGGTCGATATTGATACTTATGCTTTGATAATTCATATTATTTTTCTTCTTTGTTAATGTCAATGATTATGTTTTTTAAGATTTATCAAAGAGTTATATTTTGATGATTTATCAAAGAGTTTTATTTTGATGATTTATTTTCTTTTTTGATTGGAAAAAACAAAGAGTTATAATTTTAATGATTTGATATCATCGATAACTCATGCTAAATTATTGTAATTTATTGATTCATATCAACTCTTTACATATAGATATTAAAGAGTTATAATTTTGATGATTTATCAAAGAGATACATTTTAACAATTGATTTTCAGCTAAAATATTAAAAACTTATGGTTTTTACTTATCATCAGTTCTTATGATCGTTTGTTATTGAGATTTATGTTTTAATGTGATGATTAGGAGTCATTCCTACTAATTGTTTATTGTTGAGATGGTTATTATTCCATGGAATTATTTCATGATGCATTTTCATGCTAATTAGAAGTGGTTCGTATTGTTTAGTTTTTTTTTTTGAAATGGTTATTATTCGATGGAGTTATTCCATGATGTCATGATGCGTTTCCATGATGATTACAAGTCGTTGTTGAGATTTATGTTTTAATGTGATGATTAGGAGTCATTCTTACTAATTGTTTATTATTGAGATGGTTATTATTCCATGGAATTATTCCATGATACGTTTTCATGATGATTAGAAGTGGTTCGTATTGTTTGGTTTTTTTTTTGAAATGGTTATTATTCCATGATGTCATGATACGTTTCCATGATGATTACAAGTCGTTCATAATGATTGTTTGTTATTGAGATGATTATTATTCCATGGAGTTATTCCATGATGCCATGATTCGTTTTCATGATGATCACAAGTCATTTGTATTAACAGTTTGTTTTATTGAGATGGTTATTATTCCATGGAGTTATTCCATGATGCCATGATACCTTTCCATGATGATTACAAGTTGTTCGTATTGATGGTTCTATTATTGATATGGTTATTATTCCATGGAGTTTTTCCATGATGTCATGATACATTTCTTTGATGATGATAAGTCGTTTGTATTGATCGTTCATTTTATTGAAATGATTATTATTCCATGGAGTTATTCCATGATGCCATGATGTGTTTGAGTACTTGATTTGTATATATCTGCACATATTTTGTTATGTTTATTATTCTATGGATTTTTTTAATGATGCCATGAAGTTATTTCATAATGATTCTTTATGAACTAGATAAATTTTATTCCATATAATTATTTCGTAATTATTTCTTATAATTTCAATGATTCTTGTACCATGGGGCTATGCCATGATACCATGGGGTATAAGCATGTTAACTTGTCATGCTTTTTGGTGTCCCGGACAATGCTAGTAAGAGGTGCTTGTTAGCATCTATTCAAAACCAAAGAGCAAGTGAAGTTTGAAATTTTAATAACCATAAGATATATTATTTGTTCCCTCCCATATGGGGTGTGGCCTCTGTTTTCAGTTACGACGACGACGTGAGGTGTGGCCTCTGTTCTCTTTCTCTCTCTCTCTCTCTCTCCTCTCTCTCTCTCTCTCTCTCTCTCTCTCTCTCTCTCTCTCTCTCTCTGTGCGGCGTAGACTCCCTCTCTGTCTCACTCTCAGACCAGTTTACAGTTTGCCCTGTTCTTACTCTCTCTCTCTCTCTCTCTCTCTCTCTCTCTCTCTCTCTCTCTGTGCGGTGCAGACTCCCTCTGTGTCTCACTCTCAGACCAGTTTGCAGTTTGCCCTGTTCCTACTCCCTCCCTCCCTCCCCCCCCCCCCCCCCCCCCCCCCCCCCCCCCCCCCCCCCCCCCCCCCCCCTCTCTCTCTCTCTCTCTCTCTCTCTCTCTCTCTCTCTCTCTCTCTCTCTCTCTCTCTCTCTCTCTCTCTCTCTCTCTCTCTCTCGCATTGCTTCTTGCCTCGAAGTTGAGTTGTCAAAGCTTAGCAGACTTACAGATATGGAAAACCAGCAGACAACATTATTGCCACTAGAAATGGGGACAGAAGGGAGCCATTACAGAAGGGAGCCATTACAGGAAATGAATCACAACTACCAGCATCCAGCTCTTTCTATTATCACGAAATATGAGACACAAAGAAAGCGTAAACAGCGGGAGCAACGACAGATGACAACGAAACGAGGACATCATGCCGTCGACGATGAGGAGAAAAGGAAAATCTCCTTCGAGATTGTGAAAGCTTTCAAGAGCAAGACTGAAGGTCTCAACAAAGAAGCAAAGTGTGAAATCTGGAATCTTGTTGCTCAACATCCGCTTGTTCGGGCAATCCGTAGTCTTTAGAGGAGGAGGCTGCTGTGCATAGTGCAATTGTCTCCAATGTCCACAACACACTAGCTATCGTCAAGCAACCAGCTTCTAACGAGGAGCTATTTTTGAAGAATGGAGCATTGCAGATGATGATAAAGTCAAAGGAAAACATGCCTATTGCCAAATTCTCCAGGGTCCTAAAAGTCGACCGTCGCAGCTTGTTCAAAGCAAAATCACGGCAGGTGAAGTCTGGTGTCAATGCTCGACTGTTTTCATTGGCTGGATCACAAGAAACACCGTCATAGCCCTATCACAGATGAAATTAAGGAATTGGTCTACACATTTTGGACAGAGGAGACTCGTGTTTCACCCAACAAGAAGGATGTTTGTCGAAAGAGAGTGGGAAGGAAATACATAAAACACCCTGTGCACCTGCTGGATGAGTCTCAGGTGATCAATGACATACTTGCACCATAACTTATGCATTCTAGCATGCTAGTAATCTACCTAGCATACAGAGCATGCTAGTTATCACAATATGTTATGCTATGTATGCCACCTAGCATGTGTGCTAGTTAGCATAGTCTCACTCCTAGTATGATGGGTATGCTGTTTAGCATGATAAGTATGCTGTCTAGCACAATATGTAAGCTACTATAACACCCTTTATGCTAGTTAGCATACCTATTATGCTAACTAGCATGCTCAGAATGTTCTTTGACACAATGAGTATGCTAGCTACCTTTCGTAGTATGCTAACTAGCATAATGGGTAAGCTTGTTTATGGTATATGCTAGTTAGCATTCCTGTATGGTGGGTATGGTGTTCAACATAAATCTTCTGCTAGTTAGCATGCCTAGTGATCTTGAGGACTACGCTGGTTAGCACAATATGTATGCTACTTTAACACCTTTTATGCTAGTGTGCTGGCTATGCTATTCAACATAACAAGTGTACTGGTTAACACAATATGTATGCTAGTTAGCATACCTTCTATTCTTCTTAGCACACTTTGTGTGGTTAACCATGACTCATATGTTAAACTACACACTGATTTTGCTTGTTAGCACAGCTAGTATGCTAGTTAGCATACTCAGCTGTGCTAACTAGCAATACAGCATGTTAGTAAGCATACTCAACTAGCTAACTAGCATGCTGAGTATGCTAGTTAGCACAGCTAAGAATGCTAAGTAGCATAACGGGTAAGCTGGTTTATGCTAGTATGCTAGTTAGCATATTCAGCTATGCTAACTAGCATACTCAGCATGCTAACTAGCATGCTCATGAGTATGCTAGTTAGCACAGATGAGAATGCTAAGTAGCATAATGGGTAAGCTGATTTATGCTAGTTAGCATTCGTAGTGTGTTGGCTATGCTGTTCAACATAATAAGTGTGCTGGTTAACACAATATGTATGCTAGTTAGCATACCTTCTATTCTTCCTAGCACACATTCATGTGGTTAACAATGACTCATATGCTAAATTACACAATGATTATGCTTGTTAGCACAGCTAGTATGCTAGTTAGCATATTCAACTATGCTAACTAGCATACTTAGCATGCTAACTAGCATGCTGATGAGTATGCTAGATAGCACAACTAGTATGCTAACTAGTATGCTGATGAGTATGCTAGTTAGCACAACAAATATGCTAGTTAGCACAACTAGTGTGCTAGTTAGCATAGCTAGTATGCTAACTTAGCATGCTAGTTAGCATACTCAACATACTAACTAGCATGCTAATGAGTATACTCAGCATGCTAACTAGCATGCTGATGAGTATGCCTCGTATGCTAAACTACACACTGATTGTGCTTGTTAGCACAACAATATTCTAGTTAGCATGCTCAGCATGCTAGTTAGCATACTCAGCATGCTAACTAGCATGCTGATGAGTATGCTAGTTAGCACAGCTAGTATGCTAACTAGTTTGCTGATGAGTATGCTAGTTAGCACAGATAGTATGCTACTCAGCATGCTAGTTAGCATACTCAGTATGCTAACTAGCATGCTGATGAGTATGCCTCGTATGCTAAACTACACACTGATTGTGCTTGTTAGCACAGCTAGTATGCTAGTTAGCATACTCAGCATGCTAACTAGCATGCTGATGAGTATGCTAACTAGTATGCTGATGAGTATGCTAGTTAGCACAGCTAGTATGCTAACTCAGCATGCTAGTTAGCATACTCAACATGCTAACTAGCATGCTGATGAGTATGCATCGTATGCTACACTACACACTGATTGTGCTTGTTAGCACAACTAGTATTCTAGTTAGCATACTCAGCTATGCTAGTTAGCATACTCAACATGCTAGTTAGCATACTCAGCATGCTAACTAGCATGCTTAGTATACAATGTTATACCCAGTTACATGCATGTTAGGACCATACCCAGTTACATGCATGTTAGGACCATACAATGTGCTGTTTAACACACCAATTTGTTTCTATGGTGGATGTATTAAGTAGCAATGCGTATAGTCCTGTTTGGATTATTTCTCCTAGTAAACATACTGATCAAATATGGATATTGCAGGTTAAGCTCTTTCAAAGATTAAAAAAAAAACATCCAGATTGCAAGATTGGCATAAGGATGTTTGAGATGTTAAAGCCATTCTTTTGCAGGAGGCTAAAGGATAGGTACACAATCTATTGCGAATACCATGTGCAGATGACCTTTTTGAAAGACACACTGAACCACATGTGCTCTCGTGCTTTTGGGCTGCAGGCAAGAACATTAGCAGCGGCTGCCTGGATTCACATCACACATTCAAAGGTGTCACACAGATGTGGGAGTCCGTTCTCTGTCCAAAGCTAGCAGATGCAGTTTTCCATAGAAGGGAATGCCTGATGGGAGACTGTAAGATATGTGGAGTAAAGAAGTTAGAATTATGTTGCTTAGAAACAACAAAGCCAGGTAAGAGTATTAATGTGAAAGTATTTGCGTATGTAGAAGCAAAAGACAGGCATAGAAACAGTAAGAAAAGAAAAGATCTTTTGCATAAAGAAATGCAGTCCTGGGAGTTTCTTCGACTGCTGCAGACCAAGTTGAAGCTCTTCATCACTCATAACTATGTGGCATGATGGCAAGGACAACAATTTAAGGATTGTATACTTTGCTTTCCGGATGATGTCATTGTCTCAATTGTTGACTTTGCTGAAAATTACGCCTTCAAGAAGCAAAATGAGATTCAGTCAATGCATTGGCACTCTAGTCAAGTAACTATTTTTGTACACATAATATACTACCGCAAGGCAGGGGAGGTAGTCATAACAATCCACTTCTTCATATCAAATGATAGGGTGCATGACACACTGTTTGTGCAACATTGCTTCATGCTACACCGTGACTGGTTACAACAAGAGGGTGTCACTTGTAAACAACATTGGGTGTGGTCACATGGTGCGGCCTCGCAATTCAAGGGAGCCAGGCCTTTCTATTTTGTTGCAAGATATGGTGGACTCATAGGGATTGGGATGAGCTGGTTCTTCTTTGGATCAGGGCATGACAAGGGCGAGCATGATGGTGCAGGAGCAGTTGTGAAAAGAACCTTGACCCATGAACAACTAAAACCTAATGGAGCTATATTGCAGTGTGCATCATAAGTGGTTTCTTATCGCCAGGCCAACCTATCGTAGGGAGCACGTGCATCATATCCTTCAAAAGAAAGGGAATGTGCTCGTGTGTTCTGGGAGGTTAAAGAGGGAGATGTTAACAGGGAAGTTAAGTGGAATTGTGCCACTGTGGCAAAAACTCGCTCTTTGCATGCTATTCGTGGTCACAACCCACAGGATCCAACTGCCCTTGCAACAAGAAAGTTGGCATGCTTCTGTGATGCATGCATGAATGGAAGGTGGAATCGCTACATCAATAAAGCTCACGTGGAGGCTTGGGATTATCAGATTCTGCAGCCATTACTTGAGCAAATAGATGAAGTTTCGATAGAGGAAGTCGTTGGCTATGATTACTTCACATACGAAGGTCATCATGATGTTTCGAGTAGCGCTCTATGTTCTGGAGACACATTTGCTGTAAATCTAGATGCTTTAACCAACGCCGAAGATGTGGATTTCTATCTGGTCAAGTGTGTTGCAAAAAAGGAGAAGGTGGAGAAGGGGTACATTGATGAATGGAGCAATGTAATTGACAGAGGCTCATATGTTGTGCAAGGACTGTGTTACAAGCAATTGGATGCATACACCTTCAAGACAGCCTATCATCCACCTACTTTCACACCTGGTGCGATGTATCAAAATACCCATGAAGCATGTCCCAAGGAGAAGGCATGTGTACACAATCGCTCCAGAAAGCTATGAAGCAATCTGTAATAGCATGCCCTTCAACTTTTAAGTTGTATCCATTGGATTTTCTATATACCACTTTGCTGTAAGGGTATGCAGTTTTATTATAAAGTTGGTTTTGTGTCAGCATGCTCAGCATGCTAACTATCAAACTGTTTACATTAATTGCCAACATCAAATTATTTACATAGGGTTCAATTTTACAATGACAGTCACTGCCCCCAAAACCCTTTAGGCCTCCTCGGAGGGCGCTTGTAGTGACCGGGCTGTCCTTCTCGCTGTTTGTCTTCTTCCTCCTGCCTCTTTTCTTTTCTCTCTACTTCCTCCTTTCTCTTTGCTTCCTCCTTTCTCTCTGCTTCCTCCTCTGCTTCTAGGTTGGCATTATGTTGCTCCCTTTCTCTTCTTTCCCTCTCCAGCTTTTCTTTCTCTCTTTCTGCTTCTAGGTCAACTTCCCGTTGTTTGTGATGAATTTCTTCCAGTCTTTTAGCCTCTAAATCCATCTTTTGAATGTCAAGCAAACGTATGACGACTGCATCAGAAAACTCATCTGAGCCTGTCTCAAACACATTATCAGCAACATATGCTTCCCGATCATCCGTTTGCAGCTAAAGAAAAAGCAAGGATTTCCAAAGTTTCTATAAGGAACTTTTCCCTCTGCTCAGCACTCTGGTGCTCTAGACTGGGAGTAACAAGCCAAGTTTGTGGTGGGTTTTGAAACACTTTGTAGAAGCTATTATCGATTATAAGTGTGTTTTGGGCATTGTACCCCGAAGTGTGTTTCCAGAACAAGGATAAGTCTTTCATAAACACAGGTTTTCTCTGGATATGCCAGGATTGCTTTGTATAGTGCGCTTGAGCAAAAAACCCAGTAATCTTTGGCACTTCTCTTTAAAAACAGTACGGCAAATACTCATGACTTTACTATGGAGGCTTGTGCTCCATATAAACACATTAAAGAACTGCAAGCACCAGTCTAAAAAAAAATGGTTGTCCTTGCGACAGAACACCTGCTTATCAAGTACATCGTATTTCAGCATTTCATCTGCATATGCCGGGGGTTTTTCACCAAAGCGAGGCTCTACCACTGCCACCAAAAGACCGTTCAGGTCCAGCACCAGAGCCCTTTTTTCATCACATAAATGCTTAGGCACCCATATTGGGTCTGGTAGAGGATACCATTCAGCAAAAATAACCGGCCCACTTGGGTGCACATAATTTAGGCGCTCAATAATACTACGGGCAAGCTATGAATATCGTTCAAGGAGTTTTTCAATATCCATTTTCTGTCTCCTTAACTGCCTGGATTTGTGGACTCGCCATCTCCGTAGTTTCTGCCATTGCATGGCCGTAGTTGCATCAGGCATGACGATTAATGCCTGTTTCTCTTCCTCTGCAAGGAAACCGCGATACGAAATGAACAAGTTAAAAAAAAAACCGCAAAAATTATAATGAACTATTACAATGAATTGCTGCTCAGATTTATATTGCACAAAAATACATTTTCATTGGAAAACAAAATGCATGTCAGTTACAATACGCATTTGGGTTTCAAAATGGTCTAGCATATACAATGAAGGGCACAACCGAGTAGGGAGCAATAAGTCTTAACACAATTTTTTGCAAGCTCTTGAGCGGGTGGCTTTCTTTTCACCTTTGGAGCTTTCAGCCTTGTTTGAACCACAGGCTGTGCTTGCAATGTCTTCGGGTACCTCTTCAAGGCCAACTTTTCTTTTCAGCTGAGCTTTACGCAAAAAACCCTCGAGAGGGCTGTTGTCACCAAATTCTTGCTCATCTTCTATGTTGTCATTCTTCAAAGTTTCCCTCGAGCCACTAGCCACTGTCTGCTCAGAAGCTTCTGCTTTGTAAGTTGCAGCAGGCATCGCTAGCACACGAGGAGCCATGACAAAAAAATCATCTTCTTTTTCATCTTCTGAGTTCCTGCTCACATCACCGCCTTCCTCCATTGTTTTCATGCTTTCATTTGGCATCTGCTGGGAGCCCTCATCCACCCCTTCACTCCTTGCATACAGCTCAACACCCTTCTCCGTCGAAGGGTTCTCACCTGTATCCAGCTCATCACTCTCCTTGATCGAAAGGTCCTTCATTACAGCCTTTCCCTTGCCCTTCGTGTCATGCACACTGCCCACATCACGGAGGGACTGCCACAGGCCTACAACAAAAAACATGGATTAAGACTCATATAAGCATGTCATGTATGCTAGAAAATGTTTGATATGCTGTGACTATGTGTGCGGCCTGGCATACATTGGAATCCATTATGCTGACAAGCCCAGTATGCTAATTCGAATTGCTGAGTATGCTAACTAGCATATCCAATATGCTAGTTTGCATCTGGAGATGGTAGCTTACTTACTATATTTTCCATTATGACAAACTTACTCTAGTCTGTACACTGAGCACAAGTATGCTAATTAGCATACAAGATATGCTAATTAGCATATCCAGTCAACAAAATCAGTATTCTAATTAACACTGTGGGTATGCTAATAAGCACACCCTGTACGCTAAAAGACTGTCCTTGTATGCTAGCTACTAGCAGTCCTAGTATGCTAATTAGCATATCCAGTATGCTAATTAGCATACCCAGTATGCTCATTAGCATACCCAGTATGCTATTTAGCATTCCCAATATGCTAATTAGCATATCCAATATGCTAATAAGCATATCCAGTATACTAATCAACATACTCAGTACGTGAATCAGCATACCCAATATGCTAATTAGCATTCCCAGTATGCTAATTAGGATACGCAGTATGCTATTTAGCATATCCAGTATGGTAATTAGCATATCCAATATGCTAATAAGCATATCCAATATGCTAATCAGCATACCCAGTACGCTAATCAACATACCCAATATGCTAATCAGTATATACAGTTTGCTAGTTAGCATTTGGATATGGTAGTTAACTTACTAGATATGCTAATATGCCAAACTTACTCTAATATGTACACTGAGCACAGGGTATGCTGATTAGCATACAAGATATGCTAATTAGCATATCCAGTTAACACACTCAATATTCTCATTGGGTATGCTAATTAGCATATCCAGTATGCTAATTAGCCTACCCAGTATGCTAATTAGCATATTCAATATGCTAATTAGCATACCCAGTATGCTAATTAGCATATCTTGTATGCCAATCAGCATACCCAGTATGCTAATCAGCATATCCAGTTAACACACTCAATATTCTAATTAACACACTGGGTATGCTAATTAGCACACCCTGTACAATCTTACCAGATGTTGGTGTGATTGGATGTCTTTGCCCTGTGGGTTTCCAACACCATTCTTGTGGTATCCTTTGCTGGCAGGTCACAACTCTACATTTTGTTGACAAGGAGCATGAAGCTGCAAAGTAGAGAAAGTGGTAGCTATGCCCACAGGGCATCTTGACCGTGGCATTGGTTCCCTTTACTTCAAGTGGCAAACTGCAGCCACTACACGGGTTGATCAGCGTCCCATCGCATACCCCTTCTATACTTTCTGTAAAAGTGCCCATAGCCATATTACACAGGGCAGTGGGAATGGAGGAGCCTTGTAGCATCTTGCTCATGTGCATTAGGAGCTGCAGTTGACCTTCACATGCATTCACTTTTGCTTCCATAACCTCCACATTAATCTGCACACCAAAAAAAAGAGGAGCATGGTAAGTACATAGGTTTGTTGTGCACATATTCCAATCATACGGTGGAAGCATAAAAGTCACGCACTTACACGCTGACAAGTTGAGTCAGCAGCAAGAGTGTCCTCACTGTCAGGAAATGCCAAACCTTCCAATGTCTCTTTAAATGTCTCTATTTTTACTTTACACTCTATTTCCCTCTTTGCATCCACGCTGTCGCTCTGTAGTAACCTCTGTAATTCATTTTCAGCGTCGTGAAGCTTTTGCCTCATAGCAAGCACAATTGGGGTGACCCTAGCATTGCTTGCTTGGACAACCCTCACAGCTTCAAACTCTGATTTTGCAGTTAGAAGATGTTCTTTAACGTCTTGCAGTTGTTTGCTGAGAATTTCATAGGCAGCCTTTATGTGTTGCAAATTCTCAACGCCAAAAAATGACAGGCTTTCAGCCTGCTGGTGAGTGCTGTGGCGAGAGATGGGTATCTCCTTGGTATCCTCCTTCATTTCAGCTTGCGCCTCCTCAATGTTTTGACATACATTGTGCATCCTCCACTTTTCGACATGGGCCTCGTAGTACCCTTTCTCTTGGAGGTCCTACAAATGCTGGACAACGAATTCAGCCCAATTGAATTGCATGGCTGAGCTACTTGCAATTGCCGCTGGGCTGAATTTTTTTACAAACCCCTTGGCGAATGTAGAGTTGATCTCCATGTTTGTTGGGGGCTTCTGGTACACCTTGTAATGCAGCTGCATCACCTGGTCGAACATATCAGTACGCAAACAACTGCATTTAATGAGATAGTGACTACGATTCTTTTACTCTCTGAAAACACTGAACCACTCCACATCATTGATCTGATCCCACCTCACTAGTTTGGGGTTGGCACCAGCCAGGGAGAGGCCATGAAAATCATTGAACTCTTCTACTGTAATACAGAACTTGCTCTGTACTGGGACTGTAAACTTTGGAGCTTTCCATCGGCCTGCACACTCCCAATGTCACAAGATTAGCAGATTTTTCTATTTGTTGGTAGGTAAAAAATAATGTAGCCAGGGGTGTGTTAACAGTAGGAAAGTGCGGTATTGAGCACTTCCTTCCAATTTCAAGGTTCAAATCAAACACTGGTTTGTGCTTCTTGAGCCAGACTTCGACTTGAGCGATTGTATTTCAAGTGACTATTCACAAGATGTCCTACTGCTAAAGCCGACATCAAGGGACAACTCTCCAGCCAAGACAACACCAACAACTATCCTCGTAAATCATAATGAGGTAGAGAGAGAGAGAGAGAGAGAGAGAGAGAGAGAGAGAGAGAGAGAGAGAGAGAGAGAGAGAGAGAGAGAGAGAGAGAGAGAGAGAGAGTACCTGAGTCATCCTTCCCCTTTGTATGCAAAGTCTTTGCCATTGGGGATGTTGGGGAATCAGAGAGCTTCACCATTTTTCGGGGCGGAGAAGAAGCAGTAGAACGTTCAGCCCTCGACTTTGTTTTTGGTTCTCTCTTACCTCTGGCCCCTGCGCCCCGCTTCTCTCCATGCATGTTGACTGCCCCACTCCGCTTCTATCCATGCATTTTGACTGCCCCACTCCCCTCAGAGTAACACTTCGTAAATGGTCAGGAAAGTGGATTCAGAGTGGTCCCCCTATTTTGAAATATTTGATGGATTCCCACACGTTTGAAAATTTACACTCTCATTATGCTTACAAGATATGCTTGTTGCCACATGATAACTAGCACAAAAAGCATGACAAGTTAACATGCTTACACCCCATGGTGTTAATCCATGACAATTGTTTTTATGATTGAAAGAGTGATACAGTGGTGCTTTGATATTTTATTATGATTAAAATGATTATTATTTTATGGATTCTATTTATTATGCCATGAGATCGTCTCATGTTTATTTGTAATGATTGAGATGATAGTTTCATGATGTCATGATATTGTTTCATTACCTTGTTTTATGATATTTTTCTATGCTTGAGATGTTTGTTTCTTCATAGATTTTCTCTGTGGTGCCATTTTGATTAATTTATGATTAAAAAAATGTACATTGAATAGAGTCCATACAAATAAGAGATTCCCATAGTAAAATTTGAGTATCGAATTTGTATATATGTGCACATATTACATGGTATTTCATGTTAAGAAGATTGTATAATACATACATGGATTTAACCTTGATTGAAGTGCTACAAGCCATCTCTAAACACATTATGTCAATGTATTTCTCTAACATTGATATGATTTCCATCCTGTAGTTAAAGATGATCCAAAATATTTGTTGAAGTATTTGAAGAGTTCATAAAATCATTTCATTGAGCCTTTGATGCTATCATTGTGTGTACAGGAGTGATGTAACTCCGTATAAACCATTTTTGTAAGTTGAACAATATATTAATATAACGATGGCTATATATAGGGCTGCACATTTTTTCCTTGAGCCCCCAAGGGTTTTTTTATTCACACTTAGGGACCCTTGTTTGAGCGAGGTTGTTGAGATTATATGTGAAGCTACACTAAATATAGCATTGGGTCCCCTATATTTATATACCATCTTGTGTGTGTATTCTACACACTTTGGGGCTACACTCTCTGTGTATCATCTCTTTGTTCTTCTCTTTCTCTGCATTTTCAACACTAGAGTCATTATCAATAGAGATCAAAGTGGAACAAGGACCTATAGATAGCTCAACTACCCCCGACTGAGTCCATTCTATGGCAAGGCAATTGAAGACTACATGGTAAAGACACTATCAGAGGCCTAGACATCTTCAAGAGGATTCCACATATATCATGAATCATATTCATTAAGATAGCAAAGATGATCCTCACCTCTTGCATGAAAACCCTCCACCAGGTAAAACAGATAGATGCTCCATAGATGGCATTCTTAGAAGGAAATCAGGGGCTTTGTTATTATTTATATGATCAATTTCCCAATGTAGTTGTGTGCAAAATCAATACCAGGCTCATGTTCTTACCCTCATATTATATGCATCCCTTTGAAGAGGCCTTCTACATGGGGTTATTCACTTTCAGATCCAGAATCTTTAGCCTCATGGTGGAGAATCTTCAAGCCAGATTCTTTTGACACATTGCTATGGATCTCAATACTCCCATAGATTTACAATTCCTAGACAAAGCAGATAAAATTATCCAAACCAAGTGCTATGAAACTCTTGAAGCCCTGAAGAAGTAGCTAACATCATGAAAAACAGAGCACTATCCTATTCCATGAATCCGTGTCATGGACGACCCAAGCTAGGAGGGGAGGGGGCAATGCTAGCCCTCTAGCAAACATTAAAGTCTACATACAGTCAAAATGTAATATTTTGATTCTTTTTTGGATGTCTATAGCCTTAAGACTTTGTAATTCATTGTTTTTTGGATTTAATTTGTAAATCACTATGTGATTATGAGCCAGACAAAGTGGGGTTACATGCTTCCAGATTGTAACTATGAAATCACAGTCTCTCATTTTTTGACCCAAAATCTTTGGCTAAGGTATAAAATCCAATTTTGTAAAACCTGAGGGAGTACTTTTTTGAATAATAAGCATTACAACATTATCTATAGAGCATTGTGTACTCTCTTGTTATCTTCTCAATATCATGGAGGGGTGTTGGGGCATCATTGCTATCTAGGATGCATTTGGGACAAAAAATGGTTAGGTCAAATCTATCTTGTAGATAATAAGTGCGGTTATGGCAAGTGGAAAAAATAGGGATTTGAGAGCATGGACATGTGTCTTTAGACGTTGCCTATCCATCCTATCAGTTTTGTCTCATTTGGATTTTGTTTGCTTGGTGAATCAACAAGGTTTTATTGTGATCTCGTAGTTAGTGTTTGCTACCTAACATGCAGTTGAGTGTAGCTTCAAGTAGATAGGGATTGAGTGTGTTTCTTGAGAGATTGAGAACCTCTTGTAGCCTTCATGCACTAGTCAAGTCGACTTTGTCCCATGATATGACATTTATGTATGTGGTTCTCACTGTCACTACAATAAGATAGCGAGGATTGACATTCAGAGAGCCCCGTAATCAATTTCCATCTTCATAAATTAAATCCAAAAATTTGGAAGGATAACAAGACACTTAAGTGTCAGAGAACACTTGAGTGTCGAATTACAAAACTAGTGTTAGAACTCTCATACAACACTTGAGTCTATAGTTGTCATCTAATTGCTCGTTTCCCACAATGGATGTAATTCTAATCATCATAACACATATCTCCAAATTCAACCACACCTTAAGTTGAAGTGGAGTTTTACCAAACCCTGATCAGAATTTTTTCTCGAGAAAACAAAATATTGAGTGAGCCATACATCTAATCAACAAAATATTAATTTAAAAACATGACTTGTCCACATGTTTATAAAAGACAGATGGTGTATAGAGAACAATTTAGATTCATGCTCATATTGCTATTGTAGAGATTTTGTGGATTCATGACATGAAACTTAATCATTTAACTTTCTTTGGGGAGAGTAAAAAATACTTGTGCTAATTAATGTGAATGTTGACATTGAATAGATTCCCTTGCATAATGACTTGGAATCCATCTCTCTAGAGATAGTAGAGATTGCAATACATTGGAAATTTTTCGTATAAAATCATAGATTATTCATTATCATAATACTATGTGTGAGAGAGAAATATTGATAATTTTGATCCATCATTGAGTTTGAGATGTCCCAAAATCCTAGAAACAACCATTGCATGAAGTAAATAACCATGTGTCTTATTATGAGTGAAAAGATTTAAAAAGGCTTTGTTCGAGGGTGTATGCATGATAAGGTGTACCCACTTTCAGTAGTTTCCCCCACCAAGACAGCCAAGAAACAACCTCTTTTTTGCCATTATTACATATATTTGACTTGCTTGCACTTACTTTGAAGAGGCAAGATTTGTAGCCACACAAAGCACATAGTTGCAAACATAATGGAAAGCTCTGATCTTCATTTTTTCACATCTAAGTGGTAATTTTATTGTGCAAGGACTAATCTGGTTTAACCTGTCACACCTTGTCATAGCATTGTGACCTTGATGAAGAAATACTTATAATTTTTTATGGGCTTTTTTCCTTTACTTACCCTCTTGCACATGAAATGTTCACTTGGCAAACAATTTAACTTGATTTATTGATAATTTTTTGGATCTTTGCATAATTAAAATTCATTTTTCTTTGTTAGAATTTCTACTTATAAAAACCTAATTTTTAAACACCAGATATCTAATGATGTAGAACTTATTTTGCAAGATTCATGATAGATTATGACCCAAGGAATGTGACCATGCAAAATAAATTAAACTTCAACGGTTCATTTTTCAAAGATCTACCTTAGAAAATAACAAAGATTGCTTAGAGAACCTTGATATAGTTTTTTTTAAAAAATCTAATAAATAATGTTCACTGCCACTCATTTTGATTTTCATATATATCATAACTCTTAGTGTAAGGTCTTCATAGAAAAAAATTTGAGTCAATAGTAATGAAAAGACACGTTTTTATTATTTTTATTTTTTTCACTTGCACCATTCACTTGAGGTGTGCCTCCTTAGGTTTGGTAAATACCAAGCTTAGGAATTTTGACACTTGTCAACCAACCATGGCTTTGTTCTACTCTCCCAATCCTTGTATGAGGTGGACTAGTTGGCTAGTCCACCTTATACAAGGAGGCCACCACGTCACCAAAGGTCCATGTCATCACTCCATCTCACCTTCCACATCACCACAATCAACATATTGATCGTAACACTTAGCTTGCCATGTCACTCTAATGGCCAACTCATCCACCACCCTCCACTGCCGGGTGGATGCATGAATAGGTGGCCCGGTTTTAACCGGTTGAAAGTTTCTTTTGGAGGCTTAAAATTTAGGGGGTATGAAACTGGTGTTATGGGCAAGAATTGTTTGAATTAAATATTCGTGTGGAGGATACAAAATCTTAAAAATCATGTGGAGGATTCAAAAACACGTGTGGAGCCCACGTCAGAACGAATGTTCAGTCGAATATTTTCATGACTGTGACTTCTCTGTATCTTTGTGCCTTTCTCCTTCTGTGCCTTTCTCAGCTCGCTCTACAGCCCCCTGTGCACGCTGCTTATCCTTCACTATGGATAGAAACCTAAGAAAGAGCCCAAGG
Organism: Adiantum capillus-veneris; assembly: GCF_014529385.1. NCBI lineage: Eukaryota > Viridiplantae > Streptophyta > Polypodiopsida > Polypodiales > Pteridaceae > Adiantum > Adiantum capillus-veneris. The sequence goes on from NC_140952.1 coordinate 147,778,463, forward strand.
AATGCAGCCCGATAGGTCTCCCCCACAAAGACTCGACATTCTCCCACGAAGGTATGTCACCTCTCTCTGTCTCTCTCTGTGTTGTGTACAGCGGACCTGTGTGTAGTAGAGTACTGAGGTGTGGATACATTGAGTAATGAGTATGGATTTATTCCTTTTAGAGACAAAAGTTATAGCCTCCTCCCAAAATCAGCCGCTTTGTTCACCCCAAGGATGTGGAGGTTCCATTAAAGGCATTCTGCACGACAAAGGAGGATTTTCACAGGGAATATGGGTTAAGTCTTGAGGGGAAAGATGTTAGGAAGTTGACAGATGCAGATGTGCCCATATCCAACTGGATGAAAGTTTTCACGTGTCTTCCAGTGAAGGAGAAAAAAGTGCCGATAAAAACAGCAAGGCCGGATCACTACAAGGCACTCTACCAGCTCTACAAGCAGGTGTACCAATCCAAACCACCAAACTATCTGCTGGGAGTCAAGTTTGCACGCGGATATGTTTATTTCGTATGCACAGGTCCGGTAAAGTGGGCTGAGTTTTAGATAGGAAAAGAGAACAATGGAAGTTAGAGACTTCCCAAGTATCCACAGGTACCCCAAGTGGTTCTTCCATCTTCTTAGTAAATACCCCATCCGGAAGTACACCAGTCGGAAGTGGACTTTTTGCAACCACTCAGTCTGCCTTTAGTGTTGAAGTATCCACTTCCTTGCAAGAACTTCTTGTTGAGGTTAGAAAATCTCATGACAATGTATCAGCCGAGTGTCATAAGGCTAAGGATTCAGTGGTCAAATCTGTTGCCGATGTGCACCGTTGCAAGGGTGCCCTTGACACCATCCGAATGCACTTCCCTGATGATGCCAATGTACCAACAGGCTTGCTTGATAGCCTCCAAGAAAAATTTGACCAAGCAAAAGCCACCCTACAGCAGGCCCAGGTATGCTTTTAACTCCATCTGATTGTAGTATAATACATGCAAAGTACCATACGGTATGATTTTCCATACCGGTAGGATTATATCATATTCAATAAGGGTAGATGACAATACCGGTAGGATGTTATCATACCGGTAGGATTATACCCTACCGGTATGATTACATCCTACCGGTATGATTATATCCTACCGGTAGGATGTTATCTTACTGGTAGGATTTAGGAGATAATCCTACCAGTATGATAACATCCTAATGGTATGGTTACATCCGACCAGTATGGTTAGATCCAACCGGTATGATAAAATCCAACCGGTTTGATGTTATGCTTCCGGTATACTGTTATCCTACCGGTATGATGTTATGCTATCCAGTATAATAACATTATACCGGTGGGATAACATCATACCAGAAGGATGTAATCATACCGGTATGATAACATCATTATACCGATTTTCAAGCATTCATACCGATTTTATACCTGTTTGACATTGTCTGATAACAGAGGTCTCTTGCCTACAGGAAGAATTATCCAAATGCTTGGACCGTGAGGAAACCTTTGGTCTCTATGTCACGTTTGTGACAGGCATGATTAGTCAACCAATGCTACCTAAAACCATAGTCTTGCCTGCACGAGTAACAGCTCCTGGACATAGTGTTGTTCTCATTGATGTGTGCAATGCTTGTGGTGTAAGAATTCATGATCACAATCGCTCAAGCCATGTTGTTCTATTGCCTTGTTCACATGCATACCATGCATTCTGCTATGCTCACTTGGCTGAGAAAGGAAAGTGCATGCTTAAGGATTGCCTCGGAGTTATTTCTGCAGAAGACCAATCCCTTCTAGAGAAGAAGCCAGTTGAACCATGCCCAAAAACAGGTGAGAAAATTGTTTCAATGGGTAATCAGGTGGTTGATTTTTGTCTTCTCTGTTGTTTTTTCAGAGTCAAGCTACTTCAGAACTACTGCCGGTAAAGACACAGGGAACGATGCAGTGACGCCTGCATACAAGACACCCGTGGAGGTATTGCTTGATGAAAATGTCCCTGGTAATGCTGAGAAACTTGTTTCGGAAACAACAGAAGAAGAACAAAACTTTGAGGTAAAGGAGCAGAGTACGACTGATGCTGAAGAGAAAACCCAGAATGAGGAAGACAATGTGTTGCTAGACAGTGTGCGGGTGACAAGATCAAAGACCCCGAGAAAACGAGGCCAACGTGGCAAGAGTAAGGTTTTTCATTGATTATGGCTATAATAAGTGATCTCTTGCTGCACAACTTTCTAAAGCTGATGGTCGTGTAGATGTCAGGCTGGAGGGAAGTCCCGAGGAGACCCTTGCTCAGCATATAAGAAAGGAAAAAGGAAAAAAAATCGAGAAGACCGGAGATGAGAATCCTGAAATGGAGCAAAAAAGCAAGGAAGAGGAAGAGACCCAGGGGCAGCCAGAAGAGGAGATGGACATAGAAGACACTAAGGAGATGCAGAATACCGGCACAAGTTCTGACCCTAAACCCATAGCCTGCAAAAGATTATAGTTTTCCCTCCCATGTTTCTTTTTATGTAACCACTTCTGAAATTAATATAATTTTCTTTCCCATTCGACGTCTCTTTCATCTTGTGCCAAATTTTTGAACATTGTGTGTTTTATTGTATGATTTCAATCTATAGATATGTCCTAATTGCATATTTAAATTTGAGTCTTGTGTAATTTTGCATCTGCAGATATGTTTTCAGTTGAAGAATGGCGCCTTGCAGATAGGTTCAGGGCTGACAAGCAGAATGGCAGGGCTGACATTCGTGCAATATGGAATTGCGTGTTGTCTCCTGCAGTGCTCGTGTTTCCTCTATGGTATAGACTAATTAAAAGAATCCCACTGATATGGCCAAGGCCACCACCTCCGTTGAGCGTCCAGCGTAGGGTTCTCATTTTGGACCTTAATGGATTACTGCTCAAGAAATTTGATGGAAAATATGGTGAAGAATTGCCCCACTGGCCAGAAATGAGGTATGTTGTTGAAGGGGATACATAGTTTTGGGTAAGGCCCGATGCAGAAGTGTTTCTGAATTTTTGTTTCAGATGGTTCGAAGTGTGGATATGGAGCTGCTGCGAGTTTGAGAAGCTCAAACGCATGCTAGCGACAGTGTTCCCTGACCACCACAAAAGATTCAATAGAGTGGTAAGTCAGGCGCAGTGCACAAGGGCCCCTTTTAAATTGGGCGCGACAGATAAACCGGTGTTCCACAAGAATCTCGAAAATTTTCCTGACCTACCACCTGACACACTTATCTTTGATGATTCTGGATATAAGCTAATGTTTAATCCATTGGGGTCATTTCTTGTTTTTCCCAAGCTAGAAAAGCAGTCTAAAGAAGTGCGCGCCTGTTTTCTGTCAACCACTGTCATAAACTGGCTGGCACACTGGTTGTACTCTAAGGACAGAATTGAGTATACAAAGAGGACTGTAATTTGTGCAGACGGACAACTTGACGACACCTATGTGCGTCGTTTTTATTGGAAATGGCAGATTAACTTTTTCAAGAAGAAAGGAACATATTTTTTATATAAAAAGAAAGCTTCATAAAGTCTGTGAAGTGGGCGACTTTTGTCGATGTATTTTTTTGTCGATGGATGTAAATGGAGAATTACTCAGCCAAAAGGCTCAATCAATGTAACAGAATTCATGTATAATACATTTACAAGCAAGTTGCACGGAAATACGTTGTATTCTATATTTGAAGTATATTGCAAATAAAAGGAGACAATGAGAGAGAGTGTCTGATAACGGTATTATACTGGGCATGACTGGTATGATACTGAGAAGTGAGAGAGAGAGAGAGAGAGAGAGAGAGAGAGAGAGAGAGAGAGAGAGAGAGAGAGAGAGAGAGAGAGAGAAAGAAAGAGAGAAAGAGAGACTCGGATACAAAGAAATGACATGTATGATACTGGTATGATTCTTTCAAGTGACTGGTATGATACAAGTATGATACTGAGAAGTGACCGGTATGATATTGAGAAGTGACACGAGAGAGAGAGAGAGAGAGAGAGAGAGAGAGAGAGAGAGAGAGAGAGAGAGAGAGAGAGAGAGTCTTATACTGAGAATTGACTGGTATGATACCGGTATGATACTGTGAAGTGACTAATATGATACAGGTATGATACTGAGGAGTGACCGGTATGATACTGAGGAGTGACAGAGAGAGGGAGAGGGACTGGTATGATACCGGTATGATACTGTGGAGTGACCGGTATGATACTGAGACGTTACACACACACACACACACACACACACACACACACACACACACACACACACACACACACACACACACACACACACACACACACACACAGAGAGAGAGAGAGAGAGAGAGAGAGAGAGAGAGAGAGAGAGAGAGAGAGAGAGAGAGAGAGAGAGAGAGAGAGAGAGAGAAAGATAGAGGAACTTGTATAATACCGGTATCATACCAGTCACTCCTTAGTATCATACCGATATGATACTGAGAAATGACTGGTATGATGTTTAGAAATGACAGAGAGAGAGAGAGAGAGAGAGAGAGAGAGAGAGAGAGAGAGAGAGAGAGAGAGAGAGAGAGAGAGAGGGAAATGTATGATATGGGTATGATACTGGGAAATGACTGGTATGTGACTGTATCATATCGGTATGATACTGGGAATTGACTGGTATGATACCGGTATGATACTGAGAAATGACTGGTATGATACTGAGAAGTGACAAAAAGAAGAGAGAGAGAGAGAGAGAGAGAGAGAGAGAGAGAGAGAGAGAGAGAGAGAGAGAGAGAGGGAGAGAGGGAGAGGGAGACAGTTCAGTTTACAGTAATAGGCAGATATACACAAAATTATGCATTATGCATTTCTTAAGATGGTTATAGCTCAAAAGGCATACTATTGTAGATAGACTCACTGACATCAAGTGATATTGTATATAGTTTTGAGTTGCTGGGATGGGGTATCATGGGGATTTTGATTGCTCGAGCAAGATGTGAATATATGAACACCTCTGGCTTTTTGTCCAAAAGCTCGTAGGTCTGCTCATTTATCATACGATAGTAAAACCCTTTGATAGCATAGGATCCTCACCCAATGATATTGCCTTAGTCATCTTCAGCGTCTGAATGAAACTCTTGAATAGTTGCAGTGCATTTCACTATATAGAAATCCACTTTTTCTTCATTGTCATTTGGTACGGGAACAATAAAATTATCACCAACAATAAGAGCTTGACTGAGGGTGTCATAGTGTCCTTCATATGCTACATCCTCATTTATTTCGTCGTCATCATCTTCCCCTTCTTGTGTAGGCTCCAAAATAAGGTATGTCCAGAAAGGAACGTGTGCCTTGCTCACACATCTCCTCCACTTTTCCTGTTTACATGCACTACAGAAACAAGACAGTGAACGCGTTCTCAAAGTAGTTGTATCATGCTCTGAATATGCAGAAACAGAGTGCATTGAGCGGGTATTTTTTACAACCTTCACATCCCAATTTTTTCCCCTTTCGACATCTCCCAATTCAATCACCCAAAAAATCCTACTTACATAACATGCCTGGGATGCATAGGTGGCTGTAGCACCATCTGACAAGGTCTGTCTCAATAATGCCACAACATCTGTAGCACAGTCTATCTTTGGGTAGTTTGGCTGCAATTGGTATTGAGTTAAAGACCTTTTTATCACTACTCCCGCACCGTCGTGTTCTCCCGTACCATGTCCGAATCCAAAAAAGTTCCAAGACATTTTCCATCCCGTAAAAACACTGTATCTGCAATTTATTCAATGGATAGAAGAAGATTAATATACTCTTGGAACGATAAAATTACCAAAAAAAACACGTATTATAATATTACTGATGTTAGACAAGCATTTTATTACAACTTTAATGCCACTATGATAGGTCTCTATATTAAAACCACCTTCAGATAATGTTTGTTAGAACATGGTATACCTGGCAAGGAAATAGAATGGTCTTCTTGCTTTGAATTGTGAAGCTGCTCCATCAGACCATACCCAATGACGTTTTATATTTAGACCAAATTGCTTTAGCCATTCCGCATGTTTCAGAAAACAGTGTTGAACAAAATGTGTGTCATGTTGCTTGTCATCTGAAATGAAGAAGTGAATTGTCTTGTGGATGTCACCTGCATAATATAAAAATCAGAAATTATTGAAGGATTAATACAAAAGAAATAATACTGATCTAGGGTGATGTCGTTACCTGCAATTCGGAAATATGTTATGTGCACAAAAATAGTTACTTGATTTGAATACCAGTGCATGGACTGAATCTCATTTTGTTCTTTGAAACTATAATTTTCAGCAAAGTCAACAACTGACACAACAACATCTTCTGGAAAGCTTTGTATACATTCCTTATATTGTTGTGCTTGCCATCTATACAAAAAATTATGCATTATGTATTTCTTAAGATGGTCTTTGAACATGACTGAGAGATCCTGGCATGATATTTCCTTATGCGACAAGACTTTCCTTTTCTTCTTCAAACCGTCACGCGCAGTTCCTACTTCTAGGTCCTCAAAAATCTTCACCACAATCTTTTTAGAAATAAATGCAGCCTCTGCAGCACAAAAGTCTAACTTATCCGGACCACACCTTTTACATTGACCACTCAAGCATGCAAGGGCATGGAAGGTGGACGTATCTGATTTAGGACACAGTATAGAGTCCAATAAGGCTGTTACACTCTTGATAGGGTTTTTTGGTGCCTTGCATCCACCATTGTCTTTGCATATGTTGCATTGACACTGGCAAGCTTTTCCATGCAGACCGAATACAGAACTTCGCATGTGATTTATGGCATCCTTTAGGAAGGACATTTGAACATGTGAAATGCAGCAGCAAGTATATCGGTCTCTCAATTTCCGCACAAAATATGGCTTCATGTACTCAAATGCCCGCTGCCTTATTACAATTTCAGGGTATTGTTCTTTGAAGTTGAGAAAGAGCTCCACCTACAATGAAAGACATATATGGTTAAAGAACATTGAAGAAAACTGCAGGTTTTGAGAAAAACTGTTACATCACTATAAACCAGCATTTTTATTTCAAACCACTATGTTTTTTCACTTAATTGGTTAGGTAAACCAGTATATATGAACACATGTCCTTGGTACGTACTAGTGGTATATAAGTGTCAACCGGTGCAAATGTTCTTACTGCTGATGTAAACCAGTCTTTTCATTTACAATCGGTATGTTATTTACCTAACTAGTACAAGTGAGCACTTAACCACGATGTATACCAGTGATAAATAAGTGTTAAAAAGAATGAACACATGCCCTTGGTACGTACCAATGGTATATAAGTGTCAACCAGTTCAAATGTTCTTACTGCTGATGTAAACCAATTTTTTCATTTAAAACCGGTATGTTATTTACCTAACTAGTACATGTGAGCACTTACCCATGATGTGTACCAATGAAAAATAAGGGTTAAAAAAATGAACACATGTCCTTGGTACGTACCAGTGGTATATAAGTGTCAACCAGTTCAAATGTTCTGACTGCTGATGTAAACCAGTCTTTTCATTTAAAACCGGTATGTTATTTACCTAACCAGTACATGTGAGCACTTAACCACGATGTATACCAGTGAGAAATAAGTGTTAAAGAAAATGAACACATGTCATTGGTACGTACCCATTTAAAACCGTATGTTATTTACCTAACCAGTACATGTGAGCACTTACCCATGATGTGTACCAGTGAAAAATAAGGGTTAAAAAAATGAACACATGTCCTTGGTACGTTCCAGTGGTATATAAGTGTCAACCAGTGCAAATGTTCTTACTGCTGATGTAAACCAGTCTTTTCATTTAAAACCGGTATGTTATTTACCTAACTAGTACAAGTGAGCACTTAACCACGATGTATACCAGTGAGAAATTAGTGTTAAAAGAAATTAACACATGTCCTTGGTACATACCAGTGGTATATAAGTGTCAACTTGTTCAAATATTCTTACTGCTGATGTAAACCAATCTTTTCATTTAAAACCACTATGTTATTTACTAACCAGTACATGTAAGCACTTAACCACGATGTATACCAGTGAGAAAAATGTGTTAAAAAAATGAACACATGTCCTTGGTACGTTCCAGTGGTATATAAGTGTCAACCAGTTCAAATGTTCTGACTGCTAATGTAAACCAGTCTTTTCATTTAAAACCGGTATGTTATTTACCTAACTAGTACATGTGAGGACTTAATCACGATGTATACCAGTGAGAAATAAGTGTACAAAAAAATTTACTGGATATGTAAACCACTATTTTCCTTTCAAACAGATATGTTTTTTACCTATCTGACATGACAAACAGTACATGTGAACACTTGACGAGTACATGTGAACACTTAACCACTATGTATACCAGTGAGAAATAGGTGTTAAAATATTTTTACTGGTTATGTAAACCAGTTTTTTACCTAACCAGTTTATACATATCATACGCGTGTGAAAGTATGCGTCTGCAAACGTATGTTTCAACAAACATACGCGTATGATATAAACTATGTTTCCATTTATATTCTCCTTCACATCCAATATTTATCTACTCTTAGTCTAGGACCAAATACAGATTCCCCTTATTTCCATTTATAACTTCCTTCATATCCGATTTCATATCTACTCTTATCAACCCATTTATAGAGAATATAGGTCATGAATGCAAATATTAGAAAACAAAAATGGATATAGTGAAGCAAGTTATTACCTGAGATTGTTCAAGAAGATGCACAGGATGTTTGACATATGAATTTCTTCCAATACGCTTTCTGCACACATCCTTCTTATTAGGTGAAACACGAGTGTTAGACATCCAAAAAGAGAAGATCAACTCTTTCTCATCAGGTGTTATGAAGCCACGATCCATGGGCTGTCGAGCACACAAAGAGATTGGCAAATTGCCATCACCTGCTGCCCTCAACCGATTCTTTGCAGCTATGAAGTTTCTCTTGTGCAAATTTAGCAACTTAGATGCAGCTGAAAAATTCACTTTTGAGGTAGATGTACACTCAACATTCATAAGCATTGTGGTGATGAACCTTTTAAGAACGAGCATCTATCATGTTTGCTCTTGGGTAATTTGATTGCATCTATTGTGTTGCGTATGGCTTCAACGAAGGTTGTTTGTGCCCTGGGCATTTCAAGGTCTCCAAGAGAAGGATGATTGACAAACTTGCACAAAATATCTGAGCGTGATGCAACATCGAGGGCCTTTGTACGCCGATTGAAGAGCATAACAAGGTCATTGCAAAGTCTTTGACGCTTTGCATCATCAGCACCATTTTGATCATTATCTTCCTCACATGCTACCTGCTCAAGCTTGTTCTTAGCACGCTGCTCCCTCTTTCTCCTAGCATGATATTCCTTGACCGCATCAACAACATACCTAGCACACAGTTCACAGTGAGGCTGAGAGCAGTCACATATAGTGTGAGATTCTTGCTCCATGTTAGAGAGGGAGAGATTGAGCGAGGTGATAGGCCTACAGAGAGCAAGAGCAGTATATGACAACAATAGATGTGTGATAGGCCTACAAAGTAAAACAGCAATCTGTGCTCCTACACAGAGAGTTAGAGAGAGATAGGAAAACGAGAGAGCGGGAAGACAAAGAGCTGGCTGACGTGCATAGTTAAGAGCTACAGAGCCGTCTTCTATATTTGAAAAAGAGACGTGGAAATAGTAATGGTGTAAAGAGCTGGCTGACGTGCATAGTTAAGAGGTACAGAGACGTCTTCTATATTTAACAAAAAGCTGTGGAAATTCTATATTTAATTAAAAATCTGTTCAAAAGAATATATCGAATTGAACTAATAGAGATGGTTTTATGTACCGGTTATAAAACCTCTGTCCGGGACAAGGTTTTTGGTCCACCTATTCATGCATTCACCCTGCCACCTTGCATGCCACTTCACCTTAAGTGCCATGTCATCCACCACCTCACATGCCACATGTAAGTATTGCTTGCATGGCTTGCCACATCACCAGCCACCAAGCATGCCACATCACCACCTTGCCAACTCATCACGTCCTTTTTTGCCCGCTAAATATTACATGTCACCATTTTGACACATCATCATATGACATGGCAAATGAGGGGATCCCATCTGCCACCTCATCTTTCCACCTATGCATTCCATGTCATCAATCATCTATATCAGCTTGCCACATGGATGACCATGTCATTCATGCATGGCCACCTCAATAGCCATGTCATTTTTTTAATTTTAAAAATAATGTACATAGATAAAAATCCAGCTATCTCAACCTAATTATTTACGTGGTAATTTAAGCAACAAATGTATATATTTTATGTATTTTTCTATTTTTTAAAGGTATAAATTAATAATAAAATTCTATTTATTTGAAATATCATTGGATCACAAAAAGAAAGATCTTTTTAAAATAGCTTTTGGTTTACTTATGCACACAGGTTCGGGACCTTCCGTATCGATATAAGCCGCACGTAGCTCGCGATGAAAAAAAGGTCAACCACGCTCCTTGATCACACCGCGGTTTGGGCGGGAGCTTACCGTAGTCGGTGCCTCGGCCTTGGACATGGTCTGCCATCACTCATCACCTATCAAACCCCGTCGTCCACCTTGAGCACATTGAGCCCTACCAGACCTGAAACGGCCCGAAAGTAGCCAAGCCTGTCGGTGAAAGGTAGCCTTGGCACTCGCCCGGGGGGGGGGGGGGGGGGGGGGGGGGGGGGGGGGGTTGCATCCCAACGCCACAAGAGGGGTGTGGGGAATTCGTCGCCTCACCTCACCAGTCCTTTAGGTCGTGGTCTGCCCCGTTTTCATCTCAACCGAGCACCACTATATTATAGTTGTACGAAATCTGGTGCGGTCCGACAAACCCCCCAAGAACCATGACCCACGGGCCGGCTAACGGGGGAAACCCCCCTTGTGGGGGGGGAAGGCCGTAAGAGAAGGTTTCCACGAGACGTATTGCGATGGCCATGAAACTTTGCAGGGGCAGGGATTTAGGTGCTTTCCTTGCCCCTGCAATGTTTCATGGCCAGTCGGTCCTGTCTCATACGTCTAGGGTGGCACAATCATCAATTTTTTCGTTATGGCTTCGCTAAGGGTCCAATGGTAAAGAACTGGCGATTGTGCCACAGTAGACCGTCGAGACGAATTGCGTTGGCCATGAAACTTTGCAGCGGCGGGTATCTAAGTGCTTTTCCTACCCCTGCAAAGTTTCATGGCCATCTGCTCCTATCTTGTTAGTATAGGGTGGCACAATCGCCAATTTTTTTGTTTTGGCTTCGCTAAGGGTCCAATGGTAAAAAATTCACGATGGTGCCACCGTAGCCCGTCGAGACGGATTGTGATGCCCATGAAACTTTATAGGGGCAGGGATTTGGGTGCTTTCCCTACCCTTGCAATGTTTCATGAACATCCACTCCTATCTCTTTGGTCTAGGGTAGCACAATCACCAATTTTTTTGTTTTGGCTTTGCTGCGAACTCAATGGTAAAGAATTGGAGATTCTTCCACGGTAGACCGTGGAGGCGGATTGCGATGCCCATGAAACTTTACATGGGTAAGGATTTAGGTGCTTTCTCTGACCCCATAAAGTTTCATGGCCATCCGCTCCCGTCTTATCGGTCTAGGGTGGCACAATCGCCAATTTTTTTGTTTTGGCTTTGCTCCGGGTCCAATGGTTAAAAACTCGCGATTGTGCCACCGTAGACCGTCCAGACGGATTGCGATGCCCATGAAACTTTGCACAAGTGGTAATTTAGGTGCTTTCCATGTCCCTACAAAGTTTCATGGCCATTCGCTCCCATCTCATTGGTCTAGGGTGGCACAATCGTCAATTTTTTTGTTTTGGCTTCGCTAAGGGCCCAATGGTAAAAAAACTGGCGATTGTGCCACCGTAAACTGTCGAGACGAATTACGATGTCCATGAAACTTTGCAAGAGTGGGGAATTCGGTGCTCTCCCTACCCCTACAATGTTTCAGGGCCATCTGCTCCCGTCTCGTCGGTCTAGGGTGACACAATCACCAATTTTTTCGTTTTGGCTTCTTTAAGAGCCCAATGGTTAAAAAATTGCAATTTTGCCACCGTAGCCCGTCGAGAAGGATTGTGATGGCCATGAAACTTTGTAGGGGTATGGATGTAGGTGCTTTCTCTGCCAGTGAAAAGTTTCATTGCCATCCGCTCCCGTCTCGTTGGTCTAGGGTCGCACAATCGCCATTTTTTGACCATTGGGCCCTTAGCGAAGCAAAAACAAAAAAATTGGCGATTGTGCCACCCTAAACCGAAGAGACGAGAGCGGATGACCATGAAAATTTGTAAGGGAGGGATTTAGGTGATTTCCCTACCCCTGCAAAGTTTCATGGTCATCCGCTCTCGTCTCCTTGGTTTAGGGTGGCACAATCGCCAATTTTTTTGTTTTTGCTTCGCTAAGGGCCCAATGGTCAAAAAATGGCGATTGTGCCACTGTAGCCCATCGAGACGGATTGCGATGCCGTGGAAAAAGGGCAGGGATTTAGGTGTTTTTCATGCCCTTGCAAAGTAAAGAATTAGAGATTGTGCCATCGTAGCCCATTGAAACAGATTGCGTTGCCCATGAAACTTTGTAGGGGCAGGAATCTAGGTGCTTTCCCCTCCCTTGCAAAGATTTATGGCCATCCGCTTTCGTCTGGTCGGTGTAGGGTGGCACAATCACCAATTTTTTCGTTTTGGCTTTGCTAAGGACCCAATGGTAAAAAACTGGCAATTGTGCCACCGTAGACCGTCGAAACGAATTGCGATGCCCATGAAACATTGTAGGGGTGGAAATTTAGGTGCTTTCCCTACCCATGCAAAGTTTCATGGCCATCCACTCCCATCTTGTTGGTTAAGGATGGCACAATCGCCAATGTTTTTGTTTTGGCTTTGCTAAGGGCCCAATGGTAAAAAACTGGTGATTGTGCCACAGTAGACCGTCGAGACAGATTGCGTTGCCCATGAAACTTTGTAGGGGCGAGGATTTAAGTGCTTTTTGTACCCTTGCAATGTTTCATGGCCATTCGCTCCTGTCTCGTTAGTCTAGGGTGGCACAATCGCCAATTTTTCATTTTGGCTTTGCTAAGGGCCTAATGGTAAAAAACTGGCGATTGTGCCACCGTAGCTTATCGAGATGGATTTCGATGGCCATGAAACTTTGTAGAGGCAAGGATTTAGGTGCTCTACCTGCACCTACAATGTTTCATGGCCATCCGCTCCCGTCTCGTCGGTTTAGGGTGACACAATGGCCATTACTTTTGTTCTGGCTTCGTTAAGGGCCCAATGGTCAAAAATTGGCAATTGTGCCATAGTAGACCATCGAGACGGATTGTGATGCTCATGAAACTTTGTACGGATGGGGATTTAGGTGCTTTCCCTGCCCTTGCAATGTTTCATGGTCATTTTCTCCCGTCTCATCGGTGTAGGGTGGCACAATTGCCAATTTTTTTGTTTTGGCTTCGCTACGGGCCCAATGGTCAAAAACTGGTGATTGTGCCACAATAAACCGTCGAGAACGGATTGCGATGCCCATGAAAATTTGCAGGGGTGGAGATTTAAGTGCTTTCTCTACCCTTGCAAAGTTTCATGGACATCCGCTCCCGTCCCTTCTGTCTAGGATGGCACAATCGCCAATTTTTTCGTTTTGACTTCGCTAAGGGCCCAATGGTCAAAAAATGGCGATTGTGCCACCGTACACCGTCGAGACAGATTGCGATGAGCATGAGAATTTACAAGGATAGGGGTTTAGGTTGTTTCCCTACCCTTGCAATGTTTCATGGCCATCCGCTTCCATCTCATCGGTTTAGGGTGGCACAATCACCAATTTTTTCGTTTTGGCTTTGTTAAGGGCCCAATGGTAAAAAACTGGTGATTGTGCCACAGCAGACCGTCGAGATGGATTTCATTGCCCATGAAACTTTGCAAGGGCCTATATTTAAGTTCTTTTTCTACCCCTGCAAAGTTTTATGGCCATCCGCTCTTGTCTCGTCGGTCTAGGGTGGTACAATCGCCAATTTTTTTGTTTTGGCTTCGCTAAGAGCCCAATGGTCAAAAATTGGTGATTGTGCCACCATAGCCCATTGAGACGGATTGTGTTATCCATGAAACTTTGCAGGGGTGGGGATCTAGGTGCTTTCTCCACCCATACAAAGATTTATGTCCATCCGCTTTTGGTTGGTCGGTCTAGGGTGACACAATCGCCAATTTTTTTGTTTTGGCCTCGCTAGGGACCCAATGGTATAAAATTGGAAATTGTGCCACAATACACCGTCGAGAGGGATTGCATTGCCCATGAAACTTTGCAAGGGTGAGGATTTAAGTGGTTTCCCTTCCCCTACAAAGTTTCATGGCCATCCGCTCGTGCCTCATCGGTCTAGGGTGGCACAAGCGCCCATTTTTTTTGTTTTGGCTTCACTAAGGGCTCAATGATAAAAAACTGGCAATTGTGCCACCGTAGACCATCGAGACGGATTGCGATGCCCATGAAACTTTGAAGGGACGGGGATTTCACTGCTTTCTCAACCCTTGCAAAGTATCATGTGCCTACTGTCCCATCTCCCAAATCCGTGAATCTGCATACACTCACGAGGTAAACTGTGAGCGAGTACCCTCCTCCGCTGCTAGCGGCGGCGGCGGAGGTTAAAGCCCATACGACCCATTCTACCGCATAGTATGATTTGAGACCACCAAGACCAAATTGGAGGCCACAAGAATTTATAAGGGTGGGTATGATAACTATTTTTCCATCCCTGTAAAGTTTCATAGCCATTCAATATGGTATGGACGATTAGGACCCATAATATGTGCTAAAATGGGCCGTATAAGACATATGGTCCATTTTAGCACATAGTATGGTTAGGGACAACCCAAAACATATCGGATGGGCACAAGATTCTGCAAGGACGGGGATGATCATTGGTACTTCACCCATGCAATGTTACACAACCATCTGATATGGTATGGGCGGTCAAGGCCCATATTATGCGCTAAAATGGGACGTATGATCCATACGACCCATTTTAGCACATAGTATGGATTGGGATTTCCCAAACTATACTGGATGTCCACAAGACTTTGCACAAGTGGGGGAGAGTATAAATTTTCCATCCCTAAAACTTTTCCCAAAAGGCTCATACTATGTGCTAAAATGAGATATATGGCTCATACAACAAATTTTAGCACATAGTATGGGTCGAGACCTCTTAAACCATATTGGATGGACTTAAGACTTTGCATGGGCTGGGTTAAGTACTATTTACTCACTTGTGAAAAGTCTCATAGCTATTCAATACGGTTTGGGTGGTCAAAGCCCATACTATCGGCTAAAATGAACCATATGAACCATACGACCCATTCTTGCACATAGTATGGTTTGAGAGTACCCAAACCATATTGGATTGCCACAAGACTTAAACATGCCAGTATAATGTGTAGAGACATAGGTAGAGTGGTAGTGCTCTAGTGAGACACAACAAGTGTTGTCAGAGTCTGTTCAAACAGAGGTAGAGCGGGTCCGCTCCCTAGAGACACAGATAGAGAGAGAGCTCTCAAAAGTGGATCCTCAAGAGTGGCTACTCAAGAATGAAGCCTACTTGCATAAAGGCTTCCTTTATATAAATAAATATATATATGTGTGTGTGTGTGTGTGTTGGAATTAGGGTTGCAGAGAAAGGCACACAGCTTGGAGAAGACAAAGGAAGCTCAAGGCACACAATAAAAAGTGTGTTACTTAGTATGCAATGGAAAGATCGATAGCCCTAGAGTGATGGACATATATACAATTCTTGGGGAAAAAACCTCCTAAAGAAGGAAAAAATGCCCCAACGGTCTTAGTGTGTTCACACACATCACTACCACATGTATATGGTAACAAATCCCCCCTGGAGTGATGTGCTGAACGAGAGCTGGCACATGAGTAAAGGGAAGTTCCATGCCCTGAGGACATGATCAATCCACAAAGGGGAGTAAGCCCAAAGCTTTGCGGAAAGCTTCAAGCTTCTCACGAGACAATGCCTTTGTGAAAAGATCTGTAAGGTTGTCCTGTGTTGGCACATAAGCCAAGCTGATCTCTCCTGCTGAGAGCCTCTCCCTGACATAGTGATAATGCACCTCAATGTGCTTTGTGCGAGCATGAAAAACTGGGTTCCTCGCAACTGCCAATGCGCTGTGACTATCAGGGTGAGATCTATTCTCCCATTCCTAGAATTTCTCATAGCCATCCAATATGGTATGGGCTATCAAGGCCAATAATATGTGCTAAAATGGGCCGTATGAGACATATGGTCCATTTTAGCACATAGTATGGTTTGGGATCGCCCAAACCACAAGACTTTTCATGGGTGGGGTGGGAATGACTATTTCACCCTTGTAATTTTATACAACTATCCAATATGATATGGGAATTTAAAGCGCATATTATGTGCTAAAATGGAATATATGGCTCATACAACCCATTTTAGCGTATAGTATGGGACTTGACCACCCATACCATATCGGATGAATGTGCAACTTTGCACAGGTGAAATAATAGTGTTCACCCCCATTCATACAATTTTTCACAGCCACCCAATATGGTTTGGGCGGTCTTGACCCATACTATGCGCTAAAATGGGCTATATGAGTCATACATCCCATTTTAGCGCATAGTATGGGCCTTGATTGCCCACACCAGTTTGGATGGATGTGCAAATTTATACAAGTGGGGGAATGAGACTCATACCCACCCTTACAAAGTCCTACAATCATCCGATATGGTTTGAGTGGTCCTGATCCATACTATGCGCTAAAATGGGCTGTTTGGCACATACAACCCATTTTAGCGCATATATTATCGGCCTTGATCGCCCATACCATAGCGGATGGCTGTGAAAATTTGCATAGGTAGAAAAATGTTCTCACCACCACCCCTAAAAATTTGCATAGCCATCCAAACTGGCATGGGTGGTCAAGGCCCATACTATGTGCTAAAATGGGCTGTATGGCCATTTGAGCACATAGTATGATTCGTGACCACCCAAAACATATTGGATGGCCACAAGACTTTTCATGGGTGGATTGAGAACTATTTAAAAACATGTGAAAAGTTTCATAGCCATCCAATATGGTATGGGTGGTCAAAGCCCATAATATGTGCTAAAATGTGTCATATGAGCTATACGACCCATTTTAGCGCATAGTATGGTTTGGGACTATCCAAACCATATTAGATGGCCATGAGAATTTTCACAAATGGGAGTGAGAACCACTTAGCCACCCCTACAAAGTTTCACGGCCATCCAATATGGTATGAGCAATCAAAGCCCATACTATGCACTAAAATGGGACATATGGCTCATATAACCCATTTTAGTGCATAGTATGGATCGGGACTGACCAAACCATATTGGATTACCATGAGAATTTGCACAAATGAGTGTGAGTACCATTCAACCACTCCTAAAAATCACACAACCATCCGATATGGTTTGGGAGGTCAAGGGCCATACTATGTGCTAAAATGGGACATATGGCTCATACAACCCATTTTAGCTCTTCTATCATGAATTGGATATGATCATCTGGTATTGTTGGATCTTTGTCTATGTACATGGGTCTTTATATGGTTTATATTTTCATATATATGATTAGATTTATTGCCACATATGTGGAACTTTGTATGTTCATCTACATTAGGACATGCTTGTCTTTATAGTTTCTACATGGGTGTTTACATGGTCCTCTACAAGTACATCTACAATGTTGTCTCTATGGTCATCTATACAATTGTCTGCATGGACAGATACATGGTTAACTTTGTAAAGATTGGTTGTCTATGTGGATCATCAATATGATCGGCTAATGTCATCAATAGGGTCATCTTCATTGCTATCTTTCTATATAATGGATTAGGATATGATCATATTTATATGGTTCTATGGAAACCTATATTAGACTCTATATGGTTTTCTCTATGACTATCTATATGGAAATTTATATAGTCCTCTACATTGGCATCCATATGGTCATCTAAATATAGTGCTATCCTTTTTCCATATACCACATGTATATGGTAGTCTATATGGTCAGTTCTATGCTAGTCTATACAGAAAGTTCTACAATCTTCTACATAGGGATACATATGGTCATATGTCCAGTAAGGACCCATTTCTCTGGGTCCTTCCCTGTGCTTGTCTACTGTGTTGGTAGGCATGTTTCTCTCTTTCAAAGCGTGCTTGTTTTGTGCAGGCTCTTCTTGGTGGGTGGCCACAACTTTTCTTTTCATTTCTTCTCTACGAGCTCTCTTTTCCTCGTTGTCAGAGCTCTCGCTGCTGTGTCTTTCCGGCGAGCTGTCAGTTGATTCTTCATCGGATTTATATGATCTCTTTCCTGACCTTGTAGCTCTTGGAGAGGGTTGTGCTGCCAGTATCCAGGTGTTCTGGTCAAGAGTACGCGGTAGATTGTCGACCATGCCAATGGCATGGTACGCTATCCTCGTCAAGACCTCTGGTGCACCCAAGTAAGTGATTTTGCCTTCTTTCTTGGTGCCCTTCAAGGTGGTCAAAACGTATTGTGCGTGGTCCACTGGTTGCCTGCTTGTCGACTTGAGAACTTGAGTGAATGTGGTGGCCACGGTGTGATTTGGCGTAGTGTACCTTGGTGGCCTGTTTGACAAAACACGAAAGTGCTGGTGGTACAAGCGGGCTGGCTCTTCCACTTGTTTGTGAATTAAATCGGCAAATGTAGCCGCGGCTGTCTCTTTGGTAAATGTTCCTGCTGTTTTCCTATCCCTTGCTCTCATGGTCATTCCTTCCATAGGAGTCTGAGTGCCTTTGCCACTATCTCTTTAGTGATGACCACTTCGACCTTGTTCCCTTGGGTGTCCGATATCTGTGCGGTTCCATCTTCTTTAATTGTGGATAGAAGCTCGTAAGCCTTCTGAAAATCCACTCCGCAAGGCTCCTGTTTGTAGAAATCCCTGAGTCTCAGCCTGCGGTTAGCCTCTTTTGTCTTTGGCTTTGCGGCTACATCATAGACTTCTTTGGGTAGGAGTTGCAACTCCACTTGATGTCCCTCTTCACTTTTGAACCTGCCAGTGAAGACTATAGTGTGATGCTCTTCTAGTTGTTCTTTGGAGAGGTATGATGCCTTGGCTGTTTTAACTGACTCGGGGTCTAGTTGATAAGCGGGCAGTTCCTGCAATTTCTCCTTTTGGTTGAGCTTCTTCTTGGCCCTCTTTGCTGCTTGCATGGCTCCTGTTCAGTGAATAGAGTGCAAAGTTAGCAGATTTGTTGGAATTTTCTCCGAAATGTCCTTTAGTCTAAAATGCTAACAATTTTGGTCCAATTTGCTTCAAATCAATTTCTGAACAAGCATAGATGCATAAAAACATGCAAGGAACAAAACTATAAAGTCAAAACAAATATTTTTAACCAAAGTAAATAATCGCGATTATTTACAGCAGAGGAATTTTTTCAACTTTTTGCAAATTTGGCTTCATAGACTTGAAGTATATACCAAATACATGCTCTGAGTGAAATGTGGGCTCACTTGGATGCATAGGGTAAAAATGGTACCAGATTTTGGCTTTAGGTCTCTGAAACAATAGATGTAAAGGAAATTTGAGATTTTGAGTTCCAAATTGGTTCGAACTTGGCTATTGGACTCAACACATCATGTACTTTGGATGTATGATGGCAAAATATCAAAACTCCCCAATTTTGACCAGAAAGTAAATAATCGTGATTATTAACTTTTCTTCCAAAATTGACATTTTTTGGTACAAACTGGTTCTAGGCATTGTATAGACTTTGTATGTGAGATATAAGGTGATTTGGATCAAGAAATGTTGTCCATAACCCAAAATTTGGTTTGCAAAGACTCCTTTGCGTTTTTTGACAATTTTCCAAGTAATGGGTGGTGATTTTGGCTCATGCTTGATTTTTGGCATGTAATAGGTGTGTACACATGATAGGTGAGGTGAGGTGACAATTCCAAGCAAAACTGATACAAAAGTAAATAATCGTGATTATTTACAACAGTGACAATTTCTTTGCAAAACTCACAAATTTTGACCTATACATATTCCATACACCTAATACAAGTCCTAAATTGAATTTGGTCAAGTTTGGTCATCCGGCATCACTTTGTGCTTTGTCGACTTTGAGATCACCGTTTTTTGTGACTACACTGCCTGTTGGGTTGGTCGGTCAACTTTGAGGCTTTGGACTTGTCCGCAACCTAGTCGTGAAGCAACCTGTCCAATTCTGGCTCATTTGGAGTCAGCTTGAACCTGTATGTCGAATTTGACGCTTTGTAACCTTTGAGCCGTTTTTTTCTTTTCGAGGGCTTTGCTTGATGGATTTCACCAAACCAATCATATACATTGTATATGGACCTCATAAGAAAGCCATCTGTGGAGTCAGGTCGGAATTTTGGCATTTGCCAAAAACCTAGCTTTTCTACTGGGGACCCCCTCGACCCCTGCCAAATGGTCAACTGATGATATAGAAAGGTTCCATTATGTTAGGGCATGCTATGGTTCAAATCCCATCTGATTTGGTCGAGCTGGCAGGCCGCTATGGTCAGTTTTTGGTCGTAGGTTTTTGTGCACTCTCGATTTCTAGGGTTTTTTCTAGGGCTTTAGACTAGCTACCGGCCATACAAAATAGATCATTGACAAGTAAAGAGCTTACCCCTCATGTCTCGTGTGAGACAGCACTAGAAATGGTCAATTGTGGGCTCCAAGGAAGTCGCGCAAAAGAGGCCGAAATCTCTCTCTGCAAAGGCTGCAAGTGGAAATGAAGTGGTTTTAGCCTACCTTGGATATCTATACCCGGACTTTCTGAACCAAATTTCTCTAGATTTTCCCGTTAGTCCTACTAGGCCTTGAAATCTATGTTAGACTCAAAAATTTCCCTGATCGGATTCCTGTCGCTCATTCTGCAAGAATTTTGCAAAAGTAGGCTTAGCCGCCTAATTTAGGCTTCCCGCTTCCATCTTTTGATTTCATTGAAAATTTTTGCTTGTCCGCCTTGTCTTTTTGATCACCATCTTGTCTTCTGTTTTTCCATCTGAGCTTCCTTGCTATTTATTATTAATTTTTGACTTGTTTAATTGAAAAAATCAAAGAAAATAGCAAAATGCTCTAAAAAAGTAAAGTAAAAATCCAATAATTAAGAAAATCCATTGAAAAACATAGCTTTATTGTTTTTTGTTGAATTACCTCATTATTAATAAAACTGATGAAAAATACCCGAAAAAGGACTATTTTTGATGATTTTCTGATAGTATATACACTATTACATCATCGGGAAGATATTATCAGTGAATTTCTCCTTAATGATGAATTATAAGTACATTATTAGGTAATTTTACAAAAAATCACACGTTAACATCGAACTTTTTCCTCCCTCTTCAAACATTGCCCTTAATTACTTAGTACTTAGTGCCCTTTCACCCCTCCTAGATGGCATACTCCGGGACGACTGTGTGCATGGGTTGAACAATCGTGTCTATGCAGAGCCGTGGTTGGCTCTACCATGCTATGAAGATCAATGCAATTCAAACCAATATGATGTGCAAGAACTGGGTCTTGAGTAATTAACTCAAGGGTTTCCGATGTCGAGGTTTGCTGTTGATGTCTTCCAAAGAGAGAATCTTGTAGCTTGTGTGCTCTCTGTTTGATTGTACCATCCGGATGCTTCAGCACACTAATTGCTTGAGCTGTTGGTAGCACTTTTGAATGTTGTCGAGCTTTTTCTCGCCATTGGTAGCTTGGTCGGCTTGGTGTTGCATGGTGTGGTGGAGTCTCTCGAGACTTAACTCACCATTGCTTGATTGGTTTTACGGTTTGTGGAGAAGATAAGTGCTCCTTTTTCTTCCAAACCATTTCCATGTTAGGTTCAATGCCTGGAGATGCTCGTCTCTGTGTTTTAACCCTTGGAACCTTCTTTTGTTTTGTTGGTGAAGTCTTGGGCACCCAAATATGAATTGGTTTATCCTTAAGTTGTGCTTTTGGTACCCAAATTTGACTGACTCCTTGCATGCTACTTGTAGCATTTGATTGTCGAGGGGATGGAGAAGATTGACTACTTCATGGTTTGGTCTGCTGATTGCTTCTTTTCCATTCCTCCTTGCTTGGTGCAATTGGAACAATGAGTTGCCCTCCTTTAGGTGATAGCTTTAGCTGATTTGTATCCCAATTTGGTACTGCTTTGTATATTTGCATCCAAGGAATCCCAAGAATCATCGTCTCATTCATGTGTTCATCTGGTAAGCATACAAACTGATGAGGACATGAACATCCATGTACTATCACGTTCAAGTTGACTACTCCCAATGTTGGGGTTGGGTTCTTGTTGCATCCTTTGATTGTCATTATTCCTGCTATCAATGCTTGACTTGTTGCCTTCTTGTATGTGGAATAACTGACTACATTAACCCTAGATCCTGTGTTGACCAAAGCGTTGGTGCTATGATTGTTGAGTTGTACTTTGATGCACAGTTCCATCCCATCTAACCAGTCATCATCTATTGAAACTGCGTCTTTAGGTAATTCCCATTGTCGATCATCTATTTCCAGAATGTTGATGGGAATTGATATCTGTTGATTCTTGAGAGCAGCTTTTCGCTTGAGTACCCAAAGTCAAACTTCCTCTTGGGCTTCATCAATAACCTGCTGTTGTTTGATCTTCCTTTGTTTGGCTGTATGCATTCTTTCTATCAATTCATTGGTTAATGGCAAATTGTATTTCTTTAAACGACATCCACTAATCCAATTAGACATTAGTTCACCATCTATGGTGGAGAACTTTACTGCTCCACTTGGAGATACATCTTCAATGATAAACGGTCCGTTTCCCTTTTTCTTAAACTTGGGAATGTGTTGCTTAAGGGAATAGATTAAAACTAAGTCCCCTTTCTTGAATATTTTTGTGATTAAGTGGGAATCAAAAAACTGTTTTTTTTTCCGCTTTTGTGCATAGATATGAGCTACAGTAGTTAGCCTTTTCTCATCTAGCTTTTCCAAATCTTCAAGTCTTTTAGACAATTCATGTCCAGGTCCACTCAAGATTTTGTGCTACCCTTAATGTCGGCAATAGAAATTCTATTGGTAGTATGACATCAAGACCATAAACAAGGTTAAAGGGTGTAGCATTTAAAGCTATTTTGAATGAAACTCGATAAGCCCATAGAGCAGCATGGAGATTCATTTTCCAGTCTGTCCTTCCTGAACTAACCACTTTAGTAGCACCAAGCTAAGAATTTTATTCGTATGCTCAGCTTGTCCATTTGCTGATAGAGAGCTGATTTGTTATGGATGACCATAAACTCATTAAGCAAATACTTGATTACCTCATTGAGAAAATGAGCTCCCCGATCACACTGATAATCTCTATTGGCAGTCCATATCTCGTGAATACATACTCATATAAGAATGCAACAATGGTTCTGGCATCATTCTTTTGAGTTGCTTTAGCCTCGGCCCACTTGGTCAAATAGTCCGTATAGCTGCAATGATATATTAAGCTTGGGTTCTATAAGCAGGTGGCTGTATTGGTCCAACAAAATCTATACCCCATTTTGCGAAAGCTCTAGCCCTCATTATTGGTCTTAAGGGCATGCTATCTACTCGTGTTGGCATTTTTGCTCGTTGATAAGCATCACACCTTCGAACATATTTTTTGGCATGTGCAAAAAGTGTTGGCCACCATATGCCTACCATCAAGATTGCTCTTGCGGTGGTCTCACTAGAAAAGTGACCTCCAGCTAATCCAACATGTGCTGTTCTATAATCGGAATATACTCATTTTCATTTGCACAAAGACGCAAATGTTGATCTTTACCTCTCCGATACAATTGGTTACCAATAAGAGCATAGTCTCTTGCTTCAATTTCAATTGCTCTTTGACGGCGTTTACTCATAACCTCAGGAAATGTTCGGCTCGAAGTAAACAGATAATTACTCCACTTAGGAACATGTGACATTTGAAACAATGTTACATGAGGTATGGGTGTTTGTTTTTGACATTGATTGAAATCCTTTACAAAATATTGAACACCTCTCCTCATAGTTGGCCAAAATACTCCAAGTCTCAAGATTTGTTGCATACTTTGGTCTTCTGCAAAGTGAAGTCCTACTATGGTAGCATGTGCTTGACTTAGGTACTGTTCTTTTTCTTCAAGATTAGTGCAGAAGAGCAATACCCAGTGCCGATTTATTTTGTATAGCCTTCCAGCTAGTAATTGATACATAGCCGATTACTCGATTAATCCGATTGTGATAGGAAGTGGTATTTTTGAATCCACTTGAGCTATTGTCATCAATGACACAATGTTTTTCGACAATCAAGGTAGCATTTACACGGAGAACAAATAGGCATTTGGTAGATCATCGTCTACCCCTTTAGGTGATTCTCCTGAAACAATCCTTGACAAATGATCTGCTCGTTGATGTGTAGTGCCCTTTTTTACAACCACAGTGAAATCAAATTCCAAAAGAATGATGAACCATCTCACTATTCTCCCGGTGTTGCATGGCTTATTGACCAAATACAACAAAGCTTGGTGGTCCACAAAGAACACAAACTTTTTGGCTAATAGGTAATGTCTATACTTTTTAATGGCATAAATCATTCCTAATCCTTCTCTTTCCGTGGTGGTGTAATTTATTTTCCACCATGCTCAATTGTTGGATAGCATAAGAAATAGGAAAATCAAATTTTCCATCTCCTGGTTGAGCTAATATACAACCTATAGCAAAATTGGAAGCATCTACATGTACATGGAATACCTTATTTCAATCTGGTACTTTCAATATTGGAGCTGAGGTGAGAGCTTGCTTAAGCTTCATGAAGTATTCTTCACATGCCTCGGTCCATTCAAAGTGCGTAATCAAGCTATACATGGGTTTTGCAATTATAGCATACAAGTAGATGAACCGTCTGTAATATCCACAATGTCCCATGAAGGCTTGTACCCCCTTTACTGTTGTTGGTCTAGGCAAATTGGCAATGACATGAATCTTCTCAATATTAGTAGCTATGCCATTTTTAGACACTATATGTTCAAGAATTTTTCCTTGTCTACCCATGAATGTGCACTTTTTAGGATTTAAGCAAATCCTATAAAGTCTACATTTTTCGAATACCTTTCTGAGGTGTTCAAAATGATCAGCCCGGATTGATGAATATATGCATAGATAATCCATATATACTTCTAAGAATTTCCTAAGATATTCTTTGAAAGCATGGCTCATCAACCATTGAAACGTAGCTGGAGCATTAGCTAACCCAAACGGCATAACCCGATAGGCAAATATACCCCATTCTATTGCAAAAGCAGTTCTTATGGGTTAACCAAAAGTTGATTGTATCTCGAAAAGCCGTCTAAGAAGCTGTAAGCTTCTTTGCCTGCAACTCATTCTAAAACATGCTCAGTTATTGGAAGAGGAAAGTTGTCTCTGATGGTAGCTACATTCACCTTTTTGAGATTAACACACACTCGTAATTTTCTATTCTTCTTGGGTACTACCACAATTGGAGACACCCAATCTGTGTGTTCAATTTCGTAAATGAATTTGGCCTCCTTTAATTTTTCAATATCTTCTTTTATCTTCCTGGCAAATGTTTCATTATACGTGTATGGTCTCTGTCTACTTGGTTTCGCATCATCTCTCATGGGTATGGTGGATCAACACCCTTGAGATCCTTGTAAGACCAAGCGAAGATATCTCGGTATTCCTTTAACAAGCTTATCAAAAGCTTTTCTTCTTCTTTTGTTAGGTCATTCGCGATGTAAGCAGGACGAGGCTCTTCTCCTGGTTCAGCCAAGTCTATCTTTTTAGCGTTTTCAGGCCCTTCGTAAGATTTGCCCTGTTTTTGTAGTTCCCTAATAGGTTGTTCGACTATGATTTTTTGATCTTGGAGAGTATACATTTTGTAATGGGATGAAACATGCATTACATCCTTACCATCCTCTTCCGTGGTTTCCATTTTGGTTGTGTATCTCCTTTAGAGATTTTTTCAACTCTTGATATTTCTTTTTCTGCTCGACTTTGGTCATGAATGGTTTCTTATCCTGTGATTTTTCTTGAGTACCCTTCCTCGTCTTTCACGATGTTTGAGACATTTTTGAGTTTTTGTTTGAAGGATATCTGCCAGTTATTTTGTCCTTGACACAATCATTTGCTTCTATTTGCATCAGGAATTTTGTTTTACTGGAGACCGATGGCATAGGTCGTGTTTTCACAATTATGGTGTCTCTCTTTCGTCTATACCATTTTTGTTTTCGCGATGTCTGGTTTGGAAAGTCAAAAAACTTTTCCTCCCCTCCTTTTAACAGTAGCTTAGCTCTCATATGCTCTTTTTCTGACCTCGAATCTTCTGAGATAGCTGAGTGTTCATCTAACTCATCAGTTGCATCGTAATAGAGGTCTGAAAAGACTTGTTGAGATTTCATTAAGTCCTTGGGTTCCTCATCTTTGTCTTCAATGTTGAGAATTGAAATCATTTGGATGGGAATTATGTCGTAGCCATCCTCATTGCAAAATTGAGTAGGCATAGACGTATTCACATATACATCCATTGTCGCTAAAATTTGAGTCCACTCGAATGGCTCAAACAAATTCTCTGGAAAGGGTTCAGGTACATAGGCTTTGTCTATGCAGTCCCTTTCTAGGATACATTCTTCTCGTCTTAAACTTCCATTTTCTGAAGCTCCACACATCCAAATAGGAGTGTCTTTGTTTAACCAGGATGGGAGTTTAGTTTCACCCGAAGAGACTGAATCAAAATCTTGGATGGGTGTTTTCAAGACATCTCTATAAGTGTGATCTTTTAGATTTACTCGTGTTATAGATCCCACTTGCTTCAAGTACATATAATTGTTTCCCCAATCTTGGATAAGCTGTACCTGTCGCATGAAAGGTCTTCCCAATATGATTTCATGTAGTTGAGTTTTTTTCCAAAGTCTACTATGGCAAAAGTGTGTTGATATTCAATTCCACAGGAATTGACTATCACTCTTTCAAGCAGCCCTAATGGTCTCTCAATGTGTACGTCAGCCAACTGCAGTTTTATTTGAGTTTGTCTAATGGCTGGCTATCCCCAGGATTTCCATACTGATTTAGTGGTTGTGGCTATGCCAGCTCCACTATCCAGTATTGCCATGGTTTCAATGTCATTATATTTCATTGGGAGGGTGGTGTTTCCTTCCTCCCCTTCATGATATTCTCCGACTTTGTTCATGGGAACTGATCACATCTCTTTGTTGTCCATTTCATTTTTCAATTTTCCCAAATTTTTCAAGATTAACCCCGTTATCCCCACCTTCTCTAGGGTTTTCTGTAAATCATTCCATAGGTATGGTCTGAGTTTTAACAGTTCTCCCAAGGTAAGAGTGCATTGGATGGGTGTAGACATGATTGAATGAATGTTGTCTATGTCTAGGGTCTGTTCAGCTCTTTTTATTTGAGTGGTCTTACACATGATGGATTCATCTTCGTTATCTCCCAAGTAAGAAGTTAATGTTCTCAAGGTCAATGGTTGCGACATTCCTGAAGCTTCCAATACGCAATCCCCATACAAGGATTATGCATCCATGTTCATATCAGAAGGTAGGTTATCCAACCAGACTTCCTCTATAGGAGCTGACTTTAGAGTTAGGCTCCCATCATTGATCTCTCTCACTTTTTTCCATAAGTGTCCTGGCCAGTCTTCCTCTACGAATGGAATTCCGTCTATGGCATCTTCGTTATAAGCTCTGGTTCGGTTGGTTCAAGGTGGGTTCTACTATCACATCATATTTTTTGTTCGTTTCTTTTACCACAAGCTCCTCAGGTTTTGCAATACTTTCAAGCTTGGGTTTTTGTTTTCCAGCATTTCTTACGTGATTCTTACCAAATTTTGATAAGCTTCCAGCTTAGCTGCTTCCATGTCTAGAGAAGGATAGTTTTTCCACTTGTTTTCCATGTTTTGGCCTACTTTAAGTTCTGCTTGGTAGGCTTCCAAGGCGGCATTAATAGGCTCATCGTTTTGCCCTTGTTCAAAGGATTTTTAAGAAAATCTTCAGGAAAGTGTCCTCTCTTTTTGCAACATTGTATGCAATAGGCTTCAATTGGTTTGAGGTTTTTGTCAGGCTCTGGATATTCATTCTTGTTCTTGGCTTCATCATGGGTCCTACCATGGGAGGTCTGACACCTTGATTAGCTACATAATACATTGGTGCAAGCTCTGGTGGAGCATAAGTCATGGGTTCCTCCATTGGTGGTGGATGTGGATTATACCAATCTCCTTCTACCATTACTGTAGAGGAACTAGGCTCTGCATAGGGTGTAATAGGCACTAATGTTTGTTCATCTATAACTCCTTCAGAGTGCATGTACTTTACAGGCACTGCATTGTGTCCTGGATATGGAGGTTGTTGTCCCAACACAGGTTGAGGTCTTTCGATACCCATTGGTGGTCTTTGAGCTTGGGCCATATTAGGCTGATATCTGTACATGGGTTGTCCTTGTGGCCTCATGGGCACATACTGAACATTCCTATCATACTTTGGTCTGAAGTAGCACTCGTGCGTCTCATGGTTGGTCCATTTACCCTCGATTGCACACCATTTTTGTGGCCTAATTGGTTGTCCCTGTGGAGGTATCCCTTGTCATGGTCCCCTCATAGGTGCTTTTTGCATGTTGTTCATCATTTCGTTCATCCTTTTTAGCATATCTTCTATGACTGAGAGTTGTGTTGTAGCAGCCGTTCCCACTTGTGCTAGTTTAGTAGATGTTGTTTTCTCACTTTGGTTATCCTTAGGGACATCTTCTTCGTTGAAAATTTTGCAATTGTCTCCTAAGTCAATAGCATCTGACACACACGCTTCTAGGGTTGTATGCTTTTTACTATAGAGTATAGCATGAAGTTCTTTGTTTAGCAATCCCTCCAGAAACAAAGATACAAGTCGTTCTTCTGCAGGTATCTCCAACTCTGGGCATCTGGCAATGTATTGTTTTATTCAAGTTGCACAATCCCTAACAGACTCACCATGTTTCTGTTTAAAGCTGTATATTTGAGCTACCGTATTATGTTTGATCCCCGTTTTGGAACAAGCAGCTACAAATCCTTGAGCAAATGTGTTCAGGTCCATGGTTGACCTTGGTGGAATGTTTTGGAACCATGTCAATGCTTTTCCTTCTAATGTCATTCCAAACCCCTTGAATTGAGTATGGAAATCGAATATACGCTCTTCTCTTAGCACTTGCTTAAAGCTTGCTAAGTGGTTGTATGGATCCCCTGATCCACTGTATTTTTTGACCCATTTTTTAAAATCAGCTGGTCTGACGTGTTTGTTTGGTTCAATTCCCGGTCTTCTCGCAGTTGGTCTCCTCGTAGTTGGTCCCGTTCCGAGTCCTTCAAACAATCTGTTGGAAATAGTGACTCATGTAGCCTTGGACTGGCCTTAGTGTCACCCGGTTTTCTACGTGATGAGGTGGTTTCTGGTTTCTTCACATTAATCTCAGATGATCTCTCACGGTGTTCATCTCTTGGAATTATTTCCGGTCCTTGCCCCAATATCCAATCCCGTATGAAATACCCTTGATATTGGGTTTGTTTTACCTCCTCAGAAGTCAGTTCCGTTGATCCCTTATCTTTGATCTTGAAGATATAGATGATCTTCATGGCCGTTAGTTATCCTGGTTTGGCATGAGAAGTGCACAAAAGATCTTTTATGTTTCTATCTTCCCAACAATAGACTTCGATCCTAGGATTATCCATACTAAGCCGTTTCAAAGGCTTCAAGTCTACTTGATCCTATCCCTCGAATTCTAAAGTTGGTGATCCTTCTTTTGTTGACATATCTGGGATTATGGTGTTTACTTCTAATCCCCATTTGTCTATCACGTCAGGGTTTTCGATTTGTAAATAATGAGTTCCGTTTTGATCCATCTACATTTTTTCTTGTTTGTTTGCCCTAATCTCTTCTTCGAACTCAATACCATGGTCATCAATGCGAATAGCATACTCCTAGTTAGGGTCCAAGTAAACCTGGGCTCCATGACGGTTAGTCTTGTAAAAAGATAGTATTTGCTTATAGCGCACTATCGTTCCGGTTTCCAAGTGAGTCGAGTAAGAAGACATTTCGGATGTTGAATCTAAAAAAGTGTCTGAGACTTCTTCAGGAATTGTGTGCAAGAATTTCCTTGATTCACACTTTCTTTGGTAGATACTCTACTGGAGGTTTCTCCAAGTATGCCCTGATTTCCTAGTACACGACCAGATCTAAGGTTCATATAGACTTATGAAGCCCTGGATAGAGTACTCACCTTTGGATTGACTTGTCGTCAATTTCCACTTGATTCGATTGCGACTTTCTGTCAAGCCACTGATTTCTCGTCTGCAACCTGATTCCTATACAAATTTGATCAAGTTAGCTATTCTTCTATAAGGAAAATAGAGTTTTTGCTACTCTCGTGATAATTGGGCTCTGTGTATCACTTCAAATCAAGCTATGGGAGTCAAAATTTGACTTTAGCAAAAATTCAAAGGTTCGATCTGCAACCTGAAAACTGAGTGTATCTGTACCAATTTTGATCCGATTGAACACAAGATTTCCTTGTGGCTTTATATTATGTTGGTCTAACACTGCATAAGCTCAAAAGTCAAAATTGATGTCTTTGGATAGTAGATATAAATAACCGTGATTATTTACTTTTGTCAATTTTTTACACTTTTTTGATTGGTTTGGCAAGTATACAACTTGTTAGAGTCTCTGGACAAGTTTCAACAAGGTTTGGACAAAATCTGATCAAGTTTATCAACTGTTTTGTGTCCGCGGAGTTTGATTTTGAGAATCTGGCTTAAGTCTCACTTTTGGGATCCAAATTTCACCAAAATTTGAGCACTGATCTTAAGACTTGTCTCGTCTACCAATCATTCTCAAAATCCTAATCTAATTCTACAATCCTACAATCCTAAAGACACTCAGCAAGTACGATTACTTCCAAGCTACCTCTACACAGCAAAAGATGACAATCTTAAGCTATGCGATTTTTAAAAGAAAGTTTTAAACTCTAGGCAAACCTAAAGGAAGTTAAAGGACAACTACACAAGGCGCTCGTGTTTTTCCCTAGTTTAGGTCTCTTCAATCCCCGGAAGCGGCGCCAAATGTGGGATGCATGTCTAACCTCACCATCCTATCTTATTGCAGTATTAGTGAGAACCACGATTAATTTGTCAAACCATGGGATGAAGCTGACTCGACTAGTGCATAGAGGCTACAAGAGGTTGTCAATCTCTCCAAAAACAACTAACAACTCGCATCTAACTCAAGCTACACTCAAGTGACCGAAATCACCAAAAGCCAATCGCTCATCGGCAAACAATTCACATCCGTTACAACATCAAATGACATTCAAACATAACGAAACTTCTAGGACAAGTTTATAAGACTTAATCACACATGCTTATGGTCTCATATTCCACTTTAGGTCAAGTTCCAAAATTGCAATTATTCAGCAATGGATTTTTGACCTAGTCGTTTTCGACCCAGAATGCATCTAAATGCTTAACAATGATGCCCTAATACCCCACCTATGCTTACTTTTTTACTTAAAAGTGTAAATTCCTAGTTATGATGAAATTAGGCCACGGGTCGGCGACGCCAAAAGCTATGAAATACTGTGAACTGCTTACGTCAATGCGTAGAGCTCTTACCTGCGGTTGCAATGCAACAAACGCAATCACAATGTGACAACCGGGGAGGGAGTAGGAAGCGCAAGAAGGAGAGGAGTGAGGACCATTAGCTCACGTTGTGTATTTCTTATCCAAAAACTTATTACTCAAACTAAGACTTGTGTGTGTGAGGATTAGGTGTATCCTCACCACATCCTCAAACATGTAGTGGAAGCAGCACGGGACTGCACTAGCACCTTTTATTTGGATGACTGTATCTCCTTGCTTATATGACCAAATGAACTCATTCTTGGCTCTAAAACTTCCCCCTCGTCTTGATCAACAATGGTACCATCATTGATGTGGCATTTTGAGCTATTTTGAGATATTTTTGTCCATTTTATGGCCATTATCAGCCCAAAAATGCCCCCCTTTTTGTCCGTAAAAACCCCAAACAAGCTAGGAAAAATCTCTAAATTTATGGAAAAATCCCATTGGGCTCAAATTTCATGTCAAACCTCATTGTCTCACTTGGTAAGCACTTTAGACACGTCTTTTACACCCACGCATGAAACCTGGTATTTTTGGCCAACATCGCCTACATTGAACTTTCTAGGCAAAACGAGCATGCCACTTCAAAACACTTGACATTTGTGCATTGCTAAAGAAAATTAGGCATGCTTTAATGTGTTAAAACATGTCGTGGTGCCACATCGGTGGCCTCGCCTACCCAGCAAGGTATGTACACACTAGCAGAAGAAAGCTGGAGCAAAACACCTGTATAGCTTGGCCTCTTTGCCAGTTCGGGATCACAAACCTATCCACTCAAACACCTGCAACTACCACTTTAAAGACTGTATCCAGCTATCAATCCAAAGCCTCGGCCATGGGGGCTACAAGAAACACCACTTATTCCTAATGCATCCTTTGTCCTGTAGCAGTACATGTAAGAACATGGCTAAAATAAAATGGTGTATTGAAGGTGGTTTTATCTCTATATTGGAGATTTTCCGAAGACAACAAGCTACTCAATTTTTATAGAAGGTGCAAACGGGCCAGTAAGACTAAGTGCAAGTCAATCCGCCTTTATTTGCAATCACACTTGTCCTTGTCTTAAGCTCAGATGCTTACTCTAACTCCTCTTTTTCACATGAAACCACATCTATTTTAAAACCAAAAGCTTACAAAAACGAAAAATGACCGTATGTACACAAAAATATTAAACCCAAGTTGAGAGCACCGTCTTGAAGCTAGATGTCCAACACCGAGTCCTTCCTATACGGGGAGATCCCCTGGCATCTTCTTTGATCACCAACCTTGGAGCCTAGGCCTAGTCCTTTCTTCCTGTGATTCCTTATTGAGACCCTCGCTCGTTTATATACTCTTGGCCCCAGCCGGCCTCTCTTGGCTTCTCCAAATATCCATAGACGACCCCGACCTGATGGCTCCCCTTTCCCTTATATGCAGCCCATGTGCCACTAGATGGCGGTCCTTGCAAGTTGGTCACCTTCTCTCTGATCATAAGACGCCTCCCCGTTCTCTGCATGCAGGAGGCCTCCAATACCCTCCTCCAAGTTGGCGCTCATAGCCTTGCAACCAACATCAACTGCTCACGATTTTCTTCTTTTTTGGTCACCCTCCTCTTATCAATTATCCTCCTATATGTAGTTGCACCCTTTGCAATAAGCTCTGGCTACTTTGAGAGCCCTCACTCGTCCTTAATCTCCTGCTCACGCCTTGGCTGCTTCCCCTACTTGCTTCTCTGAATCACCTCCCGTCAACCCTTGAGCATGGAAAATCGGCTTGCACCTCCTTCACCCTTGGCAGTCCATGTCAACCTCCAGCATTGTGACCTCAACTTGGAGCTTGATGCCCATAACGAGCTCCGCTACTCTGCAGCACTGCTCAAGTCCCCTTCCTTACTATCCTCTCTCTATGGAGACCTCCTGCTGGTTCTTGTGAGCTCACTTTAGAGCTCGGCCTGCAGCTTGATGGTTGATGGGCACACCCTTCTTCTACTTTCCTTGGCCTATCCTTCACATGCTCTCTCTATAAAAGTAACTTATTACTTTATTAGAGCTCGGCCTGCAGCTTGATGGTTGATGGGCACACCCTTCTTCTACTTTCCTTGGCCTATCCTTCACATGTTCTCTCTGTAAAAGTAACTTATTACTTTATTAAGTGTGTACTTCTTTCCACCTATGTTGATGGGCACACCCTTCTTCTACTTTCCTTGGCCTATCCTTCACATGCACTCTCTATAAAAGTAACTTATTACTTTATTAAGTGTGGACTTCTTTCCACCTACCTCTATTCCCAAATTACCACATGGACCCCTTCCACCTATGTAAGTCTCAACATGTTTCTATTCCCACCAACCTATGATTCACATGTGATGGATAATCCTCACTCCCTCAACTTGTATATAAATCCCATTAGCTTCCCTCATTTGTAGCAGGGTGTTCTTTCTCCATTCAAGTGAAATCTATTGTCATTGCTCTATTTCTATCTTGCACTCTTTTATGTTTTGACATTAGCATATTAATTAATAGTGATATTATTCACATTTAAGTTAATCTCTAAGTTCTCACATGGTATCAAAGCTCTAGAACTTAAGATTAGTTTTTCTATCTCTCTAGTCCACACTCAAAGCCTCACTCTCCATTCTTTTCAAGGAATCCGGAACCTCGAAAGATGGACGAGTTAGCTTCTTCATCTTCCGCATCCACCTACAACCCCGCTACATTATCGACAAGCTTAACGGCACAAACTACCAAGTGTGGAAGATTTGGATGAAACTCTACCTCACGCAGCTGCAACTTTGGGACGTCACGTCACGAGTTGAGGAGCAACCTGACCACCCCGAAGACCCCGAAGACAAACATTCAACATACTTCATCGACACCTATAATACTTGGCATAGTAGAAACAATAGTGCCAAGATGGAGCTCATTCTCCATTGCCAAGATCGACAAGTCCAAACGGTGAAAAAGCTAACTACTGCTAGCGCCATTTGGAAGTTCTTCGAGAAGAACTATGAGCACACTGACCTCGTCTACCAAGTTTCCCTGATCAAGAAATTAGTAAACACTACCATGCAAGAGGGTCAGTCATCCTCCAAGTTTTTGAAGACGTGGCAAATACTTCTAGATGAAGTACTTATCTCAGGGCTTGCCATCCCTGAAGAGCTTCAAAGTATGCTCTTATTGGCTTCTCTACCTACATCATGGAGAGCCTTTATCACTACACAAGCCACCATGGCTAACTTGCAGCTACAAAATCTTGTAGCCAAGATCCATCAAGAGGAAACACTTCGCGACCACACTAGTAGCTTGCAGAACTCCACAGCACTTGTCACTATGACAAGAAACTCACGCCCTTACAACGGCAAGAAGCCTCAATATTCGGGCCCTCCTCGACAACACAATAATTCTAGAAGAAAGCCGCAATTTCAAAGCCACCACAATTTACCAAAATTCAAAGAAATGCGCCAACTGTCATCGCTTTGGACACCTCACAAAGGACTGTCGGCAACCACGCAATCAAGGTAATCGTCCTATCTCTCACCCTAATCTATATCCTTCTTACCCTCAAGGGGGGACACGCCATGGCCAGCCATCTCCTTTTATTTATGGTCAAGCTCATTATGTTGACATATCTACTTATGATAGCCCATCTTATCCTTTGCAAAAATATATGCCACCACTATAGCTACTTCGTATCCCAATATCTGGCTACTTGATACCGGCGCCACCCATCATATGAAATATCACCTACAGTGGCTATCCAACATCACTTATCTAGAACACCCACTAGAAGTATGCCTCTCGGTGATAACAACATCCAGCTCGCCAAAGCCTATGGAGCTGCCATTAACCTACCTAATGTCCTACACACCACTATTTCTCACGTATATTATTTCCTTGGTCTCAAGAAAAATCTCATCTCTGTCAACAAGCTAACCGACAATGGCATCATCATCAAATTCATGCAAGAAGGCTACCACATTTTGGCACTAAACGAAGATGGTCAATTTGTCACACTTTTGTTCCTCAAACCTGGGCGTCTTTATCCATTGGGTGACTCATCGCCTGCACATGCATCTGCATCATCCATAAAAACACAAGAAAACACACTCAAATGGCATTATAGACTAGGACATATTTCTCAATATGTTTTGCACCAACTCACTCATCACCAACTTGCACTAGGTCTTCCCAAGCACCTCGCTCACATCACACTTTGTGAGGGCTGTGTTCTTGCTAAAGCACATCACGTCCCATTCCCCACTTCCTCATCACGCTCCACTGCACCTCTTAACCTCATCCACTCTGATGTTTGTGGCCCATTGCCCGTTAACTCCCTCACTGGAAATAAGTATATGCTTACTTTTATAGATGATTTCTCAAAATACACAAGTACTTACTACATGGCCGAGAAATACTCAACCTTCTCTCATTTTTGCACATTCAAGGCATTAGTTGAGACTAAACATGGCTGCCACATTAAAACTCTCCACACAGATCGTGGTGGGGAATACACTTCCCATGCATTCAAAGATCTATATCTTTCTGCTGGTATTCGACATGAATTCTCCATCACCGACCACCCACAACAAAACGGTCGTGCCGAGCGCAAGAATCGCACACTATTTGAAGTTGCTCGTGCCATGATTCTTCAAGCTAGCCTCCCAGACACCTATTGGGAAGAAGCTACCGCCACTACGTGCTACATTCAAAACCGCATTCCATCCACCTGCAATCCTACTACTACACGCTACACCCTCTGGCACGGTCACCCACCTCATCTTGGCCACCTTCACATCTTTGGAAGCATTGCATACCCACTTGTGATGCAACCTTTATCAAAACTATCACCACGTGCTCAATGCACAACTTTTATCGGCTATGGTGATCGCTTTGGCATCAAGGCATACCACCTTTATATCCAAGACCATCACAAGTTTATCTTTGCCCGCACCGTCGTCTTTGATGAAGAATTCATCATCTCAAGAAAATATTCTACACCATTGCCCCCTACATTCTCATCACACTAGTCCACTCTTCTCATCAATCTTTGTTGATGGCCTCACCCACATACACACCCATGCAAATTTCCCACCCTTCTAGGCACAATCTTGAGCCTCCCTTCACCATCCAAAGGCCTTTCCTCATCACCCATCCACCTCCTCATGTCTCGCATTCTCATGCACAGCCAATCGACAACACTCCTACACCACCTCTTGCACCCATCTCCTCACATTAGACACCATCACCAACACCGTTCGTCCTGACTGCCGCTACTTCCATCACACCACAGACACTTGGTGCTCCACCTCGTGAGCTCCCATCACCTTCGCTACCGGTCTCACATTCACAATTTTCATCTTTTTTCCGCAGCTCCCACGAAGCCTTGCCAGTTACTCCCATCCCAGCAGATGTCGATGAAGTCGAGCCCATAGCTCTACTTCTTCCACCTCGCCATCGCAACACACTTCGGCTATACACTTGGACCAAGACGCCTCTAGCTTGCATGGCCGCACCCGCTCTCTTCGCGAGATCTATGAAGCCACCAATTTCTTTGTTGTCCTCAGTGATGAAATGATTCTTGAACATCCACCAGAGCCTCTTGAAGATGCCCTTCCCCTCTCTGTTCTCGATGCCCTCGCTTCTAGCGAGAGCAAGGAGTGGCATGCCACCATATTGGGTGAACTCCAAGCCCTCAAAGAAGCTAACACTTGGGAGCTTGTGCCACCTCCTAAGAATCATAACATTGTCTCTTGCAAATGGCTATTAAATAAGAAATACCACCCCAACAGCTCAGTCCTTATTGCTCGCGGCTTCACTCAACGACAAGGTGTGGATTACTTTGACACCTATTCGCCAGTACTGGGTATGACTGCATTTCGGCTTCTTATTGCACTTGCTGCTAAGTTTAAACTTCTTTTACATCATCTTGATATAGAAACTGCCTTCTTACATGGCTTGCTCCCAGAGCTCATCTATGCTACAACCTCCTCATTTTGAAGACCCTCACCACCTTGAATATGTATGTAAATTGCATAAGCCCATTTATGGCTTAAAACAGTCTGCACGAGAGTGGTACATCCGCATGCACCACTACTTGCTCAAATGTGGTTGGGAACGTCTTATGGCAGACTACAATATCTACATATGGCAGACCTCTAAAGGCATGGCTATCTTAGGCCTCATTGTGGATGACATTCCTCTTCTTGGAACATCAGAGTACATGTTGCTACAAGCAATTGATTGCATCTCTCATGAATTCCCAGTAACCGACAAAGGACCTATGACTTATTTTCTCCGCATTGAAGTCATAAGAGATCCAGCAGTAAATTTATTCAATTATCCCAATCCAAATACATTGAAGAACTCCTCCTCTTCTATGGTATGTCTGCTTCAACCCCTGAGTTTACCCCTTTGCCTGTTAAGCACAAGCTTGCTCCTGAATTTCATGACTACACTCACACTGATGCACTCTACTGCCCATCCTTTCATTTCCCAAAATTCTGCGAACAATTATGTTATCTTATCTCTTGCACCCGTTTCGATCTTTGCTACACAGGCCATATCCTCTCTCGCTCTATGTCAAAGCCCTATAAAGTGCACAAGCAAGCTGCAAAGCACACCCTTCGCTACTTAGACACCACTCAACACTATGCCCTCACTTACTATTACGACCCCTCTAGCCCCGTCTCTATTTCAGGATATGTTGATGCCAACTAGGCTGGCGATGACCCTCGATGTATTTCTACAGGGGGCTATGTATTCACTTTGGTTGGTGGTCCTATCTCTTAGCAAACCAAAAGACAATCTTCTATTGCAAGTTCTTCTACTGAAGCGAAATACGTTGTTGCTGCTCTTGCCTCCCGCGAGGCTCTTTGGATCTCTGAATTGATCAACGAATTGAAGCTACCCTTCAATATCTCTACTGATCCAATCACTCTTTTTTGTGATAATCAGTCTACCATCACACTTACAAAATCACCTTCCTTCTCATCCAAGCTCAAACACATTAAGAAAACCTTTCATCTCTTGAAAGAGTTAGTCGTAACTGGATTCATCAAGCTAGTGTATGTTCCATCTGTAGAAAATTGGGCAGACTTTCTCACCAAATCTGTGCCCGCCACTAAACAAACAGCCTCATCTTGTAATTTGAGTTTGATCCCTATTGGATAAACTTCTCATTGAGGGGGGATAGCATGTATCTACGACATGGCTACTTCAAAAAGCTTTTTTGTTCATCAATATCAATGCGTTACAATGAGAATTCCATCCTTAAGGGGGATGTAAAAGTAACTAATTACTTTATTAAGTGTGGACTTCTTTCCACCTACCTCTATTCCCTAATTCAGACATGGACCCCTTCCACCTATGTAAGTCTCAACATGTGTCTATTCCGACCAACCTATAATTCACATGTGATGGATAATCCTCACTCCCTCAACTTGTATATAAATCCCATTAGCTACCCTCATTTGTAACAAGGTGTTCTTTCTCCATTCAAGTGCAATCTATTGTCATTGCTCTATTTCTATCTTGCAATATTTAATGTCTTGAAATTAGCATATTAATTAATAGTGACTCCCACCGCTCCCACCGCAAATCCTTTAGGTGGCAACCCCCACCCCCTCGTAATTCAAGCTGATTGCTCCAAGAGCCGACTCCCTCAGAAACCCATGATTCCTCTTTACCTAAGCACACCAATGTACGTAGGTCTAGCTTCAGATAACAAAATGATTTCCCACTTTTAGTCAACTCTACAAGATGATCGACGAGCGGACACAAACAATGGAGTGTGATGCCGATGTAGGCTCTCTCCATTAAGGCATGATACAAAAATTTCACATAATGCTGAATCATGGATACACTCAAGATTTGTTGGCATAGACAATGACGCCCACTCAGTGCATCAATTCTTTCTAGACTTGGTGAAATGGGGAGCTGTAGACCATAGCCAAGAGCACACATAAAAAATTGGTATTGGATAGCACTGTACAAGAAACCTTAGCACACTGAAAAGTGGGAAAAACGAGCACACCATCTATACATGGAATGGCAAACTTCAAACCAAAAAACTTCTTTCATAGTTTTCCAACCCCCTAGTCTACTAGAGCATTCATGCTCAGCAGCAACACTTGTAGATGCTCATTCCACCTCAGACCTAGATCCCACACAAAACAACTTGGCCCTCCATGCATCAAATAAGTAACCAAACTACCACCTGGCTCCCAAGAAAAATTTGAAAGCCTGCCATGCATTACTTCACACCAAAAAGCACATCATAAACTCTGTCATCCTCATGCATATGAATCATAAGACCTCCCTCCTTGTAATCTCCTGTATAAAAACCTGTAATTGGGCCAATATAAGCCACACCACATTCCAAGTCCTGGGAAACACTTGTAACAGTATCATGAGAAGATGTTGTGGCCTTCAAGAGGCATTGAAAGGCATACATGCCTGCAAAGAGGCATACAAATCCCTTAAACACATTCCAACATCTGCACAAGTATTACCATCGTTTGGAGCATCTATGACCGTCTCAAAAGGCATTTTCTCATCAAGCAAATGATCAAAAAATTCACAACTAACATCTTCTAGCATACCAGTACCAAAGGAAAAAGAAGGGATACATCAACACCTGCTTCTGATAGGAGGCTGTCAAAAAAATCAATATCATCACTTACATCATTACACAAACTCTCCACCTGGACCACTTCTTCACACATACTCTCATCATAAAAAAACCTCATAATGCGCTCTTCAACTGAAGCATCCTCACTCTTCTATGCTATTGGTTGCACACACCCCTCACAAGAGACGAGTCCTTGCTCTCCCTCTCCTATGCTTACACCTTCACTCCCCCTAGGAGATTCCAAAGTTTGCTTTTCTCTATCAACATTTTCAAATCCCTCTAGCCATCTTTCTTTCAGTGATTTGATGTCCCTCATGAATGGAGTCAAGTCAAACACCATCGAGTCATTGCAAGAAGACTCTTCATCAGTAGATGCATCATCGAGCGAGGCACTATCACATAAATCATCTATAAAAACTAGATGTTTGAGACTCAAAATCGCTACAATTTCCATCTTCAAAAACCTCATTATCGTAATGCATAGGCTCTTTGATAGATGAATCTTCCACCATGTCAAGCACCGACCTCTCCATAAGAGGCAAGCCATACAGATCCGAGTGTCTTCCTCAAAAAAACTCCACAACATATGCCAAAACTCACCTTGTAGTGATTCAAAAGTAGTGACAAGGGAGTCCTCTATTGAATCTTGAGGCTTCAGCAACCTCCAATAGCATATCAGCAAACGAGACCTTCAAGGCTAACCAGCTGTAACGCCACTCGTCCGAAAGCATATGCAAAAACATAAAAGCATCATGAGACAAGCCTTATGAAGAATATGTAGCTTTTTCTACATCACTGTCAATTACAAATTGCATCATCTCATGCTCAACTTGTGTTATCCAAGACTGTATGCATTCACTTGCAGCGCCACAAAAATATACATGACCTCTTGCTGCAGCTTTGAACATGCATAATATTTCAACAAAGCATACTTCATGAGTCTCCAACTATATTGCACCTGCTTATGAAGGCATTCATAAAAATTCCAAGCATCCTGTACAACCTTTTATACATGAAATCAGCCTTGTTGAGACTAGTATTCAACACAAAAGGTATTCCATGTTAATAGTAGAAAAAAAAAATGAAATTGTTTATAACTAAAAATTATTGAAATTTAAAATAGTTTTAAGATCTTTTGTTTAAAATAAATTTAATGTTTTTAAAAATTTGATTGATTCTTTTTTTTAGGTTCAAATTATGTAAGCTTTGAATGTTGTGTAGAGCTCAAACTCTGACTCATACAAGGTGTTTATTTTTTAGGAGTTACTTGCTATGTGGTCAGTCTACTGACATGTGGAAGTGAAATAGTGATATAATTTAGAGATTGCCATTATGTGCAGAGTGTACGCTCACATGAGGTTATCAGTCTGCAAAATATAATGGAATGGAGCTCAGTTTTGTTTAGGTAGGTTCGATTTTGACGTGCAGATATTTTCTCACCTCAAAGTGAACATAGATAGATTTTTTTCGTCTTGTGTAAAGCCATCACACTATGTTCTCATTGGAATTAAAATTTAAGAATCTCATGTCCAAATACATTGATATTAAATTATGTTTATTTGGATTGCTACGTCTATCATACTGTGTGATCGTACACATGCAACAACTGCATATAGATAAGCTCTCAAAGATCTATGGTGACGTGTGAGAACTTCATGTTCGCACTTCAGATAGTTATGACAATCGTCACGGTTTGCAATTAGTCCTCATGTTCCAATGAGAATCAATTGCAAGGTTTGATTAATATTATTGATTATCATAATGTGTGAAAGCCGTAAGCTTTCACTTTAGATAAATTGATATAGTTCAACGTGATGATGAGATTTGTTTGTATTGTTTTAAATAAGTGATTAA
This sequence comes from Adiantum capillus-veneris, assembly GCF_014529385.1. Taxonomy (NCBI): domain Eukaryota; kingdom Viridiplantae; phylum Streptophyta; class Polypodiopsida; order Polypodiales; family Pteridaceae; genus Adiantum; species Adiantum capillus-veneris. Next base: position 147,820,580 of record NC_140952.1, read on the forward strand.
GATTATTGATTATCGTAATGTGTGAAAGCCAAAAGGTTGCACTTTAGATGAATCGATACAGTGTAATGTGAGGATTGTGATTGAAATGTCTTGCTTTGAATTAATTTTGACCTCGAAATTGACAAGTGGTTTTGTTGATTCCAGCAGATTAAATTCATTTGTCAGCATGGTGAAAGGACAGGAGTGGAGTTACATCCACGAGTTGTGTGCCAAAAATGCAAGACCTACGGCCATGAGTTTAGTGGTAATGCGACCTGAATCAAAGAGCATTTGTTTAAAGTCCTTGGTGATGTGTCTGAGTGTACGGTTCTGCCAAGAGATATTCATGCTAGATTACCAAAGTATGCTCGCATAGCAAAGCAAATTCTTGCAGCAGCTAAAAAGAAAAGTGCTAATGCCAAACAAGTTGCAACAGATGTTGAAATGTCTGTTGTCAATGAGAGGACAAAGCATGTGTCTATGGAAGCAAATGATCACACTCCCCAATCAACTCCTTTTCATGGACATGCTTCAACGTCAACAACAACAAATCCTAGCTCAACTAGAGTTAGTAAAGCATCATCCAATGGCCAAACAATGTATGAAGCATTAGATAAGTAATGGCTGCTTGAGTTGCACTTGAAATGGATGTAAGCTTTTGCGGCTTGCGGTATACCATTCAATGCTATGTGCAACCCCATATTTCAAGATGCTTTAATGAGCACAACCAAAAAAGGGTCAAACAATTACAAAAACTGTAGCACTTTGCATTTTCTTCAAATCAAAATAGATAGGGGTAAAGTGAGCAAAGTTCTCAAGACACAGATTGAGTCAGCTCGTAGAGTAGTTCAGCTATGTTGACCTCAGTACTTTGAGGCACGGGAGATGGGCTTGCAGGTTCTTGTTGCAAAGGACCATCCTGATCTGGCAATGGTCTGTATAGTGATGCATACTGGTGCAGCTTGGCTTGGGCCTCTAATAGCTCTATCTCAATCTCAAGGATTCTGCAACGCAAAATATTAGGTGTCTCTCCTTAGCTTGCAAGATCTTGCCCTTGGATTGATAATGCAACGAGTGTCTCTATTTATTCAAGAAGTAGAACTATGGGACGTTTTCATGCAGGCATTGGATTATTGGCATGCCTTGCTGCCACTTTCTCTGCAATCCGACCATGCCCAACACCAAAATTCTTGGGGTGGTCTGACCAATCTACACGTCTGCCAAGGATGTCATAAACATAGCACTGTTGTATAAAGTAGAGTTCCATTTGGTTATTTTTTGGCATAAATCTCTCTCGTCATATTGATCTTCATAGCAATAATCGTGCGAGTCCTTTGTGCTGCAGATCTGATCGCTTTACGGGAGTTGATTCCTTTGCATTGTCGGTGATTTAAAGTAGTTGATGGTGCACAAAGTGGTTTGGACATAGCTTCCTTCACTCCTTAAGGCTGAGAGGCTCACCTTGCAATCTAGACTTGTCCTCTTTTATTCTAGCAATAGCTTTGAGGTATTTCTCTTAGCCATAACACTCTCTCTCTTATTTTTAGATGGGTTGTGCTTCAGTGTGGTTAAGTTCTTCTTCCATATCTGCCAATCAAGCGAATATGTCATCATTAGAAAGACTTATTGTGAAGTTAACAAGTCATCACTTTTAAATCTTCAAAGAAAAAGACAAGATAACTTAATCATGCTGCAAGAAAGAGATATAATATTTTATCACCATGTTGTTGTTGGAAAGAGACAAGATAACTTGATCAATTATATAGTTTACAAGCACAACTAAACATGACAATATTCAAATCATCATTTTAATAATCAGCTAGTCGTAGACCAGAAATCATTACAATGTCATAGCCCACTCTATGGGCACCGTTTAGACAGAAAGAAAGATCAAAAGCGTTAGGTTGGGTTGAGGGATTGTTTTGCTTGCCACTCTCAAGGTGGGTAAGTACATTGCTTTAAAAATCCCTTTTGTTTTGTTCTTGTGGCACTAACATGCACTTCAAGAGTTGTTTACAAGTATGACACATGGAGAAGATGTCTATAGCTTTATTCCAGGGAGGGGGATTACTAGATATGCATTCTGGGGAAGCCCATGGAAAATCTCTCTCGGCCTGCTTTCTAGTTTCTGTTTTCAAGTCACACAGAGGAGAAAAGCATGTCGTTGTTTTGGTCTTTGTTCATGACCCCCAATCCACAATGTCTGCATAGACCCCCTTCTATCTAAAATGAAGCATCATGTTGCGAGAGTGAAGGCATTGTGGAGATAGTCGTGCGCATGTAGATACGGTCTGAAGAAAAGCATTTATTATATGAAAAATGTTATTTTAGAACAACTCTATTGTTCCTTCAGTGGTTACATAACCGCGAATGGCAGGTTGATTGCCATCCGTTGTGCACTCTTTTAACCACTGCTCTACATGGCCGCCATTCCAAAAACGCGAAATGAGAATTGGACGCTCTATGTGGTGGACCATGGCAAGTGGATAAATAATGCCGCGATGAGCGATGTCCCAAACTATGGCTTCGTCTTTAACCTACTCAACCACTGTGGGTCCATGCAAGTGGACTTTGAAGATCTTTGTTACATACAGTGGATCTTTAAATGCAGGATGTGTGACACATACACGCTTCACGTGTGCCCATCTCCCTTCTCCTAGATGTGGAACTTGTATGTTGAAGATTGTAACTTTTGGTAAAAGATGCAATACATGGGGGAAGCTGAGACTGATCAAGAGAGAGAGTGGCACTAGCAGTAGACTCTATTCTAACGGCCATAGCTCCTGGATCTTCAGTAGCATCAAAAGAGTTGGCTTCCACTCTCATGTGCTTTGCTGCTCTTTCCAGCTTCTCCTTGCTCTCAAACTTAGCATTCAACTCTCGCACAAGTTGTATGCCAGTAGCTATGCCTGGCAAAGTCATGATTTTAGTATTTTTTAGATCCTGAAATCTTTGCGGTCTGTCCAATAGACTACTTGGCCATGTTCAATAATGACACTTTGAAGGCAATTTTTGATGGAGAGAGGTGAACATGCTAGGAGTGTGAGGGATGCTCATCACAAAAATTGGACCCGCTTATGTGCATTACATAATACAACGATCAAAGCGTACATGTGAACAACCTTGCTTCTGTGAGGTACACTCAGCACAAGTCCTGGACGTTGTTGTAATGTTGATTGATAGTTTAATCAATCTAGTCCCCGATAAAGTGTGTGGAATGCACAACACAACCATTTAACAATCTCAGATTGTGATCAAACATTGTACATATTTACATCCAAGACAACTTCAAGTCATCTACGAATAAGTGGCATATCTACGGATCAGAAAGTACAAGGGCAAGGTGTGTTATGCTCCTAAGATGAAGAGGGCATAGGTGTGCATCTCTCCACTCATAAGTAGACAAACTTAACCCTCATATTTCTATGTAGTAAGAACGATGATGTGACTTAATCTGATCCCTCATGAAGTGTGTGGAACTCACAACACAAACATCAGCAGAGAACTTACCAATCTCAGATGCAGGCCAAATATACGTATGTATCTACATCCAAGAAAACACCAAGTCATCTAGTGATGAACAATGACGTGTCTTTAGAGTTAGAAGCACAAGAGTAAACAGTGCATCACACAAAGATGAAGAGGACACAAACTACGCATCTCTCCACTCTCTGTTTGACGAGAAAAACTCTTGTGTTTCTACATGGTACAAACAATGATTTGAGCTGATCTAAAATTGAAACCTATAGGTCACTCTGGAGTGAAAGGTGTAGCATCATACCTAATGCACTCCATGAGTTGACCACTAAATTCTAACCCAGCTCTGTGGTGAGAGATATACTACTGCACCACACGAGTGAGAAATTAAGTCTGTCCTAAAACCCTTCCCTATGAGCCAAGTGGTTGCACAACACGAGAAAAGCGACTAGCTCCTACTCACTTCTGGAGTGAGCCGGATGGCTACACACCACGAAGTGGCCTATAACCTGCAAGCCAACTCTGTGGTGAGAGAAAAACTACTCCACCACACGAGTCTGGTGCAACATAGAAAAACAGGTTAGAACACATTTAAACAACTTAAAAAATATACCTAAATAAGCTCTAGTTGTCTGCTGCTCTTTCAATTGCAGTCGTTGGTTTCAGTCAAAACCGGTGATTGTCTTTATATAAGCAATTTTTCCGATCAAAAGAAAAAATATGGCTATTCAGTGATTATTCGGGATTTTGGTGTATAATGACGTTTTATACTTTTTTTTTTTTTTGATATGGGTATATAAATGCAACACAAGTGACACCACTAGGAGGTGGACAAGCTTTTTAGAGGCTTATCTACCGCCATCCATGTGTGACATTGACCTTATAGAATGATTATGGTGCTCTTTGCATTATGTGCAAAGGGAGCAAAGTAATGTTTGAATTCAAAATTTTAAGTTAGCTGCTCAAATTTCTGATCTTTGCACTACGTCATATGTGCATAGGAAACAAAAAAAAATGAAATTTGAAACTCAAAATCTCTCTCTCTCTCTCTCTCTCTCTCTCTCTCCCCCCTGCGTAGTGTTGCAAGCTTTCACGATAGCCAGCTGCGTGAATGTGTGTGTGTGGGTGTGTTGTTGTTAGCTCAATGCCCTACTAAAAAGCAATATGTAAGCAAGGCGAAGGGCCATACTTGCGCAAATGCTACGTACGTTGTCCTGTAGTGGCACATACATAATGTGAAAATAAAAATATTTACCTTACTCTTTATGTTTTTAATGTGTGGACCAAATGCTAAAATGTACATAGTATGATATATGCGAAAAGGACGCCATGGTTGCAGGCGTTGATAGGAGTTTTTTGGTTTGAAGTTTTCTAGCCCATGTATATATGGTGTGCTCATTTTTTACACTTTTGAGTGTGCTATGGTTCCTTGTACAGTGCAAGGCAATACCAATTTTTGATGTGTGCTCTAGGCTGTGGTCTACAGCTCGCCATTTGACCAAGTCTGCAAAGAATTGATGCACTGAGTGGGAGTCATTGTCTATGCTGACAAAGCTCGGGAATATCCATGATTCAGCATCATGTGCAATTTTTGTCTAAGGCCTCAATGGAGAGAGCCTACCTCGGAATCACACTCCATTGTTTGTGTCCGCCTATTGATCATCTTGTAGAGTTGACTAAGAGGTGGGGAATCATTTGGTTATCCGAAGCTAGACCTACGTACATTGGTGTGCTTAGGTAAAGAGGGAGCATGGGTTTCTGAGGGAGCCGGCTCTTGGAGCGGTCAGCTTGAATTACGAGGGGGTGGGGGTTGCCACCTAAGGATGTGTGGTGGGAGTCCACCATTGATTGGGACTTTCTTAAAGAAAATGGCCTAGGAAAAATTAATATTGATCAAGTTGCAAACAGAGCCATTTTGGACACGTGGGGTCGCCGACATGATAAGGAAAGGAGCGGCCAACAAAAAAAAAAGAGGGCTCTCGAAGCATGCACGAGAAGGCCAGAGAAGAAAACAAGGGAGGGGCAGCTACAAAAGCTCACAAGGGAGAGCATGTGAAGGATAGGCCAAGGAAAGCAGAAGAAGGGGGTTCCCATCGACCATCAAGCGGTAGGCCGAGCTCTGAAGCGAGCTCACAAGGAGCAGCAGGAGGTGACCATAGAGAGAGGCTAGTAAGGGAGGGGACTTGAGCAGTGCTGCAGAGTAGGGGGAGATTGTTATGGGCATCAACAAGGTCGTGATGCAGGAGGTTCACATGGACTGCCAAGGGTGAAGGAGGTGCAAGCCGATTTTCCATGCTCAAGGGCTGAAGGGAGGTGATTCAAAGAAGCAAGTAGGGGGAGCCGCCAGGGCATGAGCAGGAGATTAAGGGCGAGTTAGGGCTCTCAAAGCAGCTAGGGCTTATTCCAGAGCGTGCAACTGCATGTAGGAGGAGAGTTGATAAGAGGAGGGCGACCACAAAAGAAGAAAATCGTGAGGAGCTGGTGTTGGTTGCAAGCCTATGAGCGCCAGCTTGGAGGAGGGTATTGGAGGCGCCTACATGCACAGAACGGGGAGGCAGCTTACGATAAGAGAGAAAGTGACCGACTTGCAAGGACCGCCATCTGGTGGCGCATGGACTGTATATAAGGCCAAGGGGAGCCATCAGGTCGGGGTCGGCTATGGATACTTGGACAAGTGAGGCCAGCTGGGGGCAAGAGTATATAAACCAGCGAGGGGCTCAGTATGGCATCATAGGAAGAAAGGACTAGGCCTGAGCTCCAAGGCTGGTGATCAAAGACGGCACCAACTTCAATGCATCGGGGATCTCCCCGTATAGGAAGTACTCGGCGTCAAACATCTAGCTTCAAGACGTGCTCTCAACTTGGGCTTAATATTTTTGTGTACATACGGTCATTTTCAGTTTTTGTATGCTTTTGGTTTTAAAACACATGTGGCATGTGAAAAAGAGGAATTAGGCAATGGTCACGCGAGGCTTAGTTATCAGTTATTTGAACAGATAACTAAGCCTCATTCTTGGTCACACGCAAAAAGAAGCATTAAATGACTTACTAAGCTTACCCTTTGTAACTATGCCGAAGTTGGCATAGTTGTGAAGTTGAAGGCATAGTTGGGAGGATAAATGAATAACTAAGCATCGCATGACCATGCAAAAGGCTTAGTTTTTCATTAAATGCTTTGTCAGTGCATAGTTGGCATAGTTATCAATAACTGATAACTAAGCCTCGCGTGACCATGCCCTTAGAGTAAGCATCTGAGCTACAGACAAGGAAGAGTGTGATTGCAATTAAAGGCGAATTGACTTGCACTTATTCTTGCTGGCACCTTGTGTAGAAAGTGAGCAGCTTGTTGTCTTCGGAAAATCTCCAATAAAGAGATAAAACCACCTTCAATACACCCTTTTGTTTTAGCCATGTTCTTACATGTACTGCTACAGGACAGAGGATGCAGTAGGTATAAGTGGTGTTTCTATCTTGTAGTCCCCATGGCCGAGGGTTTGGGTTGATAGCTGGATACAGTCTTTAAAGTGGTAGTTGCAGGTGTTTGAGTGGATAGGTTTGTGATCCCCAACTGGCAGAGAGGCCCAGCTATAGAGGTGTTTTGCTTTGGCTTTCTTCTGTCATCGTTTGGTGCCCCCACTGAGGAGCGTGTCATTGAGTACCTTTAGTAACAAGAGCAGGTGTTTTGGTTTTGAGCATTTGACACAGGCATCACAAACTTCTGTGCAAACATGAATGTATGCTTATGTGGAAGGAGGGTAAATTTTTTTCGATCAAAGTTTCTTTTGATAGAAAAATAAGGAAAAAAATTGGTTGCCCGTTTTTAATGACGTGGCATCGTTTAATAAGACCGTATAATATAAGGTCATGTAAAATATGCCCGTATCTGACATATTATATGTATCCCATATAACGTATAATGCAACTTAAGGTGTCACACGTGATCAAAACTTATTAGTATATATTAATTTTTTAATATTTATGGTTCTAGCCCAACTGAAAAGTGCTCAGTCCTAGGACCTAAGGTTGGAGGATCAAGCCTACAAGGTTTGTTCTCACTTGAACATCTTGTATTGCCCGTTGAATGGGATTTCTGTTCGGGAGATAAGGGGGATGTTTTTTGCTCTAGGCGGACATTTGACAAAGCCACTCTTATTATTCCAACTCATACTTTCTCATGCCTAGATGGATGTATGTGGCATGGGCCTAATATAAAGCGATAATGAGCCCTAACAATACCGTGCCCTTAGCTCACGACACATGGCATGAGGCAGAGAGAGAGAGAGAGAGAGAGAGAGAGAGAGAGAGAGAGAGAGAGAGAGAGAATTTCTATGCAGCAACAATGGGTCAAGCTATTCAAAACTTCAAAGTTGCATCTCGTTGAACACTCACAGAACAAAGATTGCACATTGCGTGGTTGTTGTGCTAGAAAAGACATCCCGCATACAAAACTGAAGAGGTAAGAGTGCAAGGAGCACAATAGTGAAACATCGGATGTGCTATAAAATTTAAATTAAATATACACATATATGTGTATATATATGTGTGTGTGTGTGTGTGTGCGTGTCTATATGTATGTATGTGTATATAAAGAAAAATTCAAATATAAGTATGTATACATCTATATACATATACATGCATACATACATACACACACACACACACACACATATTCACACTCATATATATAGATACACATATGCAGAGTCTGAGCTGTGTAGGACATGAAATAGGGGGCTCTGAGTGCTTGCCACCCATACCCAATGCCAAAGACGCGTAGAGAAAACTGTTTCTCAATCAGAATTAGTCTTTCTGCATTTAGTGGGAGGGGATGCCCACCACACAATCTTGTAATAACTTTCATTGCAAACAGTGGGAGCTTTGCATTGTCCTCGGAGTATTCCTTGTGGTATACTATGATCTACAAAACAATAGTAAAACATTTATGGGCCGTAAGTGAGATGAGCACAATTGCCAAGTACTTGAATTGTTTCTACAAACCTTTTTGTGGTTGAAATGCCCGATGTAGTGAGACAACGCTGCATCCTTGCCTTGTACTCCAGTGACAAGCCCTTGCCATGAGTCTCCCGCTCTTCTAAGGAAACTATCGTCATACACTAGCACATGTCAACAAAAAGATTGATCATGATAGTTTATTACTGGGCCATCTCCAATACCATCTAAATGCCTTTAAAAATTACCATCTGATTCTCATTCATTTCTAGCATCGACCTTCCCCACAAGTGAATAGACTGACTATTCATTACATGAGCTCTGGGTGACATAGGCCTACCCATGTTTTCCAAGCCGAGTTGTTTTGTTGTCAATTGAAACTGCTCATCTGTTGGAAAATTGGCCTCTCCGGAGTTGACTTCATTGAATGTATCTTTGATCAGTTGCCACCCTGAAGTGAACTGTGAGTCATGGATAGCTGTGTCATCAATAAGATGTTGGTCCACTCCATCATCATCCACAAATCCCATGTGTGCCTCACAAAAATTTGTAATTGCAACTAGGCAGTAGTCCTCCTAGATATTTAGCTCATGCATGATATTTGTGAGCAGACGTAGTGGGTGTCGCCCACCATAAAAAAGCTGGGAGCACAATTCAGAGGCAAAGTCACTTCCTTGTTTGGGCTTTCTTGCCTGCACCCTAATGCTGCATCCACAAGAGAAGCAAGGGTTAAGCCCACATCAAATGTTTCCTTTAATACCTCTACCCACTATTCTTCTGGGTCAAACTGCACCTCCACATCCTCTACCTCTTCCTTAGATGCCAATGGACAACTACCGAAAATTGTTGACTGGGAAGTCTTTGACTCACCATCCGTCTGCAAGTACAAGTAACAAACAATCCCGTGGTAGAATTCCACTAAGCGACACGTTTTTAAGTGCTTCATACACCTGTCTTGTACAAGCAGTGCATTGGAGGGACACTTTTCTAGACAGCGATTCAGTCTCCTTGCCGCACTCTTGTCAGGGTCAAGGTCGGCTGGGTGCACATATCTCATGCCATCAATTGTCATGGAATTGTCACAAATGACTGCCTCATACTGTTGCAAATGGGTTTGTAGGTACTCAAATGAGCAATCTATGATCCTCTGTATAGAAAACTCTATGTTAAACATTCCTAATAGTTTTGGTGCACAGTGATGAGCACGGGTGTTGTATAAGAACGTGAATAGTTTTTCTTCACATGTATCCTTGCCCACATCGTCTGTCTCTAAGACTATGATCCCCATGACTGAAATAAAAAGCAAGCCAAAACTACTATTCGAAATTGGTCTGGATTTGGTGTCATAACCAAGCGAATATTGAGCCTCGAGTATCCCTTAAGGTCTTTATTGTCTTGGTTCTATCCCGTCCGCTAATGTCATAATAGGTGACATCACTTGAGTCAGAACCAGGAAAATAGGGGCCCCAAGAATCTCCAAAGGTCCCTATTCGCTTGGTTCTGACCCAAGTTGAATTTACGTTGTACCCACGTTTATTGGGAACAGGTGGATTGGAACAGAGCATTAAATGTTATCAGTAAATGCTCTATATCCTCGCCCACATCATCTGTCTCCAGGACTATGATCCACATGTCTGAAAGAAAAAGCAAGCCAAAACTACTATTCAAAATTGGTATGTATTTGGTGTCATAACCAAGAAAATATTGAGCCTCGAGTATCCCTCAAGGTCTCTATTCTCTTGGTTCTGTCTCGTGTGGTAATGTCATAACAGGTGACATCACTTGAGTCAAGGAAAATAGGGGCCCCAAGAATCTGCGAAGGGCCCTATTCTCTTGGTTTTAACCCAAGTTGAATTTACGCTGTACCCACATCCATTCAAAACAGGTGGATTGGAACAGAGCATTTAATGTTATCAGTAAAAGATATATAGGCCTACTCACTCACTATGCCCAAACATAGCATTGAATAACAACTCAAGCACAGTCACATAAGGAGTAATTATTCCAACCATGCGGTGCGAGACTGACATCTAATATTATCCTAATGACCACTCTTGGCCCTTGGACTATTGTTCCCCTTGTGCTCTAACCCCGTAACGCAGTGGATTTGGTGCGCACACAGTTAACAACACACATGCGAGGGGAGAGAGAGAGAGAGAGAGAGAGAGAGAGAGAGAGAGAGAGAGAGAGAGAGAGAGAGAGAGAGAGAGAGAGAGAGAGAGAGAGAGAGAGAGAGAGAGAGAGAGAGAGAGAGAGAGAGAGAGAGAGAGAGAAATTGTCTTTGCAATATCCAATGGCGCCAAGTTGGATGGTGATGTTGCAGGTTGCTAAGAGCAAGAACCAGAAGGTGGCCAGGAGGAACTGGACAAAAAGGCAAAGGCAAGGGTGATGGCGACACGATAGCAAAGGACTCAAACTAGTGGAGGTTGCTCAATGCAGGATCGAGGGAGGTGGCCAAGAGGAAGAGCGCAAAAAAGGTGAAGGCAAGGGTGATCTGTTTGTTATACTTGGAGATGGAGATGGAGACTGCAATGGCGATCGGCGTCTGACTCTAAACGATCACTCAAAAAAGGCACGTGGGTTGTGCTCACAATGACTACCAGTAATAAAAGGGCTCAGATTCCCATGCAGTACGATATACCAACCACAATCTTGGGTGTAATCATGAGCATAAGCGAAGTTGTCACCCTCGCCGAGGTAAGCATTCTAAGTTTAGAGGCAGTACCCCCGCCAAACATTTTAACTATACCCTCGCCCCAGATGAGCGCTCTTCTACCTCTTTTCACATCCTCTACTACTCAGCATTTTAACTATGCCCCCCCTGTCGATGCTACACGATAATCAGACCATTTCTTTTGTGCTCCCAATCCTTTTTGCGCATCTTTTCTTACTCTCTAGTGCTCCTCCTTTCTGCGCATCCTCCTCTTACACCTGTTCTGCAGCACTTTAGTGACGTAGAAATCTACACACAGTGAAGAGTTATGCTACTAAACTTTTGTGCACTTGTATTTTGTGTGGTCAGTACCAAGCGAATAAGGGAAGGCAAACTCTGTTCGTTGCACCTGTTCGCTTGGTACTGACCATCCTGTTTATTAATGATTTTTGCTATTACATTTTTTTGAGGTCGGTACCAAGTGAATAAGGGAAGGCAAACTCTGTCCGTTGCACTTGTTCGCTTGGTACTGACCTCAAAAAATATTAATGATGTTTGCTATTACACTTTTTTGATGTCAGTACCAAGAAAATAAGGAAAGGCAAACTCTGTTTGTTGCACTTGTTTGCTTGGTACTGACCTCAAAAAATATAAATAATGTTTGCTATTACACTTTTCTGAGGTCAGTACCAAGCGAGTAAGGGAAGGCACACTTTATTCGTTGCACCTGTTTGCTTGGTACTGACCTCAAAAAATATGAATGATATTTGCTATTATACTTTTTCGAGGTCAGTACCAAGTGAATAAGGGAAGGCAAGCTCTGTTCGTTGCACCTGTTCGCTTGGTACTGACCTAAGAAAATATGAATGTTGTTTTCTATTACACTTTTTGAGGTCAGTACTACCAAGAGAATAAGGGAAGGCTAACTCTATTCATTGAACTTGTTTTCTTAGTACTGACCTCAAAAAATATGAATGATGTTTTCTATTATACTAGAGATGGTCAGTACCAAGCGAATAAGGGAAGGAAAACTCTGTTCCTTGCACCTGTTCACTTGGTACTGACCATTGTCTTTATTAATGATGTTTGCTATTATACTTTTCTGAGGTCATTACCAAGCGAGTAGAGGCAATACAACCGTATTTGGTGCACTTCTTCGCTTTGTGCTGACCCTAGAACTATTAAGTCCCTTGTTCAACAAATGACATGTCGTTTTTTGTTATGTTGTTTGTAGAGATGCCTCGTGCAAAGGCCACGCCTAGAAGGGCAACAGGTGACTCTTTGAATGCTCAAGCAAGAAAACGCCGATATGAGGCTCACATAGGTGTACTGCAAGAGCTACGAAGGATCAAACAACACATGCAACCGGTCATTCCACGTCTTCCTTTCCAACGAGTAGTGCAAGAGATTTGCGAGCATTGGAGAAAGGGCATGTGATGGGCCAGCAGTGCACTTCTCTTCCTGCAAGAAATTGCAGAAGACTACCTTGTTGAATTCTTTGGTGATGGATATATCATGGCCCTATCTATGCACACCACGCTACTATCATGCCATGGGATTTTAACACTCTTCGAAGGCTGCACTTCCACTAGGATGGGCTGCTTCAGCCAGTACCTATTCGAGATAGTAGAACCATGGATATTCTTAACATCCCCCCTCGCCATCCTTGTGCACGATAGACAAAGCCTTCTAGGGCTGGCTTAAATAGCAGAAGGACACAATCACGAGTCGAGAGAAATGACACAGATGGGCAGGCTGAGCCACCCGATGAGGGGCATGAGTAGGCCATGGTGGACCCTGAGGTGGTCATTGAAGAAATAAAGATAGTTATGTAGGAACCAGTTATGAAGCAAAATGAGCAAGGCATGGAGGATCCGGAGCCTGTGCCTGTTAGGGAGGAGCATGTGCCATTAAGGGAGGAGAATGAGGCATCCATGGATGAAGCTCAAGAAAGGGAAGGGAAAGGCTCTGCTTCACAAGGGCCATCCAACGAGGAGCCTTTATCAGAGGAGTTGATAATTTTAGAGCAAATCAACGAAGAGCACAAAGAGGAGTTGCAAGTTTTGATCAGTGCAGTGCCTTTGCATGCATAGATACTGCTGCCTAGAAGGTCAGAGGAGGCCTGCATTTTCAACCGTGATCAACAAGACTTCCTTTGCATGCGCAATTTCTCCAACTCCAACGTAATGGATGCGGTCGTCAACATTGCTTTGTGGTACTTCTCAAGCTCTTTATAAGTCACACTTGGTTCATTAATGGCTCACTTTTGCTAAGACATGGGTCAATACCAAGCGAGTCAGTGGCTTATGGAATTGGATAGTGATACCACTCGCTTGGTATTGACCCATGTCTTCACGGCAGTCGTCAACGTTGCTATGTGTTATGTCTCAAGTTTTTTTAATAAGTCATGCTTGGTTTATTAGATGGCTCACTACCGCTAAGACATGGGTCAATACCAAGCCAGTCAGTGGCTTATGGAATTCGATAGCTGCCCCAATTGCTTGATATTGACTCATGGGTTTGTGGCAGTGACAGCCCGCTAAAATCTTAAATCTAATCTCTACCATTGATTCATGCTAGGCATGCTATCTCCCTTCTTCCTGCTGAGGTTCATAACATAATATATGTTCTGCTGAGATTCAACACATAATATACGTAATAGATCCGCTGATCTCGCCTATGCTTGCGAACAACGAAGTTTCCTTTTTGGCTCTAATGGATTGGTTTAATAAAGTCAATTTTGATCTAGCACGTTTTTTGGTCACTGCATACAATCAATCATGAGTTTCTTCTTGCCTTGTAAAAACCATGTTGGATTTCGGATCTTTCTCCTCATCTTTGATGGTTTTGGTGTAGTGATCATTGAAGTCTGTTGTTATTTAACATTGAAGATAAGATTGTCTACTATGCAAACTCCGAGCAAAGTAGGTTGTTTCACGGTCGTGTAAAAACATAAGGCACATCTGGGTACATATGGAAGTAGTATCTCTTTGTAATGTGTTATTGACTCAAGTGGTTACATATGTAGTGCCGCAAAAAAACTTGTATGCTGTGTAGAGCATGTTTTGTTAGAACATGATCTAGGGACTACCATCCGACACAAACAGGTCACCGTGCCTGTAACATTTAATGGCCTAAAAACTTGTGTGTAGCGGAAATTAGCATGAACATAGTGGGCATTTCATTAGAATAGATTCCTAATGAGAATTACAAGAGTGCTTGGGTGGAGGGAGCAACAAAAATCATAACACCTAGTTAGATAGCATGAACAATACTTTCAAAAGAGAGAGAACTTAAGCATGAACAATACTTTCAAAAGAGAGAGAACTTAAGCTATTAACAACAGTTGAGGACCTGATTTACATGGAGCCGGTCCCCCCTCCAAAAGGCTTTGTATTATGGTTTCTCCCATCAAGAGAGACATTGTACAGTACAATTCTTTGTGTTCCTTCAAGACTAGCTAGTGCAATGAAGATGAAACCTTCATGCACTAAGCAAAACACTTATCAAACACAACATCAATTCTCCCCGGTCTCAGACCCAAGACCTCACACACCTTCGAAGATGGTGAGAGCTAGCAGGGTATGAGAGTAGATTGAGAGGAAGGAGTAGTCTTACGAGAAAGATGTACATCTCCTCACATAATCACCCATATTAGCATAGCTTAGCTTAGTAATTAGCATGGTAGAGGAGATGAGCATGCATTGAAGCTTGGCTCTTGGTTGGATTTGCATCACAAAGCCAAGAGTTGTTGGTGTAGGCCTCCCTTCTCACAAGCTTGGAGTAGGTGGTAAGCTTTCCATTAAAGCTTGAGAAGGAGAGAGAGTATTCTTTACTTCACACATGAGATTTTGTGAGTGTGTGTGTGATAATGCCTTGCAAAAAATCAGTCCCCTCTCTCTCTTGGTCGACCCCTCTTGCTATTTGCTCATGCTACCCTCTCATTGGACCTCCCTAGGGCTAGCCAATGACAATTAAGCAGCATAAGTGATAGCCTTCTGACATGTGTCCCCCTTTCCCCTTTTGTGAGAGATTTAGGTAATTTAATAATTCAACTAAACTCTCATTGGACCCCTTTGCCTCCTGGCCAATAGGAATCAGGCAAGCCATTGGGCCGCTGAATGCTCATTGGTCCCCTTGGGAGACTGTCCAATAGTCTTATAGAGGGCTGAATTCTCATTGGTTCTTTTATTAAGTGTTTTTAAATTAATTAAACTAGATTTACTCTAGCCTTATTCTCATTGGTCCACCTCCAAGGCCATCCAATAGGAATTGGGTACACCTTGTGGGCATCTAGGCTAGGGAGCTGACATGTGTCCCTCATTCCCTTTGTGTAAAGGGAGCTTGTGTGTGTGTGTGTGTGTGTGTGTGTGTGACTCTCTCTCTCATCCCCTACAAGCAAGGCTCGCCCCCTCCTAAGTAGGGATTTGTAAAGAATTTTTTGACACACACAAAGCATCCAATTCCCCCATGGTTGACCTTTGGACACAACCTTTGAATTTTGGAACCTTAGCATTTTGGAAGTCTTAATGGGCTGAACCTTAGGGTCTTTTTAGCCCATTGTTGCACATGGCTCTTTTGCAGATGGCACCCCCGTTGGATTCCTATTTTACCTCCTTTGGATCCCTACTGTGGCCGATTTGCTAGCTTAACCAATATTCTAGCTTTTTCTCCCCTGGCACTTCCCCATATTAAATGATCAGTTTAACATGAGAAAATCATTTAGGAGAATTAGATATTGATTATTATGACATTACCTCTCTCTTGAAATCATAGTCGTCCTCGACTATGGTGTAGAGAAGATAAAGCATATTCATGAGTCCTTTTCTTAGCGGGTAGATGATCCCTATGTTACCCTACGTCATCATTGCACAATGGATGACTAGTCCATTTGGTGCTTGAGAGCCTGAGGCTGCCGCAAGCATGTCTGCACATTAGTCCTATCAATCTTCCATAGTAGAGTGACAAGATCTACTTGGTGTTTGGGAGACGTCGTCTCCGCAAACTTGATCTAAGCATGCATGCTACTTCATTTTTGTGCACAATAAAAAAAAAGAGAGTCTTACAAGACAAAAACTTTGTTCATTTTTAACATTTTATACATTTTCTTACTCTTGGGAAGCATTGTAAGCATTGACAAGGTTTAGGTTCTCCTTTAATTGTATGCCTTGCATGCATCTAGCATCTTCAAAAGGATAATTCTTAAACTTAATAAGACATCATCGGATAGTCTTACCGCCTCTTAGTACCTTGTCTTCATGTCGGAGAATGGACTCAGGTTGCAGCACCTCCTCTTGGTCCTCGATCTCTGGTGGGTCTTCAGTAGTTGGTTCTTGAGGTGGCTCTCCTTTGTAAGGCTTTAATAGGCTCACATGGAAAGCATTGTGTATGAGCCAATGATTGGGCAACTTGAGTTGATAGGCCATCTCATTGATTGGCCTAAGAATCTGGAAGGGACCATAGTACCTTTTTGCTAGTTTAGCATAGTACTTTTGGTGTCCCATAGGATTCTTGCCCGTCGTGTGCCTTAATCGAGCCTTGGGGAATTTTAATAAGACCCAATCATTTTCTTTAAAGGCTTGGGCTCTTCTGTGCTTGTCAGCAGAGCAGCCTGTTGCCTTTGTTGTGAGATAGAGATAGCATCCTTAATCTTTTGAAAAGATTCTTGTAGGTCTCGGCTATACTCATCTGCAACGAAGAGCTTTCCATGTACCTTAAGTAGCAAGGGACTTTTTGATCTTCTTTTAATTACCTCAAAAGGTGCTTTTCCCGTGGAAGTATGTACAGTGTTATTGTAAGCATACTCCACTAAGGGTAAGTACTTCTCCCATTGGGATCTTTGATCTACTTCCGTTACATAGGCTTTTAGTAGATCGAGAATTGTTAGGTTAGCTATTTCACTTTGGCCATCCGTTTGTGGATGATAGGCCGAAGAGAAGTTTAGCCTTGTCCCTAAATTCTCAAAGAGACCCTTCCAGAAATTACTGGTCATTCTAGGATCTCTATCCGACACTATGGACATTGGCAAGCCATGGTACTTGAAAATTTGTGAAATGAAGAGGGTTGCCATTTGATGGGCTTTGATAGTCTTTTTGACAGGTATAAAATGAGTTTGTTTACTGAACCTGTCTACTATCGTCCATATTCCCGTATTCCCATGGATAGACTTAGGCAATCCAAAGATAAAATCCATGGATATGCTCTCCCATGGTGAATTAGGGATTGGCAAGGGTTGAAGAAATCCAAGTTGCTTCCCTCTATCAAATTTTGTCTTTTGGCATACCACACATTTAGAAACATACTCTTGTATGTTCACTTTCATGGTAGGCCAATAGAAATATGTTTCAATTCCCTTTAAGGTAGACTGAATCCCTCTATGCCCCGCATAAGGTGGAGCATGAGATTCATACATTACTTTCTCACGTAGTGAGTTAGTAACACATATTCTATTGCCATAGAGACGATAACCATCTTGTAAAGTAAATGGTTCTTCTTTCTTCCCTAATGCAAGGGCTGAAATCACATCTCTAAAATCGTGATCAATAGCATACTCATCTATGTTTGAAGATAGATCATTGTGAGTTTCTATGGAAATCACATTCACTCTCGGCCGTCTAGAGAGTGCATCAGCTACTTGATTATTCTTGCCAGCAATGTGAACAGCTACTTGATTATTCTTGCCAGCAATGTGAACAATATGAAAATGAAATTGCGAAAGGAAATTTTCCCACCTCATTTGTTTGTCGGAGAGCTTGGTCTGGGTCATGAAGTACTTAAGACTTTGGTGATCCGTTCGCAGAATGAAAGGAGTCCCCAATAAATAGTGCTTCCATGAGTCTAAGGCATGTAGAACTGCAAGGAGTTCCTTTTTATATATGCCTAGAGCTTGCTCAACAGGGTCGAGCCTTAGACTTTGATAGCCTATGGCGTGCCCTTCTTGGAGCAAAATAGCTCCAAGGCAATCACCACAAGCATCACATTGGGCCTCAAATGGTTTTGAAAGATCCGGTAGTGTAAGCACGGGTTGAGAGATAAGCTTTTCTTTAAGATTTTCGAAAGCATTGTTCTCCTTAGCAGACCATGTATACCTAACGCTTTTCTTTGTTATGTCATGTAATGGTTCCGCAATTTATGAGAACTTTTCTATGAAGCGTCTATAGTATGCACACATACCTATAAAGCTTCTTAGTTCATGAATATTCTTTGGTTTAGGCCATCCTTTTATTACCTCTAACTTTGATGGATCCATTTGGATGCCATCTTGAGAGATAATGTGACCTAAATACTGAATCCCTTGCAAGAAAAATTCACTTTTCTTTCGATTAACATAAAGTTTATTCTCTCTTAAACTTGAAATATTACCTGGAGGTGTTGCTTGTGTTCGTCTAATGAATTAGAGTAGATGATAATATCATCAAAGAACACTCTAGTGAAGGTTCAATGAGGCCTGCACAACTTCTCCATCAAGCAGTTGAATGTGGCTGGTGCATTGGTCAAGCCAAAAGGCATGACAATGTATTCGTAAAGACCAAATGTGGTGCGAAATGCGGTCTTTACAATGTCTTGATCAAATATCCTTATTTGATGATAGCCACTTTTTAGGTCAATCCTACTGAAGTAGGTCGATCCTTGTAGCTTATCAAATAGGTCTTCTACCCGTGGAACGGGAAACCTATTCTTGATAGTGATCCTATTTAGTGCTCTATAGTTGACACACATACGATATGTGCCGTATGGAGATGAGCTAGGCCTAACCATGCCTTTCTCAACTACCTCATGCACTTGCCGCATAATCTCCTCTTGTTGAGCTTGAGAAACTCTATAAGGAGGTTTGTTAGGCGGTGAACTTCCTAGAAGAAGTTCAATTGCATGGTCATCATTACCTCGTTTAGGAGGTAGCTCACAAGGGATGTTGTCAATAAAAACATCTTGAAATCCCTTGAGAAAATTGGATAACTCTAATTCCTTTTGGTTGCTTTTATTTTCTTTTGCTCAAGCATTAGGTTCATTTTGAGAATCTTTAACAAAAATCATGTACACGGAAATAGAGCTCTTTATTGACTTGTTGAAAGCTGGTGTATATACAATGGGGATAGTGTTACCCATTTCCTTAGCATCTATATACATTTCTTTTTCCCTGAACTTAAAGGAGATTCTCCTTTCAGGGAATTTAACATTGGCAGCCAGGCAATCAAACCATGGTGCCCCTAGGATTACATCCTCATGCTTGAGAGGACAGTTAAAGAAGTCCTCTTTTTCCACATAGCTTTGGACATGAAGCCTCAATTTCCCGATTAAGGGAGTGACTGAAGCTTCTTGCCCCTTGAAAGCATTGTCTGTGGGTAGGACATCTCCCATCTCGTAGGCTTGTATGCCTAGCTTGGTGGCCAACTCTATAGATATAAAATTGTGAGTAGAACCAGGGACCCAGGGTCAAAGTGAATAAAAGCATCATATTCTGTTACCTTTCCCCAAGCATGGCATAGAGGAGATCCTTTGTGGTGAGTTTGGTGAGTCTCCTCCTCTTGGATTTCAACCAAGGTAGCTCTAGGAGGATCTTGGCGGTTGTTCTTTTGGGGACAAGCACGGTACGCATGCCCTTGTTCGCCGCACTTGAAACACCGGTTATCCTTGAGATAAGGCTCAAGCTCTTCAGGAGAGAGTTTGTTTTTACCTTTGTAAATTCCCTTCTCTTTAGCTTTGTTGGAGTTGACCTTAGGAGACTTTTGGACATTGTCCTTCCCCTTAGGCTCGTTGGAACCCTTGTTTTTCGTGGGATTATTATTTCTTTTAGCCCCTGTTTGGAAATTGATTTGAGAGGCCACCATAGTATGGTGTATTATCGCCAATATGGTA
The DNA here is from genome assembly GCF_014529385.1 of Adiantum capillus-veneris. Taxonomy (NCBI): domain Eukaryota; kingdom Viridiplantae; phylum Streptophyta; class Polypodiopsida; order Polypodiales; family Pteridaceae; genus Adiantum; species Adiantum capillus-veneris. Next base: position 147,840,495 of record NC_140952.1, read on the forward strand.
CGTGGCCTTTGGGAGTTGACATACTCCGCCATTTCTTCGGTTAAGCCCGCACAAATTTGTTGCTTTTGCTCTCCAAAATCCACCTTTTTGAAGACAGTGGCTTTGAGTTGTAGGTCCCAAAACTTGTCTACATATTTGTGGATGGATTCATAGGGAGAGAGCTTTAAGCTTCGCCATTCGGTGAGTACTTTGTCTTTGGCATCGGTGGCCAAAAACTGCTTCATAATGGAAGCTCTTAAAGCTTTCCATGTTCACGGAGCTTCACCGTTGGCTCATAGGCTAGACCACCATTGCCTGGCGGACTTTTGAAAGTGCATAACTACATGGCGTAGCTTAGAGGACTCCGTGAAGCCCTCATCTCCAAACGCCGCATCAAACTGTTGGATAAAGGCCAAGAGTTTGTTCGTAGCACCAAAGGTGCCATCATAGGTAAGGAAAGAGATGCTCTTCCCTCCCTCTTTGAACTTCTTCAGCTTGGACGACCTCTTCCATGCGACATAGGATTTCATATGGCCTCTTTTTTTTGATGGTTCAAAGGTTGCACCATCACTTTCTTCATAAGGTGAAGAATTTGAAGAAGGTGGAGAAGTGGGTGATCTCTTTCTCGCCTTTTTCTTGTCTTGATCTTCGTTGTCTTCACCATCACTTTCATAAGAGGAAGAGGATGAAGAAGATGGAGAAGAAGGTGTCCTCTTTCTCGCCTTTTTCTTCTCTTGATTTTTATCATCCCTCTTTGAATTATGGTGTGGAGAAGGGTGCTATGGTCTTCTCCGCTTTGTTGGTGATGGAGAGTGTTTAGCCCGCTGTCTTCGTGGAGCCATCTCCGCCGAGGTGGTGGGAGACTCACTTCTTTCTAGTTCCTTCGGTGGAGGCTCTTGAGTTCTCCTTTTGGAAGGAGATGCATCATCAAGAAGTAAATTCTTGAGCCCTTCGTATGGATTCTCTTCTTCTTCCTGAATCGGAGAGAGACCTCTTTTGGAAGTCTCACAAGGAGGATTCCTAGGTGTTCTCTCGTCATGGTGGTGAGCTTGGAGAATCCCATGAGCACGGAGCTGCCGTTGCACTTCACTTTGGAGAGATGGATTGCCCATGGCTTGTTGAAGCCTAGAAACAAGATAGTTTACAGGCATCGGAGCATCATTAGTAGCTTTCTCATTAGCAAAATCAAAGTTATCAACATTAATTTCACTCTCTTTACTATTGTGAGCCATTCTAACAACTTTTAGGTGTAAACTTTTTAGGTGTACTTTGGCACTTCAAACCCTAGTTGCTACTCCTCTTTACCCCTTTAGAAAAAGCACTCAAGCTACTGTACCCGTGGCTCGAATACCATTAATTGCAAGGAATAGAAGAGAGGGCCGTTTAACACCAAAATAGCACCGACTCTTGTCAAGCTTCTAATAGCTCAATAGTGGTTAAGCCGTAGGCAAGCCCTGTAGGACTCCACTTTTAAGACCATAGCTCTCGATGGTGATGCCCCGTTAACTGAACGAAGGCAGGCGCACTGCAAGGCTGAAAAATCCCTATTCTACTTACTCACATGCAATTAATAATACCAACCATTTATAGCTAGCTTGAGGACCTCCCTTCTTGAGCAAGAAAAGAGAAACCTTGTGCTCTGATACCAATGTAACATTTAATGGCCTAAAAACTTGTGTAGCGGAAATTAGCATGAACATAGTGGGCATTTCATTAGAATAGATTCCTAATGAGAATTACAAGAGTGCTTGGGTGGAGAGAGCAACAAGAAGCATAACACCTAGTTAGATAGCATGAACAATACTTTCAAAAGAGAGAGAAGTTAAGCTATTGACAATAGTTGAGGATCGGATTTACATGGAGCTGGTCCCCCTTCCAAAAGGCTTTGTATTATGGTTGCTCCCATCAAGAGAGACATTGTACAATACAATTATTTGTGTTCCTTCAAGACTAGCTAGTGCAATGAAGATGAAAGCTTCATGCACTAAGCAAAACACTTATCAAACACAACATCAATTCTCCCCGATCTCAAACCCAAGACCTCACACACCTTCATAGATGGTGAGAGCTAGCAGGGTATGAGAGTAGATTGAGAGGAAGGAGTAGTCTTATGAGAAAGATGTACATCTCCTCACATAATCACTCATATTAGCATAGCTTAGCTTAGTAATTAGCATGGTAGAGGAGATGAGCATGCATTGAATCTTGGCTCTTGTTGGTGTAGGCCTCCCTTCTCACAAGCTTGGAGTAGGTGGTAAGCTTTCCATTAAAGCTTGAGAAGGAGAGAGAGTCTTCTTTACTTCACACATGAGATTGTGTGAGTGTGTGTGTGATAAATCCTTGAAAAAATCAGCCCCCTCTCTCTCTTGGTGGACCCCTCTTGCTATTTGCTCTTGCTACCCTCTCATTGGACCTCCCTAGGGCTAGCTAATGACAATTAAGCATCATAAGTGATAGCCTTTTGACATGTGTCCCCCTTTCCCCTTTTGTGAGAGATTTAGGTAATTTAATAATTCAACTAAACTCTCATTGGACCCCTTTGCCTCCTGGCCAATAGGAATCAGGCAAGCCATTGGGCTGCTGAATGCTCATTGGTCCCCTTGGGAGACTGTCCAATAGTCTTCTAGGAGGCTTAATTCTCATTGGTTCTTTTATTAAGTGTTTTTAAATTAATTAAACTAGATTTACTCTAGCCTAATTCTCATTGGTCCACCTCCAAGGCCATCCAATAGGAATTGGGTACACCTTGTGGGCATCTAGGCTAGGGAGCTGACATGTGTCTCTCATTCCCTTTGTGTAAAGGGAGCTTGTGTGTGTGTGTGTGTGTGTGACTTTGTCTCTCATCCCCTACAAGCAAGGCTCGCCCCCTCCTAAGTAGGGATTTGTAAAGACTTTTTTGACACACACAAAGCATCCAATTCCCCCATGGTTGACCTTTGGACACAACCTTTGAATTTTGGAACCTTAGCATTTTGGAAGTCTTAATGGGCTGAACCTTAGGGTCTTTTTAGCCCATTGTTTCACATGGCTCTTTTGCAGATGGCACCCCCGTTGGATTCCTATTTTACCTCCTTTGGATCCCTACTGTGGCCGATTTTCTAGCTTAACCAATATTCTAGCTTTTTCTCCCCTGGCACTTCCCCATATTAAATGATCAGTTTAACATGAGAAAATCATTTAGGAGAATTAGATATTGATTATTATGACAATGCCTACACAGGTTGATGACTATAGTTGTGGCTGGCGAACTTGTTTGAATGCCTTGTTGCTCCTTAGTCAAATTTTGGATATACCAAATGTAAGTAATCGTGTTGTTTCATTGTTTGTTTGTTGCAATGTTTGTATTAAAAGAAGCAACATCTTTACTTATTTTCCTATTATCACGCTTCTATAGGAACTTCAATTACATATGTACACCCCCAACGATGTGTGACATTTTTATGTAATGGCAATCCAACATATTATAATCGTGGTAAATAGACATACAAGAGAGGAAGGGGCGACAGCTGAGGAGTTTGAACAGGCTCGCATTGATGAAGTGACGCAGCACTACAATTAGACTCAAGAGGAGGTTTGAAATATGCAAGAAGAAATAAATCAATAGTATGAGGACGCCGTAGAAGTAGAGGAATGCGCTACACGCCAGCGGCAAGAGCAAGAGCAGAGGGAAGCTTCATAGGTGTAAGATGCATGGGAAGCCATGGAAGAGGCCCATGATTTTGAACGACGTGAAAGGATGCCCAAGACCAGTGTTCCCCGAGGCAGAAGTACCAGCAACCGGGGAAGAGGGTAGGGGAGCAGTGGTGGAAGCAACTGGGGGAGAGGGCAAGGGACTGGTGGCAGCAACCGAGGGAGAGGGCAGGGAACCACTGGCACCAACCGGGGGAGAGGACAGGGGAGCAATAGCAAGGGAAGGGAGCAATAACTTGTATACATCTTGACAAAAACAACACAATTTGTAAAGTTTTGAGACAAAGAAAAGTGTACATTTTTTATACATTGTTTAAGCAGCACAAAATGTCTCTATAATAGTCATTTTGAAGAGTACATCATGGTTTGCATGGCATCAAAGCTCATTGCGTGCACAAGGTATGTGACCTAGCTTTTGGTGGAAGCAATTAAGTGAAGTGTATTTGAGAGTGACTCCTTGTACAATGTTGTTTTCTCCTTGCATCTTGGAATCTGAGAAGAAGAAAGAGTTAGATTCTGTCTTAATGTATTAAAGAAAATCAAAATTCATCCATTTAGTAAGCACCTTTCTATTGTTGAGACTGAATGCATACAATTCCGGCAAAAGTGGAAGTTCTTCACATGTAAGATCTACCCTGAGCTGTGCAAGAGTTGTGCTTGACATTGTCTCCATCACAGTAAGTAGGTTGTCTCCAAAGTAGAGCTCATTGTTAAAGGTTTGTTCTCAAGGATATAGTCTGTATCTTGGTCGAGTGGAATAAGCTTCCATTAAGAAGATGATATCTAAAATAGTAAAATGACACTATGAAATTTTGAGAGCTTATAATGAACTTGCAAATTATGGACTTCTTTTGCAAAATACAGATTGTTTCCTGTGACTGTTTCCTATCCCAATTATCATCTAAAAAGTCCAAACAGCTCTCAGACTTGCAAATGAACATTGTTGTGGTAGTTCTTATTTGCTCATCGAAGAAGAAATCTACAAACACTTCAAGAGGCATAAATAGTGCAAGCCAAACTATTTTTGTGGCAATTGAATACTTAAGGGACTTTTGTATATCTTGAAACAACCTATTCCTAAAGCTTTCACTAGTTTGCAAAGCTGGCAGAGACCAATCCTTGCTGTCAAAAGATGGAAGTGACAAAGGAGCTAGACGACCCCAACCAAAGGAAGTTCTCGGTTCCAAATATGACATATCATAAAAGAATATTCCATTATCTGCAAGTTTCTTGTGTTGTCTTCCTCGGTATGTTTGCTCACCAATAAATGCATGGAAAGCATAAAAAATCCCAACTATGCTCTCAACTGGTTGCCAATCCATCCTATTTGATGGATAAATATGTGAAACATACCCAAGAGGATATCCACCACTTAACCTTCGAATATAATCATGCACTAAGTGAGATGCTCAAAATAACTTACAATTGGATTGATGTCGTGGAAAACTTGGAGGAGATGTTTGCAACCTTAAGTCTACATGCTCGAAAGCATGTTGTATAAGGACCTCTTTCACCCGCTTGCTTTGTGCCTACACTTTAAATTCTTTAATTTGTTCCTTGAAAGCCTCCACAAAATCATTGTGTTGCCTCCTCTTCCTCCTCCTAGTTTGCTGTAGAACCCAACTTTTGATAGTTATTTGAGATGGTATCCATGCTTGATCATTTGTAGTATAACTGTTAAAAAATACTAACAGAGTCAATGGTAGTGCTAGGCCTTCGAAAAGTAGTCATGATGTGTAGTAGAATACACAAAACGGTAAGCGCAAATATGAAAAAAGGAAGAAGTTTTGAGAGGGAAGTAGAGCTACTCAAAGTCATATTTGGACGGGAAGGTACATACTAGATAGAGTCTTCAATGAAAGTTCTGAAATTCATCAGTACAGAGTTAGTACAACTTGGCATTTATGCCTTGAAAGCATGAAGTTGTGCAATTTGATGAACAAAAATAATATTTTCTCCCTTTTTTCTAAAAGAGCTTGGCTCCAAAATGGTGATTCTCAATGTAATATTAGCCTCTTCTTCATTGGTCGAGCGCCACTCTCTCTCTAGAACTAAAAGGCACAAAAGTGAGTCCAACTTTCTCCTAATGTAACGTTTGTACTTGTCATCTTTGACAATTTATACAAAATCTTTCAATCTTTTCTTAACCATCCATGCTACCCCTCCTTGCCCTCTTTGTTGCTTGAGATTCTTTGACCACATCAATGAATGTACATTGTAATCCTCCAAGCCGTTAATCCTTTGTGTATCATGCTCCCAAGTTTCAACAAGAAGTACAACATCAGCTTTGCTTTTAGTTCATCAATGCCAACCCCCGCATTCCATGGATATCTGTTACAATTCCAAAAGCATATTTTCAATTGTAACTTGGTCTCATAGGTCACGCATCCCTTTTGCTCCAGGGACTTCCCTCCTCCTTGGGCACATTTTCTTCATGAGAGATCTCCTTGTTTTTCTTATTCTTTTCATCATATGCCTTGCGAAACATATTTTGTTGCTTAATAGTGTGCTTTTCACATACAAAACATTTTGCATCTCTCAAATAGATCCAACTATTACCATGGATAATCTTTCGTTTGGTCTCATCCGGCATGGTGCATACAATTGGCCGTTCTTCGAAGCGAGAAGCTCCTTGCTTCCCCACTCTATGTGCTCCATAGACCATAACTCCGGACATGCCAAAGTGGGTTTTGAAGAAATCTTTGATAACAATGGAAAGAGAAGGTGTCTTTAACTTCTCTTTGGGAATTCCACAAATAACAATGTTCTTGGAATGTCGCTCCTATTCCTTCAACTCCTCCACATCCACATTCTCAACCTTCTTTGTTTGAACTATAGCTTGCATGAGTGAGGAATTAGAAACCATATTGTTACCACATACATTAGCCGAAGACTTGTTTGTCATAAAATCTAATATCTAACCAACCCAAATGATTTTCTCATATTAAATTGATCACTTAATGTGGGAGAATAAATGGGAACAAGTGTTAAGATATAGATATGTGCTTATAGATCTATCTCAACACGGGGCCAATAGTAAAGGGGCCCAAATGGGAGATGGTCTATCAAGAGCAAGGCTAACCAATGGAGCATAAGACCTTAGGGTTAGCTTCATTGAAGACCTCCAATAATGTGTGTAAAAGTCCTTTGACCTTAGGTAAGCTAGGGCTGAGCTTGAGGTGGACCCGGCCCAAGCTCGAGGTGCTTGACCTGCTTGAGGTGCTTGTCGTGCTTGAGGTGTTTGTCCTGCTTGAGGTGCTTGATTAAGGTGCTTGAGGTGCTTGACTTACTCCATGCTTGAGGTGCTTGACTTGCGACATGATTAAGGTGCCTTGAGATGCTTGCCTGAGATGCTTGTGGGAAAACCCCCTGGTCCAAGTGCTTTGTCATGCTTGATGACTAAGGTGCTTGAGCTCCTAAAGTCAAAAGCATCCCTACAAGAGGGGGGGCGAGTCCTTTTCCTAGGGATTAGAGAGAGAACACACACTCACACTCACAAGGGAAGCCCCAGCTTGAAGAGGCAGCAAGGACACATGTCAGGTCCCTACCCATGTTACCTTCATGTGTTGCTTGAAGCCTATTGGCTAGGCTTCAAAGGGGTCCAATGATAAATTACTTGAATTATCTAATTGTTTTTGCATTTATCAAGTCCTCTCTCTCAAAGGGGAAAGGGGGACACTTGTCCCAAGGCTACCCATGTTGCTTGTAATGGCTCCTGCTTGTGATTGGCTAGGCTTGGAGGGGTCCAATGAGCTTCAAGCATGAGCTACAAGGGGGGGTCGACCCAAGCAAGCTAGGGGGGTGCTTAGGGGGAATACTCACAAACACTCTCATTGTGTACTATGCAAAGTGCAAGAGCTCCCTCTCCTTCTCCAAGCAAGTAGAGGTTGAGAGCCTACACCAACACTCTTGGCTATGGAGTGCAAATCCAACCAAGAGCCATGCTTCAATGCTTAAGCTTTCCATCTCCTTCTTTTTCATTACTATGCTATTATGTATGCTAGCAACAAGAGTATGATAAGTGAGGAACTAATTCTTTCTCCTACGAAATGTTTCTTCTTCCTCTTCCCTACCCTCATTCCCTGCTAGCTCTCTCCACCTTCGAAGGTGTTTGAGGTCTTGGGACTGAGGCTTGAGATAGTTAAAGCTTTCTTCAAGTTTATGTTATGTTTGTGATGCATGAAGCCTTCCATCTTCATGGCATCACCTAGGTCACAAGGAACACAAAGACTGTATTGTAACAAGTCTCTCTTTATGAGAGAAATCATAATACAAATGCCTATTGGAGGGGGGACCGGCTCCACATAAATCCGGTCCTCAACTGTTGTCATGTTCTCTAAACTCTCTCTCTTGAAAAAGTATTATCTATGCCAAGTTAACTAGTTGCTATGATTATGTTGCTTTCTTCAATTATGTCAACTGGCTATGCTCACAAAATCATTTCTTGAAAGTACTCTCATTAAATTCCGCTACTCTCACATATTAAGGCAAATTCCATTACATTGGTATCAGAGCATTTGGCTTCTCTTTTCTTGCTTAAGAAGAGAGGTCCTTAAGTAGCCTATAAATGGTTGATGTTGTTAATTATAATAGAGTAAGTGGAACTGGGATCTAATATCGGTTTTGTTAAGCCCACTATGTGGGGGATGGGGCACACCTCAGGATCTTTGGACTTAATAATGGAGTCTTTTTAGACTTGCCTACGGCTTTACCATTATTGAGCCATAAGAAGTCCGAAAGGAGCTAGCCCTTGGCAATTCCGCTATGTTAGACCTACTCCTCTACTCTCTATAATTAACCACTTTGAGCCGTGGGTGTAGATACTTAAGAGCCGATTTTCAAAGGCTAAGAGGAGTGGCAACTAAGGTTTTGTATTGCCAAAGCATACACTAAGTATAAACATAAATTTTGTTAACATGGCTGACAATAATCAAGAGAGTAGAATGAACATTGATAGCTTTGATTTTGCACATGAAGGTGCTAATGATGATGCTCCCATGTTTGTGAATTATCTCGTCACTAGGTTGCAACAAGCTATGGGCAACCCTGTTTTGCAAGCCAAAGTTACTCAACAACTTCGTGCTTATGGAATTTCCCTTCCTCTCCCAGAGGAGAGAGAGCTTAGGAGGCCTCTTGAAGAGACCCCCAAAAGAAGACTCTCTCCCATTTGAGAGGAGGAATCCAAAGAGAAAGAAAGCAATGAAAGTCTAAGTTCTTCTGAAGAGGTGGCTCCACGAAGACGGCGGTCTAGACGATCGCCTACTCCTCCCAAGAGGAAAAGAGAAACCTATAGTCCTCCTCATCACTCTGAAAAGCAAGAGAGGAAACAAAGGAAGAAAAGGGCTAGGAAGAGGTCACCTTCTTCTCCTTCTTCTTCACCTTCCTCCTCTTCCGATGAAAGTTATGGCTATTCTCCTAGAGAATACAAGAGGGGAGGACATCGCAAATCATTTCCTGCATGGCGAAGCTCACAAAAGCTAAAGAATTTCAAGGAGGGAGGAAAGAGTATCTCTTTTCTCACCTACGATGGCACCTTTGGTGCTACCGACAAAGTGTTGGCCTTCATCCAGCAATTTGATGCGGCCTTTGGGGACGAGGACTTCACAGAGTCCTCCAAGCTACGCCATGTAGCTATGCACTTCCAAAAATCAGCTCGTCAATGGTGGGCTAGCCTTCGTGGCAATGGAGAAGCCCCAAAGACATGGAAAACTCTACGAGTTTCCATCATGAAGCAATTTCTTCCAAGTGATACTAAAGATAAAGTTCTTACCGAATGGCGCGGCTTGAAGCTTCTCTCTCATGAGTCTATCAACAAGTATGTAGACAAGTTTTGGGATTTACATCTCAAAGCTACTGTCTTTCAAAAGATAGACTTTGCCGAGCAAAGACAACAATTTTGTGCGGGATTACCTCAAGAGATGGCCGAATATATCAACTCTCAACGGCCCGGTACTATTACCGAAGTAATCCACCACACCATGGTTGCTTCACGCATCAATTTCCATCAAGGGGCTAGATGTAATGTCAAGCCCATGGAAAACAAAGATAAAAATGATGCAAAGGGGAAATCCAATGCTCAAAATAATTCCCAAGGCACTTCCAACAACAACAACAACAACAATCGGTCCAAGGAGAAGGGATTTTACAAAGGTAAAAACAAACTCTCTCCTGAAGAGCTTGAAGCTTTTCGCAAGGACCATAAATGTTTCAAGTGTGGGGAGCAAGGACATGGCTATCGTTCTTGCCCCAAGAAGAATACTCGCAATGAGACTCCTAGGGCTTCCACCATCGAAGCTCCAAAAGAGGATGCTCATTGCAAAGGATCATCACTCTCCTATGCTTGGGGAAAGGTAAGAGAGCATGATGCCTTCATCTTGTTTGACCCTGGCTCTACTCTCAACTTCATATCAATAGAGTTGGCCACCAAGTTGGGCATTCAAGCTTTTGAGATGGGAGATATAGTAACAACTGATGCAGCTTTCAAGGGACAACAAGCCTCCGTTACTCCCTTGATTGGGAAGTTGAGGCTTCATGTCCAAAGCTATGTTGACAAAGAAGATTTCTTCATCTCTCCTCTCCAACATCAGGATGTTATCCTAGGGGCACCATGGTTTGATCGCATGGCTGCCAACATGAAGTTCCCTGAAAGGAGAATTTACTTCACCTACAGGGGAAAGAACATGTATATAGATTCTAGTGAGCGTGGTTGCACTATTCCACTTGTAAATCCTCTTTCTTTTGATAAATCAATGAAGAGCTCAGTTTTTGCGTACATGATTTATGTCAAAGAGTCTCTAAAAGCTAATAATGTTTCATCAAATGAAAATGATAGGAATCAAGAAGAGTTAGACTTGTCTACTTTTCTAAAAGGATTCCAAGATGTGTTCATCGATGATATCCCTATGGACCTACCTCCAAAACGAGGGGATGATGACCATCGTATTGAGCTCCTTCCAGGAAGCTCACCGCCTAACAAACCTCCTTATCGAGTCTCACAAGCTCAACAAGAGGAGATTATGAGGCAAGTACAAAAATTGGTAGACAAAGGGATGGTGAGGCCTAGTTCCTCTCCCTTTTGTTCTCCAGTCCTTTTAGTGCAAAAGAAAGATGGTACATACCGTATGTGTGTGGACTATCGAGCACTAAACCATATCACTATCAAAAACAGATTTCCCGTGCCTCGGGTAGAAGATCTGTTTGATAAGCTACAAGGCTCTACCTACTTCAGTAGGATTGACCTTAAGAGTGGCTATCATCAAATAAGGATAGTGGATGAAGATATCCTAAAGACCGCGTTTCGCACAACATTTGGTCTTTATGAATATCTAGTCATGCCTTTTGGCTTGACTAATGCACCAACTACTTTCAATCGTCTCATGGAGAAAATTTTTAGACCATATCGTAAATTCACTGGAGTGTTCTTTGATGATATCATCATCTACTCCAAGTCTTTGGAGGAACATAAGCAACATCTCCAAGTGATTTTTCAAGCCTTGAGGGAGAACAAACTTTTTCTCAACCAAAAGAAAAGTGAATTCTTCTTTCAAGAGATTCAATATCTAGGTCATATTATCTCTCACAATGGTATTCGTATGGATCCATCAAAGTTAGAGGTAATAAATCATGGCCTAACCCAAGGAATCTACATGAGCTAAGAAGCTTTATTGGTATGTGTGCATACTATAGACGCTTCATAGCAAAATTCTCTCAAGTAGCAGGACCACTACACGACTTAACAAAGAAGAACGGTAAGTTTGTATGGACTGCTAAGGAGCAAAATGCTTTTGAAAAACTCAAAGAGAAGCTTACTTCCCAACCGGTCCTCGTGCTTCCGGATCTCTCAAAGCCATTTGAGGTCCAATGTGATGCGTGTGGTGATTGCCTTGGAGCGGTTTTGCTTCAAGAAGGGCATGCCATAGCATATGAGAGCCGAAGGCTCAATAGTGATGAACGAGTCTTGGGAGCTTTTAGCTGTTCTACATGCCCTAGATACATGGAAGCACTACCTATTGGGGACTCCATTTATCCTACGAACCGACCACCAAAGTCTCAAGTATTTCATGACGCAAACCAAACTTTCCGACAAACAAATGAGGTGGGCACATTTTCTTTCGCAATTTAATTTCCATATTGCTCACATAGTTGGTAAGCACAATCAAGTTGCCGATGCACTTTCACGACGACCAAAAGTTAATGCGGTGCCTATAGCTACTCACAATGATCTATCCTCTATGATAGATGAGTATGCTACTGACCCTGACTTTAGATACATAATGTCAGCCCTTGCTTTGGGGAAGAAAGAGGAACCATTCACCTTGCAGGATGGTTATCTTCTCCACGGCAATAGGCTATGTGTTACCCATTCCCTTCGTGAGAAGGTTATGTATGAATCCCATGCTCCTCCATATGCAGGGCATAGAGGTATTCAACCTACTCTCCGAGGAGTAGAGACGTATTTCTATTGGCCTACCATGAAAGTGGACATACAAGAGTATGTTTCAAAATGTGCAGTATGCCAAAAGACCAAGTATGATAGAGGGAAGCAACTTGGATTACTCCAGCCATTGCCTATTCCAAATTCACCATGGGAGAGTATATCCATGGATTTCATCTTTGGATTACCCAATTCTATCCATGGGAATACAGGAATATGGACAATAGTCGACAGGTTTAGCAAGCAAGCACATTTTATTCCTGTCAAAAAAACTATTAAGGCACATCAAATGGCAACTCTCTTCATATCTCAGATTTTCAAACACCATGGATTACCCACATCCATCGTGTCAGATAGAGATCCTAGAATGACCAATAATTTCTGGAAAGGTCTCTTTGAAAATCTAGGAACAAGATTGAATTTCTCTTCGGCCTATCACCCACAAACGGATGGCCAAAGTGAGATAGCCAATCTTACGATACTCGATCTACTCAAGACTTATGTTACCGAAGTAGATCAACGCTCACAATGGGAAAAGTATTTACCTCTAGTAGAGTATGCCTACAATAATACTGTCCATACTTCTACGGGGAAATCACCTTTCGAGATCATAGAGGGAAGACCTAAAAGTCCCTTGCTACTCAAAGTACATGGGAAGATCTTCGCCGCCGATGAGTATAGTCGTGACCTACAAGAATCTTTTCAAAAGATTAGGGAGGCTATAGCCATCTCTCAACAAAGGCAAAAAGCTGCTGCTGATAAGCACAGAAGAGCCTTAATGTTCAAAGAAAATGATTGGGTCTTACTCAAGTTTCCTAAGGCTCGATTAAGGCAAACGACGGGCAAAAATCCTACGGGCCATCAAAAGTATTATGCTAAACTAGCAAAAAGATACTATGGTCCTTTCCAAATCTTGAAGCCCATCAATGAGACGGCTTATCAACTCAAGTTGCCCAACCATTGGCTTATACACAATGCCTTTCATGTAAGCCTACTTAAGCCCTACAAAGGAGAGCCACCAACTGAACCAATTATTGAAGACCCTCCCGAAGTTGAAGACCAAGAAGAGGTGCTACAACCCGAAGCTGTCCTTCGGCATGAAGACAAGGTACTACGACATGGTAAGATAATCCGACGGTATCTTATTAAGTTCAAAAATTATCCTTTTGAAGATGCTAAATGGATGCAAGGAGTACAACTTAAGGATAGTATGAACCTTGTCAATGCTTACAATGCTACATTAGAGTAAGCAAATGTACAACTCTCTTTTAAATGACTCATGTTTTTGTCTTATAAGACTAATCCTCTTTTTAATTGTGCACAAATTTAACTAGTATGCATGCTTAGAATCATGTTTGTGATGACGACGTCTCTCAAACACCAAGTAGAATTTGTCACTCTACTTTGGGAGAATAAAATGGACTAAAGAGCAGACATGCTTGCGGCAGCTATGTCTCCCAAGCACCAAATGGATTAGTCCTCCATCTTGGAAAGATGTCGTAGGGTAAAAAATGGATCCTCTACCCGCTAAGTACGATTGACTAATGACTAAGGCTTTATCTCTTATACCTCATAGTCGAGGACGACTATGATTTCAAGAGAGAGGTAATGTCATAAAATCTAATATCTAACCAACCCAAATGATTTTCTCATATTAAATTGATCACTTAATGTGGGAGAATAAATGGGAACAAGTGTTAAGATATAGATATGTGCTTATAGATCTATCTCAACACGGGGCCAATAGTAAAGGGGCCCAAATGGGAGATGGTCTATCAAGAGCAAGGCTAACCAATGGAGCATAAGACCTTAGGGTTAGCTTCATTGAATACCTCCAATAATGTGTGTAAAAGTCCTTTGACCTTAGGTAAGCTAGGGCTGAGCTTGAGGTGGGAACCCGGCCCAAGCTCGAGGTGCTTGACCTGCTTGAGGTGCTTGTCATGCTTGAGGTGTTTGTCCTACTTGAGGTGCTTGATTAAGGTGCTTGAGGTGCTTGACTTACTCCATGCTTGAGGTGCTTGACTTGCGACATGATTAAGGTGCCTTGAGATGCTTGCCTGAGATGCTTGTGGGAAAACCCCCTGGTCCAAGTGCTTTGTCATGCTTGATGACTAAGGTGCTTGAGCTCCTAAAGTCAAAAGCATCCCTACAAGAGGGGGGGCGAGTCCTTTTCCTAGGGATTAGAGAGAGAACCCACACTCACACTCACAAGGGAAGCCCCAGCTTGAAGAGGCAGCAAGGACACATGTCAGGTCCCTACCCATGTTACCTTCATGTGTTTCTTGAAGCCTATTGGCTAGGCTTCAAAGGGGTCCAATGATAAATTACTTGAATTATCTAATTGTTTTTGCATTTATCAAGTCCTCTCTCTCAAAGGGGAAAGGGGGACACTTGTCCCAAGGCTACCCATGTTGCTTGTAATGGCTCCTGCTTGTGATTGGCTAGGCCTGGAGGGGTCCAATGAGCTTCAAGCATGAGCTACAAGGGGGGGGTCGACCCAAGCAAGCTAGGGGGGTGCTTAGGGGGTATACTCACGCACAAACACTCACAAACACTCTCATTGTGTACTATGCAAAGTGCAAGAGCTCCCTCTCCTTCTCCAAGCAAGTAGAGGTTGAGAGCCTACACCAACACTCTTGGCTATGGAGTGCAAATCCAACCAAGAGCCATGCTTCAATGATTAATCTTGCCATCTCCTTCTTCTTCATTACTATGCTATTATGTATGCTAGCAACAAGAGTATGATAAGTGAGGAACTAATTCTTTCTCCTACGAAATGTTTCTTGTTCCTCTTCCCTACCCTCATTCCCTGCTAGCTCTCTCCACCTTCGAAGGTGTTTGAGGTCTTGGGACTGAGGCTTGGGATAGTTAAAGCTTTCTTCAAGTTTATGTTATGTTTGTGATGCATGAAGCCTTCCATCTTCATGGCATCACCTAGGTCACAAGGAACACAAAGACTGTATTGTAACAAGTCTCTCTTTATGGGAGAAATCATAATACAAATGCCTATTGGAGGGGGGACCGGCTCCACATAAATCCGGTCCTCAACTGTTGTCATGTTCTCTAAACTCTCTCTCTTGCAAAAGTATTGTCTATGCCAAGTTAACTAGTTGCTATGATTATGTTGCTTTCTTCAATTATGTCAACCGGCTATGCTCACAAAATCATTTCTTGAAAGTACTCTCATTAAATTCCGCTACTCTCACATATTAAGGAAAATTCCATTACACTTGTTTGTGCATAGATTTTTCATGTCACATACATCTTGGCTCATAATGTCGAACTTCTCCTCTTTCAATACATGGTCATGCTCTACTTTGCTCATGCGCTCCTTCAAAGCAGTCAAGTCCACAAGAGAGCGTTTACATTCCTTGACTTCCTCTTCAAGTTGCATCAAACGTGTTGTTTGCATCTCAAGTGTCCTCTTGAGATTCTCATTCTCAACCACAAGTACCTTTAGTGTGCCATTCTCCATTGCAAGTGCTCGTAAGTCTTTGCCTTGTTTGTTTACGGTCTCTTGCAATGATACCAAGTATGCCATGATCATGGTTTTCGATGTCGTTGGTTGGTGGGTGGTTGTGTTGCTATCTCCACACTTAGGAGATTTTGGATCATTTTTCACAATGGTTTTGGACCTTGTTGAAGAAGAAGAACCCTTGCGAGTGCCAGAATACATTGTATGTAAAATAAGAGATGAGGTTCAACTTTCTTAAACCTGTTCACTTTGGAAATGATGTTACAAAAATGCCTTCCATAACTCTGGAATTTTTTGTTTTTAGATCAACGTATAGAGGGTGTTGTGCTCTTCGATTGAGGCTATAGATTACCCAAATCGGAGTTTGGATGAAGACGTTATGGTCAAAAGAGTGAACTACTGTCTACTAGGTCAAAAAATGACTGTGTTTTTTGTTGAAGGAAGGAGAGAGAGAGAGAGAGAGAGAGAGAGAGAGAGAGAGAGAGAGAGAGAGAGAGAGAGAGAGAGAGAGAGAGGTTTTTGGAGTGCATCAATGGTCTGTGCAATTGAAGCTCTACGGATGTTGTGAGTGCATGTGTGTTTGGTCTTGATGAGTGCATTGGTGCATTGTGGTTTGTGTGAAAACGATGGTTTTCTAGTGCAAGTGCATTTTTTGAAGGTGTTTTTTGAGAGGATAGGGGTGTTTAAATACCCTTGGCTATAGGGAGTCATTTTGTGTGTGTGTGTGTGTGTGTGTGTTTGGTGTGTTTCCCAATCCCCCTCTCCAACAAGGTCAAAAAATGGATAGAAGATATTCCAAAAGGGTCTCATATAGAATATATATATTGTATGAGCTCAAGGTGCTAGAATTAGTAGCCCTTCTAATGCTCAAACTAAACAAGCATTTGAAGAATTTTGGCCATGAAATGTTTGCCTTACCAACGATGAAGCAAGAGGACTTACTTTGGAAGAAAAAGCTACTACTAACACTCAAACCAAATGCCAAATAAGATTGCAAAGATGTCCAAGTGACAGCAGAGCAAGTGTTTCTCATCTTGTAGAGCCAACCGTTGTGGAGGAAGAAATGGTTTGAGAAGAGGCCTTAGGATAAGACCACATACAGGATTGCTCCCCAACATTTAAGGATCGACCCAACATACTACTTGATACCAAGATGGTGATCCTGGGAGACGTACTACACATGGAGGAGCAAGATGCCATCTATGCTCAATTATCCAGCTCTTGTGAAGCCTAATCATAGCCATAAACTTACATAGGCATATATGGTACATTATCTCAAAGCATCAATCACTTTAATACAAGATATGCTAGATTTGACATTCCAGATGACCTACAAAAATACTAAGATGATATTCACATGCATCGAAGATTTTGAGGAAATTGACAAGGACAAAGACCCTTCAGAGGTCTTTCTAACATGGGTCCAATTGCATCATTCGGAATATGGAAACAGAAGCCCCCTCAAATTATATCATTATGGGGATGTAGGCACGACTGATGTTTCTACCACCGCATTCATGCAAAGTTTTGAAGAAGCCTTCATGATGGGGTTCTTTGAGATGGATTCCACCATCTTCAATCCACTCACCAAGAATTTGCAGTCATGTAGCATACTAGAGAACATTGCTAAGCAACCCTTTCAAAGATCTCCCCATCAAGACATGATTATTGCAAGAGTAGCAAAGTTAAATAAGATCAGAAAGATATTGGAGAAATGGTAGTTTGGCTATTAAGGAGCATCCAAGACTTTCATGAGGATGTGCAATGGCTAGGAAGGGGGAGTGTCTAGCCAATATAGCTAACGGGCGCCCTCCTAGTTGACCACATCTTGTCCAAGCCTCAATTTTTGATGTAATTTATCCCATTTTTTTAACGAGAATCCTTGCAATTGAATCTATGTAGCTTTGATCAAAATGTTCTACACTCTAAGTTGTATTATTCTATCATGAGCCCAAAGCCATGTGAGCCAGTCATTTGGCCATTTGAAAATCCCTAGGTATAAAGGTCCAAAACCTTAGTCTTGAACATACGATTGTAACCTTATCTTTTGAGTTTGAAGAGCATTGTGTACATACGACTGTAAGCGGCTACTCAACTACGACTTGTAATCCATTTTTCTCATGATTTTTTTATCCAAATTAAAATTCAAAAAGTGCATTGAGTTTCTTGTCTCTTGCTCTTTTAATTAAGTATAAGCATTTCAAGTTTTTTTGTGGTTTGGAACTATGCATCTATAAAAGACATCTACAAATTTGAGTGCTTATGTCATTGTTTTTTAACATTTTGACCATAGGAGAGTGTTATCAAACCTTACGGAGACCTACTTAGAATATTTTGGTGTAGTTTTCATGACCTAGTACATGATGGATTGTGATTTTAGTACCTTGTGAGATGACCACTAGACTCTGTAGATTTATGTCCTTAGACCTAATATAGCTTCCCTTAAAGTTCCGTGACAATCCAACTTTGTTTGGTTGACAAACTGGCATGATGACCTCAAGAAGCGAGCCAAGATAAAGGTATATTTTAAAATCAAAGAGTGGTGGTTAGCTTATTGTGTTGATATGTATTCTTTCTAGGTTCACTTCTTGAGGTTGACACCCTTAAAGAGTCTTTGTGTCCCATCCGAGTCACTTCCCTAAGTATTGACATATTATGTTAGTGCCAGATAGCTGTGCTATAGACGCCCGTCTTTTCCCTCCCCAATCCTTCATCTTCTACCCTATGTCTAAATAGCTAACCCTCTATCCCTCCCTCCATGAAAGAACAACCCTAATCTCTCACCTTCTCCACTCTCTTTCCCTCTATATCCACATTTCTATGTTTAATTTTGTAAAGAAGACACACGTTTTCTCATTCTATTGTATTGTAAATGTCACAAACTAGAGTGTACACAAATAATCAATAAGCTAAAAATAAATAAAATTCCAACCAAAAGAGGTGAGGGACATTAATGATGCAATATTGGGGACCAAAACATGGGTTGATCCCCCCTAAAAAGAATCGTTAGTAGGGAAAATCTTTTTACAAGCATAAGAATCGGAGAAACCCCTCTATTCTAAACCTCAAACTCGATGGTCGTTTCCAACCTATGCTGGAAATTATGAGAGGCAAGGTCTCAATGCCTTTTTTATCTTCCTGTGAAAGTCCGCACATCATTTTAAAATCCCCAAGTGTAGGGCGAGACCTCCTTGCTTCTTCTTCGTGATGGAGTACTTGCAAAAAGAATAAACACACAAATGATACATATTCATAAGCTTTACATGTTGCTCCAATTATAAAAAAGGGACCTTCACATGTTGGCTTCATATGATCACTTGGTAGATTCTTAGTGAGAGAGTCCTCTAGTGCTAGTGCTGGCAAGACAAAAAGCAGAGGGAACCTTGGGATTGCTTATATAGTCTCCAAGACGCGGCAACAATAGAAGGTGAGAATCTTGTAACAATAGCAAGGGGCAGATAGCATTGGAATAGCATGAGAGAGAGAGAGAGAGAGAGAGAGAGAGAGAGAGAGAGAGAGAGAGAGAGAGAGAGAGAGAGAGAGAGAGAGAGAGAGAGAGAGAGAGAGAGAGAGAGAGAGATAGATCACTTGCAATTCATCCAAGAAGGGTAGCACTAATCTTATTTTAATAAGCCTTGATTTTTTCATTAAATAGCTACCCACTTATTTATTAATTGGGCAGTCAGTCATTTAATAAAAAATGAACCTGTTAAAAAACTTAATAAAAACTGAGTGAGCTCAAGATCAATGCTACACAACACTTCCCAGGAATCCTTGTATACAATTCTCAGCACAAATGTTATGTAGACATAGATTCCTCATGGAAAAGCATCTACTTTCTCAGGAAGCACGTAAAACTATCCCGCTAAGATGTCCTCCCAGACCAATGGAATATTTCCTATCCAATGCTCCCGTCACCCATCATTTGACGCGTTAGAAATACCCATTCCCACCGAACTAACAGTACAAATCCTTTAAGATGCTTAATGTCACCCATCATATGACACATCAAAGTTGTATGTTCTTGATGGCTTTATTAATTCTAGTAGATCTACAATTTCTAACTTCTATAGTTCAAAATAGTCCATTTAGAACATCCCTCTAGCTTCTAAGCAGTTGTCCTCGGTTGTAGTGCTTGTACATATCCTTACAGGAACTAGAGATAAGATGCTAATTAATGATGAATGATCTACTTTGATTGAAGTATTTCTTCCATTTCCTCAACCTAAAAATTTTCCTCAACAATAGGCTAACTTGGAGATGATCGCACGTATGGTCAAAGTAAACTAGCATGGAAAGCATCATGGATCCTCCAATTAGGTTGTAGATCTAATCGAAATATCCCATCATTCACTTGGTCAATTATCTTAAACCACCCATAATAACGATTGGGTGGAAAGTTTTAGCACTTTCCCCTTGTGAGTTGCTTATTTTTTTAGTCTTGCATTCTCAAACTTGAGTAAGACCAACTGACCAACTCTTAAGTCCAAATTATTGTTGTGCTTGTCCCTAGATTTCTTATATTTTTCCAGAGAGCGTAATATTGCTCTCTTAACTTGCCCATAGGTAGTTTCTATATCCTAGACAAACTTATCCGTTGCAAATATCTTATCCTTAGTTAAAAGGATCATGAAGCAAAGGTTTACCATAAAGAATCCAAAAGGGTGTCAATCCCTAGACAAATATATGGTATTGTTATATGCGTACTTGACAAAGGGCAAATACATCTCCCAGTCAGCTTGTCTATCTCACACATATCTTTGACAATCGTGTGACGTCAATAATGACATCGTGTTTGGATTCTCCAAGATCAACCTACAAGTTGGCAATTTTTACAAAAATGGTGTAAAATAGAATTTTCTCGCTTTTTCCTTAATCTACGGGCTAAAATGAGCATCAAGATAATGTAATCTGAGAATACTCAAAGAACTAATATTTTTAATTGCATTTAGGACTACATTTCCTACATACAAAACTTTTCCACAATCCAATCTGAACACCCTCAAAAAGGGTTCCCAAAGTGTGCCTTGGGTCAAAACTTTCTCCAAACAAAAGTCATTACACAAAAGAGAGAGAGAGAGAGAGAGAGAGAGAGAGAGAGAGAGAGAGGAATGCACCATACTCTCCAACCCTGCAAAGTTTCATGGTTATCAATTATTGTCTTGCCCATTTAGGGCTGCACAATTTTCAAGTCTTACCATAGGAAAGGAAAGGAAATCCTTATGGTAAGAAATGGGGGATTCTGTAGCACCATACCAACGAGATGGTAACCAAAGGCCATGAAACTTTTCATGGTTGGGTAGTGCATCCTAATCCCCACCCCTCAAAACTTTCATAGCCATCGCATACCGTCTCGCATGTCATGGACTGTGCAAACACCAATTTTTTTGCAATAGGGCCTTTAGCAAGTTCTATGGAAAAAAATTGGAAATTATGGAGTCCCATACCAATGAAATGGTAATTGAAGGCTATGAAACTTTGCAAGGGAATGTAATGCATCCTATTTCTTGACCTTGCAAAGTTTCATGGCCATCGCTTATCATCTAACAAATCTAGGACTGTCCAAATGCTAATATTTTACCATAGGGCCCTCAATGAGTCTTGTGGTAAGAAATTGGCAATTACATAGATTCATGCCAATGAGATGGTAATTGATGGCCATGAAACATTGCACATGCAAGTAATGCACTCTACTTATTGTCCCTAGAAAATTTCATGGCCATTGGTTATTGTTTCATTGGTCTTGGAGTGCACAAACACCAATGTTTTGCCAGAGGGCCCTAAGGGAGCCCTATGGTAAAAGATTGGCAATTGTCTATCCCCATACTAGTGAGATGGTAATCGATGGACATGAAACTTTGTAGGAGTCATTAATTCACCCTACTCCCCACCCTTGTAAATTTTCATGGCCTTTGCTTAACGTCTCACCGTTTAGGACTGTGCAAACACCAATTCTTTTCCATAGGGCTTGTTAAGGACCCTGTGAAAAAAAATTAGTGTTTCTGTAGTCCCAAACTAATACAATGGTAACCTATGGCCATGAAACTTTGCAAGGGTGGATAATGCACCCTACTCTTTTTCCTTGCAAAGTTTCATGGACATCACTTATCATCTCACCATTCTAAGACAGTTTTCCTCTGTTGGCACATACGCCAAGCTAACCTCTCCTGCTGAGAGCCTCTCCTTGACATAGTGGTAATGGACCTCGATGTTCTTTGTGCGAGCATGAAAAACTGGGTTCCTCACAACTTCTAATGTGCTCTGACTGTCAGTGTAGATAATGTTGGCAATGTCCTGTCCAACACCCAAATCATCCATAAGGCATCTGAGCCATACACACTCAACCGTAGCTGTGAAGATTGCCCTGTACTCAGCCTAACAACTCAAAGTGGCCAAAGTAGGTTGCTTCTTGCTCAACCATGATATACATGAACTGCCAAGCATGAAACAAAAACCACTTGTGGACACTCGCGTGTCAAAACAACCAGCCCAATTTGAGTCCAAAAAAGCATGTAAGTCTGGCGGCAATGATCTCCCCTTGGGATAAAAGAAGCCAAGATGTAAAGTGCCACTAAGGTAGCAGAAGATCCTCTTGACAGCCTGCCAATGCTTAGACCCTGGGCTATGCATAAATCTGCTATGTGAGACTACAAATTGAATATCTGGCCTTGTGTTGCATACATAAATGAGGTAGCCAACAACAGTTTGGTAAAGAGTGACATCAAAAGGATCGCCAGCATCATGTAGACTCAAATTCAAACCTGTTTCCATGGGAGTGGCAATAGGTTTGCAATCCTCAAGTCCAAACTTACATAGCAATGTGTCTTTGTAACTTTTTTGACACAAGGAAATACCACCATCACACTGCTTAAACTGTATGCCCAAATAATGATGAAAAAACCCCAAATCTTTCATCTTGAAAGTAGCATTCAAATCAGCCTTAAATTCTGCAATATGTCTCTCATTTGGTCCAGTGAGATCAGCAAATCATCGACATAAAGAACCACAGTGAGAAGTACATCACCCTCACGCTTTACATAGAATGTGCTTTCTGTTGGATTGTTATGAAAGCCTCGTTTGACCAAATGAGTGTCCGCTTTCTCATACCAAGCATGAGGAGATTGCTTCAACCCATACAAAGCCTTCTTACATCTGCACACTTTGTCCTCTTGTCCTTTTATGACAAAATCGTGAGGCTTCGTTACATAAACTTCCTCAAATATGTCACCATTCAAGAAAGCAGTAACAATGTCTGATTGATGTACATCCCAACCAAAATGAGCTGCCAATGCACATAGAAAATTCACGGTAGTCATACGACAGGTGGGAGAAAAGGTCTCTTCATAATCTATGCCTTTTTGCTGTGCGTAACCCTTTGCAACAAGTCGAGCATTATGGCGATCAATCTTACCATCCGGCTTGCATTTCAACTTGTAAACCCACTTTGTACCAATGGCCTTTTTGCCAGGAGGCAAATCACATAAAGTCCACGTGTCATTTTCTATAAGTGCATCATATTCTAATTGCATGGCAGCCATCCAATTTTTTGTATTCTGTGCTTCATCAAAAGATAGAGGTTCCTCAACATCATGTAAGCTAGACACAGCCAAAGAATAACAATCTGATGCATAAGATGCATGGAAAGAGCCTGAATAAGGACGACTAGACAAACGTGCATCCAATTTACTGTCACACAAAGTGTGCACTAGCCATTTTGGCATACCTATAGCTTGGTCATTTTCAGCCCTTTCCTCATCAAGTACATCATGTACATTTGCATCAGTAATAGGCTGATCTGTAACATTTTCAAAAACCCCATAGGCTGTACATTTTCCGCATTGGAACTTACATTCGTATTTCCACCACTGAAAAGAGGCAACAAAGTGTCATAAAATGTCCTATGAGCTTACATTATAGTCTCTAGTACATGACAGCAAGGGCTTAATAGAATCTTCCACAAACACTACATCCCTTGAAACCAGAATACGTTTTGTTTGTGGATGATACAACCTGTAACCTTTGCTTTCAGCACTATAACCAACAAAAATACATATGACAGCCTTATCATTAAATTTTCTACACTGTGTTTGTGGCACCAAAGCATATGCCAAACAACCAAAAATACGCATGTGCTCAATAGAAGGCTTTCTATCTTGCCATGCTTCATATGGAGTAATAGACTGCAAAGCTTTTGTAGGACACCTGTTTAGTACATAAGTGGCAGACATGATGGCCTCAAGCCAAAAAGAATGCGGCAAAGATTGACTTTTGACCCTACATCGTGACATTTTCGTAAGTGACCTGTTTTTTCTCTTAGCAACACCATTTTGTTGAGGTGTATAAGGCACTGTACATTGGTGTTTTATCCCACGACTAGCCAAAAATAAATTGAATTCATGAGACATATACTCCCCCCTCGATTGGAACGGAGGGTGCCCATAGTACATTTTGAGACATTTTCAGCCATAGCCAGAAATTGTTTGAAGCACATAAAAACTTTAGACTTTGCTTTAAGCGGAAATACCCATGCATGCCTAGAGTAATCATCAATGAAAGTCACGAAGTAAAGGTAATTGCCCAAGGACGGAGTTTGCATGGGCCCACAAGCATCACTATGCACCATCTGCAACCTGCATGTGACCCGAACTGAACCATCCTTTGGAAACTTAGAACGCTGCATCTTACCCAAAATATAGCCTTCACAACCATGTTTGACAAGTGCTTCAAGAGGCGCCAAAGAAGCAACCATATCAAATTTCTACAAATGAAGCAAACTGGCAAAATTCAAATGACCAAAACGTGCATGCCAAAGTTTTGCATCTAAAATAGCCCTTGATTCTGCAACAGCATTTGCAAAATTTTGTCCACACTTGTCATACAAAGTGATCTTATACAGCCCACGGCACAAAAGGCCAGATGCATAATTTCATCACCAAAACTAAGATCATGAATTGTACATCTGTCATCCATAAATTTGACTACAAGTCCAAGTCTAGCAAGTACGGATACAGACAAGAGATTCTTCTTGATCCCAGGTACATAAAGTGCATCAACAAGTGTAAAGGAACTGCCATTTGCAGCAGTAAGCACAATCTTTCCAACTCCCTGAACCGGATAAGAGGCATTGTTGGCACAAGTGACTGAATTCCCATGAGGGACAGAGTCGAGAGAGGTCAAGAATTCACGATGTGAGGTAATGTGCTTTGTAGCACCACTGTCAAAATACCACACATGTGAATCTGCAGCAACTGACAAGTATGCATCATGAACAACAGGATTGTAAGAGAACTCTGTGCTAAAAGCCCATTTTGCATCAACATCATCAACACAAACTCCTTTCATAGAAGACTCAACAATGGCTGCATTTTTAGTGGAACCAACATTTGTAGTGGAACCACCCTCTTTTTTCTTAGCCTCTTTGGCCTTCAACTTAGGACACTGCTTGATCAAGTGATCATTAGCTTTACAATAATGGAAATGCATCTTCTTTTTTCCCTTATCACCACAATTTCCAAATGAATTACTGCTTGCAAAAGCATTAGAAACAGAAGTTTTTCCACTTGTAGCAGAACCATAAGAAGTGGCTGCATTGATGTTACCACCCTTTCTTTGAGAAGCAATAAAAGCCTATTCAACTGCACACTGTCTAGTCCTATTTTTTTTGGAAAGTGACTCTTGCAACAACAATGTGCATAATGCATCAAGCTTGACAACTTCTGGATTTCCTTGGGTCATAAGTCTCCAAGTACTAGCAAAATTCTGGTAAGAATCTGGTAAGGCATCAAGAAAAGTCTGCACAAGGGAGCTGTCTGAAATGACTTCACCTATAGAAATAAGCTGCTCATTGATATCCTTGACACCAGCAAGAAAAGTGTCCATATCATCTTCCTCATGTATAATCTTCGACTCCATCTCTTTACGCAGCAAAGCAATTTTAGCCTCATTGCGGCTTGCATAAAGACCTGCTAGAATATCCCAAGCCTGCTTTCTAGATTTTGCTGAACGGATGTGAGGAACACTGCGGCGGAAGCTACGCAAAGATGTGGGGTGGGGGGGAATGGTGTGTGTGTGTGTGTGTGTGTGTGTGTGTGTGTGTGTGTGTGTGTGTGTGTGTGTGTGTGTGTGTGTGTGTGTGTGTAGTAAGCGTGCGGTGTGTGTGTATATGTGGTGTAGAGAGAGAGAGAGAGAGAGAGAGAGAGAGGTTCTGCACTACACCTGTACAGGCCGAGAGGGAGAGAGAGAGAGATATGGCAGGTGGGTTGGATCCGTAACAGAGCGAGAGAGAGGGAGAGGGGATTGGAGGTGGTGAGGGAGAGTGTGAGGGAGGGAGAGGGTAAGGGTGAGTGAGTGTGTGGTGTGGGTGTGCATCTATAATTTGTGTTGTGTCTTCGGGCTGAAACGGAAGAGAGAGAGAGAGAGAGAGAGAGAGAGAGAGAGAGAGAGAGAGAGAGAGAGAGAGAGAGAGAGAGAGAGAGAGAGAGAGAGAGGATGAGGTGGCATGGATAGGAGAGAGTGAGAGGGTTCCATATGGCGGGTGCCCACCGTGGGGGGGGAGAGTGTATGAGTGAGGGGGGGGGGGGGGGGGGGGGGGGGGGGTGTCCTATTCTCTGTCTTGCATGGTGTCTCAAGGATGAGAGGAGGGGGGGAATCCAATGGTGTGGGGGGGAAAGAGGGTGGGGATAGCGGTCCAAGGGGGGGTAATGAGGCGGAGGGGAGGGTGAGGCAAGCGAGTGGGGAAGAGAGGGGCAAGAATATAAGCGGGCAAGGGGGGGCATAGGGCGAGGGAAGGAGTGTGTGAGGGAGGGAGAGGGTGAGGGTGAGTGAGGATAAGAATACGGGAGAGTGGGAGTTCACATGCGGCTCAACAGAGAGGGAGAGCGAGAGAGGGGGTCGGGGTGAGTGCTCGAGGCCGCTCCGAGCCGAGGGTGGCCAGTAAGGGGGGGGGGTGTGGGTGAGAGAGAGAGGGAGGATATTAGAGAGAGGTATGTAGGGAAACTGAGAGAGAGGGAGGATATTAGAGAGAGGTATGTAGGGAAACTGAGAGAGAGAGAGAGATAGGGGGAAATATTTCATTCAATGCCCTCCGGTGAAATAAACTACAGGAAGAGAGAGGGAAGGGGTATTTGAAGCTGAGGCCGGCCGCCTAGGCTGGGGTATAGACAAGCGGGGACCTGAGGGTGATAAGGTAGGCCAACCGAAGGGGGGAGGGTTGTGCCATGCCCGTAAAGGCGTCGTGAGTTTGACCAGGCGTTGCCGAGCCTTCCAACAGTGTCGCCAAGGCTCCAGCAGAGGAAAAATAAGTTTCTTTTCTTTTTTTTTTCTTTGATTTCCGAAAATCGACCATCAGTAGCATAGAGGGGACCCTATGGCGGCCAGCCCACAAGCTCTCCTGAATATAGAGCAAATAGTGTTTTTTATTGGCATAGAGGGCACCCTATGGCCCTGGGTCCATAGGTTGCCAAAAAACCCTCATGTAGGGTTTCTTCAAAACATAGAGAGCACCTTGTTCCCTTGGGGTCATAGGATGTGTAGAGCATAGAGAGGTTCTTACTAGCATACAGGGGACCCTATGGCCTTCAGGCCATAGGGTGCCAGTATAGAGCATATATTGGTTCTTACTAGCAAAGAGCGTATCCTATGGCCTTCAAGCCAAAGGGTACCAATATAAATCATAGATCGGTTCTTACTAGAATAGAGAGACCAAATAGTGCTTTATACCTGGGGCCATAGGGTGCCAAAACAATGAGGGCACCCATAGGCCTTGGGGCCATAGGATGTGAATATAGAGTATAGAGCATAGAGAATAGAGAGCTTCTTACTAGCTTACAGGGAACCCTATGGCCTTCAGGCCACAGGGTGTCAACGTAGAGAAAATAGAGGTGATTACTAGCATAGACGGGACCCTATGGCCTCTAGCCCAAAAAGTTTCCTCAATGGCATAGAGAGAACACTATGGCCCTGGGTCCATAGGTTGCCAAAAAACCTCATGAAGGGTTTCTTCAAAACATAGAGGGCAACTTGTGGCCTTGGGGTCATAGGATGTGTAGAGCATAGAGAGTTACTTACTAGCATACAGGGGACCCTATGGCCTTCAGGTCATAGGATGCCAATATTGAGGATAGATCGGTTCTTACTAGCATAGAGACACTAAATAGTGCTTTATACATGTGGCCATAGGGTGCCAAAAGAATGAGGGTTTTTTCGAAACAATGAGGGCACCTTGTGGCCTTCGGGCCATAGGATCTTAATATAGAGCATAGAGCATAGAGCATAGAGAGCTTTTTACTACCATAGAGGGAACCATATGGCCTTTAGGTCACAAGGTGTCAATTCTTACTAGCATAGAGGGGACCCTATGGCCTTCAGCCCACAAGGTCTCCTCAATATAGAGCAGATAGTTTTTTTTACTGGCATAGAGAGCACCCTATGGCCCTGGGTCCATAGGTTGCCAAAAAACCCTCATGAAAGGTTTCTTCAAAACATAGAGGGCACCTTGTGCCCTTGGGGTCATAGGATGTGTAGAGCATAGAGAGTTACTTACTAGCATACATGGAACCCTATCGCCTTCAAGCCATAGGGTGCCAATATAGAGCATAGATCGGTTATTACTAGCATAGAGAGACGAAATAGTGCTTTATACCTGACACGGTAGGGTGACAAAACAATGAGGGCACCTTGTGGCCTTGGGGCCATAGGATGTCAATATAGAGCATAGAGATATTCTTACTACCATAGAGGGAACCCTATGACCTTCTGGCCACAGGTTGTCAACATAGAGAAAACAAAGGTTCTTACTAGCATAGAGGGGACCCTATGGCCTTTAGCCCACAAGGTCTCCTCAATATAGAGCAAACACTGTTTTTACTGGCATAGAGAGCACCCTATGGCCCTGGGTCCATAAGTTGCCAAAAAACCCTCATGAAGGGTTTCTTCAAAACATAGAGGGCACCTTGTGCCCTTGGGGTCATAGGATGTGTAGAGCATAGAGAGGTTCTTACTAGCATATAGGGGACCCTATGGCCTTGGCCTTCAGGCCATAGGGTGCCAATATAGAGCATAGATTGGTTCTTACTAGCAAAGAGCTGACCCTATGGCCTGAAGGCCATAGGGTGCCAATATAGAGCATAGATCGGTTCTTACTAGCATAGAGAGACCGAATAGTGCTTTATACCTGGGGCCATAGGGTGCCAAAACAATGAGGGTTTTTTCGAAACAATGAGGGCACCTTGTGGCCTTGGGGCCATAGGATGTGAATATAGAGCATAGAGCATAGAGCATAGAGCATAGAGCATAGAGCATAGAGCATAGAGAGATTCTTACTAGCATAGAGGGAACCCTATGGCCTTCAGGCAACAGGGTGTCAACGTAGAGAAAACAAAGTTTCTTACTAGCATAGAAGGGACCCTATGGCCTTCAGCCCACAAAGTCTCATCAATATAGAACAAATAGTGTTTTTACTAGCATAGAGATCACCCTATGGCCTAGGGTCCATAGGTTGCAAAAAAACCCTCATGAAGGGTTTCTTGGAAACATAGAGGGCACCTTGTGCCCTTGGGGTCATAGTATGTGTAGAGCATAGAGAGGTTCTTACTAGCGTACAGGGGACCCTATGGCCTTCAGGTCATAGGGTGCCAATATAGAGCATAGATTCTTTCTTACTAGCAAAGAGTGGACCCTATGGCCTTCAGGCCAAAGGGTGCCAATATAGAGCATAGATCAGTTCTTACTAGCATAGAGAAACCAAATAGTGCTTTGTACCTGGGACCATAGGGTGCCAAAACAATGAGGGTTTTTCAATGGCATAGAGAGCACCCTATGGCCCTGGGTCCATAGGTTGCCAAAAAACCCTCATAAAGAGTTTTTTCAAAACATAGTGGGCAACTTGTGGCCTTGGGGTCATCGGATGTGTAGAGCATAGAGAGGTTCTTACTAGCATACAGGGGACCGTATGGCGTTCAAGCCATAGGGTGCAAATATAGAGCATAGATCGGTTCTTACTATCAAAGGTCTCACCCTATGGCATTCAGGCCAAAGGGTGCCAATATAGAGCATGGAGAGGCTATTACTAGAATAGAGGGGACCATATGGCTTTCGAGTCACATGGTGCCAATATAGAGCAAATAGTGTTTTTACTGGCATATAGAACATCCTATGGACCTAGGGCGATTGATTCTCAAAAATTCCATCATAGAAGGGTTCCTATGGTCTTTAGCCTACAAGGTCTTCTCAATATAGAGAAAATAGTATTTTTCATTGGCATACAGAGCACCCTTGTGGCCCTTGAGGCCAATCCTATGGCCTTCAGGCCTTAGGGAGCCAATATAGAGAAAATAGTGCTTTATACCGGCATAGAGAGCTATGGCCCTAGGGCCATAGCAAAAAAATCAGGGTTTTTTGGAAACAATGAGGGCACCTTGTGGCCTTGGGGCCATAGGAAGTCAATATAGAGCATAGAGCATAGCGCACAAAAAGATTCTTATTAGCATAGAGGGAACCCTATGGCCTTCAGGCCACAGGGTGCCATTATAGAGTAAACAAAGGTTCTTACTAGCATAGAGGGGACCCTATGGACTTCATTCCACAGGTCTCCTCAATATAGAGCAAATAGTGGTTTTTACTTTCATGGAGAGCACCGTATGGCCGTCGGGCCATACGTTACTAGAAAACCCTCATGAAGCGTTTCTTCAAAACACTGAGGCCACCTTGTGGCCTTGGGGCCATAGGATGCCAATGTAGAGCATAGAGAGGTTCTTACTAGCATGCAGGGGACCCTATGGCCTTCAGTCCAAATGATGCCATATGGTGTTGGTGTAGAGGCTCTAAAGGGGTATTTAGGCCATTCAAGGGATACTACTTTGAGGTTCCTCTAATGTCATAAGAGAACATGTGATCACACTACCATAGAGTGGCCTAAGTAAACTTGTAGAACCATTTTGTCGGCACCCTTTGGACCTAGGACCACATGGTTTAACATAGAGGGGACTCTATGGCCCTAGGTCCACATGGTTTAACATAGAGGGGACTCTATGGCCCTAGGTCCACATGGTCTAAAGGGGTATTTAAGCCATTCAAGGGATACTACTTTGAGGTTCCTCTAATGTCATAAGAGAACATGTGATCACACTACCATAGAGTGGCCTAAGTACACTTGTAGAACCATTTTGTTGGCACCCTTTGGACCTAGGACCACATGGTTTAACATAGAGGGGACTCTATGCCCCTAGGTCCATATGGATGTATTAATATCCATCTTGTCTAAATATATGTCATTCTTTTTACAGAAAATGTCTCAGAAGAGAAAGTCAAAGTTAGTTGATGCAACATGCTCAACACCAAGTTCTTGGTATCTAGATTTTCACTTACCAAATGGTGGAAGTGATGAGAAAGTCCACTTGTTCTTTCAAGATAAAGAGCAATTGCCCTTCAAGGATTGTGGTATTGTCAAGGAGATAAAGAAAGATTGTTCAGATCTTGAAATGTCTCCATGCCTTGGAGTAAAACTACTCAATGGTGACTCCTACTTGCTGGAGCCTGTGGCCTTTGCTCAAAAATTGGTGAAGGTTGATTGTGACGGAGTGACAATGACAAAAGCAGGGTGGGTGGAGCTTCAAGAAGACAATCCAAGTGAGAACTTTATAGACTTATATATTGAGGGCTTTAAGAAAGTCAATCAATATTTAGGTAAATTGAGTAGAACAATGGAGAATAAGAAGCGAAAGAATGAAGACACAGGTCAAGAAAATCAATGTAAGACTCTCAAGGAGAGTCAAACTCCCTCACTTGGAGACAATAGTGGAAATGTGGTTGAAGAAAATCTTTCAGTTATACCCTTACAGACTCAAGAAGCAAGAGATTCTAGTGGACTTGCAACCTTAACAATTGAAACCCCCTCAATGGCAGTGGTTGTGGACTCAGCATCCTTAGCTGTGTTGGGCTCTATTATACAGCCCAAAGAAAAAGATCTTGATAAAGAAGTTCCTTAACGAAAAATAATAGTTGATGCGCAATCTGTCCACAAGATATTCAACAACGAATATATTATATATTTTGCATGGAAAATGAGTATAAATTCAAGCAATCCCACCAAGACATCCCTAGCACAATTAGAACTCTATTTGGTAACGAAGATGCAAGTTCTGAGCATAACGATTGAGATCAACAGATTATGTATAATCGTTACTATGAAGCATTGTATATGATCAAAACACGTTGAATACAAGTTCTTTCATAATGGTTTTTGACACAATATTCATTCTACTCTCAAGCTATATTGAATCTGTGAAGTTATTATCTAGTTCTGCGTCCGAGTGTTGTGGGTCTTCTTGTAATTCAACTTCCACATCTATTATCAGATTCTCTTCTATTTTGTCTATAGTGCATTGAGATACACCGACATTGAACTCTTCTTCGTCTTCGTTTTGACAATCATACAACTAGACTGGAATTTCCTCCTCGTAGCCATCACTTTTGATGTGATACAATATCTTTTTGTTGCAAAACATATACACTATTTTTTCTTCTCTGGTTGTTAATAATCTGTTGCGAATAGTGCTATGAACATACTTGTACATACTCCAACTTCTCTCCAAACTTGAGTTTGATGCACATTGTGCTAGTACTTTTGTTGCAAGGGGCGTAAGGTCGAGTAATGCTCTCCACCATTCATCATCCACCACTTCCATGCAAGTTACTCTTTTGCTATTGACTATACAAAATCATTCAAAATGACCTTCTTTTAGTCTAAATGCACTCATTTCTTTGATACAATCAATTTGATCATGAACATTGGAGTAGAACATGTTGACCATGTGATAAAAATCATTGACCTCTATATTGAACATCAGATGTAAACTTCAATACTCTCGATCAAGCATGTAATCCACACTATGGATTGTACTATGAGCGCTCTTCCATCTTGCATGAAAATACTTGGCCATAATTCTTTGTTGTTTGATAGAGAATGGTAGTCACCACTCCTTCTCTACTACAAACTCTATTAGCTTCTCAAAATTGTCAAGACTTTGTTGGACTGTTGACCACCATGTCATCCACACTTTGCTCATATTTGGTGCCTTCCGCTCAAGGTCGCAAATCGCAAACATAACGGGCATCACTACATGGTATGCATCCATTACACTCCTTCACCAAGAAACTTTGTTTATGGACCCACGTATACATGTAATTTTCTCTTTCACTTTTTCTTTTTGCTCAAGCTGCCATTCATAAAAGGCTTTGCAATTGCAAGTGTCAATCACAGCGCACTTGTTGCGGAGAAGTGATTCTAATGTATAAAAATGCGTGAAAACCAGAGTCTCAACAGGAAGTTTCAATATAATTGACATGCGCGTTCTGTACAAATCAAGCACTCTTTGTCATTTCAAGGTAAATATGATGATTAATTATACATCCTCTTCAATCTGCAAAACAATAAGACACATCTATTTTCAAATGCTACAAATAATAATCAACTTCTACACTGAAACGATGTCAAAACACACACAAAAGCAATAATATCTATGATTGGTCATGTCATGCACTAACAATATTTTATAATACATAATGCACTCCCTATATAAACCAATGCATAAAAGAACACAAAGAAATCTTCAATAAAATCACACAATTGAGGACTACTTGTACCCAATCAAGGATTGTAGCCCCCTTGTGCATCCAATTCAATATATAAAATCTATTTTCATCCAATGAAGGATTATAGTTCTTATGTTATGAAGTGACAATGTATATCAACTTAAATCTATGATGGTAAAAAATGCAAGACTTCAAGGATCTTTATATATCCAGTACACTAGTACAGGGCACCTGACCCTTGACTATCGACTCGTCATTTACATATGTTCATCTTCTAAAACCAGCTTCAGTCCTTTTATGGACCAATGGCTTTCTCGCAATGAGCATGACTCTCCAAATTCTCAATTGTTTTGGTTTTGTACCTTTATGTTCGGTGAAGGATTTAAATATTGTTGTAAGTGGTTACCGAATTAAGAATCACATTCAGCCCCAAGAAAAAAAAAACATGTGACTCTGTAACCTTATGTCAATTCACAAGGAGATGACAGTGTACCCGGTGCTCACATACACTGTCATAATAATCAATATCTAATTGTCCTAAATGATTTTCTCATGTTAAACTGATCATTTAATATGGGGAAGTGCCAAGGGAGAAAAAGCTAGAATATTGGTTAAGCTAGCAAACCGGCCACAGTAGGGATCCAAAGGGGGAGGCATCTGCAAGAGAGCCATGTGCAACAATGGGCTAGAAAGATCCTAAGGTTCATCCCATTAAGACTTCCAAAATGCTAAGGTTCCAAAATTCAAAGGTTGTGTCCAAAGGTCAACCATAGGGGAATTGGATGCTTTGTGTGTGTCCAAAAAAGTCTTTACACATCCCTACTTAGGAGGGGGTGAGCCTTGCTTGTAGGGGATGAGAGAGAAAGCCACACACATACACACCAGCTCCCTTTACACAAAGGGAATGAGGGACACATGTCAGCTCCCTAGGCCAGATGCCCACAAGGTGTACCCAATTCCTATTGGATGGCCTTGGAGGTGGACCAATGAGAATTAGGCTAGAGTAAATCTAGTTTAATTAATTTAAAAACACTTAATAAAAGAACCAATGAGAATTAAGTCCTCTAGAAGACTATTGGACAATCTCCCAAGGGGTCCAATGAGCATTCAACAGCCCAATGGCTTGCTTGATTCCTATTGGCCAGGAGGCAAAGGGGTCCAATGAGAGTTTAGTTGAATTATTAAATTACCTAAAGCTCTCACAAAAGGGGAAAGGGGGACACATGTCAGAAGGCTATCACTTATGCTTCTTAATTGTCATTGGCTAATCCTAGGGAGGTCCAATGAGAGAATAGCAAGAGCAAATAGCAAGACAGGTCGCCCAAGAGAGAGAGGGGGCTGATTTTTGCAAGGCATTATCACACACACACACACACTCACACAATCTCATGTGTGAAGTAAAGAAAACTCTCTCTCCTTCTCAAGCTTGAATGGAAAGCTTACCACCTACTCCAAGCTTGGGAGAAGGGAGGCCTACACCAACAACTCTTGGCTTTGTGACGCAAATCCAACCAAGATCCAAGCTTCAATGGATGCTCATCTCCTCTACCATGCTAATTACTAAGCTATGCTATGCTAATATGAGTGATTATGTGAGGAGATGTACATCTTTCTCGTAAGATACTCCTTCTTCCTCTCAATCTACTCTCATACCCTGCTAGCTCTCACCATCTTTGAAGGTGTGTGAGGTCTTGGGCCTGAGACCGGCCTGAGACCAGGGATAATTGATGTTGTGTTTGCTAAGTGTTTTGCTTAGTGCATGAAGCTTTCATCTTCATTGCACTAGCTAGTCTTGAAGGAACACAAAGAATTGTATTGTACAATGTCTCTCTTGATGGGAGAAACCATAATACAAAGCCTTTTGGAGGGGGGACCGGCTCCATGTAAATCCGGTCCTCAACTGTTGTCAATAGCTTAATT
Source organism: Adiantum capillus-veneris (assembly GCF_014529385.1). Classification (NCBI taxonomy): domain Eukaryota; kingdom Viridiplantae; phylum Streptophyta; class Polypodiopsida; order Polypodiales; family Pteridaceae; genus Adiantum; species Adiantum capillus-veneris. The sequence continues at coordinate 147,875,582 of NC_140952.1, forward strand.
TCTCTCTCTTTTGAAAGTATTGTTCATGCTATCTAACAAGGTGTTATGCTTTTTGTTGCTCTCTCCACCCAAGCACTCTTGTAATTCTCATTAGGAATCTATTCTAATGAAATGCCCACTATGTTCATGCTAATTTCCGCTACACACAAGCTTTTAGGCCATTAAATGTTACATTGGTATCAGAGCACAAGGTTTCTCTTTTCTTGCTCAAGAAGGGAGGTCCTTAAGCTAGCTATAAATGGTTGGTATTATTAATTGCCTGTGAGTAAGTAGAATAGGGATTTTTCAGCCTTGCAGTGCGCCTGCCTTCGTGCAGTTAACGGGGCATCACCGTTGAGAGCTATGGTCTTAATAATGGAGTCCTACGGGGCTTGCCTACGGCTTAACCACTATTGAGCTATTAGAAGATTGACAGGAGCCGGTGCTATTTTGGTGTTGAAAGACCCTCTCTTCTATTCCTTGCAATTAATGGTATTTGAGCCACGGGTACAGTAGCTTGAGTGCTTTTTCTAAAGGGGTAAAGAGGAGTAGCAACTAGAGCTTGAAGTGCCAAAGTACACCTAAAAGGTGTTAGACTGGCTGACAATAGTAAAGAGAGTGAAATTAATGTTGATAACTTTGATTTTGCTAATGAGCAAGTTACTAATGATGCTCCGATGCTTGTTAACTATCTTGTTTCTAGGCTTCAACAAGCCATGGGCAATCCATCTCTCCAAAGTGAAGTGCAACGCGGCAGCTCCGTGCTCATGGGATTATCCAAGCTCATCACCATGACGAGAGAACACCTAGGAAGACTCCTTGTGAGACTTCCAAAAGAGGTCTCTCTCTGATTCGGGAAGAAGAAGAGAATCCATACGAAGGGCTCAAGAATCTACTTCTTGATGATGCATCTCCTTCCCAAATGAGAACTCAAGAGCCTCCACCGAAGGAACGAGAAATAAGTGAGTCTCCCGCCATCTCGGTGGAGATGGCACCACGAAGACGGCGGGCTAAACGCTCTCCATCACCACCAAAGCGGAGAAGACCATCGCACCCTTCTCCACACCATAATTCAAACAGGGATGATAAAAAGCAAGAGAAGAAAAAGGCGAGAAAGAGGACACCCTCTTCTCCATCTTCTTCATCCTCTTCCTCTTATGAAAGTGATGGTGAAGACGACGAAGATCAAGACAAGAAAAAGGTGAGAAAGAGGTCACCCTCTTCTCCACCTTCCTCAAATTCTTCACTTTCTGAAGAAAGTGATGGTGCAACCTTTGAACCATCAAAAAGAAGAGGCCATAGGAAATCCTATGCCGTGTGGAAGAGGTCGTCCAAGCTCAAGAAGTACAAAGAGGGACGGAAGAGCATCTCTTTCCTTACCTATGATGGCACCTTTGGTGCTACGGACAAAGTCTTGGCCTTTATCCAACAGTTTGATGCGGCGTTCGGAGATGAGGGCTTCATGGAGTCCTCTAAGCTACACCATGTAGCTATGCACTTTCAAAAGTCCGCCAGGCAATGGTGGTTTAGCCTACGAGCCAACGGTGAAGCTCCACGAACATGGAAAGCTTTAAGATCTTCCATTATGAAGCAGTTTTTGGCCACCGATGCCAAAGACAAAGTACTCACCGAATGGCGAAGCTTAAAGCTCTCTCCCTATGAATCCATCCACAAATATGTAGACAAGTTTTGGGACCTACGACTCAAAGCCTTTGTCTTCAAAAAGTTGGATTTTGGAGAGCAAAAGCAACAATTTTTTGCGGGCTTAACCGAAGAAATGGCGGAGTATGTCAACTCCCAAAGGCCACATACCATATCGGCGGTAATACACCATACTATGGTGGCCTCTCGAATCAAATTCCAAACGGGGGCTAAAAGAAATAATAAGCCCATGGAAAACAAGGGTTCCAACGAGCCTAAGGGGAAGGAAAATGTCCAAAAGTCTCCTAAGGGCAACTCCAACAAAGCTAAAGAGAAGGGAGTTTACAAAGGTAAGAACAAACTCTCTCTTGAAGAGCTTGAGAGTTATCGCAAGGATAACCGGTGTTTCAAGTGCGGCAAACAAGGGCATGCGTACCGCGCTTGTCCCCAAAAGAATAACCGCCAAGATCCTCCTAGAGCTACCTTGGTTGAAATCCAAGAGGAGGAGACTCACCAAACTCACCACAAAGGATATCCTCTATGCCATGCTTGGGGAAAGGTAAGAGAACATGATGCTTTTATTCTCTTTGACCCTGGTTCTACTCACAATTTTATATATATAGAGTTGGCCACCAAGCTAGGCATACAAGCCTACGAGATGGGAGATGTCCTACCCGCAGACAGTTCTTTCAAGGGGCAAGAAGCTTCAGTCACTCCCTTAATCCGGAAATTGAGGCTTCATGTCCAAAGCTATGTGGACAAAGAGGACTTCTTTATCTCTCCTCTCAAGCATGAAGATGTAATCCTAGGGGCACCATGGTTTGATCACCTGGCTGCCAATGTTAAATTCCCTGAAAGGAGAATCTCCTTTAAGTTCAGGGAAAAGGACATGTATATAGATGCTAAAGAAACGGGTAACACTATCCCCATTGTACATACACCAGCTTTCAACAAGTCAATAAAGAGCTCTATTTCCGTGTACATGATTTTTGTTAAAGATTCTCAAAGTGAACCTAATGCTTTAGCAAAAGAAAATAAAAGCAACCAAAAGGAATTAGAGTTATCCAAGTTTCTCAAGGGGTTTCAAGATGTTTTTATTGACGACATCCCTTGTGAGCGACCTCCTAAACGAGGTAATGATGACCATGCAATTGAACTTCTCCCAGGAAGTTCACCGCCTAACAAACCTCCTTATAGAGTTTCTCAAGCTCAACAAGAGGAGATTATGCGGCAAGTGCATGAGTTAGTTGAGAAGGGCATGGTTAGGCCTAGCTCATCTCCATTTTGCTCACCTGTGCTATTAGTGCAAAAGAAAGACGGCACATATCGTATGTGTGTCGACTATAGAGCACTAAATAGGATCACTATCAAGAATAGGTTTCCCGTTCCACGGGTAGAAGACCTATTTGATAAGCTACAAGGATCGACCTACTTCAGTAGGATTGACCTAAAAGGTGGCTATCATCAAATAAGGATAGTTGATCAAGACATTGTAAAGACCACATTTCGCACCACTTTTGGTCTTTACGAATACATTTTCATGCCTTTTGGCTTGACCAATGCACCAGCCACATTCAACCGCTTGATGGAGAAGCTATTCAGGCCTCATCGAACCTTCACTGGAGTGTTCTTTGATGATATTATCATCTACTCTAATTCATTAGACGAACACAAGCAACACCTCCAGGTAATATTTCAAGTTTTAAGAGAAAATAAACTTTATGTTAATCGAAAGAAAAGTGAATTTTTCTTGCAAGAGATTCAGTATTTAGGTCACATTATCTCTCAAGATGGCATCCAAATGGATCCATCAAAGTTAGAGGTAATAAAAGGATGGCCTAAACCAAGGAATCTTCATGAACTAAGAAGCTTTATAGGTTTGTGTGCATACTATAGACGCTTCATAGAAAAGTTCTCACAAGTTGCGGGACCATTACATGACCTAACAAAGAAAAGCGTTAGGTATACATGGTCTACTAAGGAGAACAATGCTTTTGAAAAGCTTAAAGAAAAGCTTATCTCTCAACCTGTGCTTACACTACCGGATCTCTCAAAACCATTTGAGGTCCAATGTGATGCTTGTGGTGATTGCCTTGGAGCTGTTTTGCTTCAAGAAGGGCACGCCATAGGCTATGAAAGTCGAAGGCTCAACCCTAATGAGCAAGCTCTAGGAATATATGAAAAGGAACTCCTTGCAATTCTACATGCCTTAGACTCATGGAAGCACTATTTATTGGGGACTCCTTTCATTCTGCGAACGGATCACCAAAGTCTTAAGTACTTCATGACGCAGACCAAGCTCTCCGACAAACAAATGAGGTGGGCAAATTTCCTTTTACTATTTCATTTTCATATTGCTCACATTGCTGGCAAGCATAATCAAGTAGCTGATGCACTCTCAAGATGGCCGAGAGTGAATGCGGTTTCCATAGCAACTCACAATGATCTATCTTCAATGATAGATGAGTATGCTATTGATCCCGAATTTAGAGATGTGATTTCAGCCCTTGCATTAGGGAAGAAAGAAGAACCATTTACTTTACAAGATGGTTATCTTCTCTATGGCAATAGACTATGTGTTACTAACTCACTACGTGAGAAAGTAATGTATCAATCTCATGCTCCACCTTATGCGGGGCATAGAGGGATTTAGTCTACCTTAAAGGGAATTGAAACATATTTCTATTGGCTTACCATGAAAGTGAACATACAAGAGTATGTTTCTAAATGTGTGGTATGCCAAAAGACAAAATTTGATAGAGGGAAGCAACTTGGATTGCTTCAACCCTTGCCAATCCCTAATTCACCATGGGAGAGCATATCCATGGATTTTATCTTTGGATTGCCTAAGCCTATCCATGGGAATACGGGAATATAGACGATAGTAGACAGGTTCAATAAACAAGCTCATTTTATACCTGTCAAAAAGACTATCAAAGCACATCAAATGGCAACCCTCTTCATTTCACAAATTTTCAAGTACCATGGCTTGCCAATATCCATAGTGTCGGATAGAGATCCTAGAATGGCCCTTAATTTCTAAAAGGGTCTCTTTGAGAATTTAGGGACAAGGCTAAACTTCTCTTCGGCCTATCATCCACAAACGGATGGCCAAAGTAAAATAGCTAACCTAACCATTCTCGATCTACTAAAATCCTATGTATCGGAAGTAGATCAAAGATCCCAATGGGAGAAGTACTTACCCTTAGTGGAGTATGCTTACAATAACATTGTACATACTTCCACGGGAAAGCATCTTTCGAGGTAATTGAGGGAAGATCAAAAAGTCCTTTGCTACTTAAGGTACATGGGAAACATCTTTGTTGCAGATGAGTATAGCCGGGACCTACAAGAATCTTTTCAAAAGATTAAGGATTGCTATCTCTATCTCACAGCAAAGGCAAAAGGCTGTTGCTGGCAAGCACAGAACAGCCCAAGCCTTTAAAGAAAATGATTGGATCTTGTTAAAATTCCCCAAGGCTCGATTAAGGCACACGACGGGCAAGAATCCTACGGGACACCAAAAGTACTATGCTAAACTAGCAAAAAGGTACTATGGTCCCTTCCAGGTTCTTAGGCCAATCAATGAGATGGCCTATCAACTCAAGTTGCTCAAACATTGGCTCATACACAATGTTTTCCATGTGAGCCTATTAAAGCCTTACAAAGGAGAGCGACCTCAAGAACCAACCACTGAAGACCCACCGAAGATCGAGGACCAAGAGGAGGTGCTGCAGCCCGAGTCCATTCTCCGACATGAAGACAAGGTACTAAGAAGCGGTAAGACTATCCGACGATAGCTTATTAAGTTTAATAATTATCCTTTTGAAGATGCTAGATGGATGCAAGGAATACAATTAAAGGATAACCTAAACCTTGTCAATGCTTACAATGCTTCCCAAGAGTAAGCAAATGTACAAAATGTTAAAAATGAACAAAGTTTTTGTCTTATAAGACTCTCTTTTTCTTTATTGTGCACAAAAATGTAGTATGCATGCTTAGATCAAGTTTGCGGAGACGACGTCACCCAAACACCAAGTAGAGCTTGTCACTCTACTATGGAAGATTGATAGGACTAATGTGCAGACATGCTTGCGGCAGCCTCAGGCTCTCAAGCACCAAATGGACTAGTCATCCATTGTGGAATGATGTCGTAGGGTAACATAGGGATCCTCTACCTGCTAAGAAAAGGACTCATGAATATGCTTTATCTTCTCTACACCATAGTCGAGGACGACTATGATTTCAAGAGAGAGGTAACGTCATAATAATCAATATCTAATTCTCCTAAATGATTTTCTCATGTTAAAATGATCATTTAATATGGGGAAGTGCCAGGGGAGAAAAAGCTAGAATATTGGTTAAGCTAGCAGACCGGCCACAGTAGGGATCCAAAGGAGGAAAAAAAGGAATCCAAAGGGGGGGCCATCTGCAAAAGAGCCATGTGCAACAATGGGCTAAAAAGACCCTAAGGTTCAGCCCATTAAGACTTCCAAAATGCTAAGGTTCCAAAATTCAAAGGTTGTGTCCAAAGGTCAACCATAGGGGAATTGGATGCTTTGTGTGTGTCCAAAAAATTCTTTACACATCCCTACTTAGGAGGGGGCGAGCCTTGCTTGTAGGGGATAAGAGAGAAAGCCACACACATACACACCAGCTCCCTTTACACAAAGGGAATGAGGGACACATGTCAGCTCCCTAGGCTAGATGCTCACAAGGTGTACCCAATTCCTATTGGATGGCCTTGGAGGTGGACCAATGAGAATTAGGCAAGAGTAAATCTAGTTTAATTAATTTAAAAACACTTAATAAAAGAACCAATGAGAATTAAGTCCTCTAGAAGACTATTGGACAATCTCCCAAGGGGTCCAATGAGCATTCAGTAGCCCAATGGCTTGCCTGATTCCTATTGGCCAAGAGGCAAAGGGTTCCAATGAGAGTTTAGTTGAATTATTAAATTACCTAAAGCTCTCACAAAATGGGAAAGGGGGACACATGTCAGAAGGCTATCACTTATGCTGCTTAATTGTCATTGGCTAGCCCTAGGGAGGTTCAATGAGAGAATAGCAAGAGCAAATAGCAAGAGGGGTCGCCCAAAAGAGAGAGGGGGCTGATTTTTGCAAGGCATTATCACACACACACACACACACACTCACACAATCTCATGTGTGAAGTAAAGAAAACTCTCTCTCCTTCTCAAGCTTGAATGGAAAGCTTACCACCTACTCCAAGCTTGTGAGAAGGGAGGCCTACACCAACAACGCTTGGCTTTGTGATGCAAATCCAACCAAGAGCCAAGCTTCAATGCATGCTCATCTCCTCTACCATGCTAATTACTAAGCTAATCTATGCAAATATGAGTGATTATGTGAGGAGATGTACATCTTTCTCGTAAGATACTCCTTCCTCTCAATCTACTCTCATACCCTGCTAGCTCTCACCATCTTTGAAGGTGTGTGAGGTCTTGGGTCTGAGACCAGGGATAATTGATGTTGTGTTTGCTAAGTGTTTTGCTTAGTGCATGAAGCTTTCATCTTCATTGCACTAGCTAGTCTTGAAGGAACACAAAGAATTGTATTGTTTAATGTCTCTCTTGATGGGAGAAACCATAATACAAAGCCTTTTGGAGGGGGGACCGGCTCCATGTAAATCCGGTCCTCAACTGTTGTCAATAGCTTAATTTCTCTCTCTGTTGAAAGTATTGTTCATGCTATCTAACAAGGTGTTATGCTTTTTGTTGCTCTCTCCACCCAAGCACTCTTGTAATTCTCATTAGGAATCTATTCTAATGAAATGCCCGCTATGTTCATGCTAATTTCCGCTACACACAATTTTTTAGGCCATTAAATGTTACATACACTCTCCAAGGATTTTTCGAGTTAAAGCACCACGGTTAGCAGGGGTTTTGCTTTATATACTCATATCCGTTTTGTTTTTTTATTTTCTCAGTGCAACGTCTTTTTCCCGGTAGGCCCACCGGAAAAATAAACAAATCCGGGGGGCCCTGAAGGAACATGTTTATAGCCGGTGGGCTAACATGATCACGTCTTTTTCTTGTGTAATTATTGGTGTTATTAATGTAATCACCCAATTGTGATCACATCAAGAAATCCCTAATCGCATGGCTATCAACATGAAGCTCCTTGAAAGGAGAATTTATTTCACCTACAGGGAAAAGATCATGTATATATATGCCAATGACTCGGTTTGTATTATACCTCTTGTAAATTCACCTGCTTTTGATAAGTCGATGAAAAGCTCAGCTTCCTCGTACATGATTTTTGTCAAAGAGTCTCTAGGTGATGCTAATATTTTAACAAAACAAATTGGTAGGAATCAAGAAGAATTATACTTGTCTAGTTTTCTAAATAGATTCCAAGATGTATTTTATCGATGACATCCCTATAGAGTTACCTCCAAAATGAGGGGATGATGACCATAAGATAGAGCTTCCACCTGGGAACTCCCCGCCTAATAAACCTTCTTATTATAGAGTTTCTCAACCTCAACAAGAGGAGATTATGAGGCAAGTGCATGAGCTTGTACACAAGGTGATGGTGAGGCCTAGATCCTCTCCCTTTTATTCAACAGTCCTACTAGTGCAAAGAAAGACGGCACACATTGTATCTGTGTAGACTATAGAGCACTAAACCGGATCACTATCAAAAACAAATTATCCGTACCGCGGGCAGAAGGTATGTTTGACAAGATACAAGGCTCTACCTACTTTAGTAGGATTGACCTAAAAAGTGGCTATCATCAAATAAAGATAGTGAATGAAGATATTTTAAAGACTAATTTTTGCACAATGTTTGGCCTTTATGAATATCTTGTCATGCCTTTTGGCTTGACAAATGCTCCAGCACATTCAACCACCTAATGGAGAACATTTTTAGGCCCTACCGTGGGATTATTGAGTGTTCTTTGATGATATCATCATCTACTCTAATCCTCTCAAGGAAAATAAGCAGCATCTCCATTTAATCTTTTAAGCTTTGGGGGAGAATAAACTTTTCATTAACCAAAAGAAGAGTGAATTTTCCTTCAATAGACTCAGTACTTAGGTCACATTATCTCTCAAGATGTATTGGTATGGATCCATCAAAGTTAGAGGTAATAAAAGGATGGCCTAACCCAAGGAATCTACATGAGTTACTAAGCTTTACTAGTATGTGCACATACTATAGATGCTTCATAGAAAAATTCTCCCAGCTGGCAAGACCACTACACGACTTAACAAAGAAGAACATTAAGTATTCATGGATTGCAAAAGAACAAAAAGCTTAAAGAAAATCTTGCCTCCCAATCAGTGCTTACACTGTCAAATCTCTCAAAGCCATTTGAGGTCCAATGTGATTCTTCCAAAGATTTCCTTGGAGCAGTTTGGCTTCAAGAAGGACATATCATAGCATATGAGAGTCGAAGACTCAATTTCGAAGAGCGAGTATTAGGCATCTACAGAAAGGACCTACTAGCTATCCTACATGCCCTTGACAAGCTCTCCCACAAACAAATGATGTGGAAAATTTTACTTTCGCAATTCAATTTCCATATTGCTCACATTGCTGGCAAGCACAATCAAGTAGCTGATGCACTATCACAATGACCAAGGGCAAATGCAATGTCCATAGAAACTCACAATGATCTATCTTCCATGATAGATGAGTATGCTACAGACCCCGATTTTTACGATGTAATTTAATCCCTTTCCTTAGGGAAGTAATAAGAACCATTCACCTTACAGGATGGTTATCTTCTCCATGGCAATCGGCTATGTGCTACTCACTCTCTTCATGAGAAATTGATGTATGAATCCGATGCTCCTCCCTATGCGGGGAATAGAGAGATTCAACCTACTCTTTGAGGAGTAGAGACATATTTCTATTGGCCTACCATCAAAATGGACATACAAAACTATGTGTCAAAATGTGTGGCATGCCAAAAGACGAAGTATGATATTGGAAAGAAACCTAGATTTCTCAAGCCTTTGCCAATTCCTAATTCACCATGGGAGATCATATCCATGGGTTTTATCTTTGTATTTCCCAAGTCCATCCATGGGAATACGGGAATTTGGATAATAGTAGACAAGTTTAGTAAACAAGCACATTTTTTACCTCTCAAAATGACTATTAAGGGACACAAAATGGCAACCCTCTTCATATCCCAAATTTTCAAACACCATGGCTTGCCAAATCAGTAGTGTCGGATAGAGATCCTCAAATGACCAGTAATTTTTGGAAGGGACTCTTTGAGAATCTAGGTACTAGGCTCAATTTCTTGTCTATCACCCACAAACGGACGGCCAAAGTGAAATAGCCAACCTTACAATTCTAGATCTAATCAAAACCTATGTTACCAAAGTAGATCAACGTTCACAATGGGAAAGTACCTACCTAAAAGTCCCTTGCTACTTAAGGTACATGGGAAGATCTTTGCTGCCAATGAGTTTATCCGAGACCTACAAGAATCTTTCCAGAAGATTAAGGAGGCTATATCCATCTCGCAACAAAGGCAAAAGGCTGCTCCTAACAAGCACATAAGTGCCTTAGATTTCAAGGAGAATGATTTGGTCCTACTCAAATTTCCCAAGGCTTGAGTGAGGAAAACTACAAGCAAAAATCCTACAGGCCACCAAAAGTATTATGCTAAACTAGCAAAAAGATACTATGGTCCTTTTCAAATCCTAAAACCAATCAATAAGATGGATTATCAACACAAGTTTCCCAATCATTGGCTCATTCACAATTCTTTTCATGTGAGCCTACTTAAGCCTTACAAAAAGGAGAGCCACCACAAGGACCAATTATTGAGAACCCTCCCGAGATCAAAGATCAAGAAGAGGTGCTTCAGCCCAAATCGATTCTTTGACATGAAGAGAAGGTACTATGACATGGTAAGATTATCCGATGGTATCTTATTAAGTTCAAAAAGTATCCTTTTGAAGATGCTAGATGGATGCAAGGAACACAGCTTAAGGAAAGTATGAACCTTGTCAATGCTTACAATGCTATATTAGAGTAAGCAAATGTAAATCTTTTTTAATGAAAAAAGTTTTTGTCTTATAAGACTAGTTCTCTTTTTATTGTGCACAAGTTTAAGTAGTATGCATGCTTAGAATCATGTTTGTGATGATGACGTTTCTCAAACACCAAAAGTAGAATTTGTCACTCTACTTTGGGAGTATGATATGGACTCAAGAGCAGACATTCTTGTGGTGGAAACTAAGTCTCCCAAGCCCCAAATGAATTAGTCATCCATTTTGGAATGATGTTGTAGGGTAAAAAAGGATCCTCTACCCGCTAAGAAACATAGACTAATGACTAAGGCTTTATCTTCTCTACCTCATAGTCGAGGAGGACTATGATTTCAAGAGAGAGGTAATGTCATAAAATCTAATATCTAACTAGCCCAACTGATTATCTCATATTGAACTGATCATTTAATGTGGGAGAATAAGCAGGAGCAAGAGCTAGAATATAGACATGTGCTTTTAGATTTATCTCAGCACGGGACCAAAGGCAATGGGTCCAAATGGGAGATGGTCTAGCAAAGAGCAATGCCATTTAATGGCGCTTAAAATTACTTAGGGTTAGCTTCATTAAATACCTCCAAAGGTTAATGTTAAAAGTCCTTAGACCTAGGACCCTAGGCAAGCTAGGACTAAGCTTGAGGTGGGAACCCAGCCCAAGCTTGAGGTGCTTATTGTGATTGCTGACTAAGGAGCTTGAGGTGTTTTTTGACTAAGGTGCTTGTTGTGGTGCTTGAGGTGTTTGGCGTGCTTACTGACTAAGGTTCTTGAGATACTTTCCATGCTTATGGGACTAGGGGCTTGAGGAGTTTGAAGTCAACAAGGTTCTACAAAGAGGGGGGTGAGCCTACAAGCTAGGGACATGAGAGAGAACATACATACACTCACTCAAGAAAATCCCAAGACATGAGAGGAAACAAGGACACATGTCAAGTTCCTCCCCATGTTGCCCTCATGGGGTTTGTCATAAAATCTAATATCTAACCAACCCAAATGATTTTCTCATATTAAATTGAGCATTTAATGTGGGAGAATAAACAAGAGCAAGGGTTAGAATATAGACATGTGCTTATGGATATTTCTCAACACGGGGCCAAGGTTAAAGGTGTCCAAATGAGAGATGGTATGTCAAAGAGAAAATCTAGCTAATGGAGCTTAAAGACCTTAGGGATAACTTCATTAAAGACCTCCAAAGTTTGGTGTTTAAAGTCCGTAGACCTTAGGCAAACTAGGGTTGTTCTTGAGGTGGGAACCCCGCCCAAGCATGAGGCTCTTGTCATGCTTACTGACTAAGGTTCTTGAGGTGCTTGTCCTGCATGCTGACAAATGTGCTTGAGTTGCTTATCGTGCTTGCTAACGAAGGTTCTTAAGGTGCTTCATGAATAAGTTGCTTCATGACTAAGGTTCTAGAGGGGATTAAAGTGTTCCAAAAAGTCAAGCATGATCCTACAAAGTAGGGGTCGAGCCCCAAGAGTGGGGCGGGGGGTGTTGACTAACTCCTTCTTCACCCAAAGGACACCCCTTGCTCAAAGAGGCAAATGGGACACACGTCAAGCCCCTATCTAGGTTACCCCCATAGTGTGCCTAAAGCCTATTGGCTAATCCCTAGGGGGTTCCTATGATAATTTATCTTATTAAATTAATTAAGTAAGAATTTATCAAGTCCTCTCTCTCAAAGGGGAAAGGAGGACACTTGTTCAAAGGCTACCTCTATTGCTAGTTGTGACCAGGACTTGTGATTGGCTAGGCTTGAGAGAGCCAATGAGCCACAAGAATGAGCTAGAATATGGGGTCGAGTATGCAACTAGAGGGATATCTTGGGGGGTATACTCTCCCCCCCCCCCCCCCCCCCCCACACTCACACACACACACACACACACACACTCATATTGAGTGAAGTGAAAAGTGCAAGATATACATCTCCTTCTCCAAGCTTGTTGTTGAGAAGTTGAGAGCCTACACCAATACTCTTGGCTATGGAATGCAAATCCAGCCAAGAGCCATGCTTCAATGCTTAAGCTTTCCATCTTCTTCATCATCATTATTGTGCTATTATGCTATGCTATACAAAAAGAGTGATGATAAGTGGGGAACTATCTCTTTCTTGTATGTTACTTATTCTTCCTCTTCCCTACCCTCATTTCCCGCTAGCTCTCTCCACCTTGGGAGGTGTTTGAGGCCTTGAGACTGAGGCAGAGGATGATTAATGCTTTTACAAGATTATGTTATACTCATGATGCATGAATCTTTCCATATTCATTGGATCACCTAGGTCACAAGGAACACAAAGATTGTATTGTACCAAGTCTCTCTTGATAGGAGAATCTATAATAAAAAATCCTATTGGAGGGGGGACCGGCTCCACATAAATCCGGTCCTCAACTGTTGTCAAGTTCTCTAAACTCTCTCTCTAGCAGAAGTATTGTTCATGCCAAGTTAATTAAATATATGGTTATGTTGCTACCGCTAATTAAGTTCACCCTCTATGTTCTCAAAGTAGTCTCATGAAAATGCTCACTCTTATTCTCTTAATTCCGCTATTCTCGAAGTTCTTGGGCCATTTTCATTACAGAGTGTTTGAAACCTTATAGCTAGTCTTAATGGGTCCAATGAGCTTTTAGTTTAATTAAACAATTATCTAGGTGTTATCAAGCCCTCTCTCTAAAAGGGGTAAGGAGGACACTTGTCCAAAGACTACCCTTGTTGCTTGAAATGCATTGTGCATGTGATTGGCTAGGCTTAGAGGGGTCCAATGAGCTTCAAGCTTGAGCTACAAGGAGAGCTCAACCAAAGAAAGCAAAGGGTGCTTGGGGCGTATACTCCCTCTCACACACACTCACTTTCTCTCATTCTCACTTGGTGAAAGTGCAAGAGTTCAACTCCTTCTCCAAGCTTAAGAAGTTGAGATCCTACACCAATGTTCTTGGCTATGAAATGCAAATTCAATCAAGAACCATGCTTCAATGCTATGTTGGCCATCTTATTCATCTCCATTACTATACTACTATGCTATATATGCTAAGCTCTATGAGTTATGGTATGAGAGGACACTACTTCTTTCTTGTAGGTTACTTCTTATTCCTCTTCCCTTCCCTCACTTCCTGCTAGCTCTTTCCACCTTTGAAGGTGTTTGAAGTCTTGGGATTAAGTCTGGGGACAAGTTAATGCTTTGGTAAGATAGTTAAGGGCATAATCTTGGTGCATGAAGCTTTCCATTTTCATTGCACCAACGAGGTCTAAAGGAACACAATTGTATTGTAATAGATATATCTACATGGGAGAATCTATAATACAAAAGCCTTTTGGAGGAGGGACCGGCTCCAAGTAAGTCTGGTCCTCAACTGTTTTCAAATTTCTCTCTCTCTCTCTCTCTCTCTCTCTCTCTCTCTCTCTCTCTTACAAGTATTTTTCATCCCAAGCTAATTGGGTGCACTATTCATTTTGCTACTTGCAATCAAGTACTCTTCTTATGCTCCTTAAAAACCCCTCTTATTGGATATGTTCACTATGGTTATTTAAATTCCGCTACTATCCATGTCATAGTCATATTCCATTATAGATAGTTTTGTCATGGATCCTGCTAGAGAAGGACAACCCATGGGTGCAAAGTAGCAACATGTATATGTTATCATTGACATACTTGAAGGATCAACAACATATATTCTAGAGGAGTTGACTCCAAATAATGCTCAATTGAAAGGACATAAAGAAGGCAGTCATGCTCAACGTAAACCCTAACATGTACAACACTTCGGGAATCTTTGTCACTTAGCAGTCGTCGTATAAAATAGTAGCCACTTTTGTAGTTTTAAGAGGCTTTTGTAAAAAAATAATTCAACAACTATTTAGATGTCTAATCAGAAAAGCCTTTTAGGAAAATATGCCAACACATAGTGTGAGTTGAAAAAACATATCGAGAAAATAAATAAAGGGTTGAAGTTGTCTTTGCATGCCATCTCTGAAGATTTACGCTGTAAAATGCATATAAAGGCCCCCTTTTTTAAAAATTGACTCAAACTTCTTTGAAAAATCCCTCAATAGATTTGTAATGAGCCTATCAATTTTCTAAGTTTCTTAGATATAGACTTACAACATTTACTATTAGCCCGAGCTAAGTATTAAATCGCAAAAAGGCTTTTCTAAAAAATTTAAGAAATTATTTGTAGCATTTTTATCTCTGAAATGACTCTTAGAGGTTTAAACACATCCTTGAAAAATGCCCGAGAAGTTTCATGAAGTTTTTATGTCATGCAAAAGAGTCATGCTTAAAATACTAGAATCGAAGCATGAGCCACTGTAGTGGCTCCACGTCACTTTTGGACAATTACAAGACTATTGTTAAAGTAATTCCACAAAGCCTAAAACAAATGGCCACTTCAATTGGCGTAAACCTAGCTTATCATAGCTTATACAACCTTTCCTTAGCTCCCCATGGCCATCATGTACACATCCCAAGTTATGCCCATACATGTATACATGACCCATGGACCTTTTTATCATTCTTTCCAAGTTCATAAGAGGTAAGAAACGAGGTCAAAACAGCCCCAAGAAAGGTTCATACTAGTTCTCCACTTTATCCTCTTTTGAGAGGATCTTGAGCCCTCTCACAACTCATCTATGGAAACAGCAACAAGATCTACCATATGCTTTGCTATTTCACTCATGAATGAATCATTCTATTATCTACCTTAACCTATCATGCGATATCAGTGTCAATAGTATGATTAAAACTTCCAAATCATTTGTCGCCAATCCTAACCCACTTGCCCCGTATTGGACCTAGTATGTGTACACACTTTGGTTGCTATAATGCGATTTCCCTCTCCTTCTCTCTCTTAGAATAATCCTTGATTAACTGCCAAATCGGTCTATTGAAGACACATGCATGGGCCATTATCTTTGCTAGTTGCTTGGGGATTCATTTTCAATTGGAATCAATACTCGTTTTCTTTAATAGGGAAATCTTCCTCATTAGGTGTTTTTTTTTTTTGAATTTTTCATATTTGTTTGACGCATGTCCATATTCTCTTCCCTCTTTTCTTCAAGAACCAGCTTTGATTATTCATGTCTTTTGAGTTATGTTACCCTCACCCTCCAATTTTTAATGGGTTCTCGGTCGGTAGATATACTTGTAATGGGCCTATGCATCATACCTTCTTACTGCATTAACTTCCTCCTAATTAAGATTTATGTTATTCTTGCAATGTTTTAACTCGTCTAATTTCCCTAACTTTCCATGAAGCAAGGATTTGCAAATTCTCACAAAACAAGTCAAAATGATTTTACCACATGGAGAGATAGGATAAGAGCCACTTTAGAGATTGCACAAGTTTTGGCATGTACTAAGGGGCCATGATAAGACTATTTTAACATCGCAGAAATTTTAAAACCTTTTTAACTTTTTCTCCAATCTTGTAAACTAGGTTACTAACTACATCAAGTGCCACAGCATTTTTAACATGGGCCTTTAACTCCACCCTAAACACTTCATGTAAGCTTATCGAAATTGCATAAAGGAACTCTTCTCATAGAGAGGCCTCTCAAATGTACTCTTAAATTTGAGTTAAGTATACGAAATAAATATAACAAGATCCAAACAGCAACAATGGTACGGTTCAAAAGGTGAGGTTTTCGCGAAAATCTCCCTGATGAAAAACTATTCAATATATGTATATAAGACATGGTTGAACGGATGATTAATAAAGTCACATTTTTGAATCTCATGATGTTTACCTGGTTTCATTTGGTAAAATTTACTTGAATTCATAGAATGATTCATGATTCTACTAATCTTTACATCCCAAGCAATAAGCTTTTGTTTCAAGGAATAGTATCCCAATATAGTTCAAAAGACACACTTGTGGAAAACATGTTAACTAAAGCAACAAGTAGTCTAAGCAATTATTTAGAGAGTGTTGAAGTGCAGTAAGCGGATCCAGTGCAATATACCCTCTCTTCCCTTTGTCCATTCATACTATGATAGAAGAGACTACAAGGTCACTCTTCAACTTCCGAGTACTCAAAAACTATGTACCAATAACAATGAAAAGGTGCATATTTGATAAGCTGACCAATTTCCGAAACTATTCATCACCAAAGTTACAAGGACGTGGATACAGACTTAATTAAGCATACTGCAAGGAACGTACAAACTAAAGATCAGTTGAAAATAGACAGGAAAGGCAAAAAACGGGATGGCAGATTAAGATTCCACCGGCCTAAGTGCATCTCGGCTTGGGCAGACAGGCCCTGAAACATCAAAAATAGTAAACAATCAGAACAAATGAATGGAATCGAGACTCAAATCGTGCATGCAGGTCACATACATACATGCATACGATACACTGACACAAACAAAATTAATGCCTTCAATCATGGTCGTCACTGTACTGAGCTGCAGAGCTCCAACTTCGCCTATAATGCAAGGATTGGCACCACCGCACCTTAATTAACTGTAACAGACGCTAGAACATTATGACGTTTACAAGCTGGCGGCATATTAGTAATACCAGCTAACTGACATGACGAAAAAAATCACATACAGCATTGCAAGCACACATGCGTCGTATAAGCTAGGAGCGTGCAAATGCACGTTAAGGAAAGGCAATTGATGATCTGCTGTGCTGTTAACACGAGGTGATAATAAAAATGATGAGCTTACTTGGTGCAGTCGGTGTTCTGGTTGACCTTAAGGCCCAGCTTGATGCCACACTTGTCAGAGAGGTCGGAGACGCGGGCGGAAACGAGGTTGGGGATGCTGCGCGCGTTCTGCTTGATGCACTCACAGACGCCCTGCCTCTTGAGGCCTTGAAATTGGGTATTGAGGGCCATCACGTTGGTGCAGCAAGACTGCGAAGGGGCAGCTGGTCGAAGGGACTTATCGGTAAGGTAGGAGAAGCAAGGGATGAACTTGAAGTTGATAGAGACGCAGTTCACATTCCCGGTTACAGCCTGCGCTGCTCTTAAGGATCCCGTTCCCGTGCCCATAATCAATATCAATAGGCACAGCATGTAGACCGGGAGATTCATCGTCAGGCCTCCCGCTGCTGCCATTCGGGACACTCGACCTCCTGCTACAACACAGCTTCCTGGGCACTAACCAGACCCACTTATATAACTATCCCCTAGCTCCCTTTTAACGCGGAATATAAATAAAAAAATGCAAGCACTGCAACTTGCAAGTTATAGAAAATAGGCTGGCTAGGGTAGCCTAGATTGGGGATATCCTATGGACTTAGAACCCCACGGTCCCACCTCATCCACTCCAGTCTGCAAAGTCCAAACCTCATATCAGAGCGCGTTCAATGAAGGAGGTGTCCGTTTTCAAATCCTTGTTTGTCCGCATCAACGCTGGCATGATGCATCCACTCAATGCTGGGGCCATTGAGCGTAGAAAATCTCGTACATTTGGACTCTGGAGTCAGGACTGTGTCTAGACTCTGGCCATGACTCGAGACTTCGTGCCCATGGGGTTCCATTCACTGCAGTGTTCTGGAGATTTATTTTTACCAACCATACACGAATCCCTTTAAGGCAATTCTCAATAGGACATTATGTCAAATACCTTGTATTTTACCGAGTACCCTTTACAAGTGTCAATGTCTCCGAGCTCAAGGCTAAATGCCAAAAGTGAGAGAAGCTCACGTGCACGGGATAAAGAGGGGGAGAGAAAGAGAGAGTGTGAGAGAGAGGCCACCTTCGACGGTCGGCCGTACTCGTACTATTTTATAGCGAATCCCTCCAGATTTTTTCATTTTCCCTATTGTCTCAATCGACCAATTTTAATTTCCAACCGGCCCAAGGCTAACATCAGCACTATCTAACACTAGGTCAATAAGACCCCAAGGTGGTGGGATCAACGATCACCGACTCGCTATGGGGATCTCGAGAAGGACAGATAAAGGAGAAAAAAGTTAGCACATTGACATGTGAACCCCCCCCCCCCCCCCCCCCCCCCCGCGCGACACTCGAATCTAAGACCTCCTCGTTGGTAGCCTGACGCCCTAACCACGCGCTCACGTGGGGTTGCTTGTCCCCAAGGCGAAGCCACTCTCTAATAAAGTGAACTCGGACATGGGCAAAAGTAAACACGGACCAAAAAAAGTAAACAAGGACAAATCAGATGGCGTCTGAGCTTCGTGGGAAATGTGCTTCACTTTAACACCCTACATCACATTGCTTATACTTAATTTAATACCCCGTGTTAGATAGTGTCAAGGCACCCTTTTCCCGAACACTAGGTTCCAAATTTGAACTTTCTTTGAGCAGTATGACAGACTGATGGTTGTACTCACAGTCGTAAGAGTCTCCCCCTCTTCACCTCGAATCATCATATCACGACAAGCCCCTTCCTCCTACTAGAAAGCCCTCGCCATTTTCCCTTGTGAGGGAAGGGGAAAGAGAGATGGCCTATCAAGAAGCACTCCGCAATGGCCTGTCCCCTTTTCAAGACACCCTAATACCAATTAGATCGGCCCCTCTCTTGGTGCCTCCCCAAACATCTTCTATGATGAGTATTAGCGTAAAGATGGTATCACCCAAGCACCCCCAAGACTACGTGAAAATTGCAGTGGACTTCAAAGCCTCAACCAGAGTATGTTTCCTCAGTAGCCACGTATGTTATTTTTCCCTATGGCTCCAATGTAGCAGAGCTATGCAGACATTAACGTATGTTATTTTTCCCTATGGCTCCAATGTAGCAGAGCTATGCAGACATTATGAGGCTACCTCAAGATTAAAACCAATTGTTTAGACCTACAAACCCTCAGCTCCAAGGTATGAACTTTCTCTTTTCTATTAATCAACAAGAGGCATGGAATGTCCACTCTAATCATGTTGAGCAAGCTCACAAGGTAGCTAAAGTTTCTCCTCAAGGAAGGGTAATTGATATGAGTGAAGGTAGACAACCAAGAGATTGAGTTCACAAGATAGCCGAAGTTTCTCCTTAGGAAACGGTAATTGGTATGATTGAAGGTAGGCAGTCAAAAGACCAATCTCAACACAATAACTTGGAAGGAATTGAACAATACTTTAATAAAGCCAACTCTAGGCTATCATCCTTTGGGCATCATTGTCAGGGGAGGATGATCATAGAGATGTAGTTGTACTTAGTAAGCAGGAACTTGACCCCTGGTTTGGGCAGCTACAAGATAAAGTAGTAATAGGGATATGTCATGGACTCGGGCCCTCATTAGAGGTGCTAAAGACATGGATAACTAATTTTTGGAAGAGTAGGGGCCATTTCCCCTACCATATCCAATATCTTCCTAATAGGTGTCGTATTTTCTTCTTTGATGATGCTGACAGTGCTCTGGAAGTAACAGAGGGGTAATGGATTATTAAAAGCACCCCCATCTCCTTTTTAAAGTTGTATAGAAGATTTAACCTTGAAGGAGCTTAACCTACCAAAACTCCCCTTTGGGTGGACTTCCCAGATTTGCTTGAGCCTTGTGGAGTACTATTGTCCATGGTTAAGGGAAGTGGAAAAAATGATGGGTAAAGTGTTGGGACAAAAATCTAGAGGGGGTTTAATCTAGAATGGGACCCCTAGCTACTAATTGAGGTTGACGTAGGCTAGGAGCTTAGACAAGAAGTCCCTCCCTCATATGGTTCCTTGCTTCATGTCCAAAAAATCATCTACAGAAGTTTGCTTAATGCATGTTTCAATTGTCACCATCAAGGACATGTCATCATTAAAGAATGTCCTATATAGTCAAGACTCAAGAACAAGAGAAAAGAACAATCAAATGCTCAACCTTAGTTTCAACACGTTAGCAAAAGACATTCACTTAAAAACCAAACAAGTAACAAGGCTACCTCTTCCAGAAGCATCTGTGGGCTTCTACCGCACGTATCGAAGCAAGGGCCTTGCCTACACTGTGTGCGAGCCACAGATGGCTCCAAGCACATAACTAGCCTAAACTAGTAAGCTCAAAGATGACGATGGTGTGTCACTCACTGCTCTATGCTTGTTGTCGTGGAGGATTCCTCGCCGCAAAGAAGAAGGAGCTGCCGTTGCGCCGCGCTCAACCGCCTTGTCTTCGTCGTGCACCGCAATGATCGATCACACACACTCCCTCTCTCTCTCTCTCTCTCTCTCTCTCTCTCTCTCTCTCTCTCTCTCTCAAGCACACACACTCACACTAGTACTACACAAAGGAGATGGAGTAAGAGCACTCTTCTTGCATTGCACAAATGAGAGAATGAGGTATTTTAGGTTTAGATTGACTTTTATATGGGCTTGCCCGTTCACCTTTGGGTGCCCACACTTAGCCAATCTTACCCAAACATTATAGGTTTCGGTTTTAGGGGTGCGCCTCTCATCGGCGATCACTCTTAACCATTCCTACCTGCCCAACAAGCCCGAACAATGACATAATACACTACTAGCGGGTCCGACAAGCCCGGCCCATGGCTATATTAAAGGTGGTCGCTTGGTGGTGGTGATCGCTTGGTGGTAACATGCACCCCTTCCTGATGTAGATTCCACCCTCAGAAGCTAGTGAGAGAAAGCTCGTTTTGTCCATGTTGTAGAGCATGTGGATTTGAATGTGCAAGGCAAAGTCACTATTTTATGCAAGCGGAATTATATGGCAATAAATCATGAGAGAATGCAAAGTACATGTGGAAATGAGTAAATGCAAGATTTATGAAATGCTAAACTGCCGTTAACAACAAATAAATTACACTTTAATGAAATTAATTAATCAAGAGTTTTGGGCTTATGGGTGAGTTTATCAATTAGTTAGCTATGACTAAGGTTAAAATAACTACTCTAGTACTAGCTAAGCTAAGAAGATTATCTAAATGCAAGATTCCCTAATTGTGCTTTTCAGCTTTGATTAGCCAACTAGCTCTCACAACTCCAAACAAAAGCTTGAAATTTTAATTGTAAGCTCGATGGAAGTCTTTTAAATGTCTTTTTTTTTCTTTTACTTTGGTTCACAATCATTTGACACGTGTGCTTATTTTGTACATCCGGGGCTTTTTGCTTCTCAAGGAAAAGCGCACACACTGGGAACCTCTAGGGCTCTACTACCATAGACTGTACATGTGAGTGAAGTACCAAATCAAGCCAGGATTTCTCTTCCAGCATAAGATTTTTCATTTGTGGCACTTATGTTTTTTTCTTCTATTTCCTTAGTATTCTCATTAGTGTCTTTTCTTGTTTAAGTGAGCAAGCTTCTCTATGCCTAAAACATTCCTAAGGTCTCAAACATGCAGATAATTTTATCAACTAGGACTAGTGGTCAAGTAAATGAGTTAACCTAAAGTCACGGTCTCCTAATCTCAAAGCTCATCTATAAGATTAAACTCTAGTCAATCAACTAAGCAAAGACAAATTTATACATCTATAATGGCAGATAACAAACATAACTATTGCACTCAAACAAACCATGTAAAACCACAACTAGCAATTATACATATCCACCGCATGAATCATGGAAAGTAGTACACCTGGAGGTATGGAGTTGCTCATTTCGTCGAAGCAGATGTCCTCAGCCATGTGGATGGAAATACATATAAGTCCTACATAACAATATCAAACAACAAGGCACTATACCTCGAGGAGGCATGTTAGTGCAAGAAAATTAAAACTCCTAGGAAAAAACTCAAAACACAATCCAGACCCCTAACCTACCTATCTGTCGTCCCTTTTAGAATCAAGGAAAGAGGATATTATATAAACCCGGTGGCATCCCTAAGGCTAGGCCTCTATCCTCATCATCTAGATAAACAAAATCATTTTCCGTGAGTCCATAGTCTTCCTCGGTCTCTATTATTTCTTCTTCATCATCCTCTTGCACAAGCGTGTTAATCAAGAACCTCGCTATGCGTGGATACTCATCTTGTGCAAAAGAATAAGCATCGCTACTAGGTAGGGATCACTAGTTCTCCATAGATGTATCAGCCATTCTATCTCCTCAAAATTTCTCTCACGTGCAAGTCTCTCTACCAAATCCCATTCGCAAGAAAGTACACGGCAACAGATGTGAAACACTTGAGAAAAATAAAAAGGGTACCTTTCATAAAAAATAGAAGCACATGCCTCTGGTGAACTAGCCATCTCTGAGAATACAGATAGATTTGGTTAGGTCTTTAAAACATAAGAGTTGTTTTTGTGTGCTTTTTGATGTGACATGGTGAATTTGGACTTATGTGTAGGATCTAATAGGGTGCTCTCTCGTTGCTAGTCGCTCTTGCTCTTTTACTATTTGTTTTCATTTTTTGTTTGTTTGCTAGAACTAGTATAAGGCTATGTATATATAGTCCCTCAATTGCAGAGTTCAGATGTTACGGAAGAAAATTTAAGAGGATGGAGATCCAAAATATTGACGTGAGTGAGGACTGCCTCCTTCCTTGGGTAGGTCATACTGTTTGAAATGTGCTTGTCACCCTTTGAAACCAATTGTTCCAGTTGATAATAGGTGAGGATTTTTGCCAGTAGTTTTCTATTACCTTAGGTGCCTCATTGAGTTGCAAGGGTGGTAAGGTACTCTTTCATGATCGAACTTGAAGTGGTTCAACATGTGATTCTTGAATACTGGGAGGTGTGGATTCCTTTATAGCTTCATGGAGGTCCACTATTGTAGGTGGAGGCTGTGGAGAAGCTTTTAACTCTATGGATGCATTACATGAGGAGCTAGAAGCTTCATGGGACTCCCCCCTTCCTGAGCTAGGTGGAATAATTTGGTTTTGCCTTGGAACCCAACTAGATCTGGAATAAGTGTGTAGCATTATGTGATGTTTCCCTTTCCATGGTTTTCCATTGGCTTTGGAGTTACACTAATTGATTCACATGGTTTTGTAGGTGATAGGGAAAGACACATTTTACGTTTAGGGACCCAAATTTGATCATTTCCATAATAGTAGCCTTGGGCTTTTAATAGTTGTTTTGGAATCCATCGTGATTTGGTCTTGACTCTCCTAGAGCGCGCTCTTGGTTTTCCATGAGAAGTTTTTCTTGAAATGGATAGAAGGGTTGAGGTATCTGGAAGTAAGGCCTTGGGGACCCATTGATATGTACTCTTAGGTCGTGATGCGAGACAAATGATCCGCCATGACATGTTTTTTACCAGGTCTCACTACAACGATAAAATCAAACTCAAGGAGAATTAACAACCATCGTGTATTTCTTCCCATGGAACAAGGTTTATTTACTAGATACAACAAGGCTTGATAATCCACATAGAAAACAAACTTGTCAGCAAGAAGGTAGTAGCTGAATTTCTTTATTGCATAAATCATAGCTAAACTTTCTCGCTCTGTAGTGGTGTAGTTTCTCTCGGCATCATTCAATTGACGACTTGCAAAGTTAATGGGGTAGTCCAATTTATGTTCTCCTGGTTGAGCTAGAACATACCCAATAGCAAAGTTTGATGCATCAATATGCACATGGAAAACTACATTCCAATCGGGCACTCATGTAATAGGAGTGCTAGTCAAGGTATTTTTCAATGACTCATAAGCATGGTCACACTCCGCGGTCCAGTGGAACTCAATAAGAAGCAGGACGAGCTATCTCAACAAAGTTTAAAATAAACTGTCGGTAATAACCAACATGGCCCATGAACCTTTGTACTCCTTTATAGTTTGTATGTGGTGGAAATTTAGCAATGGCTTTAATTTTGCTCTCATCTGTGGAAATCCCATTTTTGAACACTATATGCCATAAAATGACTCCATGTTTAACCCAAAGTTGGCATTTGAAAGGGGAGATGCGATACAATCTGCACTTCTCAAACACTTTTCGTAAGCATAATAGATGTTCTTTCCAAAAGGAATAAACACAAAGGTCATCTAAGAAAGCTTCGCAAAACTCCCTCAAATATTCTCTAAAAGCAGTGTTTATTAATCTTTGAAAGGTAGCAGGGACATTCGTTAAGCCAAAAGCCATAACATGAAATGCGAACACTCCAAATTCGGTAATAAAGGCTATTTTAGCTTGTTCCTCTAGTGCAATTGTGATTTGATTGTAGCCAGAGTACCCATCTAAAAATCTATAAGCTTCCTTCCCTCCTGCAACTCTTTCAAGCACATGTTCTGAATATGGCAAGGGGTAATGGTCCCTCCTAGTGGCAGCATTGACCTTCTTGAGATCCGCGCACACTTTGAGTTTCCCATTCTTTTTCGATACAATCACTATTGGAGACACCCATTCTGAGTGCTCAATAGGGTATATGAACCTGCATTTCACAAGCTTTTCAATCTCTTCTTGAACGATCTTTGTATATTAGGATTCATTGGGTAGGGTCTTTGTTGAACTGGTTTATCCATGCTATTCATGGGGATTGTGTGTTGCACCACGAAAGGTGAAACACCTTTCATATCATGATATGTCCAAGAAAATATATCCTTGAATTCCTTGAGAAGTTCTTTAGTACACACTCCTCAGTCTTTGTTAGATCTTGGGCAATGAAAACAGGTTTGGACTCTTCTCATGGGTCTACTAACTCTATTTCCATAACTATCACTGGACCATCATAGACTCCATTGCTTCCATTGACAGGTTTTCTTTGAGCCTTTGTATACACAACCTTACGTTCATTTGTGGTGTAGGATTTGAAATGTTCAGGTGCAGGGTGTAAGCATGTGAGGTCCTATTGTTCTGTGGACTGTGATTTCACATCCAATTCCTTTTTTTGTTGAGTTAACACTCGATTTTGTTGTCTCCTTATGGTACAGCTCAACTTGAACTTCTCAGTAGCCTCTAGTTGTGCAATGTCAATGGGTTGTGGACTACACCACATAATGCTTTACAGGTATTCACCCCAGTTATCTACCAACTTCCGATGAGCATCACATGCCCCTATACAATTAAGCCATTATGTGGTAGATTTCTTTTCATTTATTCTAGCACGCACATTTCCTCGATATCGTCGCCTCTTATATCTCTTACTCTTCTTGTTTAATTTTTTATTACGGCCGATCTCTAGTCACAAGAGTCACTAGATGAATTGCTACTTGTGTCTTCTGCTCCCTTGGATAGATTGTCATCTAGGGTACCACTGGGCCTGGAATGGTTTGTCCCCACATTTTCACTAAGATTTAACTCAGATTCTTCATCCTCAGAGTCAATTTCAATTGATGATTCTGACACCAAATCATGTGGGCTATAGTCTTGTGAGACGTTATTGGTTCCAATGCCATTCAAACCTTCATTTTGTAGGTCATCAGAAGCTATATGCATTGCTTCTAGCATATTTAAGGGTACAAGTGGTGGCATTTCATCCCGCTCAAGTGTTACCCAAGTTGTCTTCCTATTTTGCCAAGTGTCTATGGTTGCTGCTAGGTGGACCCAATCCACAATGTCCTACTCACTCATCCCAAGTAGTACATCCATATAAGGAGAATCTTCCCCACCATCACTGTCCGCTTTACACGTGTAACAATACTATAATGGGGCCGAGTGAACTGTGGTGTCAGATCTATGATCAATTATAGTTTCCTAGAGAATGTGCTCGACCAGTTACAAGATCCACTCAAATGATAAAATCTCGGAATTGCAAGTAGACATGGTTTTAGACCAGTCATGCACCATTTTTGCTTCCCTCATGAAAAGACGTCCTAAGATCATCTCAGATGCCATAGTGTGCTTGGAGAAATCCATAACAGTGAAGGTTATTCTTATTTTATGTCCAAAGACTTTGATCTTGAGATCTTCTAGCATCCCAATAGGTTTAACAATAGACCCATTGGCCATCTTTACTACTATGGTTGTGGTTCCAATGTGAGGTCTTTCCATAGTTTCCCAACAATTTTTAGTCACAATGCTAACCCCAGCGCCACCATCAAGGATTCCGTTCACAGTTAATCCCTTGGTAGTGACTGGTATGATTGCATTGGATTCATCTCCCTCAAAGTATTGTCCCAACTTGTTAACAGGTATTTCTACAACAGGGTTCTCATCTAGGTTGGGTTGTGGATCTAAGTATTTCTCCTCTATTGGCATCTCCCTAGCTCCATCCTTCTGTGAAAATTGTGGTAGCCTAACCTTCAGTTCTCCATTGAGGAAAGCTCGAAGAGCTAAGAATAGCTCAGGGTCTCCATATAGTTTGGAGATGATGGTGGTTCTAACTTCTGAAGCCATGAAATCCATCAGTTTGGCAATATTTAACGGCACCTTTTGGGCTTCAGTCCCTTGACGTGGGGAAGATGGGATCTCCATTTCTTCGATAGGGTCAGGTAGTCCCTCTGTAAACATTCTTTCTAGCAAGAAGTGAGTCCGGCCACTTTCCCATGACATTAAGTTCCTTTAAGTCCCTTTCTTCTTGGATGACACTAGGTATGGCTAGAGGTCTATGGACTTTGTGAGGTTGTTGTTGCGTAGGGAACAATGTGTCTATAATCTAGATCTGCCTAGGTGCTGGCACTAGATCCCTTTGGGTATCTTCTACCAAAATCCTTAATTGCTTGACTCACTTGATCTCCTTTGTAGGGTTTGGGTAAGTTCCTATCTTCTTCTTGGATCCTGGCCATTGTGTCTCATGACGATCTTCCTTGTTGGTTTCTTTCCTAGTGGTCATTTTGGTCTCCATGGTTTTACCTGAATCAGAATCCTCTTCAGTGTCTTTCATATATATGGTGTCGTCACCAGTCCCTATGTTGGTCTTTGAACTGGGGTCGTCACCAGTCCCTATGTTGGTCTTTGAACTGGGGTCTGACTTCGCTGCTTTTTACGATCTCTTCCTTCGTGTTTTCTTCTTCTTCTGAGATTGGACAATTGATGCCGTGTCTCTTTCTTCAAGAATATATTTTTGTTTTTGGAGCATCAATTGTGTGAGTACATTTACTGGTACCACATGCGTACTTTGTAATGGCTCCTTGGTAACTTCAATCAAGTTTAATGGTGTAATCTTTGGTGCATTTGGATTATTCGAACATTGGGCAATCAAATGATCTATGCCACATCGATTACACATGAGCATCGGCATTTTAGACGTGCTCGCTTGATTGGTTTGCATTAGTGTGGCGTTCTTTTGTAGCCTAATAGGACACTCGGCCACACGATGTGGACCTCCCCACTCATAGCATTGAAGAGGTGGTATCTTAGCAGTGTAATTGATATTTTGGCCTCTTGCAGCAACAGTAGCTACTTGATAGACAAGTTTGACTTGTCCCCAATAGTCCTCCATGTAGTATTTTGGACTTTCTTCAAGCACATCAATCCCATAGACAATATTCGGGTCTATATCTTCCTCACATCCTTTCAAACAAGCGATAAATGACTCACAACCCACTTGATTCATAGAAGTGATTCTCAGATGTAGTGGTTTCAATCCTTGAACTGGAGGTGGTAAGGGTGTTGTTTGAACAACATTTTGGGCCCTAGGGACCATGTGTTGT
This sequence comes from Adiantum capillus-veneris, assembly GCF_014529385.1. NCBI lineage: Eukaryota > Viridiplantae > Streptophyta > Polypodiopsida > Polypodiales > Pteridaceae > Adiantum > Adiantum capillus-veneris. The sequence goes on from NC_140952.1 coordinate 147,903,579, forward strand.
GACGTTTGTTCAAGAGGTGGAGCCGGCATCAATGCAGGCACTCGAGGTGTGTCTGTCCATGCTAAGGTTGGTCTATTGGCCATCAAGCGCTTAAATACTATGCAATCCTTAGCTTGATGACCATACCTCACACAGGCATTGCAATTCGCATTGAGTTTCACTCTAAATGTAGGGCATTCACTGGTACTATACGGACCATAGCATATTGAGTACCATTGTTTCTCCCTTCTTGGATACATATGATTGTTTTGTGGAGCACAATTGTCTCAAAGACTCTCTTGAATGGCCTTGGTGAGATCTTCTAAAGTCATCTCAAATATCTTTGGCTCCTTAGCAATAGGCTTTAGGGTCATTGGCTGATGCCCTGATGCTTGCGAGCTAATAGATTTAGGCTCAAAAAACACTCTTTCTCCTTGAATCATTAAATTATCCTCCAATTGGATCGCATTGGTGGTGACCGCTTCCCAAGTGGTGATACCTTTAATGACTAGGCCATTGTAGATATCCTCATGTCGTAATCCTCTAATGAATCTATCAACAAGTAATTGATGGATTACAACGAGAATTCAAATGCTTTAAGTGACTAATAAAGTCTATCACAGACTCTCCTTCCTCTCATTGGGTTTTTTGGAACTGAGAGGCTACATTCCAAAGCACTCCCTCTCATATGTATTCTCTCAAGGACAATCTCCTAAGAGTAGGGTAAATCGTTTTTTTTTCACCCTTAGGGTTCTATACCAATCCTTAGCCTTCCCACTTAAGGTTAGACTTAAAGCCTTACTCTTATGCAGGTCATTGTGTTCTCCTAGAGAATCGCATATTTGTTCAAACACTTAGATATGTTTCTCACATCCTTGTCTTCAGTAAAATTTGTGTGAGCTTGCCTATTTGTAATGCCTTACTTCTAGATTCTCTATCAGGCGTCTTACGCATATTCTCAGCAATAGATCAATCGATAGCTTGAGCAAATGTTGCCAAGTCACCTAAGTGAGCAGGCACCATGGGTGAAGGCGCTCCAGAGACTACATGTGGAGTAGGTATTGGCATTGGGCTTGGCGCATAGGAAGCCCTTGGGTTCCACGTTTGGTACGGTACTGTTGTGCCATGTGGCGGCCCAAAGTTCATATATGTGGCCCTAGGCATAGCAGACATCAGATGTGACATGCTAATGCTAGCCAGTATGGTCCCATGGAAATAAGAGCTTGGGTGTTGTGGTTGTGGAGCATAGGTTGTTGAAACAATGGGAGGGGTAGGAACTACATGAGTACGAGGACCCATAGGTGTAGACGATTGGTACACATTTGTAGGTATTGTTGCAGGCATTGAGCTACCATGTAGCAGTGCTTTACTAACAAATGAGGTCCATGGCATGTTTCTTGGCATGCCCATCATTGGGGTAGGCATGGTAGACATGGTGTCATCAAGGGAAAGATGAGCTAGACTTGGAAAGGTAAATCTATCACTTGTGGGCTCAGATTGCACTAAGACCCCTGGCAAAATAACATATGGAGGATCCATCAGGCTTACCGAGGGAGTCTCCATTTGCGATAAGGTTGGTTGTTTAGCCTTCCTTGTATCCAAGAATCTCATGAGACCCGTTGAAGGCATGTGGATCCACTTGTTTTGTCTCTCTAGCTCAATAACCCTATGGATGACCTCACAAACTCTTTGTTGTTGATTCTCCACACTAGTAGCACCCGTTGTGGACTGTAGGACATCTAACCAACCCACGTAATAGGTGTGACCTGTGTATAGGTCGGTTAGAGTTTTTGTTTGTAGTTCGTACTCCTAGTTCCCATTTAGGAACGCTCCATGTAGGCTTGAGGTGCTAGGGTTGTCCTTTGAACTAGATGCAATCTGGCTCTCTATGGGTTGACCCTTAGGGGTCACTCATTCAGGAGCACTCAATTGCTCTCCTAGCAAGGATATTGGCATAGGGGCTTTCACTTTTAACTCTCTTCGTTGCTCCGCCTTGCGTAAGCTCTCAATTTCCTTTTCTCTAGCCGCAATGATATATCGCTCAACCTCTTGCACTTCGGCAAGGCTTCTACCATCAGGTAATATAACCTCGGAGGGAAATAACTCTGATGAGTCAGGTGGTGCAGTGAATGGAGTAATCATGAGCACATTCTCCAAGAGCATGGAGTCTACATTGGTCATGAATGGTGAATTTACTTCCCCACCCCCCTCATTTACATCATTAGCTCCATGTTCAGAGCGAGTGGCTCTACTAAAGGTTTCCTTCAAGCGGCTAAGCAGGCTCGGCCCGGACCATGGGCCCATGGCATGCATGTTTTGGATTGAGATATCAGGATTAGGCATTGGATAACCCTCCATGACGTCGTAGTCAAAGAAAGAGTTACTAGACGCTATATGCGGGTCCTAAGTGGTACT